>NC_133950.1:9056929-9706929 GCF_031877795.1 Strix aluco | reverse complement strand
TTTTGCTGGAATTCGTTAAAAGAAAGGCTCCTTTTATAACTACAGTAAGTCGAGCTAGTCAATTGTAAAAGAAGTGCTTTGGTCTAGCAATAATAGACTGTTCTTTCCTGCAGCGGATCAGCTGACGTCAGCAAGTCTGTGCTCTGCCAGAGCGCGATCAGCAGTCACTAGGGAGCTCTGAACTCAAAAGTCATCGCTGCTGCAGAATGATGCAGCCTACCTCTGATGTTTCCACGCTCAAACTGCAGTACCCCCCTTGAATACGAAACAGTTCTCCAAGATGCTTCTAAACCTTCCTGGTTCAACGACATCACCTGCGATACACCTCTGTGCCCCCAGCAAGAGAACCACCAACAAGAAGTTGCACTTTATGTTTTTAACGTGACAAACGCAGCTTAGAGTGGGATGTACGTGAATGCCCAGCCCGACCCCAGATAAGGGGCCTCGTCCCCGGCGCTGTGCGCAGAGACAACATTCCCCACGTCGCTGCTGCCTCTGGCCCCTCCCGACGCTGCCTGTGCCTGCTGATAAGGTCAGGCAGAGCAAACCTTCCAGGCAGTGCAGGCAGGAGGAAAGGCACCAGCCAGCTCCTGCCCAGAGCCTCGGCCTTCCCAACAGCCAAGGCAGGTGTCATCGCAGAGACGTCCCCAAACCAGCGGAACTGAACTGTCCTGAAGGCATTTGCCACTGTACTGTTAGGCTGTAAGACTAACTTTAGAAAGCCACTCATCAGCTTACGTCTAACTGAAAAAATAATCAGAAATGCTTTCTTGCACTGTACCATTGTGGTGGTATTTTTTTTTTTAAAAAGACAGCAAAAAAGTAAATTTACGACAAAAAAACCCCAAAACAAGCTTATTACTCTCATCCTTCAACCTAAAATGATTAGCCTTCCCCAGACAAATTATACAAAGGGTACACTAAAATTTGCATGTGAATATACCACTGCAGATATTTATAGACACTGTAGTGCAACAACGATGATGTCAGCAACATCATTCAAGTTCGGGAAACAGCAGTATCGAGGTGGGTTAAACAGGAATTACAGCGGTGCCACCAGGGCCGACACACAAGAGCTGTCAGCATTTCCCTTACCAAAACATGTTTTCAGGGATTTAAAAACTCGAATGTAAAAATACATTCAGCTCTATACAGAAGATTTTAGCGTATTTTAAAAAACAATTACATGAAGCTTAAAGAATTAAACTTCCTTCCCTGAAAAGCAATCAGATTATCAGTATATAAAGATCACTATCTTGAGATAGTAAAATAATTACTTTCTCTTAAGACAAGTCCTGATGTGCTTTACATATATTCAGTATACATGACCCTAGTAGTAGCCTGTAATACAAGAACTTCCCCTATCAAAACACTCCCTGCTTCCCAAGTGCACACACATGAGCAGCTTGATGCATTTTTCTGCATTCATCAATACTACTCATCGTAAGCCCTGTCGAAAGAACATTTAACTGATATTGGCTCCTCTTGAGGGACAGGAATGGATTGCTGATGTTTCTTCTTTAAGCAAAAAAAATTTGAATCCTAATATTGGATGTGAAAATAACCTTCAAAAGGAAAGGACAGAGGAAAAAAAAGTACATTTTTTCCACCTTTTATTTCTCCCATTCAGAGTTTCCTCAGAACAGTAGGGAAGAGGTAAAGCCACTATGTATGTCTTGAACACAAAACCACCAAGACTGCCTAGTTTTAGTGCTAAGTTAGTACGTACTTGGTACCACAGGTAAATAAAAGAGAATCCTTATGAAAAGGATGCGTGGCACTGGCTCCTGCTCCTGTGAAGGGAACTGCATGAGCATATTTTGTTACAAAGAAGTAACTGAAGGATGTTGTATCATATACCCTATACTAGAGATTTAAAACACTATTCAGACAAAATTAATGACCGGTGATTTGGTGTGTTATGAATTTGAATCTACAAAATAAGAGACATTTTAAGGGTGGATTATGTGCAGCAGAACCCTGCATCCAAATACTTCTGGCTACTGTTAAGGAAGGTCACCTACCGCCTCAAACCTCTACAAATTCCAAGCCAGAAAAATAAGCCAAGTGCTGCAGTACAGAAAACCAAGATGTGTTGAAGCCGCTCCTTAATGCTGTAGACTCGTAAGACTAACCGCAGCACAGGTAACATTCAAACAAGCCCCAAGATTTAAGTAGGTATTACAGGGACATAAGAAACTGTAGCAGTAAAAGAAGAAAGAAAGGTGAATTATGTTTGAACTAAAGCAGGCTGTGAAGCTGGTGATTTAGGCTGATTAGAGGGTTTGTGCACAGCCTTAACTATGCACTTTTGAAATATGGGAGATGATTAAAGATCTGTTCATTTTTAGGCATTTAATCTTAAAATTTTAATTCCACTATTCAAATAAGAGCAGCTGAATTGCCTATCTGAATTTGGTGCCTTTGTGAACAAGGAGTTTTTTGGCTTTGTTTTGTTTTTAATATCACCACAGACCTTTGACAAAACTATGCAGTGCTGGCAAGGGCTGCACTCTGCCCAGACTCCTGAGAAAGCAAATTACCTTGACTGCATTGCAGAAACGCAGGGTTTACAGGTAATGTGATATTATGTAATTAACCCCAGCATTTTCCATTCCCATTTGTTATCTTTCCATTGTAATTTTAATTGTAGTATAAACATTTACATTACTATAATTTCCAAATAAAACCTAGTTGCTTGTGTTACCCAGCTGAAGTCTGGTCCACACATCCTATTTATTTTACCACCACTGAATGGAAAACAACACAGATGTATAAACAGTTACACCACAACAATACAAGGATTATAAATCTGTGCAAGTGGCTGGAACAGGAACCAAAGCCAATTTCAAATGCATAATGTTCTACAGCGTGAATCTTATCACAGTTGATTTTTAGATGCTAGAAGTAAAGAGATACTGTTCAAGTACTTTTTAAAACAAAAATGTCTTAGAAAATTAATCCACATCAAAATCCAATCATACTGAACTATAACAACTATAAAATGTTCACACACCATGCATCAGAGACAGAAATTAGGAAATTCAAGGTATTAAAGGAAAGGCAGATCAGACTCAACACTGAAGTACAAATAAAGCACCTGCTATATAGAACAAACTCTCAAAAGAGAGCCTTTTGTTACAAATAGGTCACTGCAATAAAGGCAAGCAAGTATGGCGATGACACTTCATGCATTATGTAAAAATACCTGGACTTTGACTTTACGAAACGATGACAACATGATGGAGGAATGTAGAGTCTAAAAGGGAGGGGGAAATCAAGATAACATTCAACTAACGACTAGCATAAGGACATGGCTTCATTTTTTTTTTTTTTTCCAAATACATATTCCATCATAGTACATGTTTCATACTTCCCTTTTGATTCCTTGCCACATATTACAATTTGGTGTTATTGTCACACGAGCTACTGCAAACAACAGATCTCCCCATGCAAAAAAGATCACAAATATCAACAGAAAACTTAATTAATTTGGTATGTACTAACCTTTCCAGTTAGTTTAAAAAAAAACAACAAACCCTACCATAATCTGAAGGTCAAAACAGAAAGTTATCCGGACTTAGCAAATGACACTTCTTGCTACAGCATAATCAAGTGTGGTGGCTTAATGTAAAGACACAAACCCAGTAAGAAGGTTTTGAATATAAATATCTACAAAGACGTTAACTTTCAATTACCACAATAAAAAAACCTGACAAGTAGCAGTTGTGACAGAAGGTATTTTTTTGGCTGGCTAATTTTGTAGGTGTTAAGTATATCTAACCCACTGAAATTTTTGCTGAAAATTTCCTTGCCTCCCCTAACCGTACATTTTCCCCATGAGTAGGCTGCAATCCCTGAAGCAGTTCGTGGGCAACTGCAGTTATGTGCCTTCGTGCCTGCTGAAGCTAGTGCATATCTCTTGTGGCATTTGCATAGCTTAATGTGTATCAGTTGCAGCAGCGAGAAGGCAGCTTGTCACTCCATTTGATCCACGGTCAGCTATGGGAGCACGATGCCGGACTACACTTGGCAATCTCCATCCACAGCATCTGCAATCTGCTCCACCCCATTTTTCTGCTGCCTACACTCCAGGGACAAATGGAAAAAACAAACTCCCACACTATACTAACATGCAGCAGAGAAAAGGGAGGAATTCGTATTATTTCCTCCAATACAGGGGAAGCAATTAGTTGCCCCCTAAAAGCAACGTATTTATGAATAAAACAATTATAACCCCATAAATACATTAAGTAGACAAAAAATAAGGCAGCAAAGGTATCAAGTTATTTGCATTAGTAATAAATGTAATAGTTGAGAAATGGGAATTTCACACCAAGAGGTACCACCCTGTCTCAAGAGATTTAAGACTTCTCCTACCTTTCTGCTGTGCAGGAGAAAAATGTGTAAAAAACACTTAAAAGACAGTCTATGACATTCAACATTTTTGTTATTGTTGCTACCTTTCATTATTAAAAACACAACCACAAATACATTTGTTAACTTCATCAACTACAGACATCATAGAAACCTAACATCTAAATATGATTTTCAAATAGAATTTCTATTTCAATCCAAACAGTATAGATGTATTTTTTTCCCCAACAGGAATGGAAATAAATTACTTCTTGTGAACAATGTAACCTGCTATCTTGGTTCAAGTATTTTCCACAGCTTAACAATTCCATTACTACAGTTCCAGATCCTGCACACAATGCAGCAAAAAGCATCCCATTTTCAATCTTTTGTTCATTATTTTCTCTGCACAATTTATAAGTAAAGACAAATGAAGATTTCATGGAAGAAGTCATTGCTAGTTGCATTTAAATGCATAAAAATCACACAGTGGGATTTAATATTTGCTTTGAACAAATCTGAATCCCTGACCAAGGCCTTTCAGTGAATACAGTCATCAGAATCTTCTGGCACTCTGCTGAAGACAAAATGCCAAAAGAAAATGGATTATTTTTTTCCAGAAAGATACAGAACCATTTCAGGCTGAGTCAGTTTTTTGGGTTTGTTTTTTTTTTTTCTCCCCCCTACTGTGTTCATTCGCCATCTCCAGACAACTGCTCTTCAGAACCCATTTAAATATGTATGAAAGACTGCTCGATAGTCACGTACATTTTAGACTGGAACACGCAGCTGTTTTATGACAAAATAGCTGCTAAAAATCCTAAACAGTCAACACGGACCTGCTGAAAAAACATGCAGTGATAACTGCTTATGCTTTTCCTTAAATATCAGGGCAAATGATTAGCTTACTGGTACATATTTATGATCTGGCAATATAGATTTGTATCATCGTAACCAGATAAGGTGTATGCAGGCAACAAATTGAGAAACACTTGACTGTCATTACTTTGATTTATGTTAAATTAAAAAAAAAATCATGGGAGGAACAAATTCCGATTCTTTTATGAAGGAAACCGTAGTGCTTGACCTATATACCAAAATGACACATACATGAAAGGCACACAGGTTGGGAGGATTTCTTTTAAATGTCTTACTGCTTGGCTGGACACCTCTGCTGTGCATGCCATTTACGTGCTCGTCATTTCAGAGAGATATCAAGCTCCTTGAGGAGAGGGTTCTCCAGCCATCTCTGAGCACCCAGCCCCTCCACCGCTCTCTTTTTTCTCCTCTCCCCTCGCACACACTCCCTGCTGCATCTCCTGACCTTGGACAGGGCTGGGGAGCGCTGAGGGAAGCCATTGCTGTGCAATGAATCCCCTCCGCCGGCCACCGCGGAGCGCCGCGTTCTCCATCTCCCCGCCGGGATTTCTCCTCAGGGGGGAGGCAGGGTTTTACCCCAGACCTCACCGGACAGGGGCGAAGGGATGGGCGGGGGCAAGGCGGGGGCCTCTTGCTCTGCCCGCAAAAGCGGAGATTCGCTGTCACTGTTATTTACCCGCCTGTTTATCCCCTCCCCAGGGCGCTGAATGAAATTCCAGCCGCAGGTCGAGGCTGCCCAGGGCGGATCCCGCCGCTCCTCGCCCGCTGCCCTTTATCCGCGCCGCGCCCGGGGCTGCTCCCCCACCCTTTCCTTTCCTCCCCTCCCCCGAGAGACCCCGGGCGCTACCGCGGCCCGGCTCTACGGCGATAGAAAAACCTCAGGGCAGGGCGGCCAGAGAGGGCGAGCAGTAGCCGAGGCGCCGCGGGGAGCCCCCGGAGGCAGGGCCGGCCTCAGCCTCCCCCGCGGCTGAGGGGAGCGCGCACCCCTACACCTGTCTCCGCAGCGGCGGAAGGCGGAGCGGCTGTGGGGGTGCTCTATCTACCGGAGGGAGGGGGGGGGGGGGTCGGAGGAAGGCGGGCGCGGTGTCCCTGTCCCCCCCCGCCCCGCTCGCCGCCTCACCGGCTCGGTGCGCAGCTCTTCCCCCGCCGGCTCCGCGCCCTCCGCCACGGACGCCGCGCGCCGCCCGCGCCCGCCCTTTTATAGGCAGCCGGAGATGACGTCAGCGCCGCAGAGCGGGCTCCCGGACGGCGGAAAGGGCCGAAGGGCTTCGGCAAGAATCGGGAACGGGGCGGGAGCGGCGCATGCGGGGAGGGCCAGAGCGAGCCGAGCGGCTCCGGAAAGAGCCGAGCGGTTACGGAAAGTACCGAGCGGCTCCGGAAAGAGCCGAGAGGCGGCGCAGGGGCTGGCGAGGGGCGCCGCGGGGCGGTTGTGCCCCCTCAGCTCCGGCGGGGCGTTGGGCTTTTGGCCGTTGCCTCACCACCCTCCGGTGACCGCCCTCGGACGCGAAAAAAAGGACAAGATGACACGGGGAAGCAGTTAAAATGTCCGTGCAGCATGGCGGCAGCTGGGCGTTCAGCCCCCTTCTCTGTCTGCGCTCTCGAAGGCCCGAGCCGCTGCGGCCCAGAGGATGGGGACAGGGCTTAGGGTTTAAATCAACAGCTCTCGCCCAAAGCAGCAGCCTCGTTAGTGCTACATGATTAAAAATATATATATATATACGAGTGAGGCTGTCCTTTTGAAGCCGGGTGTAGTGTCACAATCACAAGCCTGGCAAGGACAGAGCATCCAAAAAGCTGCAAATGCTTCTCAAGAGAAATCTATTTCTGAAAAGCCGCTGCATACAGTTGAAGAAAAATGAGCCTTTAGTATGAACTAGATGTTTAAAATAGACATGGCAAAGAAGTTCTACTTTAATCTCTCTTTTTAATTTTTGGTTTGGTTTGGTTTTTTTTTTAGGGGCCTGGTAAGGCAGCAAGAACATTACAGGATCAAAGTGGTGAGTGGGTTTGAGTGATTTTTTGAGTTAACACTATGTTTTATTAAAGTACTGAAATGGAAAATGCATACTTTCACTGACATTGCATCGCAGCCCGTGGGACTGCCTGGAACTATTGTCTCCAAGGAAGAGTATGACTCACGGCAATTTTAATGCATCTTGGCCTGAATGCACAGTATTTTCACAGCAGAGATGCTCTCCTTTGTCGTATTTGATACAAATATGCATATGAAAAGACAATGAATACATGCATAAGACCTTATTTGCACTGCACCTCTGTAACACCAAATGGCTAACATTCAAAACCACTAAAATGTCAAAAAACAGAGTAGCGTGATACATGTCAACCATCAGTTCAAGCAGTAGATGCAACCTTAAGTTACATCTAAAAATAAATATTTATTATGTTTCTTTTGAAGTGCACTCATTATTCAACTAGAAATTATTATTGTTTTTGAAATAGTATGTAAGTATCTGAGTGCCCATTACTGAGGCAGAAAAGGATACCATATTTGTTATTTATAAAAATACATACTTATATTCCCACCACAAATGTTAGAAAACCCTAGTACCTGTCAGCAAAAAAGAAAGCTATTGTATCTTATATATACATCATCAAATCCCTCCTTGTGGTTTGGCACAGGCAGACAATTATTTCTAACAGACAGTACCAATTACTACCTTGGCAAAATTAGTCTCCAACATAATTGTAGATATGCAAGATGTAATTAAAACATCCCCACTCAGCATACTAATGAAAGTTGTATTGCTTCAGTGTTATTTGGTAAAAGGGTCCTGGAAGGAGATTTCCAGATGTACCCCAGAACAAGCACCGATAACACCAGTCTGAAGAACTCCAGAGTCAGTTTACAAAATACATAAACCAAACACAAATTTAACTTATTTACCAATCAGTTTTAAAGCCAAGGTTAAAGGTATTAAAGGCCCAAATTCCAAAGTACACATTACAACCTTTTCTCAGAAATCTCAAGAGTTATATAAAAATCAAATTCAGATGTTTATATGGCCTCAACTCTTTCTACAGCTTCAAATTACGGTGCCTCTAAGAGCAACAAAAAACTATCTAGTAAAAATAATAATAATTTTAACTTGCAACAGTGTATTGCAAAAATAATGTGCTACTTTCTAAAACTCAGAAGCAAATTTTCTCATCTTAGAGGCCACCAAAATAGTTGAAAGACAGTGCACCATAAATCAGACAAATCTCCCATCACTCCAATCTCCCATACTCTCCATCTCCTTTATTCACCAAGGAGCTGTAGATTTTCTTGACCATCCCTCTCCTACAGAAAAAAAAAACAAACTGCACCAGCTTCAGAATAAAAAGAAAAATAAAACTTTAATATTGAATAGGTTTCTCAAATGAACTATTCTCAGAATAATCCACCACTGGTACAAAAGTATTACAGTACTTGATACATAAAATACGCTAATAGTGATAAGGAAAAAAATCCATTTACATAAAAAGGCCCCTTATAAAATGCACCTTAGGTAACCTAAGCATCCCCTCAAATGATGGCAGAACATCAACAGAAGTGCTAGAATGAATACACTTTTTTGCCACTTTTTTTTTTTAATAAGAAAATGGATTATTAGCTTCCATCCATCTGACAGATAATGGACACAGAATTTCTGTAGTTTCAGGAACTCTGCTTTTCCCCCATGAATTTATATTATCCATGCAAACCTTTTAAAACAGCGAATCTACCTCTCTTAAATCGAGAGTACTGCCTCTTGGAGAGAAGTTACATTCAACAGAGGCAGGTGTCAACACTGCCAGGTCAAGTCCCTTTACCAATCTCACTGTAGTTTTAAGATGTTGAGACAAACACGACACAAGTATGTCAGCATAATTAAAACTGAATTATAAAAGACAGATGTAATAAATACAAAAATAAAGTTCTAGCAGTAAGTTTCTGAGATTGATTACTCTTTTAAGACTTCATAAAGATGTGAGGTATTTTCACTTCCATGAACAGAACAGCATTGTGCAAATTTTCAATCCAAGAGTCTCTAATCTCTGAAGCCCAGAGGTCATCAGGATACTATATTTAAAACACCGTCTGCACCTTTAAACATACGAAGGAAAAGTCTTCCATCTTCCACAATTCACTACAGAAAAACCTACAGAAATCCAAAGCAAAGAATAACTTCCAATTATTTGCAACAAATTAAACATAAGTTTGTTCTGCTCAACATAAATCTTTATTAAACATTAAGAAATTGATGGAGTATTTTCTCCACATTCCTCTATATACAAAATTTTTTTTTTTGCCTTTACATGTAAACAGGAAGCCAGGTCTGAAAGCACTGACATCCAGCGGGAAAGAAATTATAAACTGATTCATGATTTCCAAAAGGAAGGCTGCAGAGCGCCCTTTGGCAACGGAATTTTCTTCTGCTCTAAACAATCCTAGTGGAGAGAGAAAGACAACAAAGGAAAAAATAAATGTGTATCTTATTTTTTCATCTCAGGAATTTTGATGGCTCTTACTGCACACATTTAAAGCATTGCTAATAAAATGTATCAAAATTATTTTTGAAATGGAAGTACAAACTGTGAAGCTATCATATTTTAATAGCATAATCTAAGTCAACATTCACAAAACAATTTAATCAAGTATTTTAGTTTTGCAACCTTTCTTTCAAAAAAAAAAAAAGCAGAATACAATGCTAAATAAATGCTACAGAGAGTGGTTCAAAGCATCTACTTCCTCATGTATCTAATCAGGACAACAGACAAAAACAAGCAAACCACTGATAAAAATAGCTGTTACAGAAGTGACTCAGCAGAATCCTCCTCAACCTGCACTGTCCTCTCACTGCAACTAGCCTCACTGAGCTTAATTTACAGTTGAAATACATTTTTCTCTGAGAAACATTAGATTTGAGGTAAGAAAGAAGTGAGATGTTTGACATCATAACTATCATTAAGGTAATTCAGTAACTGAAAAATGACAAAAGATGGGTTACATCACAGTGACAGGTCTGGACTGTCAGGTATGCTGCAAGCAGCACCAGCCTCGTTATCAAAATGAGGCATATACTGAATGAAAAAACATCAAAACCAAACCACTTGAAAATTAGAAAAACCCACTTTACCTCCAAGAATTTCTTGAAACGCATTAAAGAGCCCATCTGTCCAGAGCTGGTAATTGCTTCAATTCTGCAGAAATAACAACATGTTTCAAAATTTACTTAGAAAACTGGGTTTGATTTACAAGTGGGTGTGGGTGTGAATGGCAGAGATTGGAAAAGATGGACGAGTCATTTAAGAGCAAACACTCACGAAGTAAAAAACAAGGATTATTTCACATTCCTATCCACAGATATCATACCTCGGGATATAGTCTTCTCGGATAAGCAACATAATTTTCCAGAACTGAGCCTTATACTGTTTCATGAGAGCGTTGCCACACACCTATGGTACAGAAATCCACACAGACAAGGTTTCAGAATTGGGTTTCAGACTAACAGGACAGCTTCAGCGAACCTGTTCAGTATCAACCACTTAATATTTTATCTAGACATTTAAAGAAATATATCTACGCCTACAATAAAACAAGCATTGCCTTTTTTTCTTGTTGACTGTGTGTGGTGGCCCCTGCTACCAATTTTACATTATTCTTCCTCTCACTCCAGTCTCCCTCCAAAAATAACAGCCTTCCCAGACGCCATTTGCTAGGGGATATTGGGGTCATTTCCCCACCCTGACTACTGCAGCGTGGTTTCATCAGCTTTCTTCATACAGTCAGTTTAGAGGACAAACACTCCTCAGACTTCACCACTACTAACAGAATCCCCACGGTGTATTTCACTTTGTACCGTACTTTCTCATTTCTACTTTTGAAGTTCTTTAGAAGGCATTTGATAAGCACAGAAGCTGCCTGTGTTCAACAGTGTTTGTCTCCTCCGACTTCAGCCTTTAACTCTGGCTCTTATTTAGCACAGCCCTATTATCCTAGGATATAGGATTAACATACATTAGGCTCTGTCCTTTCCAACCCAAAACCCCCATCCTGTTTTATGAAGTAATTCAGCTGAAAAGGCCACAGGACCTCATTGCATTGTACAAACTGATGTCAAGTGCTGAGCAGACCTTATTTTTATAGGACTATGCAACTATTTTTAAAATATCAGGAACCTTAAACAGAACCAAATACAACAGAAGTTGCATGTATAAAAACTTCTATTTTTAAATCATTCAGCTCCAAAGCTATATTTGCAAGAAGGTGGAAATATTCACATTCCTTTCTGAAGGAATAAGGACAAGTTAAAAAAAATGCTATTAAAAGTCACAATGAACCTCACCTCAGCAATCCCTTCAGAAACGGTCACCAATTTAGATCTCTGTAATCATTAGTAATCTGTATCACTTACCTCCAGAAAATCTAAAAGAAGTGTGGCTGTCACATCTGCCAGAGGCTCCATATTCAACATCTGAGCAAGCCAGCGCCATCCATAGTTCAGTCCATGAGGATGTGTCTATAAAGCAACAAAAAAACTACCCACCACTTGTTCTATGACTTGCACAATGCTCTTATCAAAACAGGCAGTTTTCCGATTTACTTTCTTCTTTATAAAGTTATTTTACAATAACCTAACATAAAACTTGATCATTATGAAAATATAAAGGAAGGAAGTAAAGATCTGCACTACAAATTACTCAGCGTTGCTTTGTTGGTTACGGTTATGACCATCTCCCTTCAAAAATATTATAAGCTGGTTTAAATTGAGCACACCTTAACTGCAAATCAAGTTTACAACACATTTAATAGACTCTTGGGATAATAACAAGGTTCTAATTATAACACCATACGCACATACCCCGTCTTTGTTTCCATAAGGCCACCGGAGTTGAATGATAGCAGCATAAAGACGAATCAGCCCTGACATCCGTTTAAGAAAGTGATCTTGCTCTTCCATCTTAGAATCCTTAACTTGATATCCAAGCATCCTAAGTATGAGAAGACCTTCCAGTATTAGTACAGCAAAACACATTCCCCTGAGCCCCTGCAGTTCTCAGCTTACTTTAAGTCAACTCTACTGAGAACAGGGATACTCCAAAACCATACAAGAATTATTGCAAAGGCAGATCATTACCCTCTGGATCATATGTTCTATTATTTTATACCATGTAGAATATTTAGGTTCTGTACTGGATATTTCAACTTGAATCAAGCTATGGCTATCATAGCTATGAGGAAGAGGAAGCAGAAGAACACTTCCAAAGCTGACAGACACAGCATCCTCCAGGGAAACAGGGTCAGGGGAGCTGCACACTTGTGAGTGCATCTCCAGTCTGTGCCAGCACGTCACAGTGCCTACGTAATCAGAGATGGGGAAAAGTGGAGTTCACTCAGAAGAATAGAGTCTTTACCCTTGCAGGGTTCGTGCTGAAGCAGCCCAGGAATAAATTTACCTTTGATACTCTTCCATAGAAGTCCCCTCTTTCAATGCAGGGTAAAATGGCACAGAATAGGGGCACTTTTTGTGCAGATGAGCTAAAAAGAGGTCTCCAACTTGAGGGTGTAGTTCCCAGATTCCTGAGGCCACCACAGCAATTGGGAAAGCTGCATCATGGTGAGAAGCTACTTCTTCTTCTCCTTGACTCTGGAGGGGGGGGGAAGGAAAGTCAGTCCCCACCCTTCAAACCATTTGTCTGACCAAAAGAAAAAAAAAAAAAAAAAAAAGAAAATCCTCTTTTTTGTGTAATTAGCCTCTGCTAAAGGATCCTAATGTTTCCATGGCTATGTAGCCAACCACAGAAAAGCTGATAAAGCCCTATGTCCTCAGCTCCCACAGAGGATGACAATAAACTTTGGTTCAGGACAGAAAAAAGGGGTTAGCAAATACAGGCACAAAGTGCAAGGCTGCACAGATATTTTTACTCCAAACAATCATTTTCAGATGTTTACAAATCAGTCACAGTTCTACTCTGTGGGCTAATTTACGCATATATTTGTCACTGCAGGGACAAAAGAAAGTTTCAAATAGACCGAATGTAGCAAATAAAGACTACAAAAAAAAAATAATGCCAACTTCAAAAAGAAACTTAAACAGTGACACTTCATTTCTTGGGAGGTGCTAACTACACCGCAGGGACAGAAGTTTGCCTCTTGGGCCTTAGCTTCCCCCCCTCCCCCAGTTCTGCCAAGACAAGGTTTTGAGCATATATACAGTTTTGTAATAGATCATCAATTAACTATCAACTTGCTTTCCACTAACACTGTACCTAATATGTAAGGCTTGAATTTAAAACAGTTCTTCCTCCTAGAAGAGATAAAATAGGAGAGTGGAGGGAAAGAGAAACTAATTCTTTAACTTTTTTTAAAATCCAAAAAGCACTTTCTCTAATCAATATGAACATTAATACATGCCAGCTAAACACCTAATTTTGTTCTTAGTAGTTGAAGGCAGAGGACAGTGTCCAAAAGAACTTCTTAAAGCACACGCTACCTTTGCCACCCCAAGAAAGAGAACATTTCCTCACCACAAATTTCTCTGCAAGTTTGTAATAAACAAAATCCAGACCCTGTGGATGCTGAGTCACTGATACAGTTCGCCCTCCACTCTGAACAGACTTTCCAGAGAGCAGGTTATTGATCTTGTCAAATACCTCTCTCAGCTGAGAGCCTGCAAATACAGAAGGAATGTATGGAGAAAAGATTAGGAAACAGCAGACAAGTCTTAACCAGACCACATCAACTTCACAAAAACAAGACCTACATCCTGAAGGGCAAGGCACCTCAAACAGCATGTTTGCTACATCTGATTGAAGAAACTTAATCACGATGAAGCAAGATGCCTCTGAGGGAAGCAACAGACCTTCAGAACATAAGCAGACACTGAAAAGACTTTGGCTGTATGCATACCAGCTTTCTGCTGTAGGGATAATTATGGAAACATTTTATATGTTGTGTCCTACTAAAATCTTTACAGCAAAAGGCATTTCAGTTGGATTGGGTTCTTGGCATTTTCCTGACCTGCTATTCTAGAGATCTGGCTCACAGGGATCGTAGCTGCTTTCTGCAAGTCTGTTTTTATCTTCTTAACCTGCAGAACAAACAAACAACTTCAAAAACCTTCACAGTCAAGTAAACTACTGTGATAGCTTGAACGAGCAGACTGTTAACAGAGGCTGCTAAGGTAGTTTTTTGTTTTGTTTTGTTTTTTTAAATTAAAGCTGTCCTATTTCCCCTAGAAATTAATATAATCACTCTTCAGCAGTATTAATCATGTGTTCATACCTCATTGTTGTCTTTGCAGTTGCTGATTTCACTAAAAGAAGCAACACACTGCTCACCAACATCTTGAAGCTGTTGGTACCACTGCATGGTACTTTCTTCTGCCTTCACTTGAAGTCCTGATATTAAATAAAAAAAAAAAAAAAAAAAGCAGAAGACTAAGACCCAAAACTCTAGAAAACCATAAGAAAATTTATTTTAAAAAATTGCAAGGAACTAACAGCTGCATGAAAGCTTTTCTCCTAGAATTTAGTTTAGAAAGTTATGTTCATAAATGAACTACAAGTTTGCAAGCTATGCATGAGTCCTCCCTTCAGCTTAGTAGCTTATACATGCAGGATATCTGGACTTAACTTACTCTCAAGAAGGAAGCCATTTCAGCAGTCTGTCCTTGTATGTTTTGTCATATCACACATGACCCATCTACACTTGCACAAAGGCACAATATTATTCTCTAATATTCCAATACATGGCATACCGTCTAGGAAGAGCAGGTTTTGCTCCAGTTAATACAGTCCATTTATGCTGCATCAGTTTAATTTAAAAGGTTTGCTGCCAGCAGTCCTACACCCATTTTGCTGGTTGGGCTAAAAGTAAAGGCTACAAGAAGGTGCATTGTCACAACAATAAGATTCCACAGTAGTATTTAGCCTAACATTAAAAGAATGTGCAAGGAGAGAAAAGAGGGGGGGGGGGAAAAGGAAGAAAAAAAAATCCAACCAACCTTCCTTCTGCTGCTTTCCCCCTGACTGCTGTGCAGGGGCAGGAGTCTGAGCCTTCAACTGCTCTTTTTTCAGTAACTCTTTCTGCTTTTGCCTCTCTTCCTCTTCATCTCTCATCTTTTCTTTCACAGCTGCAGTGATTTCCTGCTGCATGCTGGATATCAACCCTCGCATCTCCTGCAGTGCTCGTTCAGTATTGGCCACATCCACTTGGGTAGGGAAACCTCTCTGTCAAGAAAAAGAGGAGGTGATACAGCACCAATCTTTTGTTCCACTATCTGCAGACCAACAGCAAACCAAGGAGCCTTTGAAGCATCAGCGTTCAGATAATCTGGGAGCCAACTACATATTTTATCCTCTTTGGTGAAAATATCTTTTCCTCCTTTTCTGTACATAACATTAGTCGTAACATTTGTAAATAATGTTAGTCCATTACTAGGTCTCACAAGATCTTGGACAACAGAATTTAATAACACACTTTTACAAGTATAAGGGAACCCCAATGCAAAGCCTAGACAGCTTCCTCTGCAGAAAGCCAGCTGTGAGTAGCTGGAACAGAGAATTACCCTTATTATAGTGTTTTCTTTTTCAAGGTTTATATCCCACCTTTACATAGAGAAGAAAATTTTCAAGGAAACCTAGTTACTGCAAAAAGGCTTACGAGTATAGGAGAATCATAACGTGTTCAGTATTTAACAATTTATGAACCACTTTGCTTCTATGGTTGTCTCAAAAAGGAACTTTACAGTATCAAGAGTTTACAGTATTTTAATATTCAGTCCTTCTCCTGTAGAAGTCTCCATGCATTTTTATAAGCCATTTTCAACAGAACAGCTCAAGTGCCATAGAAAAAAAATTCTTCTTTTAAATTAGGCACTTTATAGGATGAATATCTAAAAACATTTCTGTGACATCTTATTTAACAGCCTCCTATCAAGCTGCCTTTGAAGTCAACTACAGGAAGCTTTACGAAGGAATTACAACCCATGCTAAGAACAACTCTACAGCCTCTACCTCACTTGTGGTGCGGATGAGTCCTGACACCAGCCCACAGATCTGGTTGCCACGATTACTGTATGCAGAAAGATCAATTCTTGGCAAGTCTTTGTGTCTATAATTGGGATCAATCTGCTGGTTGAGCTGCAGCACTTCCTCCTGGATGGAATAAAGGCGACGCAATCTTTCCTGGCCCTCTTCCTTACGCAAACGCTCCAGCTCTTCCTGACGCTGCCTCTGCTGCTCTGCCTCACGCAGTTTTAGGTTTAATATCTGTGGAAAAAAAGACACAAGAGACACAAAATACTTCAGTAACTCCAGCTTTACAGGTCCTTCCTGCTCCTAAAAGGCATGTGCCTTTACTGCTTTTCCACAACAGTGCAACAGGTGACTAGGAGAGCATCAGAAAATACGTTCTCACTCCGGGGGTGCCACATAAATACAAATAAACCAATTGATCTTTCCAGTTCCCACTGAGAAGTCACAGTTTTTTATGAAAGACAACTCTGACAAGTCTCAGACCTTTGCTCTGTGTCGGTGTTCTTCCTTCAACTTCTCCTGCTGTCCCTGAGCCTCCTTTAAGCTACAATACACATAAAGACAAAAAAAATATTCAAGACATGCACAAGACAAAATACAAACACACAGCAAGTTACTTTTAAAATAAGCCAGGCTAAAGGAACTTTAACTGTCACAAATACAGTCTTTTTCTAACCAAACCTCAACAGTAGCCAGAGACCTTCTGGCTACAGAACAACAGACAAACAATAACAGGATAGTTGACGTATAAAAAAGGAGCAGGTGAGATTTTCAAGCACAAGTGACTAGCATAGAATTGTCAGGCACAAGAATTAATTCTCACTTTGATTAAATGCTATAATATTTTAAGGATACCAGAGCTAATCTCACCTCTTCTCCATTACTTCTTGCAAATCCTGGAATTCCTGATGCTGCTTTAGCTCCTTCAGTTCATCAAAGCGCTTCAGTTGTTCACTTGCCAGGGCATACACTGCCCTCACCATCTGCTCTTGCTGCTCCTGCCGTTGCCTTAGCCCCTCCTGCAGATTGCAGAGGTGCCAGAAGCACCACAATGTAGTAATCACCATAATTTGAGCAGAAGAAAATACAAATTAAATTGCCCAAGGTGGGCCAACATTCAGGATAACTTATTGTCCTGCTACTTTTAACAGAGCATTGTCACATCTGGTTGTGTAGCTCTCCTGTGTTTCACATACACCCTTAATGGTTTTTTTTACCTTTCCTTTCAACCTGTGCATCTCTTCATACATCTGAATGCAGCCTTCAACTTCTGTAACTTTAGATGGCAGAACTGCTGGAAGGTCTTCCTGATCCATTTCCAGCAGACCAAGATCATCATTTCCCTGCGTGGACAGCACATAAGCAAAATCAGTGACAGAGAATAGTGACAGCAACTCATGGAGGAAAGCAGATAAATCAAGTCTCCTAAACTGCAAGTTATTTGTAGAGAAACAGATAAAGGAGTCAACCAATGCACACCTTTTTAGAGCAATTATATACCCCAGTAGTGTAGCCTCACCATTTTGAGTATCCTCCAGCACATAGATGAGGTTGGGGTAATTACTTTTCCCAATCACTAAAACTGGGAGCAGAGATACCAAGAGCCTACAGGACATTCATGAAGGCCAACTGTCACCTAGAAAGGCGAGACAAGCTCCCCACACTCTCCTTACACTCAGTGAAGATGTTACATTGGAAGAAGTCAAGACTGGTTTATGCTTTGAATCATTCTTCAGACTCCCTAACTTTTATCAGATCTTGCTGCTTCACTAAGGTGTTTTCCTCACAATATATTTCTTAAGTCTAAATGGGGCCAAGATGATGCAAAACTTTGCTGCTCAGTTTCATTGTTATGCAGTGAAGTCACCATTTACTGCATAGCAATGGACATTTAGTTTCTTTCCAGGTGCTTCATCATTACCTCCACAAATCAACCACTCATTGCCCAGCTTCCTACCCTTTTGCCTTGTCAAAGAGCCATAACACATCTAAGTCATTTAAAGACTCCAGAAAACCCAGGGGAGGGTCATGGACTCTTACAACAGGCCTGACCCCACTCTGTGACTTATCCCTCCAAATGGATGAATCCCATGCTGCTAACCCATTTAACTGTACAGCTCCAACTAAATTTTCCTTAGTTATGGTGAAAAAGGGAGTTTGTTTTTCGCCTACTATGAAACATTATTCTATGAAAGTCTTGCTAATACCAATTTTATCATTGCCTGTTTATCATACAAAAAATTGAAACTAAGCACACTTTTCTCCACAAGTTAACAGAGCACAACCCAACCTTTATCAGACAACTTATGACAACAAGTGAGCACATTTTTTCTCACAGCTGCTCACATACAGATTATAATCAGCGAGCTACCTTTGTTTCATTTAGCTCTGTAGATGAAGGTGGTGAAGAGCCCTGGTGGCTAGCAGGTGTGATCTTCTCCAGAGAAGACGACCGGTTTGTGAGGGGAGTGGATCCTTTAGGTGTTGAACTTCTGGAGGGTGCGATTTCTTGGGCTGATTGCCCAATCACTCTGTCTAGGACCCAGCCAGAATAAGGAGACAGCACAAGAGGAGACATGCATCCTTCCAAGATATCCTAGAGAGAAAACCTTGTCTGTGAACCCAAAATATATCAAAAAAGCAGTGAAACATTAACACATGTTGAAAGCATTTGCACAGGTCAGCAGGCGCTTTATAACCGCAGCTCAGTACTCCATTTACCCATTTCTTCTCCCATCATTTCAACACTTTTTCCAGGCTCTCCTACTTTTGCAGGACTCCAGGACTGACACGCTTAAACCTCCTCCTGCAACACCTCCTCCCCTGCACTATTTAGCCAGTACGAAGGAGCCAGGACCCGACCTGGGGGGGGAGCAGCAGGGCCCAGCCGCGGACATGCAAGGAGGAGCGGGCAGCAGAGATAAGATAACGGCGCCTTACGTATTTCAAGCCCTGACTGTTAACGAGACAAGGAGCCGATGTATCGCCGCTGGGACGGCGCCTGGAGGCCCTTCTCACGGGTCCCCCCGCCAGCCGCCCCCGGGACGCGCCGCTCCCTGGGAGCAAAGCGGGAGCCGCGGCGGCCCGGGAGCTCCCAGCCGCCCGCCGGGAGCGAGCCCTCACCTCATCCTGCAGCCAGTGCCGGCAGTAGCTCAGCCGGCCCTTGCTGGAGGCGCGCAGAGCCTCCAGAGTCTTCCAGCGCAGCTGCCGAGGCTCCATGGCCACCCCGCCCGCGTCGCCCCGAGGCTCCATGGCGACCTGACCCGCGTCGCCCCGCCCTTCCGCTTCCGGGTCACCACAGGCCGCTTCCCGCCCGGCGCAGAGCGGACACTAAGCGCGGCGGCGGCTGCCCCCTGGCGGCCAGGCGGACCTCTGCCCGCCCCGCCCAGCGCCCGATCGGGAGGTTCGAGTCCCGCCGGCGGCGCCTCCCGGGGCGAGGAAAGGGGCAGGGCCCTGAAACACCGGCAGCTTCGCCGCTTTCCCCCTTGTTTTGTGTATTCTCGCCGAGAAGCCGTGGGAGGGAGCGCTGGAGGCCAGCGCGCTGGAGCATGTCCTATGGGGAGCGGCTGAGGGAACTGGGGGGGTTTAGTCTGGAGGAGGCTGAGGGGAGACCTCATGGCCCTCTACAACTCCCTGAAAGGAGGGGGCAGAGAGATGGGGATGAGTCTCTTGAGCCAAGGAACAAGCGCCAGGACAAGAGGGAATGGCCTCAAGCTGTGCCAGGGCAGGGTCAGACTGGCTCTTAGGAAGGATTTCTTTGCAGAAGGGGTTGTTGGGCGTTGGAATGGGCTGCCCAGGGCAGGGGGGGGAGTCCCCATCCCTGGAGGGGTTTGAGTTGGGTTGACCCAGCGCTGAGGGATCTGGTGGAGTTGGGAACTGTCAGGGTGAGGTTCATGGTTGGACTGGAGGATCTTCAAGGTGTTTTCCAACCTCGATGATTCTGTGATTCTGTAACTGCCTGCACCAACAGCCCTGGGATGTGTTTGTTTTTCCAAAATAAGGGCCAGAAAACCCTTGATACAGCACAATGAAGAGGAATTCCCCACCATAACCAATTAAAAGGTAGTTTATTGTTTGTTTTACCATAGCACCTGTAGGATTTTTAAAGTGTTAAACACACACACACAATTACAGAACTCTCAAAAAATGATTAGCTTCAAAAACCTTTATGACAAATACTGCCCAATGACCACATTGCACATAAATAGGATACAAAAGAGATAAAAAACAATGTTTATTTTTGCCCCATAAGAACCATTTACTGGAAAGAATAGGGCACTAGAGAGCACATGAATTTTAGGGACTCAACACTCTGAAGACCTCATTTTCCAGGAGAAGGTGCAGACTAGTCTGATGAGGAATTTGAGTATTTGTAGCTGCTCTTTAATTGGCTTAAAACCAAGTCAGTATTTCATGCACACCCTGAACTCACATGGCATTCACACCAAGACCCCAACTGAAGTGCCACTGAGGTTAAACCTCAATCTTTCCTTTGAATTCAGGTGAGTTTGGCTCAGTCCTGGGGATATTCAGGATCAGGAAATCAGGGTGAGAAGAGTAAAGCAACATTAGCATCACACTCAGAAAAAAAGGTGAAGATCAGGGAGTATACAAGAATCAAGTAAAAAAAAACCCCACAAAATCATTATTTCTGGTATAAAACTGTTCACGAACACTGTGGTTTTTCAGGAGATATCCTGTAGGTGTAGAGCCCAGGCACTTCAGTTATTTTCAGCTTCACACTTCTGGTGGGTGGATCCTCTCCCACCATCCTATCATCCAAGGTATTAATACAATGTTCAATAGTTTAAAAAAAAAATATTAAAAACACCCCCACAAACAAAAATCCCCACATGATCTCCCCAACACAGAAACAGAATGAAAAAGGAAGCATGAAAAGAGCTGTTTCAACCTTAACATGCTCAACGAACTGCTGACAGGTTTTAAGAGCTGAAACCATGAGGACTGTACAGGATGAAAAGAACCTTTTTCCATCATACACAAAACCATCTGCTTTTGGGGCACAGTTTATGGTGCAACACCAACGTCCAACACCAAACTGGTATTGCTGATACCCTACACTTAAGGACATCATTTTATCATCTCATGCTGCAAGGAAAAGAGGAAGATGTCTCCTGACAATGACCCTGAAATGCCAACTTATTATCTAAATAACATATGGCTTTGAAATAGGGCTCCTTTTGTGCTTAAAAGCAGAGGTACAAGGAGACCATTGTCCTCATGGAGAAGAACGAGAGCGGCTGGGTGAGCCCAGCAAGGCACTTTCTCCAAAAACATTGGCATAGGAAGACTTGAGGAACTGGACGTAGTTTTGCATGCTGCGGTTGGTGCTCTCCGACTGCTCCAGCCGATCCTTTAAATCCTGTAGGCGACTTTCATACCGGCGCTCTGCCTGCATAAAGAAGCACAAAACCCAGGCTGAAAGACAGCAACATTCATTTTATTCATGTTAAACTTAAGCTGTTCCCTGAAACTACTGAGGACAGCAAGAATTAGCACAGCAGTAAATGACATTACCATAGATGGTACTATGATATTTATAATTTGTTCTGCTCATTTCCAACTCCATTCAGCAACCCGCTGATAAAAACAGGAGACAATGCAGCTAATCAGTTGGGCTTTTAAAACTGATTAGCTATAGTTGTGGGGAATTAAACACACTCTTTTCTGAAAAGCAGCTTGACATGATCCATGTGCCAAGGCAATTCCAAGTAAAACTCAAGTAAACAAGCAGGGTAAATAGGACTTGTGAAAGATTCCCCTTTCTTCTAGAAGAAGTCTCTAGAAGAGAAACTGCATTCTCTACCGGATAACCAAGCATAGTACATGAAGTTGAAATCTGTCCATCATATCTGGTGCAAATCTCGTTTGAACATAAGAAAGGTCTGTTTCTTAAACACACAAGTTTAGAGCAAGTTCATGGAGATCATTGCTCTAAGTAATAAGCAAATGAGTCCCCAGTCCTGAATCAGTGACACGACAGACATGCCATCTCACACATCTCTCAGGGACACACATAACAGCACGTCACAGTCAGACACAGCTCTGCATGATTTTTACAGCATGTCCATAGGACCTTGGCTTATGGACTCCAACTACTGCCGGGACACCACCACCATAGCAGGAGTATTCCTTGCAAGTCACTCACATCATCTTTGCTCCGACGCAATTGGTTCAGCTCTGTTTTATTCCTACTCAGCTGGGTCTCCAAATCCAACATCTTGGACTGGGCTGCCCTCTCTCTAGATGTTGCTCGTTCTCGAGTTTGTTCCACCTAAGTGTAGCAACAGAACAACAACTTTGTTAAAGGGTTGTCTAAGGAAGAGTGATTTTTCCCTATCCCATTGCCCATAAAAGCCCTATAAAGTTTAACTGTACAAATTCTCATACATAAGCAGCAGTTCAGTCTTGTGCTTTTCTCTCTTCTGTTGCAAACCGGAACGTGGGGTTCAGTTTTTCAATGGTTTAAGTGCAAACAGTACCAGCACATTTTATTATTTGTATTTCATTGAACATGACGATTTTAATCATCATGAGGAGTTATTTCCAGCATTCTTGCTATTTCCCTTTTACAGTCTGAGTAGTTTTGGGAGAATTCGCAAACACAAGAAATTACTTACTTGTCTTTTGGCATCCTCAATGGCCATCTCCAACTGACGTGCCAAGGAGCTACATTCACGGGTCTTCTCCTCTAACCGCAGCTGACACTGGTGGATCGACTCCTCACGTTTTGCTATGACCTGAAGGAATTCTATGTTCTGGGCACTCGTTGTCTCTAGTTTTCTAGGTTAAGACAATAAGGGAATGAAACCTATTCATTTTAAATTGAGTGTATTTCAGTCTGCATTTTTGTCAGGTCCTGACTAGTTAGGGAATAAATTCTATTCCCCCTTGAAAGGCAAGAGCCCCAAGAAACACTTTTCCATTTCTCAAATCAAAATTTCAAAGATTGAAGGACATACAGAGTACTCACATACCTGCATTTTCCCAGACATTGTCAGGAAAAGGCATTTATAAACACTGTAATATTCAGTGACCTCAAAATTGTCAGGCTAGATTGGACAAGAAGCTGGTTTATCTGCAGTGTAAGTCATCCATCATCCCTTCTAACGACATTCATAAAAGGTGCTGCAAAAACCTGTAACTCTCTCTTCAGTGGACAGCTACTGATTAGAGATCCTTGTGGGATAAGCAAATGCACAGAATCCTGGAAGCACACGGGGACTGGAACAAGACTGATGCTATTTCAGTCCCCTGAAAAAACAATGGGAAGAGGATGGAAATGGTTAAGAGAGCAAGAAAGCCTAATATTTCTAACCTTTCTAGCTCTTCCACCTTCAAGGTGAGCTGCTTTTTCTCCTCCTGGGCAGACTGATATCTCTCTCTTGTCATCTCCATTTTGTCCCCCTGGAGCTCAATCTAAAAATTACAGTAAGTAATTACTTTACAGAGCAGTCACTACACACACACAACCAACCACCTGAAACATATGCTCTCCAGAAGGAAACATGCTCAATCCGTAATTTCCAGAAAGCCCCAGAAAAGGAACAGTGGATAGAAAAGCAAAGCACTAAATGTCCATTTTTGTGGTGCTTCCAGTTAATGTTTGGAAAGGTACGAGAAAATTCTTCTGTGCTGCAAATGAAAAGCCAGGTCCATAAACACTTGCATGCAGAGCAGCCAGGTGTAAGCACAGCAAAGCACACGCGTTAAAAGCGGCCATATACATGACAGCAGCCCACAAAGGCATTAGAGCCCGAACTATCAGGAAGGTTTGTAATTCCAAGGCAATCAGGGTAAAGCAGTCAGACTGTGAGATCATTTGCTGTGTCTTGAGGCATGGTTATAGAAGTCATGCCTGTCTGCAATTGTCCTGCAATACCTACACACTCCTCCTGGGGACAAAAAAACAGGGACTAGGAAAACAACCTGAAATCAGGGTGAGAAAACAAGGTTGGGACAGCACTATCAGCAGAAAACCACAGGAGGGAAAGCTGACAAGATGATGGAAGTAACAGAAGTGAGTGTTGGCATTAGCAAGGGTTCTCACTGCTGCTACTCAAGTCCCAGTAAGGTTCCACACCAAGGGATGAAAACCCTTTCAAACAGTAAGGAATGCTACTAGCTACGCCACTAACTTCTTGCACAAAGACAGGGCACACACCTTTATTTTGCAGTGCACGTTTAATCTTTTCAAAAAGAGATGAGAACAGAGATGAAGTTTGAACCTTCCTGTGATTAGAAATTCATCTTGGTCTCAAGACTCGTGGATTGTAGCGCTGCAGGTACTTTCTGCCAGTCCCTTACCCGCTGACGAAGATCTGCAATGATGATAGACAGGTC
The DNA here is from genome assembly GCF_031877795.1 of Strix aluco. Taxonomy (NCBI): domain Eukaryota; kingdom Metazoa; phylum Chordata; class Aves; order Strigiformes; family Strigidae; genus Strix; species Strix aluco. Next base: position 9,682,308 of record NC_133950.1, on the reverse strand, counting down.
CATGTTCTTCTTCTCATAACTCTGAAGCTGGTCCTCACATTCTGCTAGCTTTGTCTCTGTGATCTTTAGGATCTCAGGCAGCTTTTCCAGTTCAGCAAGCCGGCACTGGAACTGCTTACGTGCCTACAATCAAAGAAGAGAACATGAGGAACTTCCAAATGTTTGTAAGGTCAAGGCTAAAAAATTTCTCAACTTCAATTGTTAAACTGCAGCTGTTAATCTGCAGCCACGATGACACTGTGTGGATATTTGGCCAGTGCTGGGAGTGCAAAGCCTAAGGTCCTCTCCTACTCCAAAAGGCTTTATCTTAGGATTTGGCATTCTCTATGGATGGAGTGAGAATGAGTATTTTGGATCCTGGGCTTCAACTTTACTAGAAGTACAAACTCTTTTTTTGAGGACAGCTGTTCACACCAGACAATGGTGCAACCCACACAGTCCACTGCTCTAAACGGCTATTTCTGTAGCAAAGGACACACTAAGCAATTTAAACACCTCTGGAAGAATGCCATATGGTAAAAAAGAAGCTGCTGAGAAAAACTACTGTAAAAGGTAAACTCAGATAAGCCTTTTATTTCCTATTCACAGACATTTTTCACTAAATTCACAACATCAAGATCCATGAATGTCTACAACATATTGAGCCTTTAGAGGAATAGTTACCAGTTCAATCTCCTTGTTCATTTCATCCTTTAGTGTCTTGTTCTCTTTATCACACTTCTCCAGTTTTGCTGCCACATCATCTGCTTCGATTTGGGCCTTTAACACCTGGACGTACAAAAAACCCCATATACTTTATCTGTTATATATAGTTTTCAACAAATGTGCAGTGCTTTGGAGTAACTAAAGCTGCTCAAGGACCAGCAATGTTTCTTGCCACACTAACCACCACCCCAGAACTGTATTTGGAAGTTCACTTTCTGCTCCTGCCACCTGGACCATTTGGGCTTTCCAACAAATGTTCTTCCCTCTTGCTTTATCTTCCTACTACCGCAATATCCAAACTCCACACCCCCCCGAAAAGCAGCCAAGGAACTGTTCTTGTCACACTAAAAGGCGGGAGAAAGCATCTCATCTTTGTAAAGAAGCAAGGAAAAGTAAAATAATTAAACTGAGTCTTTTCCATTAATCAAGATCTCTGCTGTGGGAGTCAGCTCTTCCTAACAACCAAGTTATCGGCACATAGTGAGCAAGACAAGTCTTCCACACCTTGGCATACAGCACATGGCAGTCTGGATGCTGCCATTTGAGAAAAAAATCAGGCTAATAGAGACAGAAGAACCAAAACCACATGAAATTGCAACATCCTCTAAGAGCAAGGGCAGGGTTAAGGCGTTACAGAATAAGCCACAATAGTGAAGGGAGAAAACATGTTTACGCCAGGACTGAAGGTTTTGATAAAATACCTACCTGTGACTTGTAGTTTTCAATCAGCGCTTCATAGTTCCTGATAGAGCTCTTGAGCTGCTGCACTTCCATCTGCGCCTGGTTCAGCTTTTCCTCCATCGGGACCACACTAGCCTGAAAAAAGAAAACATCTTCTATTGAGCGCTTAGAAGTGTCTGCCACGTTAACTGTCTAACATTGCCTAGACTAAGAAAAAAGTCTTTTGTCAGTGTAAGTTGGCAAAACTTTCCAGACCTCAGTGGATTGCCAAATTTTCACCAGCAGAGCACAGAGGTTTGGGATGTGCAATCTTTCCATTTGCCTGAATGAGCTGTGCTACTTGGATTAGGGCCACTCCTTATTTGGATCAATGCCTAGCTTTCCAAGAAGAAAATTATGTAGGTCACCTACAAGATCATCAGTAGTAAGAGATGACAAGAGAAGACAAGAGAAATGCACCAGCCATTTGGGTTTTTTATTCTGGAGATTACCATTCTTTCTGCATGAGCTACAGTTGTTTGTTCTCTAGCCAGCAGCACAAAGATGTAAGGACAAGATGTAAGATCTCAGCTGGAAGAAACAGTACTTGGAGATACTCCTAGCCAAAACATGGAAGAAACCCAGTCCTCCCAGCATGTTCACTTTCTTTCTTTATGTCTCTTCCCAGCATACTTGCCCTATCATACTCAGATTACAGTAAAACTGTTTTGAAACTAAATGGCAGCAATGGGTGCAAATCAACTCTGTCCTCAGAGGACAAGCAACTTGTATAATTTCTCGGTTTTTTTCCCCTAGAATTTTAGCATCAAACTCCTAGAATAACTGACCTTTAGCCTTTCATTCTCCATTTTGAAAGAAGTGGTCTCTGTAGTCTGTTCACGTAATTTATCCACCAAATTTTCTCTGTCCTCCCGCATCTTGTCCTCCAGGGTTGCCTGCTGTTCCAGCAAGTCTGCAACACGGCTGCCAGACAGAAAAAAAATTTATTCTTTCTTGTCACTTAAGAATTAGACTCCTAACCCTTGAAAATTAGCTTCAGAAATATGTCTTTTCCCTATCATTTCATCTTCCTCCTCCAGTCATGTATGCACTCTATCTGTTACACTGTTCTACTACCTCAGTCTTAGCCTGCTGAAAGTTAACTTGAGTTGTCCCCCTGGACCTCAAACGCGTTGACTCCAAGACACACAGGATAAAGAGGCACCTCTTTCCTGTCTCGTACCTACCTCACCTATGGCAGTGATACCAACACATTTATTTACCTTCACAAGAAAACTGGCACAAACTATTCTGCCTATCTCTTCTAATCCCTTCCATTCAAGCACCTCAAACAGATCTCAAAAGAAAGATAAAAATTCTTTCAAAACATTACAAAATGGCAAAGGAACAGAGCATTTTAAGGGTCAGCAAACCCTTTAAAACACCTGCCTTTGCTGTGGCAAACCAGCAGCAGAAGCCACATCTCTCTCTCACTCACTGTAAACTCTCCTTTAGCTCTTAGGCAGTGCTGGTTTTGCTCAGATATTTACAATTAAATTATTAAATTTAATTAAATTATCCTTGAACTTAGAACCCATCCCCATTCATGCTTGTTTCTCCACACTGATTTTATTTTAACCTGTTCAGCGTAACAATTTCCAGTTCAAGGTCACTCTTGTCCTTTACTACTTTGTTGTAGCGACTCCTCCAGGACTCCAGAGTAGACAGCGCCTCAGCAACATAACTGTCCTACCAAACAAAAGAAATACATGAGGAAAAGAGCAAGGGGGACAAAAACGTCACTGGACATGGGATATGCAGACAATACGCAGAGATGTTGATATGGGTAAGCATGATATGTGCAGAGACTTCACTAATACTTTCAAAATATTGAGCACAAGTGTTTTTATTCTTCCTGATCCTTCAGAGAGAGGTGTTCCCCAACACTGCTGTCAGCCAACAGACATAATAGCAGTGAAAGAAGAATCCTCTTTGAAGGCAGGTGAACTACCATAAATACAAAGCATGGCTAAGATTCTACAAGTGGCTCTGGTCCCTGGAATTCTAAAAACAATGCAGAAAAAAACCAATCAAGTAGTGCAAAAATCCATGTTTCCTTCTGATTTGTTTCAGTCCTAACTCTTCTACATTTTCTTGATATCCTTAAGTCATCTTTCAACAGGAAATTCCTGTACACCTCTAAGTCTTTGTACTTCCCTGCTCTGACTAGTTTCTGGGTTAGCAACCAACTCCATTCACACTTTCAGTCAAAACCACAAGGCTTCACTTTATTGGCTTTTTTCAGCCCTCAGATTCTAAAGAACCAGGAGAAAAATCAGATCTGTTAGTTTAGTATGATCTAAGTTACTGCATGTCCTAAGTTAAAGGACATGCAGCAAATACAGTGACAGCTGAGAAAACTGGATTTGTTCTAAACTTAGCATAAATGGGCCAAGGCACCAAGACAGAAATAAATCTCATTAGTTGAAAGCAGAGACCGTCCCCAGAGCTGCTACCAGAAATCAAAGATCTAGATGCATAATCTGAAATGAGGTCTCTCCTCCTGTATTATCAGGTACCTTTTCTGCTAGCTGGGCAGCCAGCTGCCCTGCATACTCTTCACTCCGCTCTGCCCGCTCTTTCTGTGCACGGATGGCTTTCTTCAGGGCCTCTTTATCACGGTCTGCCTTCTGCCTTAGTTCTTTCAGTTGTTCCATGGTGAGTTCCACCTCTGCCTTATGCTGAGCTTCACTGCGCTCCAGATTCTGCAGCAGGGGGACAAAACACACCACATGGAATAGTGTCCTTATGCAGGTATACCCAAAGCAGCAACTTATTTCCTAGAAACAGTGGAGAGAGCTGGGCATAACCCCCCAACCACCAGCCTGGAGGTACCTGCAATCACGTTTCACCTCCACAGTCCTGTCCTAATGCTGACAGACATATCAGCATGACATATCTTCCTTTCCTTCCAAAAGTCTTCCTTTTTTCTTTCATAAGCTGCTCTCTAGAATACTGATTTCCTGGCCTGACCAAGATAAATACTAGTCTACCAGTCTTTTGATCTACCCGAGAACATTCTCTTTATTAATTGAAATACTCACATATAATTATGTTGCTTTATACAGCTATAAAGCTTAACAGAAATAAAGCTCTTCTAAATCATTAACATACATATGTTCATCACAACATCAACAGATATGTTAAACATAAGACTTTGAACAAGATAAACCAGGGGAACTTTCTCTTCCTCATTAATACTGTAGAAAGCACACGAGTATGATCAAACACAGGAACTCAAGGCACAGCATTTTCCCCAGAAAGCAAGTAGTTTACAATCTGTCTCGATGCTTGACTAAACCAAACCCATCTTTTAAATAATTATGTAGTAATTAACTTAGCAAAAAAAAAAAAATCTAATCAATGCACATAGACCTTAAGGCTATGATTTTTGCCTCATGCATCAAAAGTGAAAAGCTTTTTTTCTTACTTCATTTGAAAAGTATGGTGTGTGTTAGTGGCACAAACATCACCAGCCAATATTTCAGGCTACCAGACACAGTAGAAGAATAGTAGGTGAATGCTACTTCCCTTGTCAGTCAATTCAGTCCATCAGTGTAAATGAAAAGACAATCCCCAGGGACCACTGAAAACATACCCGTATCTGTATAGTCAGACGGTTGTTCTCAGCTTCTTTGTTTCGCAGCTGCACTTGTAAATGGCCTCTCACAGTCTCCATAGATTTGGAGAGTTCGCATGCTGTCTTTGCTTGGTCCTAAATAAGAAGAAAACATGACACACACCTTTTTCCTCAACAAGCTAATTAGAAGGAACACTTTATAATATGTAACAGCGTCAGATTTCTTCACTGAATGATCTCCAGTCGCCTCCACCTTCCTCAGATGGACTTTCACATCTCCTCTGCTCCAACAAAATGGGCAACAAATGAGTAACTGTTTATTTTACATCAGATGTGAATGACTGGCCCAAAAGATGTGTTGCCTTAGAATAAATCCTTCATATCTGATCTCTTCCACTACATTCCTTTTTTACTTCCCAAACAGAGGAACAGACTGGAATTTGACATCAGGAACCAACATGACCTTAAACAAAATGGCAACTCAGTGATAAGCCCAAGCAAAGAGAAGATCACCTATTCATCTTTGTGACAGCTCTTATTAGCAGAATATGGAATCTACAACTGTGTGGGAACAGGTAGCTAGCTGTCTGTCTAGTTTTATAAGCAATCAGTCATCTGAACCCTTAAAAAGTTATCGTCTGCAAGTACAAACCTATGCTCTGGACTACCTGCAGTTCTACAGAACTGGAAGGTGGAGCAAAGAGAGGAAAATAGAAAGAGGAAACTACCTTTTCTGCCTGTATCTGAATGGTAAGATTGTCCACTTCTTCTTCTTTCTCCCGAAGCCTCATCTGAAGTTGCTGGGAAAACAAACACCACTCAAATGTTAAGTAACAAGCACATTTAGGTTGGTAGGTGGAGGGAAAGAGGTGTAACTGCCACCGTCCCGAGACCCTCTGATCCACAGCACTCTCTCTGGTATCCACAGCAACAGCATCCTCAGCCCTGGAAAAACAGGCTGCATCCTCCTCAAGCAGGAAGCAAAAGGGATACACGTACATTTGTGTAACAGGGCACAGGATACCCAGTCAAGAACAAGGACCTGGCAGGACTATATACTCTACAGACAAAAGAGGGCATTATCTATGTCTCAGAGCAAGTTTTATAACTTCTGGCAGTGTAAGGACTCTTTTCTCAGTTTACAGATAAGGAAATGAACAAAAACTGGCACCAGGTCACTCACTCATTCAGTGACAGAAGCAGATACAGAAAGCTTACCCTCTTTGTGCTTTTCTGTCTCTAAGGATAACATGATAAACACACAGAAACAATAAGATGATTTCCAAACTGAAGAACTCTATCCTGATTGTCAGGGGTATTTTGGCAGTGGATATTTTTTTCTCTTCCACCCTCAGTTTTCTTTTTAAAGAAATATGTAGTATGATTCTTGCTCTGTACATTCAGTGCCATAAGAAAAGGTAAGCATAATCATTTGTACTTAAACATAATAAGAACAGGCTTAGGTTCTCCTTTACAGCTGAATACTGTAAATCCTGATGGTGCTCTTATATGTAGGTGTAGTTGTGCCATCCCCATTCTAAGCCCCCCATATTTCAAAGGCTATGAAAATCTGTCCACTTTAAAATGTAGGCTGTTAACCTGAGGAGCAATGTAGTAGCTCCGATTACCACAAAAGCCAAAATATTTTTTATTGGTCTAAAAGGCATTAGTGTAAGACTTGATGGCTGAATACAAGACAAAGAAGATCTTGTCATTTTAGATCTCTCTGCTTTATCATTAAGGAAAAAAGAAAAAAAAAAAAGAGATTATGGTTTGCTTACCATTTTCTCTGCATCTGAGTCAGCCAGCCTTTTCAGCAGTGCTCCTTGCTGCTCCAGTATCTTCTGAGCATCCTTCTACAAAAGAAATATGTGAGAAAAATTGTTAACTAAAAAGTCAATTTTATACAGATTCTTTAAATGGAACTGGAAAAAAATCAACCATTTCCTCCCAGTTGCAGCAGCAGTTCTCAGAAGATACCCAGAAGCATCAAATTTGCTAAATATTTCACAAATCATCACCCATCTCAGAAAGCTTTTCCACTTTTCAGTCAAAGATTATAATAAAAAGCACGATGGCAATTTAAGATCTTTCCAAACCCTCCCGCTACTCAGGGAAAGTCATGTGGAAGAACTCAGTCCTTTTATCCAGTCTCACTGGTAGCTGAAAGAACTGTTACCATCAGCCTGCTTTTGCTGGAATATAAACTACAGGAGGAATAGCAATTTAATTTCTGCTTTGCTCTTACAAGCAGTATAGAATTGTTCTGTACAAGCAGTACAGAACTGTTTACGGTTTCTCTGTTATTGCTCTTACAGCCTACAAAAATAAAGGTCTGAAGATCTTCAGGCTCCCATTAGCTAAGGCCACATCTAGTCCTTTGAGTTCAGCCAATGCAATTGTAGCAGTAATATTTCAGACTAGCAGGAGGAGCAGATACAGCTGTATCCACATGAGAAGCAGTAGTGCCTATGCCTTTTAATACAGAGACTTAGGTGCTCTAACATCCTCACAGCAGAAAAGTCAGTCTCACTCTATGATGTAGGCAGGGATTAAAAAAACCTATCCACCCTTTATGACACAGAGTCAACAGCAGAGTTGGGGAACAAAAAAAAAGTTAAAAGCTCTGAAACTCCATTTCAGTCCACAAGACAACACAGCCTCCTGCAGTCATCCAAGTTCAAGCACACAGACTGCTCACCTCCCGGTTGTGCTGCTCTCTGAGAAGTTCTCGTAGTGTCCGGTTGGTTTCTTCAAAGGTGCTCAACTTCTGGAGCAGAAGCTCTTTTTGTCTTGTCAGTGTGCTAATGTCTGAGCTGCTCATGTGTTTCTCCTAGAGGACAAAAAAAAAGAAAAGAATTGTTCACATGGAATGAATGTGTGAAGCTGATACAAGCATGAACAGTGCAATAGTCAGCACCATGTGTGCAGAAGGTGACTGGATGCTGCAAAGTAAACACCCCGCTTCCAGACCAAACTAGCATACTCCTTAAACATGTTAAACCCCTTCACTTTTCCTTACATTCTTCTGGATCAGCAACTGTAACGTTACACTTTTAAGACAGCCATATAATATAACAGGACAATGTAGTAAAGGGAAGAACAAAAAAAGACAACACCTACAATGTTGAGTCTCCCAATTGTGTTTTTCAGGGCATGGATCTGCCTGGCTGCTGCTGCTCCATCCCTTTCTGCCTCGCTCAGCTTGGACATCAAACACTCTTTCTCATGCTGCAAATACTTTTTCTGTAGCCTGTAATGAGAATTCAGCCATCAGAGAAACAAGAAGCTTTGACAGCTGTACCAACCACTACTGATATACAGCTGATTGGGTTAAAACTCATAAAAACCCTCGAATCAGAGGATGAAGCCACTAAACAAACACTGCTTAAGATTTACCCTCTTTTAGTGTGGAAGTTGTGACAGAAGCCAGTAAGTAGACACCAGGAGCCTGCTAGGACCACAGCTAAGAAACAATAACTGAGAGGGGACAAATCAGGCTAATACCAAAGCCTGCACACACTGCTGAACCCAAAACACAATGCCGTGCTTTTCCTGGGCACTTAAGCCACACCAGAAGTAAGACTCCAAATAGCTGAACATGAAACAGGAAAGCACACCAAGCTCAAAGTTCTTAGCCAGGGCTTGCAATCTCAGAAGTATTCACAAAGTTTTCTGAAAAAGGAATACACAGTATTAACTTCCAAGTGATCTTTCTTAAGGAAAAAATAACTAACTCTCTTAAAACACTAGTGTCCCCCTGGAAACACAAACTTCCCTAATTTAGACACAAAGTAGATGCAAAAACGTCAGACTTGGAGACCTTCAGGGTCACTAATAAAAAAAAAAAAACCACCATGATGCAGTTTTCTCAGTGGCTGTCACTCTCATCACAGTATGATCTTCACAAAGGCCAAAAATTCTCCTCTAGTTTTCAGCTCCATGTTTATTTATTTATTGTTCTACCAATATCATCCTAATTCATCTCTTAGCCTTCAAGATATTAACTGCAGAGCTAGGATGACCCTCCAGCAGGCCATACAAGCCAATCACTCTCAGGTTCCTCTCAGAGTAGTTTTTTCCATTCCAATAATCATGCTAGAGACCTTCTCTGCAGCTATCACCATCTGAAGTCCCCCTTCTAAAAGGTGACAAAAAAAAAAAAAATCCAAGAACATCAGTTCTTCAGTAGCACTGCAACCCAGGGTACAAACTAGAACCTCAAATAATGTTAGCAATAAAGGAGGTCAGTGCCCTGTAGATACTACTACTTGCAGTAACAATGGAGAACTGGAGCTTTCTTACACAGTCAGATCTTTCTCTTCCTTTATGCGCTCAATATTGCGCCTGAGCAGTGTATTCTCATGTTCTGTTTCTACCAGCTCTTGTGTGACCTCATTCAATTCTTCTTTCTGCTCCTCAAGGAGACGCTTTGTCATTTGCTGCTGTTCCTCCTTTTTCTGTAGCTTGGCCTGAAGAAGATATTAAAATAGAACTTAAGGCAAACCAGGTGCTTTTAAAGTGATACACAGAATCCACATCTCAAACCAATGAACCAGCTATTCAGCTGTGCCAAACAACAAAGGACCACAGCTGTTTGGGGTTTTTTTGCCTAGATACTTCCAGGCTGTTCCTGCGCACAAAGGGCATAATTCACTTACTGCCTGGAAATACCTTCCATCCCACAGGCACAGGGAGACACAAGCATCCTGGCACTAAGTCCAAAATTGTTATCAGCATGAGACATGTGACAGACATCAAACATGGCAGGAAAGGAGCTCTGGTAGCAGTTCACATGCTGGAGATGGCTCCCATTGCTCCACTATTGCTTCGGGAGATCCAGGGAACTGGGTGGAATCAACCTAAATAGTCCCTGTCATTTTGTTTCTATCTACCTATTAATAAAACATCAAGATACTGTATTTTTCACCTTCTAGAATGACCAGTTTTCAGATTTGGGGCTTGGGCAGAAGAGATATTATTTGGAAACTGAAGCACAGCAATACCTTATTAAATGGATAATGTTTTAAAATGTTTCATAGTAGGGCTTAGTGAATTTCTCACTAGGATAATTCAGCTCTTCTAAACAACTCTGATCGATTTTTTTTTTTTTTTAAAGCAAGCTACCAGTGGCATGGGTAGTCTTCCAGTGCACCAAGACTTGACTCCAGCCTCCTCTTGCCCAACAATCAGCTACAAAGCCCAAGTCAGCAGGTCTTTACACTGTCTCCTCACCTCATTCTTCAGCGTTCCCACCACATTCATCAGGCTATCTATCTTCTTTTCATATTCGTTCATTTTGCTGTAAACAGCATCCTCCTCATCTGTAGAGAGGTCACTCAAGCGCAATACTGACAGCATTCTTTCGGAATCTGGAGGTGTAATTTCGAGGCGGCGAGTTGGTCCCTGGTAGAAAAGCAATAAAGAGCATCAGTTTTTTAGCATAAAATTATAAACAGTGTTCTAACCCTAACTCTGCTAAAAACAGAGACCAGGTTGCATCACTGCAATAAGGCTAGTAAGGAAAAAAACATTTGTAAACAGCTCTTTCATTTCCATCAGAGAAAGGTCAAGAACGCAGAAAGACTAGAACAGAAAAAGAAGAAAAAAAATAATGAAAGTTCAAATTCTCATCTAGGAAGAGCCAGGAATACAAAAGGCAAAACTATCAACCCATGAGAAAGAAAATATTACACAATACTACACAAATGCTCCATACTTTGGAAGAAACTAAGAACAGCAGCCCCTTGCTGTGCTTCCACATGAGATCTTGAAGGGGACTAGTAAAACTACAATAAACAAATAAATCTGTCTAAATTTGTCTGGCTTCTAGAGGAAGAAAGGCATGCTATGGCCATAGGCTGCTAATTAATTTCCAATTTTTCTATATTAAAAAGTGAAAAAGATTTCTAGAAGACACTTAAAATGGATAGTAGGTGACAGTAGCCTTCTTTCAGATCAGCCCAGCTCCCTCACTACACAATTGTTCTCTTCAACCTCAGATAAACCTGAAAGCTTGTTTTAAAGAGCAAAATCAGCCGTACCTCCCATTTGCAGGTGGACTCCCCGACAGATGTTTTGCCTGGGGGCATCCAGGGGGCCTTAGTTTTCACCCGGACAGTTCGACACACATTCGTGGTATCTGCTTTCATTTTCTGTTTGTGCTTTTGCTAAAGAAAGAGAAAATAAAATAAATCACAGACTTTTAAAGAACCATTTAAAATTCTTAGTGCTGCAAAAACAAATGAAAGATCATTCATACAAAAATATCACAGTGTTTCACATGATACATCAGATCAGATGAGCCAGAAGCCATCGGAGGAGGCTAACAGCAGCCAGAAGGCTCTTGCACATTCAGCTGACAGTATGGCTAGATGTGGTAAATTCTTCTTGTTTATCATGTAGTAACTCTGTTATATCACCGGGATACCTGCACTTGTGAGGTGATGAGAGCCTTACCCAGCAGGTCAGGGGTGGGAGATTGGGGTGGCAGGGAAGGAAGTCTCCTCTGTATGGAGATACACGAAAAAATACCACAATACAACCCATTCATGTGAAGAAGGAACAGCCTGGGAGATCCCTTCTCCATTCCACATTCATCTCACAAAAGAGCAGGTGTATCATTTGACAACAGCACTACCAGAGAAAAAAAAAAGAATAGTGCAGTGTGATTGGTTATGAAAAGCCCCTGAAGTGTTTTCCCTGCTTTGCAGTCAACTAGTAGATCCACATTTATTTGTATTGAACTCAAAGTGCTTGTAACTGAATGAAAGTTAAAGTGGTTTTGCACAATTCTAAACCTAGAGAAAAATCAGATATTCTAAATATTCCCTACAGGCAATTAATTAATAGGAGTCATCGATTTCACTGTCAGGCTCTACCCCATTGTGATATTTGCCATTAACAACAACCACTAAATTAATAGAGGACTTAGAACAGGGTGTCTGCACATAAGGAAGAAAGAGCTAGCAACTTCCATCACCTTTTGAGAACAACTTTACACAAACATCCAACTGCAAAAGAGGATATGAGACAGCTAGAAACTATTGCCTTCTGCCTACTGTGGGTAAGGCTATGAAGAGATCCTCTTTGCTGCATAGCTCAGCGGACTGAGAAGGTGCTTAATGCCAGAACATGGTTTGAACCCAGACTCTCTTTTTCTAAATACATTTATTTTAATACAATCAAGATGGATTTTGAAATGCCTAGATATTACATTTCCCCAAACCTTTCCTATAAAAATAGGGACGAAGCCAAAAATAAATCATTATCAGGACACAAATCCAGGAAATAAAAGGAGAAAATACCCCCAAACCACATCACATTGGAAGCAGTGCTCCTCACAATCACACTTGAACATGAGAAGTAACTATATATTCTATATTATACTTAAATCATCTTAAACAGAGAAGACGCATTACTGGAAATTCACCACTGAACATGAATTCAAGTCTTACAGTTCTAATACAACAGTAAAACAGACCTTGAAGATTTTGTGGTGCTTCTACAACCGTCCACCTTCCTCTTTGTAGCCCTCACAAAACACCCAGCTACACACTCATACCTGGCATTTTGCAGGTGTGGTTTTCTGACCCTTTTTAATATGGACATGGACAGGGGTGTTTTCATCCACATGGACGTGCAAAGGGGGAGATGAGGAACGGTTCTTCATGGCTCTTCTCCCACAAACGGGAAAGGGCAATACAATGAAAGGAAACCTGTGAATAAGGAAACTGGAAATAACAACACTTCCCTCTGTGCCAGAGAGCAACAATGGCTGGCTTTGGTTAAAGTTTGAGCTTTCTTTCAGTAGCATCTGCCATTTTGAATTGCACACTATTTTGCTGTAAAGCTAGGATTAATGCAAATAATTTCTCTGCTTCTGGTATTTTCTGCTTTTAGCATGGTTATTAAAGACCAAATGCAGCTGGACTGATGGCAAGTGTCTGTAAGAGTCACTGGAGTTCAAAGTCTTAGAGCAAGTGAGCCAACCAAGAGTTCCAGTAACCAACACAATCTGAGTATGAAGAGAAATGTGGAGGGAAGAGAAGAGGAGCCTTTAACATAATGTTTAGCAGAACAGTTTAGTTAAGAAAAACCAGGAAACTATCAGATCCTTCCATCCTAGAACTCCGAACCTATGAACTTTTTCACATGTGCTTAACTTTGTCTTTTTAAAACTAAACAAATGCTTAAAAGCTTTTAGATCATAGCATTTCTTTAGTCTTCAGAAAAAAGCATAACCTTAAACAATATCTAACACAACACGGAAAAGCCTGGAGACGCAAGGTTAAAAGTCATCACCTTTGAGTTTGTTGCTTTGGTTAAGGTAACAGTATAATGCAATTGCAAATCTTACAAAAATCCACCAGCAACACTAATCTGATTCTGGCAGAAAGGTTTTTGTCAGCCTAGTTAAAATTACTTACAGTTATTCTAAAACTTTTAGCTCTTCTAGAGACTGTGCTCCACGCATAGACTGAAGTCACTTCATCGTTGACAGATGAGGGACACCTGATACAGAAATAATAAAATGACTAACAGGAAAAGATGCCAATTTCTGAACATCCTCTTCTTTACAACTTAAGGCAACATGCAGGCTTGAACACATCAAATATATGAACCCAAGTAACAAAAGTTGGCCAAGTGCAAGGTCCTGCACATGGGCTGAGGCAATCCCAGGCACAAACACAGGCTGAGTGATGAGTGGATTGAGAGCAGCCCCAAGGAGGAGGACTGGGGTATATTAGTGGATGGAAAACTGACTGTGAGCCGGCAACGTGTGCTCACAGCCCAGAAAGCCAACCGTGTCCTGGGCTGCATCAAGAGAAGTGTGGCCAGCAGGCTGAGCATGGGGTTTCTCCCCTCTTACTCTGCTCTCATGAGACCCCCTTGCAGTGCTCTGGGGCCCCCAACATCAGAAGGACATGGACCTGCTCGAGTGGGTTCAGAGGAGGCCACAAAGATGCTCGGGGTTGGGGGGGGGGGGGGGGGGGGGGGGGCTGGAGCACCTCCCCTGTGAGGACAGGCTGAGAGAGTTGGGGGTGTTCAGCCTGAAGAGAAGGATCCAGGGAGACCTTCCAGTATTTAAAGCAAGCTACAGGGAAGCTGGGGAGGGACTCTTTATCAGGGAGCATAGTGAGAGGACAAGGGTGATGGTTTTAAACTGAAAGAGGGTGAATTTAGATTAGATATAAGGAAGAAATTCTTCACTGTGTGGGTGGTAAAACACTGACACAGGTTGCCCAGAGAAGCTGTGGCTGCCCCCTCCTTGGAAGGGTTCAAGGTCAGGTTGGATGTGGCTGTGAGCAACATGGGCTAGTGGAAGGTGTCCCTGCCCATGGCGGGGGGGTTGGAACTGGATGATCTTTAAGGTCCCTTCCAATCCACTCCATTCTGATTCTATGACATCAGGCTTAGCTAACCATAGGGTAACGCTCCTTCATAATTTGCCACACAACAAGTGTTACAAGTAAAGTGTTACTTGCAATGCAGTAGACCAGGATTTCGTACAATATTTCTGCTAGACTAGAAGTTAGATCACTTGCTATAGCTCATTGATTCATCTGTCAGTTTGCCAAGGTTCATGTAATAGCCTACTCTAAATAAAACTAATACTGCAGCTGTTTTAAAGTAATATGTGTTTTGTCTTAAACACACCTGTATATAACGTCAGATTTATGAAAATTACAGAGGAGAAGACATAGCAGAACTTCCCTCAGTCAGAAACAGGAAGTGGCAGTTTTCTGAAGGAACAGGATTCCCCAGCTTCTAGCTATGAACAACTCCAAACACCACTGGGTGTTTTAATCTTCTTCTTTCCAAAGAGGGATTAAACTCTCCTCAGGCCCGAATGTGCACACCCCCTACAGCACTGACCGAAAACTTACAGAGCTTTTGAATGACCGAAAGTGAACTCCGGCTGCTGTCACCCAGCTGTCCCTAGCAACAGGGTTTATTTCAGAAGTTTAAGTAACTTCTGCCATCTCTGGAGCCTTTGCAAAGAATCTGTAGCTGCCTCAGCCTGGCAGGGACCTAGTCTGGGGTCAGTGTCCTGCTCAAAGCAGCAGCAGCTCTGAGCTCAGACCAGGGTTTTACCCACTTGGGGCTGGAAAACCGCCAGGGACGGCACCACACCCCGAGCACCCTGTCCCCACCCCTGTCCCGGTACCAAGCCCGTTTTCCGTTATATATTTGAAGTCGCCTGATAGTTCCCGCTTTCCCTCGCAGCGGGAAGGACTACCCCGAGGCAGGAGCTACTTCTCACTACTGACACGGCGGGGAAGGCGCCGAAGGAGTAACTCCCGGGGGCTCGGACCTCCCCGCGGCCACACGGCGAGGGAACCCCCGCCCGCCCTCCCTCCCAGGTCCCACCGGCCCCGGCGCGCCCCAGCCCTCTCACCATGAAGGGCCGCGCGGGGCCCGCAGCCGCCTCAGGCCTTCGTCGGCGGCGGGGAGGAGGCGGGAGGCGCTGCCGCTGCCATGGAGACCCCACGGCCGGGGCGAGAAGGGCTGCGGGAGGCTGCACCGGGGGCAGTGGGCGCCGCCGCACTTCCGGGGCCGCCACCGCGCGGCCGCCCGCCGCTCCGCCATTGGGCGATTCAAACCCTCCTCGTGACCCGGGACGCCGCCGGAGGTCGCGTCACAAGGCCCCGCCCCGCAACGGGCCCCGTCGCCATAGTGACGCGAAGCGGCCCGCGGGGGCCGGGCCCGCCGCCGAGCAACCCGGGAACCCCGGCGGCCCGCGGGGAGCTGGAACGGCCGCGCTCCGCCCGCCCCGGGGCTGGGTGACCGAGCGGAGCCGCCGCGGGGCTGCAGCCGGCCCGGCGGAGCGCGGCCGAGGCAGCGGGGAGGGAAGTGGCGTCCGGGAGCTGTCGGGGTTTCACCATCTCAGTTCCTGTGTTCTGGCTGAGGAGGCTGTGAAAGGCTTTTCCTCCATCGAGGATTTACTTAAGACAGTTTAAGCGATCGTGAAGGGTTTCCTCACGCTCCTGGGTGTGTGCAGTCAGTATCTTTAAAACCACCTCACCTGCTTCAACTCTGTTTTCATACCGTGGAACACAAGTTTCAGTACAGCACAGCTTAAATACAGCACGTCACAGACCAGCAACTCAGCTGGTTTTACTGCAAACATTCCCCTTCTCCCCTCTATGTCAGATCATAACTGAACTTGTAACTAGTCTTACATCTCGGGGAAAAAAAACAGAACTCTCTATCACCCCCTTTGTTGTTACACGCAATAAAAGGTGCCCCCCCAGCCCTGAACCCACAGCCTGCAAGGACCTGCGTTACAGAGCAGTTTCAGCTGCACCTGCCCACCCTTCTGGGGAAACAGGACTTTATCAAGGTGACAATTAAGCCTTGGGCTGCACAGAGCATCACTCCCATTCAAACCTGCACCGTCTCTCACTCCAATGAGCATCAGGGATTTCTACCCAGCACAGATCAGTAAACTTCATATTCACCACATTACCTGCAGAGATGGCTCCCAGTCAGACTGCTACAACAGCAAATCCTTTGTTACTCTTGCACAGCAGAAACATCTAGAGATCCCCTGGGCATGCAGATTCCTCTTAATTCTTCTTTTTCCAAAGCAAAAACAAAGTGATTTTCAGGGGTATTCCAGAGAGATTCCATGCAGGATAGGTTTTTCAAATAACTGCTCGGCTTTAGTGATTTTTGTGTGGGGTGTGCTTTCCGAGCGTAACGGCTAAGGTAAGAATTCACAGATCTCACAAAGGGCCCAGAAAGAAGCAAGCCTTTATCCTTGCAGACCGTACAGAATCAAGTGCCAAAAGAACCGTTTACATGGAAGAGTAAAAGCATACAATCTGCCGAGTGCAGCATCGCTTCCGTCACTGGAAGGATGCCTTTCCCAGTACCATGGATTCCTCCAGTTCCCGCAGCACTGGGCTTACAGGATTCTACTGCAGGAAAAATTGTCACTTAAAGACTAGTATCCAGTGTCTCAGTCAGGAAAACACTTCGGATGACATGGATGAGTAGTGGAAGACAGCCTGAAGCAAAAGCTGCTCAGACCCACTGTATCTGATATGGCTGTAACACTCACTAGCCAAGAGCATCTTGCTTTTACAGTAAACTGCACTGAGAATGGCTCTCACCTAAAAGAAGCCTATTTGCTGCATTCTTCAGTTCAGAGCTTCTCTTTTCCAGCAGTGTCCAAGATCCTTTTACCTGTCCCTGTCCTCCTAAATACCTTGTTCAAACATATACCCAGCTGGATCCCTTTTGCTCACTGCAACTTGATATTCTAAACGGGACAGTCTGTGCCTGCACATCAGTCCGTTAGGTGTGACCAGTCCGTTCAACTCTTCAAAAGTAAGTGTCATTCCTTCTGAAGTTTTTTACCATGCAAGTACTTCAGGAAGGCAGCTGCAGCTGGCATCAGACTGCAACTACAGCTTTTTGAATGACTTCTTCCATGCGCTGGTACCAAGGCTGAATCTTGGTGTGAACCATCATGTCGTCAAAGGCTTCCAGCCCCTCCATGACTCGGAGGACCCCGTACACTGCCTGTGCCAGAGGAGAAAGATTAGAACACTGAAAGAGTCAGCGGTGGAGAACAGCTTACAGTACCACTAAGTGTCTTAACAGCCTAGCCAGTAAGGGTCTTTCCCTGTCCTACCATCTTCTACACCACTCTGATTAGAAAGGAAGACTGAATGGCAGAAAGGTAGTTAAGAATACAGATGTTTCTCCATGCGGTACCAGTAAGGAAAGATCGGGATCTACATGCAGTTATGGAGCAAAAGTTAATCCCATCTCTGCATCAAGCCCTGGTGTGAAATGCTTCACTTCCACTCCAAGGAGAACTGCTAGTGCAGGGGATGAATCCTGCTCCACCCTGCACTGCTGCCTGCAAAGGGAACCCCAGCAGTGTGGAATGCAATAAAACCTCTGCAGGTGTGAGGCTTTATTCACCAGCATTCACGAGCCACAGCAGTGTCCTGGCTTGTAACCTGCTTTTACCATGCTTCCACATGACCACTAACATCCACCTGCAGGTTCCATCTTAGGAAACGTTTCTCTGGAGGAAAACAACAAATACAGTCCCATGGAACGTAAGTCCCCTTCATGTGGGAACTGTATTATCACACAAAGGACACTGCCAGCGTATCTCATGTGACCCACCTTCTCTGCCTGTATTTATATGAATTGTTTCACGCAGACAAGCAACTGTGTAATTTGTAATACACCTCACAATAACTGCAGGAATTAACCCCTTACCAAGTCAGCAAGGTTCGGCTGGTTTCCACCCATGAACAGTCGATGTTTGCCAACAGCTGTTACCCACTCATTAACTGCTTCATACAAGTCTTCTCGGACATTATCTTGAAGGTGATGTCTGGATAAAGAGAAGAAGTAGTTTGAAGACACTAGTTTGTTTCTTTCTTTAACCTTTTATCATCTCCAGTCTTGAGGGCTGGCCTTTGCCTGGGAATTAGGAAGGTATTTAAGAGTGAAGAGGGCAACTAGTGATTGAATAATAGATGAGTAGAGGGGTTGGGTACCTCCAGTTAAAGAAGTACAGCTCTTACATTGGATTAGTTTGGTTTAAAACACTGAAGTTCTGCCCTTTGACATCTGGTGTTCACAGCTAAGGAGGTCAAGGAGCTATTCCTCTTGTGTGCTTGGTGGTACCAACCTTTTCTTCAGCCTCTTGCTAACGAAGAACATGGCAACAGCCCCCATGTACTTAGCAAAGAAACCTTCCACAGTGCCAAACTTCCCCTCACGGACAATGTAATCAAAAGATGCCAAGGCTTCCCTGGGGGTACGGTAAACATTGGGGGAGATGAGGTGAACAAGCCAATCGTCTGCCCATTTTCTCCACTTCATTTCTTCCCTGCAAGCATTCAAAAGAGACTTTTCAGTGCATGAAGAGCAGATTGCAGGGCTACAGGAGGCAGGCAGAATCACAGGGGCATTAGCCAGAGGTTCTGCCAAGGATGTGTCAAAAACCCCTGCCCAGCCTTGTGCTCTGGTGACCCCTCTGAAATGCACTCAGAGTAAGACAGAGCACTTGCTTCTCCTCCCAGTGTAACAACTAAAGCAGAAAGGGAAACGCACTCCATAGCACTCCTCCGTGACATGAAGGAAAGGCCAGGAAAGGAACTGGAGGCAACCAAAGATGAGCATATCCATGACGGTGGTAACTAGGCTAACAGCATTGTTTCAAATTATGTAAGACATACAGCAACACCACTCTAACTACTGAGGTTTTAAACACTAAGGGGGGTGTGACAGGATTTCTCAGCAGCAGTGGGATTTTATATTTACACCATCCCTGAGTACATCTGGAGGAGGCTGTGACACTACTTGGAGAGCCCAGAAACTTGAGAGGACTTACACTCTCACTTCTTTGACAGGATAGACTCGCTTTGTCTCCTTCTCATCCAGCATGAGCCAGTATTTATTCCCATACTCAAATACCTCCTTGCCTTGCTCAGTCACAGTTTTCATAGGAGGATAAAAGGACACGATCTCTTCTAAGCTATTTCTCCTGTGGACAGAAACACAGTTAGCACCTGATCTGGCTGCTACAAAAAATGAGCAAGAGCAAAGGACAGACTGAAAGATACACACTTCAAAATGTATTATTCTAAAGACAAGTGCACAAGGTTCCAAATTCTATTTGAAATAAGTTTTGAAAAGAGACTGGAACAACTACTTGCAAATAACTATTACTAGCATCTGTGTCAGAACAGACATTTTTGCAGGCATAAAACTACCTACCATTCTCAAGTGCTTTGTAGCACGGACCTAAAACACACGCCACAGGCACAGCCATTTCATTTCATTCTAGATGTTTAACTGGCTAAACGTAAGCTTATTTCCAGGACTAACATTAGTCAATGTTTAAGTAGGTTTTGTGCAAAGAGAATCTCCCAGGTGAAAAAAGAGTAGTTCTGAAAGGTAAAAACTTTGCTTTACTGCACATACATCATAATATATATAGGCACCATCCACACCACCACAGCCAGGGTCAGGTCTGCTGGGCCAAACACCCAGAGCTTCAGAGACCAAGGTCAGCAAGATACTTATGACCAGCTCTGAGAGTCTTCTCAATCTCTAGTGCGCTAGGGCCATTCACATTCAACTCTTCTCCCATCATCCCGTTTTCTTACTTGGAAATGAGATACGTCTTTATTGCACTGATGATCACCGAAGAGTCATTCAATTGCTGAAAAACATAATTAAACCAAACTTTTAAAAGAAGTTGGTGAAATGGGAAAGGAAATTCTTCAAAACCTTTTCCCCTGCATGCTGAGGCTCTAAGTTAGTATTGCAGTCCCTTCTCCCCCCTGATGCATTTCCACAGGAGCCCCCGCACATGTAAAGACAGCCCTACATTCAGATCTTTTCAGTGACTGTTTCACAGTATCACTTAAAATTTGTCTTTCACTCTGACAACAGAGGACCTAAGGGTCAGGAACACATGCAATACTAGAGGGGTTTGGATTTAGGCTCTTGGCAGCAAAGGAGAAAAGCAACATTAACATTAAAAAAAAAGCCAGGTGAATCTTCAGTATTCTTGAGATCTCATTCTTTTCCCACAAGATATAAGCAGTTCCCGTTACCACTGGTACAAACGATATGTCCTGCATAAGGGCTGATAGAAGCTAGATAATCACTACACAAACAACACTCCTTACAAGAAAGGCCAACAAAATACTCTAATAAGGCCAAGGCATAGGAAACCATGAAGCAAGAAAAAAAAATCTCAGGCTCTCAAGAGAATAAAAGGTGATCTAAAGATTACACTGCATGTGATAAACCACAGAGACGTGCCAGAGACAAAGCCTCCAAACCACTGCTTGTGGGGAAATCAAGCTTTCAAGACAGTGAGACTTACCAGAGGGCTTCCAGCATTGGCTAGCAGGATAGGCACCTTTCTGTAAGAAGAGAATTTGATCTCTTTTCTCATTATCGGGTTCACTTCCACAATTTCATAGGGCAATCCATGATAATCAAGAAAAGCTCGGACTTTGCTGCAGAAAGGACACGTTTTATACTGGTAGAGTGTGAGCTGCAGGCTCCCTGCAGGCAGCTGGAGAAGGAAGAGACCAGAAGCTTCCATTTTCTACTGAAAATACAAATATTACCTTCCTTCTACCCTTACTTTTGTCATGAAGTCACAGTCATTGACATTCAGTTTCAACATTTGATCATCAAAATATCTTGGCTAACATATGCTTTCTTCAATTGGCATCACAAATATTCACCTTCCATTGGGACAAAATACCTGTTTTTCTAAACATCTATTTAATCTGCTGGAAACTCCAATGCACAACCAGAAAAAAGTAAGTTAAATCCAGACAGTTTACCCCTCTAAACACAATTCTGAAACTAAAGACAAACAGAAACCTATTTTAATCATTTTTAAATCAAAACCAAAATAGCCTTTAAATCCAATTTCCAACCCCAATAACCTCTGTTGAGGCCACTGGGTGGGGAAAGCAGAAAGCGAGCTTGCTGTTGATTTTAGGCATGTGTCTGCCCCAGTTCAGATTCCTGGGATTAACCAACCTGTGCTCAACTGAGACAAGGCAGGGAGAAGCCGGGGCAGCACAGTGAGGCATCAGGTGAGGGGAGCTTCCCAACATCGCTATACTTCAGCGATCTGACAGGCCATGCCAATCATTAGTCATACATTGTAAAAACAAATGCAGTCATCTCACTTTGCTTCTCATTTGCAATTTATTGGGTTACACAACCCTCCGTGGGTGCTGGGAAAAAGCAACAGCAGACAATGTTACTTCACATCCCCAACAAACTCTCACTTTCCGACAGACATTCCTTACAGCTCCTCAAGCAGAATGCTGCCGGCGCCTCCTTTACACAATTTTAAGCGGTTTCTTCACTGAAACCGGAGGGAAAACAGCCGCTTAGTCCGCAGAGCCGGAAGAAACCGCTCCGTGACCTCCCGCAAGCGCTGTCTCCAGGGGCTCACGGCCACAGCCGGGCCCGGGCCTTGCCAGGGCTCGGGAAGAGCAGGCGGGGATGGGGGCGGCAGGAGCCGCGGGGGGCGGCGGGGAGGGAAGGAGAGCAGCCCGCGGGCAGGGGGGGAAGCCACCTCAGGCGGCGAGCGGGGCCCGGCAGCGCGTTACCTCAGCGGCCGAGTGCTCCCGCAGGCGGTGCCGCCCCGCCAGGTAAAGGCCGGCGCCGCCGCCCAGCGCGAAGGCAGCGCCCAGCAGAAGGCGGCCACCAGCAGCAGCACCACCACCACCACCACCACCGCCGCCGCCGCCGCCGCCTCCTCCTCCTCCTCCTGTCCCAGCACCGAAGGCTCGGCCCGGGGCCCGCAGCCACCAGGGCGGCAGCAGCGCGGCGGCCCGCCAGACCCTGCCGGCGGCAGCCATCTTCCCGGCACGGCGCGGGCGGGCGCCCGGGCGGGGCTTAAGGGGCCGACCCCGCCCCTCTGCGCCTCCCCCGCCCCCGAAATGGCGGCGCCGCGCTGAGGTAAAAAACCTCACACCGATATTAAACTACGCGAGGCGGGGGTGGCTGGCTGCAGAGAGCCACAGCGAGCGCGGCCCCGCGCTCTCACAGTAATTATAAAACCTGGTTTCGCTGAGAAAACGCCAGAGCGTAAAGTGGAAATAAAATGATCAGTCCTCTTAGAGTGCAACTGGCCCGGTGGGGGCTACTGCTTCTGACCAGCACATACCCACAGTGTGAGCACAAACCTTTGCGCTGAAAAACGTCATCGTTTTCATTAAAGTGTGATTACATCTGTTCATCACACTAATGTTCAATTTTCCTACTTGGGGCACAACATGGGCCCAACTCGGCAGCACACAGCAGGGTTACCCCACAGAAGAAGAGCTGGCTGCGATGTTAAATGAGGACATAACCTTTTATTTCTTCTTTGCCCCAAATACCCACTTAATAATGGAGTCTTCCAAGCCAGTTTATCTCAAGAGTACTGCTCGGATTAATGTTCTAATTGCAAGTTATTTTCATCCCAGTGACATCTCTCCCAGGGATGAAAAAAACCACACAGCGATTCAGGCGTGCGAGGCAGGGCCAATACTGGGCCAAAGACAAGGAAGGGCAAAGTGAATTGTGCTCGTTCCTTCAGGGAAGAGGAGGTCTGAAGGTGACCCGAGGGTGGTTCAAGCTGCTCAGCGGAGGAAGCAGGGCCGGTGATGCGGATGCATTTTGGGGTTCAACAGCAAAGCCCTCGCCACTGCGGCCTCAGCACCCGCGGGACGGTCCGGGGGCTCCTCACGGGCAGCAGAGCTGGCCCCTTCACTAGATCATAAGCTGTGCGGGGACAGAAGCGCTGGGTGCCGATGGCGGCCCCTCAGGACAACTTCACTTCGTGCCCCAATGCATGAAGCGCCGGTGGGTGCTGTGGAAACACACAAGAAATGGGGAACGCGGAGCTGCTCTTCCCCTCCCCGCGCCGCCCCGCTGCCGAACGTCTCCCGCCCGCGCCCCGCCCGCCGCGCGCCCTGCGCGTTAACCACAGGCTTTACCCCCGCGCCCGGCCGGCCGGCCTGCGTGACGCGCGCGGCGCCGAGCTTCCCCATTGGCTGGCGGCCCCGCGGGCGCAGTGACGCACCGGCCGGGCGGTGCCGACGGGGGCCGCGGGGTCGCGCGGGGCGGCGGGATGTCGGGGCCCAACGGGGAGCCGCACGTGCCGGTGGGCGGCGCCGGCGGCGGCGAGGACGACGACGACGACGGGGACAGCTTCGGGGAGGAAGGTGCGTGGGGGCGGCCCGGGGTAGTGCCGCCTGCTCGGCTGCCACCCCCGGTGGGCCCGGTGGCCTGGCCCGGCCCCTGGGCCGCGGGTCCGCTGGCGCGGGTGGCAGGGCCCAGATGTGCCCAGATGTTTTGCTGGGAAGGGGGTGTCCGGCCGGTGCGCCCGCTGGGCGATGGTGGGAGGCGAGGGGCTGCGAAGCAGGTGGGTTTGGAAACCCAGTGGGGCTGGGATGGTTCCTGCGCAGCCATGGGCCACTGAGTTTCTGCACACTGCCTTGGGGATTTTTTTTTTTTTCAATTTTGAAAAGATTATTATGTGCTTTTGCTGGTGTACGGGTGTGGGACCCCGTACCAAGGAGAAAGAGGATGTTCAGATTTTGAAACCACAGGACAAATCATGCGGGCAGATCTGGGAGTAGTCACGGGTGGAAAAGTGAATTTAATGCAATTAGCTTGGCAAATTCCATTTTTGGGCCTTTCTACAGCGCTTAGGTATGACAGTTCTGATACTGGCCTGTCCAGTTAGAAGAAGCCAATGGAGGAAGTGAGACAACGGCCGAGCTGTAATGTGTATGTACAGGTCACTCTTAAAACTGAAAGTCTTTCCAAGGGTAAGCACTTTGCTACTCTTGAAAATGGTGAAGAGTTGGGTTATGCTGTTTCCCAAAACACCATTCCGTTTCCAGATGTGACCCACGCAGGTGAATCTCGTAGTTGTGGCTGTGATCCACCTGCAGTGACAGGAGGGTCATTTCTGCCCTGGAACACCCCAAAAGTGTTCACTGCTTTGCATCATCACGGTGATTTGTGTTTCAGATTTTCTGAAGATTTAAGAGACACATTGCATGTGACAGAGAAAGTCACTAAATCTGATCTACATCGAGTCTGCATTAAGTTGTTCTGCTTGTAAGTTGCTGGGGCTTTGTGTGCAGTAGCTGGTCATAAAAGTCTGTAGCTATTTCCTGGTCTCGTGGAGCTGAAGCTGTGGATCACTTCCTTGATCTCAAATAGGAAACCTTTTTTTTAGCAACCGTTCTTGTAAGAATGCAGAGCAGCGAACAAACGGGATTGCCCATACTCCTGGTCAACATTTACATCAGGGTTACATTTCCACAAAACCACACCAAGCTTGCAACTAACAGAAGACAAATAAAATGTTTTTACAGATTATTTTAAAATGGTTAAAGTTTTTTCACTTCCCAAAGCTGCACAGCTTCTATAGCTTGGGGCATTGAGAACAGTTAGGCTCCTGCTGTGATTACAGACTTCTTGCCAAGTTGATACCACTTGTCAGAAGTAGTTACCATAGCTGCTTGGCATCTGCTCACTGTTTCACTGGAACTTGGTGCATCAAATACTAGGCTGAAGTAAGGAGCTCTAACTCACAGACCTTCTCACATACCTTGAAAGAGGGTTTGAAAAATACTGATAATTACCCCCTTTTTGAAAAGAATGTGTTTGTGGGATTGGTTTTTAAATGCAAGGACGTCAGCAGTGCTCTTGCTCACAGTGCTACCTCTGCATATGCCTGCAAGGCCCAGCTTTTATAAACAAGCTTAAGTGCTATGTATGCAATTCTCCAAAGAATTAAAGGCTGCAACACTGCTCTGATTGACTCCAAAGTAGTATAAAAAAAGGAGGACAAATTTTTTATAATGAAACTTCTCCTTAGCTATTAATAATGAAAATGACTGCAATATTTAAATATTGACAGTTCTTTTAAAGCTGCTGGTAGTGGCAGCACCTGGGCTTGGTGTGCTGGGGCACCAGGACATCATCCTGCCTATGGAAGCATCAAGGGGTAGCTGAGAGGGGCAAAGTTGGGCTTGTGAGGCTGGGGGATTTGAGCACGGCTGGACCCTCATCCTCCTCGCTTTCTCAGTGTTCTCCGTTAGCTCAGAGCAGCGCTCCAGCCAGGCACCGTGTGCGTCACGCTTGGCTCCAACGCTCCCCCAGCTGCTCGGAGGAGCTGGGTGGAGAGGAGCCAGCCCCAGCCGGTGATGTGTGGGCTTGTCCCACCCACGCAGGCATCTCTCCCTGTCCTGCAGCCTGTGATCCTCACAAACATCAGCCCGCAGGTCACAGCTCCCTGACTGCCTCCCTGCAGTCGCTCAGCCTGTGCGGCTTCAGAAAGGAACATGGGACTGGCTCTGCCTGGGGTCTCCCATAACCCCCAAGGTTCCTGAGTAACTCGTCAGCAGAGGTTTATCTTATCTGGTTTTTCAGTTAGTTTTTTTGTTATTCTTCAGGATTGTGTGAGTATTGCATGGAGCAATCCAAAAGCACGTTTCATCGGAGTAGCACAGCTATCTGACTGGATAGACTGGCTCTTAGGAAGTATTTCTTTGCAGAAGGGGTTGTTGGGCGTTGAAATGGGCTGCCCAGGGCAGCGGGGGAGTCCCCATCCCTGGAGTGGTTTAACAGTCAGGTTGACACAGTGCTGAGGGATCTGTGGGAGTTGAGAACGGTCAGTGTGAGGTTAATGGTTGGACTAGATGATCTTCAAGGTCTTTTCCAACCTTGATGATTCTGTGATCTTCATCTGATGAACGGTGCTAATACACATCCCTGTGAAATGCCACTGTACTGAGGCTAACACTTCTGCACTGAGACAAATGCTGTGAATAAGAGACTGTACCTAGGGAACCAACTGTCAGGATCATCCCAAATGAGTTTGTTTTTAATCTGAAGTACCCAAAGCCTTAACGGTGCATGAAAATCCTTCGGTTGAACTTGATGCCCCACACTTACGTCCCTTTGGAAATAATGATGCCAGTACCAGCACCCTTGGGCTCATCCCTGCTCCTGCCACAGCAACGGCTGTGCTGTTCTGGCAGTCTGACCCCAGCCAGGCCCTTGCGAAGCACATCCCAGCCTGGGAGCCTTACGCAAGTAATTCACAGAATGCAAACACTTCGGCACGCTGCCAGAATGCCTGCACTCTTGTCAGGAAAGATGAGCCCTAAGGCAGCTAAAAAGGCTGACTTGTCCTTGGGATTTATTTGGTACTGCTGCAGTGTGGATCGCTGTGCTCTAGCACTCAGCCCGTGGTCAGTTGTTTATGTATGAGATCAAAGGCTGACAGATAACACCGACAGCGGGTTTGTACTGCCCAGGTAACTTGCCTTAGATCTTGTTACCAGTCCTCCAGCTTCCCATTGGTCTTGTTTGATCCTGAACACAACATACACAGGATTCAGTTGCATTTTACTTCACCCACCCAGTGGCAGATAATCACAGAATACCAGGTTGAAAAGGACTGTCAGGGAAGGCAGCTGGTCTGCCAACAACCTGATTGAAGAGGAGTTTGACCTTGACAAGATTCTGGTGTACCCTTGAGAAAAGGAAGCTTTGCTTCAAGCAAATAACTTTCAAGGAGCTGCAGACTACACAGCAGGATGAAGTAAGCAGGGAGAAAACTGATAAAGGTTATCCAATGAGAATGTTAAAAACAAATTTTTGACCAATTATATTGTGACACTCTGGCACCTGAAATATATAAAAATGCATGCTTTTAGTAATAAAAAAACTAGCCGCTTATTCACCCATGTGAGCGTGTGTGTGGCTTTGTCCGTCTCTACAGCGACAAGGGACCACAAGGATCATCTGGTCCAACCTTTCTTGGCAAAAGCACAGCCAAATGCTGTGGGCATGTTTTGCAAGAGCTCTCACTGCCTTCACTGACGGCAGTGACAATGTACTTCACATTGTTCAGTCTCTCATTTCCCTTTCTTTTAGAATACGCAGCAATAAACTCCATGCTGGACCAGATCAGCTCCTGCCTGGATCACCTGGAGGAGAAGAATGATTATTTACATGCCTGCTTGAAAGAACTGCTGGAGTCCAACCGCCAGACCCGCCTGGAGTTCCAGCAGCAGAGCGAGCAGCAGAACACAGAAGCTGACGTGCAGGGATCACAGCCTCCCGGCTAGCATGCTGGCCGCAAGCTCTCAGTTAGTGTTGCTAAGAGGACATTTACTGGTCACTGATTTAATGTAAAACTTGAATAGACGAGGTACCTCGTGCCTGTTACTTGTTCCTTCCTGTGGTTGTGTCCTGCCATTCACCTCCGTGTTCTGTTTTTCTTTAGCTGTGTGATAGGTGCAGAAGCACACAGGTGGATGTAGGAGAGCTCGTTCTTTTTGCTCCCCAACATGAGCCTGGCACTGACACTTGGTTAAAGCTGGCTGTAGGAAACCTGATGCCATGCAGGTTGTTTGCGAGTAGGCCCTCTTCGCAAAGAGGAAAAATGATCTCTGCTCTTTTGCACTGTTAAATCCAAGCAAGGAGTGTTATGGCTGTAGCCTTTCCCCTCAAAAAGCACATAGGCAGAGGCTGTCCTGGCTCCAGGCTTGTCCCTAAGAGTAATGCCAGTGACAGACTTGCAGAGGGAAGCCCTAGGCCAGCTCCTGTCTTGAAACTACAGCTTCCCATTACTCATGTTAGCTGCGACGTATGACATATTGGCAGATGGTCCCAGATCACTGGACACTACTGTCCCCTTCCAAGCAGATAAGACAAGCTACCAGGGTGACAGTTTTGGAAACTGCCTAACTCCTTAAACTGACATTAAGAACTTGGGCGTTAGAGGGGGGCGGAGCAGCCTGGTTAGCCCCCGCCCCAGATCAGCTATCCAGAGCAGGGACAGGCCTGCCTGCCGTGGGCTGAGAGCAGAGTCCTCCCTGCACATTTTGACAAGAGTACGCCTGAGCATTCCAGCCTGAAACTTCGTGATCTTGTCAGGAAGGCCTGGGGCCAGCATGGTGAAGCAAGTCTTACTGTTCTATAGAGTTAAAGGAGTTTTTCTGAAAGTTAAAGAAGTTATTTATAAGAAATCTGTTTTATTAAAATCAGTTTGAAACAAAATTTGTTCCTGAGAGTGTCCACTATGAGAACAGACTGTATTAAGCCTTGTAGTATCAACAAAGGACCAAGATGTACATTCTTGCCTAGCTTAGGACACAGTGCTTGTCCAGGAGTGTGCATCTTTGAAAGGAAACTGTTCTGAGGAGCAAAGTTGGGCACAGAGTCTCCCAAGAGATAAACTTTTCCTCTGCCTGGATAGGAAATGAGAGGAACTACAAAGAATTCTTAGTGAGAAATAAATCTGTGTGCATCTACTTCATGAACTCTGTTCCCGGTGGAAATCACATTACCATCTTTCAGGTTCAACAATCCAAGCCTCAGTCTTTCCACATAACTGCTACATGCCAACTGGACAAGTAATAACCAACACCATCCTGTATTAGACACGCTAAAGCCAGGCTTATTTTATTCTTAAAATAAAAACAGCAGTAAAGTTGAAGGTTTTTGCTCTATTAAAAGACTCAGAAAATAAACATTTCCAGCAAATATCATATGGAAAGGGCTCTCCCTTTAAGGCCACTCTATCTGGGTTTGCGCCTAGTAGAGCGTCTGCACCCAGCAGAGGTAAGACTGGCTGTCTCACCTTTGGCCAGGGAGGAAAACTCTGCTGCTGCCTCCTGGCCTGTGTTTACTGCCTCGTTCTGTCCTAAACCCCCTCCACTCCCTGGATCCTGGCAGTCGTCTGTGCCTTCCCTTTGCCTGGCTGCATCGGCTTCCTCCTCCTCATACACAGCGTGTCCCAGCAACTCCCCTACGGTGCGGTTCTCTTCAGGGAGTGGGCAACCGGCACCAGTGGTAGTGGACTTGCTCTCCTCCTGTAGGTTTTCTTCTTCTACAACCACGACTCCACATACATCGTCAGTCACGCTGGCTAGGCTTTTGCCCTCTGCTACAGAGGTGGCCAGCTCACCCTTACCCTCCAAAGACCTTGAAGCTTCTTGTTGCGGGGCTGACAGCTCTGTACCCTCCTTGTCTATGCCATGATCATCATTCACCTTCTTGCTGGTCTCTGCTGTTGTAGCAGGAGGCTGTTTCGGATCATCCAGCAATTGGGAGCTGGAGCCCTGGGAATGCAAAGGAGCTTCGGGGTAGGCAGCTGTGGCACGATGCCTCGCTGCCTTGTATCTCTGCAAATACAAACAAAGCAATGTGAGAGACAAGCCCAGCTCAGCTCCCGTCACTGCAGCAAGTGGCAGCTGGTCCAGGAAAACCTGTACAAAAACAGTGGTGAGTGGCAGCTAGAATCTGCAGGGGCACGACTTGTCTCGGCAGCTCTCCTGGCCTGGCTGCTGAGGCTTTCAAGCAGAGAAGGGTCAGCTCCTGTGAGGAAAAGTGGTGATATTAAAAACTGAAGTCCCTCTTGCATTACTTAATGCTGAGCGAGTGCATGGCAGACCTGTGGCTCCTGAGACAAAAATCATGTTCTGGCAACTGTTAATCTGTCAGACTCATGACTCTGTAGATGTAACAGTGCAAGTGACAGCTCTTGCTTCAGCTACTGCCAGGACATAACTCTGGACATGTACCCTGGATATAGGAGGCTATGCGCTGCCCTCGGCTACAGAGGTGTGATTAAATGTTTATCAGCCAAAACAAGACTTAAGTTGAGAGCTTAAGATTTTTTCACTTGATACAATCTGTGCAGTCAGTGAAACTGTTGACAGGAACACTAACATATCAAGAATATCTTCTTATTACAAGGTATGGAGGTTCTCTACAGAATAAAGGTAAGCATACCATCAGTAAAATGACTCATTTGCGCTCTCTATCGTGATGAGCCAGTAGAGGTCTGTGAAGAGATTAAAATGGCTACTAGCCATTTTCAACACTGGATTTCAGAAAAACAACTCCATATAGCTAGCTAACATGCAGTAGGAATCTGGTCTTCAAGATACAGGCAGAGCATGAGCTAAAGAAATAAAGCTCCCTCTTTTCCACAGCTCTTCCCTCCACAATAAACTCACTTTCAGCTTTCTGCTAAAGGATCCCTTGAACTGGCACTAGCATTAGACCTGACAATTTAAGGAGACTATGTTGAGCGCACTGGCTTTCAGCACTGCCTTAAGCAGTGCTACTGTAATCTGCAATGTGGAATTACAGCACATCAGCTGGGCAGCTTTACATTGTAATTCAGTTTATCATTGCAGGCTTGTTCTTTCTCTGTCCTCAAATAGTGGGATATGCACAATATCATAATGCATTGGAACTAGATCAGTCAAGTCATAATGTTGTACCTAAACTCAACCAGGTTCAAGTATGCCAATTTGTTTTCAGAGTGATGCTGTGAACTGCCTCACCAGCAGACAATTCTCTGCTTTGAAACCCTCTGCTGAGCTACTCTGATAAGAGTACCCCAGAAACTGGCAATGATTTAACTCGGACTGTGACAACCCCAAGGCACCTAGGCAGGCAAAAATAATAGTTATCTGCCTGCAGATATTTAAGGTTGGACTCTTGTCATAAATAATCCCCCCCAGTCACTCTGGCATCCATTTGAAGAGCGTCTGATTTCAGCTCTAAGTGGGCCAAAAGGGAGGCATACACACTGCTGCTGCAGTTTCACTCTAAGCTGATCTAAAATAAGCCAGGAAAACTGCAAGGCCGATTCCTTCATTCCTGAAATGACTAGCTGCAGGAGTGGGAGAAGATGAGCAACCATGAAGGAACAGCTGTGGTCTTCTCCTGCTACTTGCCATTCCAAATCCACTGCTCTAAGTGCTGGCTCCTGCAGCACCCCACCCCTTGCTGGAGCAGTGACAGTTGACTAGGAATAGTTAACCTGTCTGAAGACTAGAAGAAAAACACAAAAGTTTTGGGGGGGGGGGGTGGGGGGCATGTTTGGGTTTCTTTTTTTTAAACACTATCAAAGTGTTTAGGGAAGCACCAGTGGATTTTGCTGGAGCAGGTTTTGGGTGCAGGCAGAGGACAAAGTCAGTGTGAGAGCCTCCCTCCTTGCCAGGGTCAGGGAACACCGCTCTCCTGCACAGGCAGGGCCCAGGCAGTGGTCACGGGAGAGGGCAGAGACAGTGCAAGCCCTGCGTACCCACCACAAGGTACTAATCCAGGCCCCTCACCCCCTGGCAAGTCAACAAGGACAGAACGATGGAGGCAGATTCCAGGCCAGC
This sequence comes from Strix aluco, assembly GCF_031877795.1. Taxonomy (NCBI): domain Eukaryota; kingdom Metazoa; phylum Chordata; class Aves; order Strigiformes; family Strigidae; genus Strix; species Strix aluco. The sequence goes on along the minus strand of NC_133950.1, from coordinate 9,650,580 downwards.
CCAGTAGGAAAAGCTTCTAGATACGAAAGCAGCAAGGGGCAATATGGCTTCTTTAGGTGGAGCCAGTAAAGCAAAGGAGCAGCATCAGCTGGCAGAGCTTTGTGCTAAGGAGTTTCTAAGAAAGGGGAGCAGACAGACAGACAGACTGAATTCCTGTTGCAGGCTGACCCTGGGGACCAAGTGGACTCTAACCAGCTTGTAGTTTCCATCACATAGAGTCTGTTATGTCAAATTTCCAGATTTCTAAGGTGAGTAGCTGATTTTACCAGGGCCCTTCATGGATGAATCACACCCACAATTTTGGCTAAAGGAGCTGTTCCTGCAGTATCGCATGAAAAGATGCGTAAGTACCAGCTTTCTTTAAAAGGAACAGTCTCTGTCTCTTGTTCTTCCCCCATCTTGACCCACCTGTAATCTGTCTAACAGAGAAGAGGCCTAGACTGAACAACAGACTCCACAGGTTCAGCAAACAGAGCTCTGAGGAAGATTTCCAGCCAGAAATGGGCAACAAGGTGACAGCAGCAGTAGCTGGGAAGCAGGACCAGACTGGTTTCAGATCTACAGGGGTGATGGGAGACAAACACAGAGCACACCAGGAAAAAGCTATGGCACAATGGACACGCAGGATGACGGAAATGGACTGAAGACAAGACAGCTAACGTGGTGGATACACTGAAGAGACACACACAGGGGTAACAAATGCCAGGCCATGCAATCGCCAAAGGGTCTAACCTGAAAGTTCTCAAAATGCATCAGGGACTTGCAGTGTGCGAGCCGGGCAGCAGAGTCGCTATGGTAGAATTTGTGACACAGCCTGCAGAGGTAACCTGCGACGGGGACCAGAAAATCCAGGCCTGCGAAACGGGAGGGGAAGGGAAATCACAGATCACATTGAATGGAACTCAAATAATGAAAGCATGTTAAAAGGGAAGGGGAGGGGAGGAAGAAAAAGGAAAGTGGAAAGCTTTGCTTCTGTTAATCGGGGATTTGCAAGATGACTTGCTGAATATCTCATCTTACCATGGAATGGCTGTGTGGTTGATATTCAGAGAGAAATCTGGCTGCCAGAGCAAAGAAACTACACAGAGCATTAAGGGGGGGAAAAGGGAAAAAAAGAATACAATGGAAAACTACAGAGAACATGTGATCTAATGTAATGGGATCAAACCAAGCAGAAGACAGCAGGCGCGCAAGAGGAACACGCAGAGAACATTCACAGCATGAATCATTATTCCATCTGCCACACGATAGTGGAAGGTTACAGCGATATGGAAGATTGGTGCAAACAGAGCTCTCCTTGGGCACAAAACAGCCTCTGCAGAGCTGCCCTCCTCACAACACGAGTGGCCGTTAGAGGTTTGAAGTCAGAATCGCTTACAGGGTGGGGACCAGAGACAGCCATCTGGAGGCAAACTGCCCACCAGTCCAGCAACATGTCTGGATAACCGCTAGGTAGAGCGTGGGGGCTCTGAAGCGGAGGACACATGCACAGTTTGGGCTCTGGCAGAGAGTTCGATACTGTCAGTACTGCTCAGTATCTCTACACAAGCTGCATTTCTGTTGGAAAGCATTCTAATCAACATGCTTTCAGGCTCCATCTTTCCGGAGCATCCCTCATTTGCTACCTACTTTCTTCAGTACTCCTGCCCTACTTGTCCCACTTCCTACCTTAGTAAGGTATCTGGCTCTCATCCTTTCTTCTTCAAAGCAAAAGGCAGCTGACAAACATCAATCACATCCTTATGTTTTATCACAAAGTAATAAAGCAACATTTAGGCTCTTCCTCCAGGCAGCAGTGACCTGCCCCAGTCCAATGCAGATGCTGGAGCACCCATGGCCCAAGAAGTCATTACAGCAGTAGGTGGAGACCATCCTCTCTTACAGATACAGGATGTGGCCAGAGAAGGCTCTGTGGGCCTTTGTGGTTAACTCTGCTTGCTTACCATAGGCTGTGTCTGGACAATACTTCTCGCTTCCTTCATAATCCTCCAAAGACACTTCCTTCAGCCCAGTCTGGAAACCAAAAGAATGTTAGTGCCTACTGTATCTATGCCAATTCCCTTCCTGGGCTCTTACATTCTTCTGGTAAGCTTGGGAGCAAATCAGAGGATTCACATACCAGAGACAGAGTTGCACAGCACCTGGTTAGGGCCAGATACAAAACCCAATGTCAGCAGGCCACTTCATTACAAGGGTTAAAAAAAACCCCCTTGCACTCCAAGCCTGAAGTAGCTTAGCCATGTACCTCCTCCTTGGTAACTGCTCTCTACTGGGAAAATATTTATCAAGATAAACCTTCACGCATGTGTTTGCTCTGAGACCAAGCTACTGCTGGGCTATTCAAAGAAATTACGTCAATGTCTTTGTCAGAAATTCTTTCCCTTGAAAAAACGTTGGTTGTGCTCCTCAACAAGGTAATATTTGAAGACACCAGTAGGAGCTGCGCAGCACAGCAGAAACACCCTCCAGCATTCCACACGTAGTGCCTGATTCTCTTTTGCATCATCCAGTGCTCTTGAAGAACCCCAGAGCCCTCACCCTCCCGCTGTAGGGTGCAAGGTTGACTGGACCCTGACTTGAAACCCTGAGCTCAACCAGCAAAGACCGACTAAGTCACAGGATCCTACAGCAGAGAGGCCATTCCTTCTCCTTTTACATGGCATACCTGCTTGGCAGCAGAATCCTCATTCTCTATCAGCACTACATCCAGATCTTCCTCCTCACCAGCTCCCCCCTCCTCCTCCTCCTCTTCATCATCATCATCTTCAAAACAGCCAACAGCATCCACTGTGATCAACTCCTCTGAATCTTCTGGGCTGCCCAACTCCTTCTCTCCTAGCCTCACCTGTCAAGTACAGAAAAAAAACAGATCACCTTTGCACTCTCCATTTAACCAAGGAAGACCCCAGACTCTGAACAGAATGCATTTGATGAGAAGGTTCTGCAAGAGAAGCACAATGCTATCACATCTAACTTCTTGCCCCTTTTTCACTCAATTTCTTTACGCTCTAACCACTGAAGAGCAGCAAAAGATGAAAAACCAGGGTTGGAAGAACCACACATCTTAATTTCATCCCTGCAATGGTCAGGGAAGCAGAAAGTTAATCTGCTCCACAGTGTTGTTGCCTCCAGTCCTGCACAGCTCTCCACTCAGGCAGTATTACCTCTTTAGCTTTCTGTTTGTGCTCAGGGGACTTCATATGCTCCACAAACTTGCGAGGGGTCTTGAAGTGGCGGCTGCAGACAGTGCAGAAAGGACGAAGCGAGCGTTTGGCCAGCTAAGAAAAGAGGCACAATTCAGCAGGTCACAAGAGGCACCCTTTGGAGGAATGCAGATAAATCTTGAGTGAAACAAAGTCACAGCCCTGCATCTAAAACAGGGACACCACAGAGAGAGTCTTCTTTTCAGCAGAAAGGACTCCCTAGCTCTTATCTGCCAAAAAGATGGAATACATGCAGAGCAAATGTGGCTTATTAAAGGTGTGCTGGCACTTCTCCCCTAGGAGCCAGTAAATATGATGGCCTGCCTAAATTTTAGCTTGAAAATTTACAGGCTGCCCACCAATTCCTCCATCCAATTAATTAATTGAGTGTGATAGGCCATATTTATTGAGAAAAGTCAAGGATTATAAATTAGAGGTGCTTCAGGCCACACTGACACAGCACGACAACTGGAAGCTCCACCAGTGCGTGTTCAGAGGCCGGAGGTAGCACGGCAGCACCCTTAGACGGCGAGGATGTTACTGGCAGAACTTCATGTGCATCTCTCCACTCCAATCACTTTGCTGCTTGGGGAGCAGGACATGCTACACACTTCCACTCAATCCCCACGAAAGGTCAGTGCAAAGATGAAATCATGCTATGGTTGTTACCTTGTGTTCTTGGGTCCTGCGATGTTTGATTAAATCCCCCGTGAAGTGTATCTGACAAGTGTTACACCACCGCTGCTGGGACTCTCTGAAGTGACAACAGATATATCTGTAAGTCACACCTTTTTACATTCTCCATGGAATACTGCAGTTCACAATCTGTTCTCAGCATTGTTTTCCCCAGTATTGCTATCCTTACAGGCTCAGATCTATCTTCTCCCCTTGGCAGCCATCTATATAGGTTGCTTTAGCTCACACTGACAGAAAGGCACCAGTTAAAACAAATCTCCTACCTGATCTACTGTATTAAAAACTACACAGCAGATCAAAGTCAACACTAGTATCCTTCAACAGGAAGGAAGTTGCCTGAAGGAGATTAAGGCCCCTGAAACCAGAGGGATTTTGTACCTTACCTAGAACAAAGGGGCACCCTGGTGCAGTAAGGAGGTGTAGAACCCATGTAAGTTCACATTCAGATTGAGTTTTCTAGCACAGACCAACACTTACCCATCTTTCTCTGCTAGCACCTTCTGCTCCTTCACCATGGGCAGTAGTGAAACAAAACAAACGTTGCTCATGTGTTGAATCTCCCCAAGTCGCTGCTGGTGCTGAATTCCAGCCATGTGGGATTGGAAATTCTGAGAGAGAGGTTAGGAAAAAAATCCATTTAAATGTATTCAAAATAGAGAAAATAATAGGCATGAGCTATGCTTTCCATTCTCTTGACTGCTGTTTAACAATGAAATGGTATAAAAGCTTAAGAGCATGGCTGCCTGTGGATCCACCCACATTCGCTCGCTAGCAGGTTGACTGCCAGCTCTTCAGGAGAGGTTTATTTTATCTGCATGCCTGTCATCATTTTTTATGTTCCTTGTTCCTGAAGCACAAGCCCTTACTAACAAGTCTCCTGCTGCACCTCCCCATGGCAGCCAGCCATCTAATTCACTTCTCTTGACCACCCGTATCCTGGTCAGGCCTGTGGATTTTTACCTGCTGACTGCAGCAGTTGGTCTTGCAGATGTAACAGTAGAATTTAAGGACCGATTCGGGGTTGGGATCAGCTGTGCCCACCTCGCAGGTCCAGTGCCCCGGTTTCAGAGCTGTTGTACTGATCGCTCTGCTCTCACTGCTCTGCTGAATAGTCACTTTCAGTGAACCTCCAGAGCTCAACACCTGCCAAAAGGAAGAGTCAAGTTAAGTCCGATCTCTCAGTAGAAGACACTAAAAATTACACCTGCTTTTTGTATCCAACCTAAGCTCTCTATCCCTTAAGAAAACCCATTTAAGCTTGCAGCCACAGGAGGCTGATCAGAGACTCTCATACACACTCCTTCTCCCAATACTGCCAAATCAGCAATCCCTGTGTCATAGTACCAAGCCTGTTAGTACAGAGGTTGTTTCTACAGCCTCTGTAGACACTGTATGATTCAGGCTCTGGAAACTGGAGCAACAAATAATGTGTTGGTAAAGGACACAATCAGCTCACGTTTCTCCACTGCAGAACTAAAGGCAACTCAGCACCACACCTGACAGAGTAAGGAACTCCAACAAGGGCAGGATGATGCATTCGATCACATCAACAAATGTCTCCAATTATGGAAGACTATCAAGTCTGATTCACACCATGGGTTAAATCTTTGTCTGCTTACAGATTTACACAGGGTAAGGTCCTGGTTTAACACCTAGCCTGTGGGCAAGGTATTTCATGCAAAAGACTCTCAAGGTTGCTGGCTTCACCTGTGTCTCATTTTTCCAAGCTGCTTTTCAAAAGCACAGACTCCCACTATCTGCACATACCTGCTGTGATTGCAAGTGCCGCAGCAGCTGCATCTTTATTACCATCACCTGAATTTTTTTACACCTGCTCTTCAGCAACATAAGGGATGCATTTAGCTATGGCCCTCATACATATATTTTTCAGTGGCTCTTTCAATTCAAGTTTCGATCTTTCCAGATGAATGCTGAAATCTTAACGAACCCCAGCATCCACAAACAGCTAGCAGTAGGTAAGGTGCAGGCTAGCAGAGGTACAAAAGCAGCAAGTCAGAGCAAACTGTGCACTAATTGCAGACGTATTATGCCTTATTGCCAGGGACAACAGCTTCCAGCAGGAGACAGAGCTCCAGACGTGGGTGCCATCTGGTTCCCAGTGGCAACGGCCTTCTCTGGGATGGAGGGGGAGGTTGTACGTTCTGCACCACCCCAGCCTGTATGGCGTGGTGTCTACTCACCTCAGGAGCCTTTGGTTCCTCAGAGAATTTCCTCTCTTTAGAGAGATCTTCAGCTGTGTACTCCTTTGCATTGTCTGTACCTAAGAAGAGAGAGTCCTTTTAAACTGCCTTAAATCAAAAGAGCAATGACAGAAAAAACAAAGCAGCAGGTGAATGAAGTCAGGGAGCTTTCCTCACAGTGCTGTTGGCCAGAAGCCCAGTTCACAAACCTTTCTCCAAAGAAATCCTTATTCAAGAGGGAAACTTCCCATCATTTGCACTTGGTAGGCAGCAGTTTTTAGGGGACTATGTTTGGATTTGGTTCCTAGATTTTCTCCTCTTTTCCCCATCCTGTATGACTGGAGGAAGGACATTTCTGACAAGACCCACAGGATTTACAGGTGCTGATCTGCAGGTGCAGTTCCAGCAAAGAGTGCCCTTAAAGTGCAAATCATGGTGCCCAGCAACTCACCATCAGCTCGGACATGGGTGCTTGATTCTCCTGCTTCCTTGCTGTCCATTGCATCCTCTAATGCAGACTCCTCAGTCACACTTCAAGGATATCAAGAAAATAACATTATTTGCCATGTTACAGACAAAGAGATTCAGAAGACACACCAAGGGGTGTGTCCCCTTGGACTACCCCAACTACTCACCTTGGACTACCCCAAGCTACCCTAACTAAGAACTGTCCACTAAACCCCCAAGCATTTCAGGCAAGGATTCAGCAGAAATAAATAAAAACAATGAAGAGTGGGCATTCTAGAACAGATTCAGAAACAGCAACCAAATAATCTGGACAAGAAGGTTACAAGTGATTTTTTTGGATCACTGCCCTCTCCTGCCAGAGGTCTACAGGGAAATAAGTTCATACAGGAAATATTCTTAATAGGAGCTCTGAGAGCTCACTCCTGTCTTGATTGGTGACCTGCAGGGAAACTGCAATACCCGGACAGTACTCCAGGCTGCTCTGTGCATGAGGGAACAGACACCTGTCAGAACTGAAAGGGTTCTCAATGGTGTCTTACGGGGACTTCATCAGAACTGCCTGCTCTATTCATATCAATCATATTTTGTTCCAGAGTCCCTACAGTTCTGCTTGTGGAGGAAGTGGAACTGTACAAGATGCAATTCAAAAGGACTTTGTTTTATTTGGTACTTGTGATCTGCTAAGGAAAAAAAAAATCCCAAGGGGACTGCTGAAAATAAACAGTTGACTCCCAGAGGGCACAAAGTGTACTTTACAATATCTTTCTCATCTCCCCTCTTGCCATCAGGGCTAACACTTTTCACCATGGCTTGAATGCCTTCTCTCTCAGGCCGGCTCGATATCCCACCCGCTGGTGTCCTTCGGCCAACAGGGAACAGGGAGCAGCAAGTTCTACACAAGCAAGAACGCAGACTATGCAGGTATTGCATCCAGGGATCCAAACACACACGCAGCGCATGATTTATCAGACTGATAAGTGATAATGTAACTGGGTTACATGGCTATAAATATGCAGTAGGGTTTGGGCAGTGCAAACATGAAGAAAACAAGAGTGGCTGGCATTAACATTATTTGTCAAGTACTGCCAGCAGGCTCAACACTATACCACACACAGATGGTGACAGCACTCCAGGGCAAGGGTCTGCAGTCTAAACTGTAAATCTAAGGAGCAATCTAGCGGAGCAAAACCCATCGCGACCATGATCTAAGGAGGAAATGGTATTATAATGGATACTTGTCAGGCCATGCTAGAAGAAGTGGGTGTTCAAGGAAGATTTGAAGATGATGAGTGCTTTCTGCACTGGAATGAGGATGTTGTTCCAGGCATACAGATGGTACATAGGAGAAAAGGCAGAAGTGGGAAAAACCTGAAATGAAGGAGGAGGCTGGTATTCCTGGCCAAAGGGAAATGGAACAATGAAGCACGAGACAAAAGTTTGTGACATGGATGGGGGGAATACCCTTCTCATCTGTGAAGGGCAATAGGAGAAGAGTAAACTATTTTTTTAGAAATCCATCATCTGTTCATTGGAAGTAAACAGAAACACTTTAAAAAAAAAAAGATAAGGAATGATCTATTCTAAGTAAATACCAGCCATAATATATGCATCAAATCTGGCAGTCCCTAACTACCGTTTAGGAAAGGATTTTCCTAATAGCAGGCTTGCTGCAGTGAGATCTGTCATTCCTCAAACTTGATTCTTTTTTCAGTGTATGTAACAGGACTTTGATTAATACCCTACTAAATATTAATGTAATTAAAATTAAATTAGTTTTGGCAAACAGATTAACAAAGCATAGGCTCAAATGCATTCGACTTAGCATTAATTGAATTTATTCACTTTCTTGCTAATCAGAGTCCATAATTCACGATGGTCCCTGCTCACATAATATTTATCACTCTTTAATGTTTTACATGATCAAGGTAATATCTGAACATCAAAGTAATCCTGGAATATTCTCCCTAAAGCTAGCCATTAATCTCTAATCCACAGATGGGAAACAGAGAGGTGAAGAAACTTGTCTGAAACCACACGGTGAATTGTTAACAGGGAAGATAAGAGGACCCAGGAGTCCTGACTCATAGTCATTAACATATGTTGGAGAATTCTCAAATCCATGCCTCCAGAAATCCGGATTCACTCCCTCCGCACCAGCTCACAGCGACAGTCCTGGGAGAGGTGCAGCGCGGCACAGATGGCACCAGGAGCTCCGTGACGTGCCTTCCCACTAGATGGCAATGCAGCCCGGTCTCTGCCTTCCTGCACCCCACCAGGAGGCAGGGAGGGCCACCATGGGCCAGCCGTGGCCAGCAAGCCGGCCAGCGTGCTGGCCATCCCTTGCAGATCATGGGGTTGCCTTTGTCTGTTTTTACCCAGCAGACAGGGGTACTGGCAAGACGATCCTTGCAGAGGGAATACAGAACTCACCACTCATGGACACAGGCTTGGATACTAGGGAGTACAGATTCCCTTCCCTTTCTCATACTTCAAAATAAACTGCCCTCTCCTACACCTACTGTAACCTAATATATTCCAAGGCTTTTCCTCTCTGCTGATACATGGCTGCTCATTTCCCTTTTTGACATTTAGGGAAGAAAATTAGAGAAATATATCAGAATAGAAAAGAACCTTTCTGCTTCTTACAAGAATCCTGGCAGGCACATTTACATGAGCTGCATCTCTTATTTTTCACTCCCATAGTTGGATCACCCATAGCAGACCCTACAACACCCTGGATCTCAGCAAGCATCATGAGATTTTCTGATTGTCCACGAGCATCTGAAATACCTCCTACATGTTAGACATCAGGCCAGTACAGTACAGCCCTAATTATTAAAATATAAAATTAGACAACAGTTCTAAACCCAGTAACTATTTCAACACCCAATTCAATAAATACCTCTTCAGTCTTTTTGCTGCAGGCTCAGTGTTCAACGCAGATTCTATTGGAGTTCTTGGCTCTGCAGGAACACAGAAGATCTCCTTAGCAAAGCAGACCATGCCACCCTGAGCATGTTCCCTAACTGAATGGCCAATGCCAATAAAGCTCTGTTAGAGCAAATAATACTATACACTTGCTTATTCTGCATTTGAGAATTGTAGTGACAAGGTTAGATAATGACCTAAGAGATTTGAGTTTTATTGCAGATGTCACTGTATGAGGTGTCGTCCAGAAAGAAATCTATGTTTATGTCTGCTAAGTGGGTCTCAGTCCCATACCTAGGTGACAAGAGCCCAGATCACAGGAACATTAATGTAAGTCAAGGTGACATATCTATCTGACAGCAACCATTTAATCAGGTAATTTTTGCCACTGCATATACGCTAGTCACAACCTCGTCATATGCCTGCATTTTTAGATTAGACAGTCTTCAGTCAGAAATAACATTCCCACATCTGTATATTGTATCTGACACTGTAAGAGATTCAGGGCCAGCAGCTTCTGCGCCGGCAGCTGGAGTACGAGTTCCCTTTCAACTCATCTTTTCCTTAGCATGTTGACTGCAACTGGGTCTGCTTTATGTGTTTGACTCCATGAGACGCTGAGTTCAGCATGAGTAAGGTAATGTGGAAGCTTTAATTTCAAAACAGTTTTGGGTTTTTTTCCCCCGTCTTAAATGAGGCTCACTGTCAAAGTGACTTCTGAGAGGCTTCAATGGAGAGATATGGAGCTAGCTTATAAAAACCAAAAATATCCAGGTAAAAAGGATATATGAAGCATATAGCAGAGGGCCATCACAGGCAGTTTAAGTATTTACAATTAGAGAGAAATGTAGCTGATTAAGACTAAAGTCATCTCCAGTCTTTGCTGTGGGAACAGCCATGAGAATTTTATAATGTCTAGAAGCATTTGTTTCACTACAGGCTCCCCCTTACCTGTGGATGGTGAGGAGTTGTTCTGCTCTGACCCTGCCTGCACTCCCTCTGGGATTTCCATTTTCTCATCACCTTGTGTCTGAGATGAAGAACCAGGATCTAGTTCCCGCTTCCTGTCAGGGACCCTCTGGAAGTCCTGCAATGGGCAGAGAGTCACTGCCAGCTCTTGGTCCTTCCTCAAACCCAACACACTGCCCAAAGCACTGGAGTTTTATTGTGGGGCAGGAACAGGAATTCCAGCACAGGGTAATGGAAGGGAATAGATGGTTTAAAATGGGACTGCCTGGCTTCAGGCATGTTTACATGGTTAAACAGAGCAAGGTACTTGACCTCCACAGGCAGCCCATGACACTTCTCCAGTGCTTTAAGTAGCAGCTGTAGGAGACCCAGCTGCTTGCAGAGAGTAGGGTCACTTCAGAGGGACTCTAGCAAGAGGTGCATGGGCAGGGAAAAAGAATAGTCCAAAATACTCCCCCTTCCTTTCGACTCTGGAGAAAGGACAGTCCAAGAGTGGAAGTCTACCTTATCCACCACATCTCCTGAACAGAATGGGGCCAAATGTACAAAAGCTAACCTAAGAGGAGGGAAGTACCAGTCAATTAATGCAAGAACCATTTCCAGTACACAAAAGACATCTTAATGGTGGAAAATGAGAAAGGTTTTTACTGGGAAAAAAAAAAAAAAAAGATTTTACAAAATCCACAGGAACAAATATGATCCTGATCTTAAAAAAAGGAAAAACAACTGAAAGAGGCAGCAACATGTCCATGGTATAAGCAAGTCGTTTGGGAACAACTGCTCTGGAAGGCTAATGGGGCAGAACTCTGGCCTCTGAAGAGCAAAGCACTCAACCAAGATTTCTTCTATTTTAATTACTTTGAAGCTGATACTTCTAAAGGCTCGTTTTATATCTTGGGTTTAAACAGTTCTGCTATGAAGAATTCTCTCTCTTGGGCAAGAAGTGACAAGAAACCTTTGCATCATAAATGTAAATATGAACCACAAGAACACGAGGGATGGACTTATTTCTGCATTTCTGTGTCAGCAGCGTGGTGCAAAATGTAGTCTTCATTGTAAGGTTCTCTCCCTTCTCTTTTGTTCTCCACCTACAATACCATCAACTGCTGCAAGTGCAAAAGGAGCACAAAGCTCCCGACCAGCTGGAGACTACAAGCCCACCTTGCGAAAGGTCCGGTTCTGCCGCTGGAAGGGAAGGCTGGGGAAGCCCAGCCGAGTCGGCTTTAAGGAGACCCCAACAGGTGGTGGCCCCAGGAGGGAATGTCTTGTAGCCTGAGGGAAAAACTGCTGCAGTGCTGGCGCTGTCATGTTAAATCCACGCAGATTTCCTATAAATGCAAACACACAGCATCACCACCCTGCGGCGTGCCAAGGAGAGAGAAAATCTTCCACCTGTACAAGAAGCAGGTAGAGAGGGGAAGGGCTCCTCCCTGCAAACCCCTGTACGTTGGCACTGTATGGGTGCTCTATGCTCTACGCTCTTCAGCCCCCACAGAACAATTTGATGTGATAGCAACTATTACTATGTATCAGACTATTTAATTATAATTGTCACTGCAGGCTAAGATCATTAGAGCAATTATTTGATCTGAGCACACTAGCGCTTGTGTTTGCAACAAACAACGTCTCGTTTTATAAAAATTCCCTGTAAAAAAGGAAAATTCATCCCACATTTGTGCAGCTGGCAGCTCACGCCATAGTATGGATGCTGTTTAACACAAGACAGTAACAGCATTTCATTTAAAACAACACTGGACTTTTCAAACAAAAAGATTCCACAGTCTTCTCTGCCACCTGGTTGTCATGCAAGCTCAACATGTCAACCTAAAATCCGACACTTGAGACTCTGCCATTTCCAATTATAATGCTCTGCTTTCTGAACAGTTCTTTTCAGCATCCACAGACTATTAACTAAGTCTCAACATTTTCTTACGAAGGCAGTCTTTGCTATCCCCATTTCAGGGGTGAGGGAATGGAAGTGCACAGATGCCTCAGCTATACCCTCAGAAGCTGTCCACCATTCTGGGAACCTGGACAATTCTTCATTTCTCACTTAAATTAGTGCATACTCTGGCTTTTTGGCAGCTGTCAAAACAGGCCAGAGAAGTTTGGAGACGGGCACCCAAAATCTGAAAAAACAAGCTACACTGTTTAAAGCCTGCAACACAATAGGAAGTACTCTCCCATGTTTGTCTTCAAAAGTAATCTAATCTCTTATTACTTACCATAAATAATCTCTTACTGTAAAAAGACATAGCTGTATTAAAAAAGTCTATAAAGCAAGAAATCATCTCCTGCTCTCGGTTTAGTACCTTTAAAAAAACCACACATCCATTTCAACTTGAAGTATTTATTTTTTCCTATTCCCACTGCTGAAGCCACATATAGTCAATGAATTATTTATGCTGATGTTTCCCAGGTACAGAAATACTACAGCATCAGATATTCTTACATGTAACCCAAACCTGAATGACAAAATATTTCAGATTCCTAAGAAGGGCCACGCTGGACATCACAACCCTATGACATGTTACCAGTGGCTAGCTGATGTAGATTATTGAAAGAGAAGTCACAACTCAACTCAGCATGTAGAAGCGAAAACAAGAGGAACAACGCTGAGACAAAGTGCATGTACAGCGTTCATTAACATACCTTATCCTGCTCTCATATCTAATTTGCCTCAGGTCCTTGGCATACTATTTAAATACAACTTCTCAATAAGAGATTTTGCTTTAGGGAAAAGGTCAGCCCATGCTAACATCAAACATATCTGAAAAGAGTATGGCTGACTAAGTGGAGTCAGACTTTTTTCCTGACACAAATATAAACACCTATCTTCAGAGCGTAGCTTGTCTTTTTCACTGCCAGTTTCACTACAACCTGAGAGAGATCTGTAGAGAGCCACTGGAGTCACTAGAGAGCCCTCTCGTTAAATGGGCAAGAGAGAACAAAAGGAGAGTTAACAACATGCAGAATAAATCTATTGTCTTCACATCTGGGCATGATTCACAGGCAAGATAAAAACTGCAGGCATTAATCTAAACTAGGCACTTTAAAACTATCCCAGGTACTGATTTTCTGTGTTGAAAAGAACTGTCAGGTTAAGACATGAGCAAAAATAAAGACACAGCTTTATTCCTAGTACGTTATGTTAGCAATGCTATTATTAAGGCAGCTTCATAAATGTGTTTTTTGAAAACATCACATCTGGCAAAAAAATCCACTTGTGGAAACACAGTGATGGAAGAACAGTGATATTATCCACCACACAAATTACAGTCATTTCAGGGAATTGAAATTTCACAAGACAATTGAAACCCGAACCATTTTCCATCACAATATACTTTGTACTGCACTAAGTTTGGACAAAGACGAGCATCTACTGCAAACAAGGTTAGCGTGTATGTAACAGAGAACAAAAACTGTTTTAACCTTCCAACCAAGAAAGACAAACAAATAATAAAAATCTAAGTATTTTATCTAAATATATGGATGGAAAAATATCTCTCCACCAAGTCTAAGAGGGAAGACGCATATTTATGTGTCTTTATATGATACCTTCTAGTGTTATTCCCGGTTGTGAATAATTGGGCACATGGGATTTTCAACAACTGAAGAACCTCTGTGATGTGGACTATGGACAAATTTGAACAGGGGGAAAAAAAAAAAAGGGATGACAAACGGAACTGCCAAATACAAGCACTGCAATGGTTCAGCAAGAAATAGCCATACTATGGTTTCAGTCCATGAAGGATGATTAAATAACTCCAATAAGTAAGCGTCTCCCATAACGACAGTACCTTGCATCTGCTGCATGAGTAAGGCCCGCTGAAGCATAGGATTGGCATTGAGCAGCGATGGTTGATTTGTTGCCCGTAAGCTCAGCATCTGTTGCTGTTGCGGTGGTGGCAAACCCCTGGAAAAGAAGGCATTAATCATAAGAACCCAATAAAAACTACCCCACAATTCCAGGCACCTAACAAGTATAAAACGGAGGAGTAGAGAACGGCTGAAATGCTGATATACATGCATGAAAAGATACCATACACCGGCACTGTATCCTCTTTCTTCCACTCTCCTGGAATTTCCAAAGCTGACAGATTGTCTATCAAGGAATTTGAGGTCAGAGAGAACTCCTTAGCACCAAGCCCACATAAAGCCTGTCAAGCAGCATAAAAAAAGCCCAGGAGCTGACTGCAGTTCTACAGAATTATGCAGCACTCGTCAGTAGAAACGAGCGATCTAGATCAGCAGCTACATTTAACACAACAACAAAAAAGAAGTTCTAAAAAACAGGGAGTTTTCTCAGTAGCTTAAAGCGCATTTTTCCAAAATCGATGCCTCCCACACGGAGCCAGACAGGTCATAACTGTAAATGGTGCCCCCTAACTGTAAGAACCGGATGGAAAAATAAAGCACAGCCTTCATATTTAAAACATGAGGAGGAAGAAGCGAGCGGAGAAGGACTCTCCAGTTCTAAGGAGGGTGGAGCAGACATGAGAGAAAAGTCTGAAGAAACTGGCAGGCACTTCTTCAGGAGATTGCAAGGTCAGACCCACCTCTAAGCACGACTGCTGATACAGCTAAATCTGTCAGGGCTGTAAAGAGGTACAAACATGGATCAAAATATCCATGCTGACAAAAAAACCCAACCCTCTGAACGGAATTTTCAGCAGCTCATCTTCACGTTTGCTGCTCTAGATTGTTCCAGTCTCAGAGCTGAGATATTTATACCGGTAAAATCATACTTTCAAAGGTGTAAGATGCATCCATGCTACCTAGCAGTCAGCCCCATACTGGCATTTTAAGGGCAGCTTTGTTTATAATATAAGACATAAAACAATGGATTTAGAGGTTCGTATTTCTAGCAGACTGGAAAGACTGCCCCATTTACCTCTCCAACATACGCCTTGTAACGATAAACTAATTATAATTTATTAAATAACAAATTAACTTTCTTCTTAAATTCACATCCCATTACTTTGAATTTACAAAGCATGAGGATTTAAAGACAGCAGTAACTGCAAATAAATGCATAATTTCAGAGAATTTGTGTTAGTTCTACAAATCTCAGCTCATCAGGCACAACTGCTCCTACCCAAGACAGTTGGTCTTCTCTCTTGCATTTTTTAGGAAAACCCCGGTCATTCGTCTTTTTATTTCTGGCAGATGTCATTTGTCTTTTAACAAACAAAACATGATTTTCTCCATCCCCGCCCCACAGTGCTCAGTCACACCCTCAGCGCTGGTGCCACTGCAGAAATAAGTTAAATAATCACACCCAGGCCAGGAGACCCAGCCAGAGAAAGAAAATAAGTAAATAAGTGAAGTTCGGGAATAAAATAAAGTCTGTGTCTCTACTGAGGGCGGCTCCGTCAGGTGCGTGTGAGCATTTTCTGCCGAGAAAGGCGTTTTCCCCCAAGCTCCCTTCCCGCCACCTCGGCCCGGCGGCCGCCCGGGCCCGCGCCCGCTGTGAGGGGAGACGCCCGGCCCCGGAGCGGCCCCTCCCTCACGCTCTGCCCGGGGTCACCCCACGCGCCCGCGGGGACTCCGCGGCGGGAGCGACCCAGCGAGCGGAGCGGTGTGAGCGCAGCGGCCCGCCCGGAGCGCTGGAGGAAGAGTTGAAGGGCTCCGGCAGGACCCGGCCGCCCTCCCCACAGCGGGGTGTGCCGCCCCACAGCCCGGCCCCTCCCGCCCCACTCCCTCAGGCATTACCCCCCCACACACACACCCCCCACCTCCCCCCGGCCCCCCCATTCCTCCTCCTCCCCCGCCGCCCCTCAAGGCCTCCAGCCCCCCCGGCTCTGCCCCGATCGAGGCCTGCGCCCCCCACGCCCGCCCCCGCCTCCCTTTGTCGCCTTCCCCGCCGGGGGAGGGCAGACCCGCAGCCAGCCCCGCCGCGGCTTTCGCGGGGCGAGGAGGGACGGAGGGGAGGAAGGCGGAGGAGAGCAGTCCCCCGGGACAGGCCCGAGATCCCCGGCCTCGCGTAGCGGCGCTTACCGGCCTCCCTGCTGCGCCGGGGGGTGGTGGTGGTGCTGCTGCTGCTGGAGGAGGTGCTGGAGCTGCAGCAGCTGCTGCTGGAACTGCTGCTGGTTGAACATGTCTGGGGAGCCCCGAGCGGGGCGAGCCTGAGACAAAACACGGGAGGGCGAGGGAGGCACCGGCTGCGGGGCTGGCGCGTATCAGCCCAGCAGCCATTGAGCAGGGAAGCCGCCGCCGCCGCTGCCGCCCATTCATTCACTGAGCCGATCCCCCCCTGCCTCCTCCTCCTCCTTCCCCCCGGGGTCATCGCAAGCAGCAGCCTGTGGAGGAGGTTTCCAAACCCCACCTCCCAAAACGCGCTCCCACCCTCCCCTGCCAGCCGAGCCCGCAGCCCGCCCCGCGAAAGCCGCGGCGGGGCCGGGGCCGGGCCGGGCGCCGTGGCCCCTTCCCTTCCCTTCCCCTCCCCGCCGGCACTCACGGCGCAGCCCGCGGCGATCACCGCTCCCCGCCAGCCGCCTCCATCTTCCCGCCGGGGACAATAACCACCTGCCCGGCCCCGCTTCCCGGCCCAGCCCAGGCAGGAGGCAGCTCCTTCGGCGGGGCTGGAGGAGCCGGCCGCCTCCGCAAGGCTCGGGATCACCCCCGGAGCCTCCTCTCAGGTCGCCCCAGCTTGCAACACCTCCATTTCTCATCCCCCGCACAGCAGCAGGAGCGAGGTCCCCTGTCCCTCGAGAGGGCTGGGAGGGGATGGACACCATCTGTCCAGGGCTGGGCAGGGGGAATGGAATAAGCGGCTGAAGAGGGGGAGCAGATGGCATCCAACAGCGTGGGCTTTCTGCTCTTTGTGTTTTTTTAAATAGTCCAGGGGAATCTTTGGTAACCATCTCGCCGAGGAGATGGAAAAAACCCAAGAGAGCCTCTGGCCATTCACTGTGGTCACGTCTTGGCAAGCCTGCCATGAGAACCTGGAAGAAAACAAACAGGGACTTCTGCAAAATTACTCAGTGCTGTAGATTGAGATGACTCGCAGGTCCTTTTTTTTTTTTTTTTCTTTCTTTTGTGAGTTTGCAGCAAAACCTTTCCTGCAGCACCTGTTTTCTGTGAGTGAGTTCATTCTAGGGGTGTTCAGCACACACAGCCTCTGTTTGCAAATATACTGGGACTGTCATTTCTTTTAAACCTAGCAAGGGTAAAGATGCATTTCTGCTCTTTGCCATTCCAGAGAATCCATCCTGAAATAATTTATTTTATAGTCGTATTAGTCACATCAGTAAAGACTACTTGATTCATTAAAGGCCTCAGAATTGATTTTGAGCTGAAAGTATTGTAAGCTGAACACAGTTACTGGTGATACACAGCTAGCATTAATAATTTGCAATGCAGCAGCATATCTTGATTTTTCCTTTGGGCCTTTTTAGACCATCCTGATTTTACAATAATCAATTTGGAGATGCCCATCCATATTAATCAATGACTGGCCATGTTAATACCCAGAGTCCTTTATCCAGCCACAGCTGTCTGCACACAGAGAAAATGTTCTACTGTTAAGCATCAAAGCTTAAGTATCATCCCAGAGAATACACACATGGAGCAGAAAACACACATGGAGTCTTTTTCAAATCATTTTGCATAAGTGATCCTCCGCTCCTGTAATTGTGCTATTACAGCAGGTACCAGCCTGGCTAGTTTGTAGGGGTGGGGGAGAGGGTTAATCTTTATGATCCTACAAATGTCTTGCTAGTCTATATATTAGCCAGACATGCAAAAGACAGAATTCAGGTTGTATAAATAAATATAAATCTGAAATCCATGTGTTCTGTTCTTAATTCTACCACTAAAGTTCTCGTGAGTATTCTTTGTATGCAACATTTGGACATCTACAAAGCACCATGTTACTGAGATATGTAACTAAGTCTACAGTTTTTTTACTGTTAGATATTATATTCTGACATAGTCTAGAGGCTCCCCTCAAAGACTGGGCTTTCTTCTGCGGGGTCCTATATACAAATTATTAAATAAGCAGCCTTTGGGAGTTGATGAATAAGCCTACAATTCAGTGCATAGATATCCTGCATTAAACACAAATCTGGACATGGATTTGGTCCTGTGCATGCACAACACAAGTCAGGATTAGGGCTGTAGGAAGTGAAGACACATGCTGCTTTATCAACCTACGATCCAAAGTCTGATCTTTAGAGATGCCTTTATGTGCCAGACATAAACATCACACCTACCAGAGATGGCTTAACTGAATCCAGAAGAGAACGTTCCAGATTCTGCCGATCACGCTGTTCAGTTTGAAAGTCATAGAGGTGTAAGGTTAACAGTGCAGAAAATTCATCTAGGATCCTTCCTTTCATTACAGGCAATAGAGCAGCGTGTCTTAAGCAGACAGACAAAGGGTACGTACTGTCGGTGCCCACTGAACATTGGTACACAGACCCTGACCTCCCATCTACTGACAGGTGTTTCTTCCTGCAAGGAACATCTCCCTTTCAATTATTAAGCAACTTGCTGTTCAGTATGCCGTGTTAAATGCATGTCATAATGTGAGAATACATGGAACCGTAAAACCATGGTGCTACAATACAGACTACAACATTATCACTCAATAACAACTCAGGTAGCCACTAGGCTCAGGGGGTGGTTACACAAAGATTGTGTCTCACTGACGAGAGTAAATGAAAAAGAATAAGAATTAGAAGTTCAAGGTAAGAAAATGACCCAGAAAATACCGTGCAATACAGAGACTACCATCAGCGGAGTTGCTGGATCATCACTGTAAGTCAACCTGCATTACACCTCTATATGATTAGATCAGGGTTATGAAATTTCTTGGCAGAAAATAAGACAGACTATATGAATGCTTTTTATGCAGGAGCTGGATTGCATTAGATAGCCACATTTTTGCTGGGCTATATGAATTTGTTCCTGGGACCAGATCAGGCGTGCAGATAACCAAAGATTTCCAGTTTCCAGCACGTGATGGGACTGTGCAGTTTTATATTTTAATTTCAGCTTGGTATGCAACGCTTGGTGAAGCCACATAGCTTTTGAAAATCCAAGTTTCTCAGTGCCTATGACAGCACCAAGATACTGTGGTGCTCACAATTTCCTCTGCAATCCGCAAGGATGGTGTTATTACTCATCCATTTCACTAGGATATAACTAGTTCTCACCATAATGTCTTTAAACCTCCCAAACTCCTTGGAGAAAAAGGCATATGGAGCTTTAAAGTACTTTTCCCTCCTGCTTTTGGGGCCTGTCTGTTGAAAGAATGAGTCAGGTTTCACCAGCCCTGCTCTCAACAGCCGATATTAATTACTGGAATTACACTGTTTTCCATGTCTGTTTTATCTAGAGGAAGACTGTATTCACACATATGAAAGCAGTAGCACACAACATTCCAAAGCAAAATGACCTGTGCATTAAGGGATATTTGCACCCACTCTTTGTTCTATTGCTCTGGAAACCTATTCCTGATATTTCTTGATTGGCAGGACAGGCCCACAGGATATAAACTAAGATACTGTGATTTTTAGGTAAAATATATTCCAGGAGCTATTCTGCATCATCTCACTGGATGTGGAAAGTGCAGAGAACTCAGCTTTGTTGCTCTTGAAATACTAATTTAAACTCATATCCATGTCCAGATCCCTTTCCTCGTGGACTATAACATTCAGTTGATTTATTTCCTTATGTATATTCTGGCTTCTGAGGAATCACACTAAAGATAAACCTGACCCAGTGTCTCATACACACTAGATTTACCTTCTTTTACCCCTTTTTGAGGGATTCACAGACCAGTTCAGCAATTATCTGTTTCAGAACAGAAAAGGAACCATTTCACTATGTTATTCTACAGAGAAAAACTCTGTATTTGAAAATTTAAAAATATAGGTTCTTTTTCTTTCAGATAGCTTTTCCAATCAATAGGAATATTAGAGAGAAACTTTTTCTTTCTGAGCAACTGATACCACAAGAGATCAATGATGTTACTATGGTATCATTGCTACTATAGTAGCATTAAACACCTATAAAATAGATACTAATCATTTCTATCTCTATAGGCAACTTTACATAGTCATGTAAATTTAAGAGGCTAATTTTAATTAAGTTCTTTAACTATTTGTCAGCTGTATAATGTATTCTATATTGATACAGACAGTGACAATCCTAGCCCTGATTCTTTGTGGAACTTATATTCTAACCTCTGCTTGTAAATATTCGATTTGAATTTGTACCTGTGTTTATAAACATTTTTTAAGAACCCAAAGGACCAGGAGTATCCACTTCATGACCTACTGTGAAATATCCTGAACATTCACAACTCTACCTGGAGTGAATGGAAACAGTTTGCAGATAACTAGGAGAATTGTAAGCTAATTGTATTCCACGTTTTTGCCTCTTTTTTTTTTTTTCCACTGAGGACTAGATGTGTTATTTTTGCAAGGGCAAGGAATGAGGGACAGAATCCAACACTCAAGTGTCTATTTCTAATTATGCTAACTAAACTGGGAGTTCTATTTGCATGAAGTGACAAAATCAGCGTACAAAACTGTCGTTATGTTGATAGCCATACATAGAAACACACATAGTTATGCCCACATGCATTTTTAGGGATTCACATTAAAGTACACCCAGAAATATTTATAGCACCTGGGAGAGGGGGGGAGAAATCGCTCATCCTTCTTGTTTTTCTTTGCTCATGTCATAAATTTTTCTACCTTTGTAGAAAGAAATAGATCTTACTTGTCCACTCTAGTTTATAAAATTCTTTTTATTTCACAGACATTGCAGCTTTTCAGTATTTCTCATGAAGGATGAGCACATAGTTGTTTTTTCTCCTATAACTGCTACATGCTGCTGCATAAGTCACAGGTGGGAGGTATTACAGAATCAAAAGCCTGTTTGCTGCTAACATCCTTGTAACTCAGTTTCTTGCTGGAGAGAAAATGGAAGGCTTTAGGAGTGATTCTGAGTGCCTGCAGTTCTTTTTCTCATCAATGGGAGGTGTAGGTTTCTCAAGCTTTTTAAAAACCAAGCCTCGCCGTCTCTGATGCTCGAGTTCGGGTCTCTCTGGGCTGAGTGATTACAATTGCTGCAGAACTGTTTAGATAGACTCCACGATATTAATGAGTGCTTGTAAGGGTAACGCTGCAGGTGTACGCTGTGGTCTCCTTTGCTTACAAGAATCTCTGCAAGACGTGAAGCAGGAGCACAGTTTGTGCATCTTACGGTTTTACACTAATATTCATCCTCTGAGAAATCTATGTAAAATTTGCCAGTATTTCTGCAGGCTTTTACCACTTCCACAGCTCCTTTTCTTCCTTTGTCTACCTGGAGAGCATCCTATTAGCTCCACCTGTCCCTCCAGTGCACTTTTGCCCTTTGAGACCACAGTAAATTAGACCAAGGACCCCCTTAGACACCCCCCAGGAACAAATTTCCCAATAATTAAGTACAAGTTGCACATAAAAATAAACCCAGAGAACATATGAAAGAATACCTGCAAAGAAGTAATGCATGAGCTTTTGCTGTACTAGTTCCTTAGTACTGGCAACATGAACCCCATTTTTTCCCCCCAAGTCTTCAATATCAGCTGCTGACATACTGTACTTCCAGTATTCTTTCACAAACCTTTCTCAAAACAAATGGATTAGTTTAATTGTAGCTTTTCCAGAAATTGGTATAAACCTGAATGATTATTCCTGGACTGCAGTGAGCTTACCCAGAACAAAACACCTGCTTAGAGTGCTAAGCAGGGAATGGTATACAATACTTGCAGGTTGATGTTTCTATTGTTCAAAAAAATTTTGATAGCCACAATTAAATATAGTTGCTTTTATACAAGTATTAAAGGCAAGTATGGATTCATGGGGTGGGGTAGAGGACAATAAGGGGACTAAGTCAAGTCACTTTATGTACTAGTTAAGCAGCTAACACTGTTAGGGAACAGCAAGGGTAGGGCTCTTCCACAGGAGCTACGGGGTAAATCCCAAATCTGGCAAAGTCACTGGTAGTCAGGACCCAAACCCAGAGCACCCAATGGAGACAAGCAGGACAGACCAAAGAAAATGGGTGTGTCCAACAAAAAGTTTAGATTATAAAGTAACAGTGCAGCAATGAGGCATGTCCAAGGTCAAGCAGAGATACCAACCTGCAAGCCAGGACTAAATCTAGTGATCTCCAGGCACATCTCTAGTAGTAAGGCTGAACTAAGAAGCCAGTCTACAAGTTAAATCAGACTCAAAGAGTCCATGAGCATGTAAGGCTAGAACTGAACCACAGACTAACACTTACTTATAATTCATCAAGGACTGATGGCCCTGGGCTGAGTTTAAATAGAGCTCCTGGGCCCACAGATGTGAGGAAAGGCCTCAGGTGGGGCTGGTCATGGCCATTAAGGCTTATTAGCACAGCTGTTAAATTATGTGAGAGTATTGTAGTGATATAGCTGGGCACTCCTTCTCTGAAATTAGAACTGTGTGGGTGAACTTCAGGCTACAGCAACCTCTGAGAAGAGAACAACTTTTTTTTTATAGTTCCTCAAATAAAGCTTCAAAGATCCTCATGGTCTAAAGCTTCCTAAGCATCAGCTCTGATCCAGGGAGGAAGGTGACACCATTCTTCAAGTCTTTGATACTCTTCACTATTCTTTTTATGGTGGTCTCTAACAAGGAGTAGGTATCAACTGCTGAAGGAAAAAAAAATGTTTTTCCTCCAGGTTCCTTCAACATAAATGGTCAGAGTGGCTGCACAGATGCTCAAAGATTTTTGTCCACAGTCTATATGGAGTTTCTTAAGCTTGTTTCTTGAGAGTTGTTGGGCAATTTGCTGAGAGGAAAAAATAGCATTGACAGCCCCCAAAACAGCCCACATATGCCCTGCCATGGTGTTACCCATACAGATGGAGCCGCTCCCTTCCCTTCCTTCAGTGCTCTTACCTGCACACTCGTGATGTTTCCAATGTGTTTTCCTTGGGCATCTTCACTGACACGGTGAGAGAAATTTACCCCTCAGTGTGGTTGTTCCAATTTCTCTGTACACCCAGGTAGGTATTTTTACATGGATTACATTTGATGGACATCTGTGAAATCCTAGAATCATTATAAATAAAAAGTTGCTGTTTAAAACAAAACATACAGCTCAAAATCTGTTGCAGTTTTTTGTTAATCCTTTCCCCCACCACCCCCGGTTCTCTCTGAGCTGTGAACAAGAGTACTGGGTACCACGAACTGAGAGGTGTTTGAAATGCAGCACTCTCCATCCTCCTGAGTCACTGCTAGCCATCAGCTTCTTTTCTGAACACTTGTTTTCACTGCTATACTTTCAAATCAAATATGGCCTCGCACTATATTCTTATTAAAAACCCATCCCTTTTAAAAACCTAAAATCAGTTTCCTCTTTATTGTAGACAAGTGATTTTTAAAAACAAAATCTAAGTGCATTTAATGAAGCATTTGTTTGTGTTTCTGTAAAACAAACATAGCAATAACATCTATTGTTTTGCAGCTATAAACACAAATTGATGCTTTTTTCATCTATGTTGGAATGAAGAAGCAGCAGCAGAAACGCAGTAGTGTTATTGCAAGGCTCCAATTTAATCGTATCAAGTATTTCTTGTATTCTGACACTTCCACAAGTGCTGTCCTGGCACAAAGCCCTCCCCTACGGGCATATCAACCATGGGTACAGGTACTGTGACCATGCTGCACAGGTGTGTTGGCTGAGCTGGATGGGTGTAAAGACCGAAGTGTGTGGGTGTGGTCACCAAACCGTACGGGCACAGTGACTGAACCCCCCAGGGGTAGGGATCAAGCTGCACAGGCTCAGGGACAGGTACCAGCTGACTGAACCTCACTGAACCACAGAATCATCTAGGTTGGAAAAGACCTTGAAGATCATCCAGTCCAACCATTAGCCTAACATTGACAGTTCTCAACTACACCATATCCCTCAGCGCTGGGTCAACCCAACTCTTAAATACCTCCAGGGATGGGGACTCCACCACCTCCCTGGGCAGCCCATTCCAACGCCCAACAACCCGTTCTGTAAAGAAATGCTTCCTAATATCCAGCCTAAACCTTCCCTGGCGCAATTTGAGCCCATTACCTCTTGTCCTATCGCTTGTTACTTGGGTCAAGAGACTCATCCCCAGTTCTCTGCACCCTCCTTTCAGTGAGTTGTAGAGGGCCATGAGGTCTCCCCTCAGCCTCCTCTTTTCCAGACTAAACCCCCCCAGTTCCCTCAGCCACTCCTCGTACGACATGTGCTCCAGACCCTGCACCAGCTTCGTTGCCCTTCTTCGGACACACTCGAGTAATTCAATGGCCTTTTTGTAGAGAGGGGCCCAAAACTGAACCCAGTAATCGAGGTGTGGCCTCACCAGTGCTGAGTACAGGGGTAAGATCCCCTCCCTGTCCCTCGGGGTACACTGATCGGGCCTGGGCCATACCCCTGTATCAACCTGCCCCGCGCAGCCCCCGCGGCCTGGGGACAGCCTGTGCTGCTGTGGTGCCGGGGGAGCGAGCCGGCCCGACCCCAGCCCCATCCCTGCCCTCAGAGGAGTGGCTGTAAGACGCCTTTGCCCCTCAGGGCGCTCCCCCGCCCCTGGACTACATCTCCCAGGATGCAGCGCGGCGCCCGCGCCCTTAAGGCCCCCTGGCGGCGGCGCGCGGGTGCCTGCAGGCGCGGCGGGGCGGGCTGAGGCGGGACCGAGCCCGGGCGGCGTCGAGCGGGGCGAGGGGCGCGGGCTGGTGCCGGTGCCCACCGGCCGGGGAGGGGAGAGCCGGGTTACCCGCCGGTTGAGGTCGCGGGAAGGGGTAGCGTGAATTCGTCTGTGCGAGGAGCCGGTGCCGCGCCGCAGCCATGGGGAACCGCGGGATGGAGGACCTCATCCCGCTGGTCAACCGGCTGCAGGACGCCTTCGCCGCCATCGGGCAGAACGCCAACCTCGACCTGCCGCAGATCGCCGTGGTGGGAGGGCAGAGCGCCGGCAAGAGCTCCGTGCTGGAGAATTTCGTCGGGAGGTAACGGAGGGGGTGTCCCTGGGGAGCCCCGCCACAGGCAGGGCTGTGGGGGGGGCGCGGGGAGAGCGGGTGCGTGGAGGAGCGCGGGGCGCCGGCAGAGCTGCCGCTTGCGGGGACGGGCGCGGGGCGCGCAGAAGCGCCGGTGCGCGGGCAGAGCTGCCGGCGGCGGGGGCAGCGGCGGGATGCAGGGGCAGCGCAGCTGCCGGCGGAGCGGCTGGGCGCAGGGGCAGCGCTGCGGGACGCCCGGGCGCTGCGGTGCGGGGCGGGGGGGGAAGGACGAGGGGTCTCCCTGCCTCGGGTGGTGGGGATCCCCCGTAGCGGGGTCCCCGCCTTTACCGCACCGTCGGGGCCGGTGGACACCCACCATTCCCCCCCGCTTCCCCCCGCCGGGAGGTGCGCCCCGGCTGTTACATAACGGGGGGGGCTGCAATGTCGGTGGGGAGCAGCCGCATCCTCTCCCCTCCGCCGTGCGGGGCCGGCCGGGTGCCCCCTCCGCGGGGCTGCGAGAGATGGATGTTGTCGTTGGAAAGGGGGGGGTGTGTGTGTTTAAGTTTAATCTGCTCCATCCCCCTCCCCCAGGCCAGCCCTGCTGTCCTCCATAGCGGATGCCATGTCAGGAGCTGCGGGGAGGCTATAGGAAGGACGGGGTTATCTCTTTCCTATATGCTCAAATCCCTGGGTGCTACCATTTTGTGACAGGCAATATACTGATGCCTTCCCTTCATGTGACCTTCGCATTCATCATCTGCAACTTGAGTAAATTGCAGACTGCGCTGCCTGGTTATCTGCTCCAGTGTAGACACACAACACCTGGGGAGGGGGGTTGTTCCTCAGGCCTCGTTAATTAATTGTATTCAGTGATACACAGGCTTTAGTTATCAAGGTGGTTTTCTATGCTATGAGGGGCATGCAAGTTGCAGGTGACTTGTCTTAGAAGCAGTGACTGCTGTGATACCTGGTCAGATGCTTGTGTGGGTTATTCCCTTTCAGGAAACTGCATTTGTGACAGCATCTATTGGATGTCATTCCCCCACCCCCACTTTTTCTTTTAAGCTGTTTGCTGCCGGATGGCTTATAAAGCTTTTCTACTGTTGGAAGGGTCTGCAGTGCGTATGAATTGTTTGTTTAGTTGCAAGTAGCCCCAAATTTTGGACTTGTGCAAGGGTAGCCTTGAGCAGCCGAGTGCAGGGTGTGCTGTGTCTATGAGGATGAAGGCACAGGGAGGGATATCTGGTGCAAAGAAAGCATGGTCGGAATAAGATTTTTTTTTTTCTTCACTGTAGATACACATTGAAAGAGTTTGGGATCCTTGTTGGAAGCTAACTTCCAACAGTCCGTGCAGTATCCCCCGGGGTGCTGGGAATCATGCCAGGGATGTTGCAGGAACATATTTTACTGAGCCACATTTTACAAAGACCAGGATCCACTTGTTTGTCTATAGGCACGGGAATAAAGGAATGTTTCCTACCACCAAAGTGAAAAACTAGTTGTGCTGTGGCTTTCTAAGAAGAAAGGGAAAATAGGAAAGTGTGAGTAAAACAGGTTCACCTGTTGGCTCTGCTGTTTTCATGCTTTCTAAGTACTGGCAGCCTAACCTCGTAAATCCTTTTTAGAGGATCTATGCAGTCAGTGCTGCAGTGGCGTAATATATAATGTATGGCTGTCGGGCCAGAGGAGGGTTTGTCGAAGGACGGTCAGTGTGTTGGGGTACGCTCCCTCTCTCTTTTAGACTGAGCAAACAGAAGGAGATATATTAATCATTGTTGCATCTCCACTGGCACCAGTTGAGAACTGGGGATTTTATCTGCCTGGTTGAGAGCAAATGAATTAAATTGTTTTCTGTCTCTTTCTGATGACTGCTGTCCCAGGAGAACTTGTGACCTCACTGTGTCCCATCAGTTGTCTTTCTAGCAGCAAGTTATAGTGCTGTGGCTTTTAGAAAATGAAATAATGAAGGGTCCCCTGAGCAGAAGCTGAGAGACCTGTCTGTAGAAAAGCATTTAGAGGAAATAATTGGAGTGGAAATGGAAAATATGTCAAAGGGAAGAGGTCTTTTTCCATTTGATACCCTCGAGTGCTGGCTAGTTTAGAGACTGGTAACATGAGACATCTTACCACAGAATGTATGTGTATATGCTACAAAACCCAATCCTGTTAAAATAATGTTGGGGCCCTGCTGTAATGCATAGTCTCTTTTCTTTTTGTGTGGGTATTGGAAACTATGATAAGAAGCTATGGAAATAGTATCCAGAGTAAGCATGGCTCCTCAAGGTAATTGTGATGGGGCTGTTTTCTTGTTTGAATAAGCATAAGAAAAAATTGTGTGTAGACCTACTGTGTACAAATACAGTTATTGCTGTAGCGTGGACATGACATATGTCACTGCTCGAGCTTGATACCAGGATGGTGGTGCAGCTATCGCTCAGCAGCTGCTCACTGCACAGTGAATCTGAGCGCTGATGAGTTTTCTCTTGAGTGGATGGAAATTTGTGCAAGGACAAATGCTGGTGCAGTTGGTACTGACTGATGGGCTTGATGGCGACACTTCAGCAGAGGGGCTGGATGCCTTGCCAGGGCTGGCTTCCCTGCTCAGTACCTGTGGGGCTCCTTTCAGACTGTCATCAAACCTTGTTCATGTAGCAGGGCAGCACGCTTGCCCCCACTGCCAGACCTAGCCTGTGGCTATACAGGACTTCAGCCTCGGGCTGCTGCTGGCACCTTGCAGTACCACTGAATCCCATGCATGCTGGAAACCTCAGAGCACAAAGGAGTGATGCTGACTGCAATCAATGTTTAGTTACATGTCTTACCAAACAAATATTTTTTTTTTCCGTTCCTGAATGTGATGGCTTACTAGTTGCTGCTAATTACTCTTCCAGTGTCACTTACTCTGCTGTTAACAGATTATCCAACAGTGCAGAGCCTGTATTTATAATACCAGATGTCAGTGTGGCTGCTATGTGTGCATTTGCTGCCGGAGACTCAGCATGGTGACTAGGATACCAGCTGATGGTGTTAAAAATCACTGAAGAGATGAGAGAAGCCATGTAGAACCCAGACAGGTGACACATCTCTTTGCAGACTGGTTTATCCTGGGCCCCAGGACTGGAAGGAAGGTTAATCGGGTCAGCTCCAGGCATTTCCTGTTGGTGTGGTTATAGGCTTGTAGGATAACTCAGGTTGGAAGGGACCTCAGGGGTCATTTAGACCATGGTGTTGTTACTTCCCTGCTGCCACCTTTCTTAAATTAGAAGGTTTTGGAGCAGGCACCAGTACCAGCAAAATTGGTCAGATAAAAAGAACAAAGCATGTCGCATGTGCTAATTTGAGTTGAGAGAGCCCAAAGGACTGAGAAGAGGGATGTACAAAGCAGCCCATAAAGCTGTTTGTAAAATCATTCATGTTCATGCCACTTATTTTGCCATGTGAAAAGAACAAATATAAATGTGGGTTTTTTTTAAATCCTAAGATCTCAGAGCACTGTTACACAAGTCTTTGGATTTGTGGGAGTATTACTGTTATCTCTGCTTTACGAACAAGACAAACTGAAAGCACTAGGCTGTGTTCAGATGGCTGCATAAACGTCTGTGCCTTGTGTTTTTGTTGTCTGATCCAAGGCAGCGTGCTGCTCAGCCCTGCTAGGACAGCTGCATTGCTCTTCATGGAGAAAACAAGGCACCTCTGACTTGGGGAGAACAGATGGTTTAAGGGGGCTGCTGCGGAGGCAATGACTAAGAACTGGGAACAGTAGGTGGAGGGACTTGAATG
Organism: Strix aluco; assembly: GCF_031877795.1. NCBI lineage: Eukaryota > Metazoa > Chordata > Aves > Strigiformes > Strigidae > Strix > Strix aluco. Next base: position 9,621,333 of record NC_133950.1, on the reverse strand, counting down.
GAGGTGAAACCATCTCATTTATGATCAGGGGAGCTAAGCAGTGCCAAAGTTTTGGGAAGTGAATCAGGGTTTACTTGACCCCAGACCTGAGCATTAGCCCAAAAGCATCCTCTCTTGGGATCTTTTATATCCCAAACCAAACAGGGGCACTTAGCGGTCTGTCACCAGGCTCTGATGGTATATGCTGAATTAGCTGATGTTTGTATGTTGCCTGGAAGGAAACGGGAAGCAGGCATGGACTTTGTTGGGTTAGCCTTGCCTCTCTTAGCAAACAGAAATTTCGGCATGGTTAAAAGAGCAGGGAAAATGCAGCATTGCAATGCCTGTGGCAGTGGTAAGGATAATTACCTATTAAGGTTGGTACTTGTGCTATTGTAATTGCCTTGACAAAATCAGGCAAGCACCAGGTAGCATGTGCTGCCAAGTTTGTCTTTGCCTTGCAGTGTCACATACTGAAAATGCAGAGCTAGATCTTGAAGCCACAGGATTTAGTTTGGTTTCAGGCATAACTTTGAGGAGCAACATTCTATCTTCATATCTCAACTTTCCTCAGCCATATAGAGATAAATACACCCCCCAAGATATGATGAGGGAATGCCTTCTTTCATAGCACTTTGCTTTGTTATGGGAAGCTTCTCCAGCAAAATACCTTCAGCAGTATTTAGCAACTGTCTAGAAGTGAAAGATCCTATAGGGATGCATATAAAGATGCAGATACTTGGCCTGTTCAGATGCTTCAAGAATGCTGTTTTGTCAGCGATCTTTGTGCTTTTAAGTTGCTCAGGCTTCTGCTGTAGTACATGCTTTGAGTTTGAGTGCTAGAGAGAGAACTGAGGGTCTAAATATTCTAAAAATTATAGATTGAGGATGTCTGCTGTACCGGGTAATGCTGAGCATCAATGCAGTACTTTAGTGGCAGGTTTAAATTTAAACAAGAAGATACGCTCACTAATTTGTTCTTCTCTGGCCACAAAAGGCGTCCTTAAATATGATTATTCTTTTTTTTAATTCTGCTTTGAGATACGTTTACATGCCTAGAGTGCTGGCAGAGAGTGTAATTGCAAGTTATGGACCTTTAATTGTAGTAAGATAAATACATCTGTGAGCTGACCAAATGCTGTTGCGTATTTGCAGGTTAAAGACATAGGCATTGCCTGGGAATGGATTTATTTAGGGTTTCAAAAGGTGATGCAAGAGCCAGGAGTAGGATTCTGCTGTTTAGAGATATAAATCGTGGTCAAATAATTGTCCTGCAAATGACAGCAAGCCTTTGGTCTTCAGTGAAGAAAATACCTATTTTCATCTCAGATTAATTGGGGAAGGAAGAAAATGTGGAGCACTGGGGGAAATGGATAATGTGTTACAGCAGACCACAAGATCAAATAATTTAACTTAAGAGAAATCTGTACAGCTCTGAGCAAATGCTTGTGGGAGGAGGAATGCTAGGAGGAGATACATAATTAAGTTAAAACATAACATAACATGGATGGCTGTAAGGGAGAGGGGGAAGCGTGAATCTCAATGTTTGTAGATGCAGTGTCTGCCTGTATTTGTCCTCTGACTACTTGCTTTAATGTTATAGGGATTGGCTCAAATAAATACAAGTCTAATCTTTTCTACTTCCTGCAGCAGTTAGATGTTCTCTGCAGATCTTGTTGTCTGACTGTATTCTTCAGCTTAACTCTTTAGTGATCTCATACTTTTGGTAACTGCCCGATAGCCTTATATTCACTAGGAAAAGCGATCCTTATGGCATGTCTCGGATCATATCAGAATTTACCCAGGGAAAGGAAACCAGCTGTTTCTCCAGTTTGGAAGCTGATGCTCAGTATTGTGCAAACTAGGGCTTGCCTGGACCTACTGGTGTGTGAAAATGACAGGTTGTCTTGTCGCTGGTGGAATTCACCATCCGATAGCTGGCAGATCGGGAGGATGTAGTCTTTGCTAGTGTGGACCTTGTTACCATGATAATCCTCATGTTGGGAATCTTAGAGCGTCTTGAGCTTCAATTAGTCCTTACTGTACTTTGAGATAGGTAAGTTATTGTTGTTTTTTTCCTATAAACAGTATGCTGTGATATAGGGGTGTAAAAAGTGCAAAACTGGTGTTGGAAAGAAGTCAGAAATTCCTGAAAGCATTCCCCTAAGCTAAAACTGTCAGCTGCTACTGTTTTTCAAAACTTCACGTATCTTTTCACACAGGGGAAAAAAAAAAAAAGGCGAAGCCAAGACAAACTTAAATGTTTTAAGGCTACTGATTGTTTTCATAAGTCATAGTTCAGTACCTAGCTGGGGATGCCAAGTCAAGTCCTTGAACCCACCTTCTCCAGATGCTCTGAGCAGACAGAACTCTGTTAGACTTGAATAGAAGGTGTGGGAGTCTGTCTGCAGCACCTCCTATCTGAGGCAGCTTCTGAAAATGTTATTCTAAGGCAGGAAGCTAATCCCCTTCCTGATCTGGTGAATTACTGAACGTCCCTACTTTGTACTTCAAGTTTGAGCCTGTACAAGTGTGAGTGAAAATTCCTTTTGAGTAAGGATTTCCTAGTGTCTTTAAGATAAGCCTTTTTGAGGAGAAATGGAAGAAGTTGACAACTTAGCATAGATTAGTCAAGAAAACAGTTCTTGCTGTGTTCTAGCTACTGGGGTGAAACTTGTTATGGTGCCTTGAGCAGCAAATTCATTAAGCAAGAGCAAACCCATGTGTGCTCCACCCATGCGAGCCAGTACTCAGATTTTTTTGTTTCAGGCAGTTCATTTGAGTGTCAAACCCAGAAGATTTACTGAAGGGGTGGCAGGCAGTCACCTAGAAGCATATGGTGTTCAGCCTATATGCCCAATGTAAAATTGATTTTGAGATGGCACCTGTGAAAGGAAATTTACTGGTAATACGCAGGGTAAACCTATTTCCTTGATACGCTACTAAAAAAAACCCACCCAAAAAACTTTGGGTGTAATACTTTCCTTCTTGAACTTGCAGATCTGTAACCGTATGAGTCAGAGTACTGCTAGTTGGGAGGAGAGCTAAAACTAAATCTGGTCCAAAAAATAGAAAGAAATCTAGTCATGCATGGTGGGAAAATAACTCACTACTGGGACAATTTCTCATTCCACTTGAAATTTTCTTTTCCTGATCTCAGACCTGGTTTTGCATATCCTCATAGAGAGTGAAAGCTCAAGGTAAAGGAATATTGTCTCTGATAACAGGGAGACAGGCATGTTCAGCCTTGAGATAAGAGTTCTGTTCTCAGCTCTGAAGCTAAATTATTGTGTGACTAATTTTTTTTATACCTTTTTCTCCATCTGTAGAAAGGACAGGCTGTTCGTCTCATGTCATGTAGGTGTATATCATTAATGGACACTTGAAATAGCACTAGAAAACGTTAACCATAAAGTAAGAAACTATTTTCCCTAACAATCAACTAAAACTTTGCAAGGGTGGTACAGCGATGTCTGCCGGAGCCCTTTGGAAGACCTGCCTTCTCTCCAGAAGTGGTGTGCCAAGAGCTGTAGCTGTTCATGCAGCCTCATTTGTCCAGTGTTTCTGGTTACTTAGGTCTGCTCTGCAGAGAGGCTGGGACTGATGCAGCCACCTTTAGCTGCTGGCATAGGTCAGATACTGGATTTGAGGAAGCAGGGTATTCTTAGAAAGCATTGTGAGATGAGAGGCTGCACTGGATGAACTAGTAGCACTTAAATTTTTGAGCATTGTCTCTCAGAGCAGAGATGGGTGGCACAGCCCCGTAGAGGAATGAGCCCAGGGTCTTGTCCCTAGTGACTTTAAACACTCAGATGGTCTGGTCAGACCTGGAGGTGGTCAGACTGCAAGCAGGACTGGTTTTGAAAAGCTCCAAAATCTCTTTCTCTTTATTTACGTTTATCTGTGATCCTTCGTAAAGCATGCATCATGCTTATTTTTCAGTGACTTAGTGGAATTTAGTCATGAGGATTGGATGTCTTGCTCAGGACTAACTACTTTAAATACTGGGGTGACTATGAAGAGAGGACTGAGACAACATTTCAGTGTTTACTGAGGAGCAGGCAAGAGTATGCATCAAAACATTGTGACTGGCTTCCGAGAGCACAATTTAATGTTGGATATTTAAACAGTTATTCCAGGTGACTCGTTGATACTTTGTACTTCTGTCCAGCTTTTTGTTTTCAAAGTCCTATTAGTGAATAGCTTAATTAATAACAATTGAATGGAAGGGGCTCAGTAATTTTCTTAAGCAGTTTTATATAGATGGGCAGACAGGACAATTAAGTTGTTGAAGTTTGCTTCCTGCATGACCTTCAAACTTGTCACAGCTCCTAGGCTGGTGCTGACTATAACAACTGCTTTTCTTTCCTTCAAGACACAGCATGGGAAGAATGAGCCCTGAGTCTGAAAACAGTGTCTCTGATTGTTCTCTGCCATGTTAGATGCTCTGAAAGGTTTGGCAGATCCAGCCACCACCAAATGGTAGTGAGATGGTGTTTCAAACCCTGGTCAGTAGCTTCTTGCAGTTCAGCATAACATGCTTTTGGAAGCATCTTGGAAGCAGACGTTATGCAAGCTCCTCAAGCTGTGTCTTGCTGACTGGAAGCAAACTCGCCAACTTCTGCCACTTTTTTGCAAGTCTTGTGACTTCTGTGGCTTTTCTTAGAGCCCTGGACACAGCAATTAAGCTAACAGAAGAGCAGTGTATCTTTTGGGTTGAAAGCATCAATTTCTAACATGGATGCTTGAAGGTACTTTTTTTTTTAAAGATGCTTGCTGTTCCCTAAGTGCTCCTGGAGACAAGTATAAAGAATCCCAGAATTTCTGAGACCTGTATTGTCAACTGTTCCATTCCTAAAAATCAGGGCTTACTCCCAGAATTATAAACTCTGCTAAAATACTTGTGTTTCAGTCACAATGAGCAATAAATTATACAAAATGAGGTTTGGAGTAAACCCAGTTTCTCACTTTTGGCTGAAATAGGAATTGCACTCGAGTCTCTGGGGGTGAAAATACTATTTTAATAATGTATTGCCTCAACAGTCCCCTTTAACACTCCCTTTCCTGTTTCTTACAGCTTTAGGTTGCAGCTGTGTTGAAGGGTGAAGAGTTAACACTACTGTAACAAACATGAGAATTGCTGGGATCCTGTCTGACTATGGATCTGTTATTTTGTGGCTCTGAAACAGTCTTGATGTAAGAGTGGCCAGTGTAGTATATGGGGTGCCTGAGAGAGGACATAGCTGCTATTAAACTGATACTACTGTGGATTTTGGCTGAAGAGCCAGGCAGTGTTGCTGTAATACTGTATAAAAGCTGAGCATAAACTGCAGCTGTATTTCAGAGTAGTTCTTCAGCTGCATGTAGACCTTTTCTCAAAGCATCAATAGGCAGAAGTCTACAGAGATGCTGAGTACTCGGTTCTCAACATCTGCAAATGTTTTTACAGCAGGGCTAACTTACCCTGGAGAGCACTAGGAAAAACTATTATTTTTGCTTTTTTTTTTTTTGAGAAATCCAGGGATGGGGGAGGCTGTGCTGAATTTCTTAGAACAAGAAAAGAGGTACCTAAAGGCAAAAGTCTTGAAGTCTTTGTTCAGTTCCTCCTCTTTGCTTTCCTGCCACTCTTGCATGTGTAAAGGCAGAGTAAGTTATGTAGGATCTGACTTGGTGCTCTGACAACAAATTAACAGGTAGTTTCAGTTCTGAGAACTTCTCCCCATCCAAGTAATTATAAATTTCTAGAAACAGGGGCTTATAAGGAAAATAACTGTCCATTTGCCACCTACCTGCCAGCACAGGAACAATTCTCTGTCAGCAGGGGAATACACCTGATGACCTGTTAGTTTAGAATTAAGCCAGTAAAAAACAAAGCTCTAACCCTCACAGTTTTTATGCTGATATTTAGCTCCATTGACTTGTTTATGATTTACTTTAGTCTTATGCTACTCTGGATCAGGATGAGGCCTCTTCATTGTAATACACATATTCGGTTTTCTCTCTTTTTGGCTGCTGTGATCTCTTGAGTAATCTCTGGCTATTTCTTAAGATGATTGTGCTTTTACTTTTAATAGAAGCTCCTCAGTGAATAGCTGGGAAGTGTCTGAGCATGACTGTGGCCATGAGAGGAGATCTGTTGCAGTGGGGTTATAGCCAGAGGTAAGGAAGAGATTGGTATATACCAAAATGCAGAATACTCTCGGGGATTGGTGCATGACAAGGGTCACACTGCAGAGCTGATGCTGTAGCTCTAGTGCTGAAACTCAGGTCATCTCTTCTACACCAGTGCAGCTCTCAGCAGAGAGCCCAGCAATGTACTTTCCTCTGGGCTGTGCTCCTTTGATGTTCCTGTTCCTAGGCACTACTCTCTGCTTATGCCCGTTCATACAAGATGTGTTTGTTATGCCAGGCCTGCATACTACCTGGCACCCCAAACTCATCTTGGAGAAAGAGGTCCATTTCCTGAATGAATTTGTATAGACTGTTGAAAAAATGATATTTGAAGAATACTTACTTCAAAAGAACAAGTGAGGCACTGCATTAGCACTTGATATTTTGCTGTCTTCTGTTTGGACTTAGTTGAATTCAAACTGGACACCTGGACAGGCAAAAGCAAATGTTATTAGAAATCAATGTATTGGTTTGAAGGGGTGAGGGGAAGATACCAGGGAAGGAATTTAGATTTACTTATGGAAAATAGGGAAAGGAATGGAAGACTGGAAGACTCTGGTCACTACACCACAATTTTTCTGTAGATTCAGAGTGCCTGTTAATAGGCAACACCAATTTGACCCTCCTGCTTTTTGAATTTAAGCCCTAAAAGTTTTCCATGAAGACTTGGACTCCTTTAGAAATTCTGTGGATGTGTATCTGTATATAAACCTGCCTTTTTGTCACCTCCTGTGGTCACTGCCCAAACTTAAACAGAGAAAAAAAATGTTCCTTGGAACATGAAAACTGCTGTCCCACTTCTTGGTCAAAGGGACTCTGGCAGACACATTGGAACCAGCCAGGAGGTCAAAAGCTCATCACTTCTGGGACTACTGATCCAATGTTCATTCTGGTATAGCCTGAAATGGAGATGTCTTGTGTGGTTTTTGAAGTAGAGTTTAATGCCTCTGACTTTGCTCTGCACCAGAGATGTTAGCAGTCAGTCTGCTGTTTTTTCTTCAAGGGCTTAAGAAGCAGTGCCTCTGCACCATGTTTCTAGCCAGGGCGATCCTAATTATATCTGAAACTGCAGAGGTGCAGTGCATAGCAAGGAGCTTGGCACTGTTCCTGCATACTTAAGGCAGAGCAGAGAGATAAATTGGCATCTTAAATTCCCTCTGCAGGACAACCATGCACCTTGGACAGTTTGGTCAGGATGCTCGAGTGGGGCATAACTCTGTACCCCACAGAACTCTGTCCTTCCTGCCTGGCCTGTTGGAGGGGAAGCAGCCTGCCTCCCTGTCCACAACACACTCTGCCTCTTGCTGCTGAACCAAGATAAATTATTAGGGTACATGCATTCAATTTCATAAACCCACCATCCATGTCTGGCCACTAATAGCACATAGTGGCTTGAGGTACCACCTCCTTTCTTCATACAGCTTCTGTTTGGGTTTGTGTTAGTGGGCTCATAAAAGTGATTTTTGCCTTTTCCAGTGAAGTCTTTCTGTTGTCTGTACCCTTTATGGCATTCATGCTTTGGGGAGACTGTCTCCTTTTCTAGCACACAGTGCTGTTTGGGAGTGGAGGAAGTGCCATACTGCTGTGATGAAATGTGCCTTGAACTACATTTGTTCTTCTCTTAGGTCTTGCAGCAAATACCAGGACTCCAGAGGTGGTGGAGTTCTGATAAAAAATTTAAGGTGATACTTACCATGAGTGTTTGGTATCTTTAAGTCTGCCGTTGTACCTGGTTTCCTTCTCTGAAGGAGACAATGGCAAAAAGGGACAGAAACCCCTTTTATCTAGAGTTCTGTGACAAATAGCTTGAATATTAGTTACTACTGCATAGTCTATGGGCGTCCCTGAACACGGGAGAGCCTTTACTGTTGGACAACCTTTAGTCTAGACTCAGCTGCAGCCTGACTCCAGAGAGCTAGGACAGATTAAGACACTGGTGGTGGGAAATAGCAAGGTCAGCCTGTTGCTCATCAGTCTTAGCATACATTAATCCTAGGGTGTTATTGTGGCTGTGCTTTCCCATCAGTTATTCCTGTCCCAGAGTTTTAGTGCACAGCTTGTCCTTTTGTTTTCTCCCAGCTCAAGTTGCAGGTGCTGTACAGGTCATGTTTTTCAGGGCTGCAACCCTTCTGTCATGGCAAAGCCAGGATTTATCAGTAGATTTGTTTGTGCCAAAGCAGAGTAGTGTTACTGCAGTATTATGACAGATCAGTGCGGCTTGAGAAAGAGACAAGCAAAGATGCTGGGTCATGGATTTACTTTTATGGCCATAAAAAAACCCTGTGTCTCTTCATTACTGCCATCAGGACTGGACCAATTTGATGCTCTAGGGTGCTGTTGATGCCTGGTATTGTCGTCTTGGGAACTGGAAGTTGCAGGGAGATTCTGAGATAACATCTACGTGACTTTTTTGTCAGATATGCTTCAGAGGGAGCAAAAGGAAAACTTGCTTTCATGCTATGATGCAAAGTCAGCAAGGCAGACAGAAAGGTCTGGTTTACAGCTTCTGGGGTGGAGAATACATCATGCTAGTGCAATATTGCTTATACCTGTGGCTCTGGAGGGCTCTTGACCCAGCCAGTGCTGTGGTGCTTTTCCCCTGAATCCTGGTATTGCCACACAGATCTGGCGTTTTGGTTTTTTTTTTTTTTTAAATGAGTGAAACCTGCCTTGTTTTCTTTCTCCTGGGATTGTAATTCTTGAAATAAAAGCTGCATTTTCCACAAATGTGTAATCCTTACAGCCACATCCATTCAGGATATATTAGGCTGCTTATTCCCTTGAGTTCCTGATATTGTCATGTAGAATCAGCACTGTGTCGTTCTTTACCTTGAATATCCCAAGGCAGCAGACGAGATCTAGGACTTCATTTTCTATTACCCAAAAGATCCCAGAGGAAGCTGCACAACAGCAGTGCTGCAATTTTTTACTCTCTCAAGACTCTTTCCTTCCCCAGCGCTGCAGCCTAGAGTCAATGCGGCATTTGCTATAATGGGCAGTGACTTTTTGAGAACAGGCAGTGCACTGTAGGCTGTACCACTCTAAATAATCCTCCACAGTAAAATGCAGAGTTCCAAATAAGAAAATCCCTTTACAGTTTTTACCTGCAAAAATACAAAGAGGAAACTGGCTCACAAGTGCACTTGAGGTGTTGGAGTACCCTCCCCATCTGTGTTCTACATCCTCACGTATTCTGGGCTAACCCATCTGCAGAAGATAGCAGGGAGGGATCTGGCAGATAAGTCAACCCCCAAAATGGAGGAGAAGGATGTTGCTGACTAATTCTCTCACAGCAGATATGAATTTAAGCAAATGACATCTCAAGTGAGATGGTGGGTTTTGTATGCCAGGAATACACCTTGTTTCTAATGCAAACTCTTGACCTATAGCTGTAGACACTTGCTTAAAATCAGCTTCAGCAGCTTGGGGCTGATGCACAGCAGTGAGGGATGCAGGAACTGTGTGGACATCAAACTGATTTGTTTCTATGGAAACAAGTAGATTTCACCATGTTATAGGGAAGTAGGAGGGGAATTTTCCCCCTGGGTCTGGTTCTGGCTCTGATGGGATTGGTTGCTGCACTGCAATTGTAGAGCAGCAGCCCATGAAGGGATTATCTATCTAGACAGTGATCACAATTAGGGAGGGAAACGTGTGGATCCAATCTGCTCCCATTTCTGGCTTCCTCAGCAGGGATGACACAAGGCACTGTCGTGTGCCAGGATTCCCAGGGTCACAGCCCTCCATGGCACTTAGAAGCAAGGAATTAACCTTGGTCACTGATAGCCAGAAAGGAGGCCTGCATTACAGTATAGGCAGCTGTGACTGTAGCCTGCCCAGGCTTTTCAATTGGGATGCCTAAGGTGATGAACTGTGCTTATACACTAGCACACATTCTGGGCAAGAGCTGAGAACTGTTTGTAGTATCTGCAAGGACTAGGGGAAGCTGAGAGCTTTCAGGCAGGCTTCAAATGTTGCTTGCTGATGAGATTACTGTATGCCCTGTTATATTTGGTGTACTCCTTTGGGAAGTCCAGCACCTGAAGTCCTGTGACTGGAGGTGATGATTTTAAAACCTTTTTTTCTAAAATGAAAGTTAATCTCGTGATACCAGAGAAGAAACCAGAGCATGAATATAAACATCCACCAACAGGTTCTAATAAAAACGGTACTTACTAAACTCCATATATTTCTAGTGGGATGTAGTACTGAGAGTGAATGGACCTTGTGCAAGGTTCTAGTGCTGAACATTCAAAAGGGGCTGACCAAGATCTCTGTATTTCAAGACTCCCATGTCCTAAAGGTACTTGTCCATCTAGGCCCCAGCAATGACTCTGAGAGGGAAAGTTTAGATTTCTAGATAGAAAGTAGACCACTGGCAAAAATGGGAATACCTGTATGTGTTTGAAACCCTTCCCAAGGTATTCCCTTGTCTGTTCTCTTCCTCACCTCCTACAAATGTAGTGCAGGAGCTATACAACCCTCTCTAATGGAGAGAAATTCCCTTTGCTTGTTTTTTTTCTCCTCTCCCTGTATATAGGGACTTCAGCACATGTTATATAAGCTGAGTTAGGGATGGAGTGGAGCTCTATCAGAAATTCTTGCTTCATGCTTTGTGACACAGCCAGTGAGTTGATTGGATGTGGTAACCCTTGGTTATGAGTTTGCAGGGGTGCATCAGAAGAATGTAGCAACATCTCTGCCTTACTTTCAGGTCATTTAAAAATACATATAGTGCACCCTAAGAGTCAGGCCAGATCCTGCTGCAAGGTCTAGCAAGCATTAAGCTGGGGTATATTGGCTTCCTTGGAATTACTGTAGACATTCAGCAGCAGAAATCCCTGGGGCAAACTCTTGGCAGTTTACTCTGTGGGCTGGCGGGCCCCCAGGCCATTGAATAAAAGTGTAATAGCTAAGGTGTAAGAACGTTTCTGACCTCCTTGTCTGTCTCTTGCTCTGTGGAAGCAGTACAGCTATGAAGCTCTGTAGGTTTGCATCAGATTAATTTGTGCACAGAGGCTCAGTTGCAGCCATGACTTGGCATAATGCATACAGCTGTCTTCCAGATTTTGATGTACCCTGAAGCTAGTGGAGTGTGAAATGGAAAAGTCAGCCCAAAGGGTTCAAATAAAAATAAACAATAGAAAAAATTTTTGTTTTATCTCATTGCTTTGAGAACTGCATAGAGGCATGTGAAGGAGAGGGGCTGAGAGACATGTGGAAAGAGTGAATGAGAGAGGCACTGACTGCAGTGACTCTTGGGAACCAGTCTGTGCAGCCAGAGATAAGCCAGAAAAGCAGAATTTAGTGCACTCTGGAAGAGATTTAGTGCGCTGTGGGAGGGGTAGGGGAGAGTGGTGTTTCTAAGCAAGCGTTCATGTAAAAATTGCTATGCGCTTTTCTTTTTGCTTTAGCAGTGTTTATGGAAGTGCTGCAGGCTGAGGTCTGAACACGGCCACTGCAGCTGAAGTATCAGGGAAGTGGGAGAAGATTGCACGGGGCCTCTCCCCTCTCTAGTTGTCTGAGCCCCCTCAGACCGCGCTTGACTCAACGAATGTGTTCTGAGTGAGGGAAACACATTTTTGATTAACACTTTTGATGTTCATGGCATGTGGGTCCTCTGAGAGACCAACAAGAGCACATAAATATGATAATGCATTTCGGTAACAAAAAGCTTTATGCTGTTCCATAGGAAAGAGAAGATCCGTGCTCTACCAAGAATTACCAGGAAGGTGACACAGAGTACAGTACTGGAGACTGTCACCTCTGTATATCTAGACCAGTGACCAAGTACTACTTCTCTGTCCCATGATGAGAAGGCAAGCCCTACGGCTGAGATGGAAGCTCATTCAGCTGCTGTCTCTCCATGGCACATCGTTTAGTCCCAAATGTCAGTGAAACAAGCCCCACTATTATGCTTGTTCACGAAGAACTGGATTTGACTCGCCACACTTGGTGTATGTAGGCTTTCAAACAGCCAGCCATGCAGTTTTCTATGGAGGTGGATTCTCTCGGGGGGGGGGGGGGGGGGGGCAAGTCTCCTGAAAGGTTTCCTGTCATTTTGGCAAAACCTGTGATGTGGGATCGTTACGGCTTTTGAAATGCTGCCTTTTGCCGTAAATATATGTTTCTTATGTGGCTTTATTTACTTCATATGCTAACTCTGTGAATACACTACTTTGTTTTCTTTGAATAAAGTGGGAGCACAGCATAGGAAAAAGATGCAGGAGAGCTCCAGAACACCATGCATCCTGGTCAGTGGTAAAAGGGTCAGAGGAAACAAAACAGAAACATGATTATTGCAGTGAGAATCGTGTCAGGTTTGGAGCAGGATGTGTGTGTGAACATGTAATACAACCTACTTCTGCGCTTTTTTTTTTTCTTACAGTGAATTATCATAGTTGCGTCCTTGCATGTTTGAACACCAGTGTCTGCATAAAACCTTAATAAAGTCATCTCAGACAGAATACCCTTCACACTTGCTGGGGACCTGTGCTGGTATCAACTGCAATGTTGTGCAAAGGAATATAAGAACTCAAGGCAGATGGGGGAATAGGAGAAGGTGCAAACTTCAGAAGTTACTTTCTAGTTGGTTATTGATCCCCTCTAGCTCTTGTTTGCAAATTATCCAGTAGTATGCTATAAATGTGTCCGGCTTATACTAGCATTTGTGCTTTGCCCTACTCAGACAGCACCTCTGAGACAGTCTCGGGGAACTCACTCTATGTACAGCAGATTCTGAAACTTGAAAAGAGATCTGCTTGGCTCTTCTTGGCCTACTGATCTGAAGAGCTGTACTGGGGAGAAATGGCTAGGTGTTGGAGATGCTATTCCAGTGCCAGAACTACTTAACAGAGCAATTGTAAGTGTTCTAAGTCAGCACAATAGTGTTAACCTCCCTTAGTGCTACTGTAAATAGGAACTCAAGGTACAAGGCAGTGGGAAGCCTTCTCTTTCGTTTTTTTGTTTCTGCTAACATGTATATTATGATGACACTCATGAACTATTGCCTGTCTTTATTTTTCACAATTGTATTCTTGAATAATGAATCATTGTGGACAATAATATTGCCAGTATGCTGGAATGTGGTGTACTCACAATAGATCTTTATTTCTATATGTATTCATTGTGTGACCAGTACCAATTACACCCTAAGAAATTATACCAAGTGCGTATGAAATTGCTTTCTTTCACTGTGGGTCAAGGCTAGGCGCGCTCTTGTGCTGTGCAGGTTGGCAGATACATAACATGCATCTCCTGGCTTAAACTTCTTTGAGTCTAAAAGTGCTAACCTTAATGCAAAAAAGAGTGGCTACCTAGGAATGAGACTTATGTGGTTATGAGGCTGTAGGACTGGTGTCCCAATTTCACTTGATGCAGCATGAAAGGAAGATGAAAGTTAAGGGCAGAGAAACAGAATAGCAGGTTGATGGTGCTTTTGTTCCTAATGCATCCACTTTTAAATGCTTGCTGTTCATTGTTGGCCTGTCTGGCTTTTTTTGTTTGAGAAATACTTAGGTTCAGGAAAGGTAAGGGCTCATAGAGGCCACAAAGTCAGCAGGAAAGTCAAGTCTGAATCTGTAATGCAGCTTCTTGTTATCCTAATGGGTGGCAGAGAAAGTTCTGGAATTGTTTATGAATGTACTTGCATGTCCCTTGAAAGATCAGACCAGGAAGGTGTTCTCGAGGGCAGTTCCTGCGTCAGGTTTCTACCTTCTGGTGGAACTAGATGGTGTCTATTATAAAGGAGCAACAGCCTTGAGTTAGTGTCTAAGAAGTGGAAAGCTACTACCATTTCGGAGGTGATTGTTTTAGCAGTCAGTAAGATTAATAGCAAATTTTTTTAGCCTTGCAGGTATTCTGTGTTGCACAGGTGTCAGCCTGTGTTTTAAGGATTCATTTGAGACACGTGCTGGAGTAAAAATATGTTTGAAAAAACATAGCTGTTGTGCGGTGAGATGAAGTGCTGTTCAGAGAGATTTGTAAGCTGTTCATAGAATGCAGCCTGTATGAAGAGGATGTGAATGTTGCTCATCAGTGCAATGATCAGAGGAGTTGTATATCAAAGGTACTGATACCCTAGATTGTCTTGGGATTCTTGTAATGCATTGTGCCATGATGAGCTAATGAAGAACTTTTGGGATGTGTGTGAACGGTGAATGATCAACTATAAGACTTGACAGATGAAATGAAGATGGTTCTAAGCTTAAGCAGGAGCAGGTCCCAACTGTGTAACCAGATAGTAAAATCCGTAGGGGCAGGAACTGTATTTCTTGCAGTGTATTGGCACAGTGCCTTGTGCCGTGCAGTTCTGGTAGGATTGCTGTCCCTGCGCACCACCAGAACACAGGAAATAACAAATACTGGATTTAAACAGAAACAGCCATGTGAAACTGTGGAGGCTGTGTGAATCTTAATTTTCTGAAACTAATATAATCCAAACTGGGTATTAATCACCTTCCTTAATACCCTATTTGTCTGTAGATGTTTAATAAGAAATCAAATAGAAATTAATGATCAGATGGTGGTGGTCACTCTTCTGTTCTTTGGAACTACTTTTATGTCTTCATAAGCTGCTGTTTTGGCTTTTTAATTGAGGCTTTACCTTCTCTAGTGCATTCTAATCCAAGAATCTCAAATAATAAACTGCAAGGATGCTGTATTGGTGTATATATAGACTATGCCTAGATTTGTGTTTCAGAGCCCTCTACAAACAGCTTTGCAAGCTTTCCAGCTTCCCTGGAGGGGGGGAAGGTAAGTGGTGGTAGATGCATTTGGTCTGTCTTCCATTTTGAGCAGGAGACAGTACCATGGGCTTGGTTCTGTTGTTGGCTGACGATGACTTTAGTTGCAACTTCAGTGAAGAATGAAACCATGCATGAAAAAGTTTTGACACAAAGTCCTTTCAGAAATACAAATTACCAGTGGATGGAGAAGGTGCAAAACCACTTTAATTCTGCAGTACAGAGTAACTTGTTCATGAGGCTTGGTAAACCGGGGGCAAGATTAATTGTATAGTCCAGAGTCCTAACTGCCTGTCCCGTGAACTGAGAAATGTCTTTGGGTTTCTCTGTGTGTGTATTTTCTATGTATCCTTCTGTTTTGAAATTGAGTTCTTGCTGGGTTGAGAGCTGGGCTTGTTAAAATTCGTTTGTAGTGTTGCATAAAGGATTGGGGTAAGCCTTCTTATCTGGCCACATTAAGGTCACTAGAACATAAGAGCAAAAAGAAAGTGTTTCTGTTGGGTGTCTCTGAAGATCTGCGTTAATGCAGTTGCCTCTCATGGGTATGTTTATAGCTGAAATAAATTTCTTGGTCAGTACTACATAGTGATCTGTTGACAAACCTCAGGAGGCCTCTTATTAAAGCGATGAGCTGCAAAAAAGTAGACAGTGTCTATATGTGATGCAAAGGAGACAGCTACCAGAGGTGCTTTTCCATTTGAATTTGGTGGAAGGAGGGAATGCACAATGCTCACGCTTGCAGCGGAAGAATATCTGTTAAGCAGTTGCAGTCTGATGTTCAGGGATGCCATTAGCATGTTACCTTCCTTCGCTGTTAGAAGTTATGGAATTAAATGCCACTGTAACTGTCACGGGGAATCTCTAAGTGTTAGAGCACTAACCTGTAACAGTGAGCTAACCACTCCTAGCGAAGCATGAAGGGATGGACTTGCTCATGCAATTGCTTTTCTCTTGTGTTTATCAGGTTTGAGAGCATTTATTCTAACAAAGCAGGCAAACCAAGCACATTATGCCCGTGATGATCACTGAGATGCTGGAAGACTAGTTCTTCCTCGAAAGATCTAGTTATGTCTTGTTTAACAAGAAAACATCAGATCAAGATGAAGTGTTTGACCAAAGGGGTAAACAAATTGGGGTTTTTGACTAGCAAATTGTGCATGTTCTTTAGGAACAAATGCTGCCATACTGCAGCAAACCAGCTCATGCATGTTGTCTTTTAATGGAGACAGTCACATTTTCTTCAATGTAGTAGCAAAGAACACACACAACAGACTTGTTTGAAAGTTTCAATGTGTGCCTCTTCAGGAAGTCCCAAACTTTTCATATAGGTATCTGTCCTCCTTCTTTTGACTGCATCTATCGTTGTTTTCTTCCCTTTCCATACAACATATGTTGAATTATCTGAACAGTTTGTCAGTCTCCTGTGTCTTGCAAATACTCTAGTGGGAAATGTCTTTGGTCCATGTTACCTTTAACTTCTAATCCTCTGTACTGTGCAAGTCATTAAATGAACTCGGAAACTTGTTTATAGAGCGAACGTGCTTTTTCTGTCATTAATAGCACCTTCTTGTTCTGTAGCATTCCAAGATACTGAATCCATGCAGGTTTTTCATATAGAGTGTCTGGCTTTAATTTAAAAAACTAGTAGGGAAACCTCAGGTTACCAGTGTCTTGATTGTAAATGTATTTGTTGCATGACATTGAGATTGCCTTAATATGTTTCTGATGTGTTTGGATTTTGTTTGAATGTTGCTCTACAATAACTGCTAAATTGTTTTCCATCCCTCAGTTTATTTTTTTTACTATTGCGTTACTAATGCAGCTTTCAGCCCAAAGCTGTACTTTAATGCAGCTCTGCATACTAAAATAGAAATAAGACTGAAAGGGATGATGTGATTGGGCTTGCCCTGAGGTAGCTGTGAAGCTAGTTGAGAACACGTATAAGCACTCCAGAAGTGAGCAATGCAAAATATAACAATAAATGCCTTTTCAGGTCAATTCCCTGCTTGGACTTTTTCAGCCTGAGACCCATCAGGGTTTTCATCCTTGGCTCTTTTTGTTGTCTTGGTTTAGAAGAGGAGATCTATCACTGGTCAGATCAAAAATTTACCTAGCTCAACATCCTCTCTCTGACAGTAGTTAAGAAAAGATGAGTGTGAAATATGTATAAGTCAGTCTTCCAATAACTGACAGTTTGGGGAATGTAGCTGATCTGAGCTCAGTGTTCCAACCCTGATAAAATGCTTGGAATTGCATTGCTAAAACTGATACCTCCGTATCTTAATAGGGAATTTTGAGTCAATAGCTAAGCAAAAAAGATACAAGCAAATTAAGTATTCCCTGAATACAGCTTTGCTGTTTTAGCTGCTACTTTGCTGTGTTTTCTGGATGAAGCCCAACCTGAAGCAGCACAGTGTGGTATTCCTACTTAAAAGCATACGAAATCAATTGTTGGCATGTCACTTCTGCATGTTACAAACAACGCAACAAAAAAGTAATTTTCAGTTCTTAAGACACAAAAGTGAAGGAAGAAAACAGGGTGTTGGTGCCCTCAATTGATTAACGTATTTCAGATACAAAGTCTTGTATAGTGATGTATGTAATGAGGCTGCTTTTGATGTCATGCTAGAGGCTGCCTTGTCTTACAAGTGGAATCCCTGCTGACCTTGTTCCAGCACTCAGAGCCTTACAGCATGTTATTTATGAAGACCTGTTCCATCCTTCTATATCCCTCCTTCAGCCTTGCTGCCATACATCTCCTGTGCTGGAATTGAATAAGCCAGTTTATCTGACCCTTCTGTTTTTGTCTGCCCAATTCATCTGGCATGTGATTGTTCTTATCTCATGTATCATTTCCCTGATTCAGACTTAATTTCATCACTTTGTGCTGCTCTTTCTGAAGCTATAGGTGTGTGTGTATGTGTAGATCTGGCTCCTCAAAACCTGGGCTGTGTATGTTGTCCATGCCACACGTGCTCTGTTGTTGTAGTTTATTTACAGAAGCAATTTATTGTGCCTGCTGCAAGAGGGCAGGCAAGACTCCCTACAGTGCCTTCTACTTGGCACCCAGCCAGCTTGCCGCAGACTTTACTAATCTGTACTTTTTAGCGTTTATGATTTGAAAGGCTTAGCTGGAGCAGGAGGAAGGAGTTTGTCCCAGATACTGTAGAGAAAAAGGAGGTGAATAAAATAATAGGGAATAGTGTAGATACAATGGGGTGATACTGAATCAGTTGGTTTTTATAGAGCTTTTTGGCTGTAACTCTTGACAGGAGTCATGCATAGAGAAAACTTAAAAGTTGAACTGTATGTACCCCCCAGTAGTTTGTAGATAAGAACGCACATACCTTTTTCTGATATTAAGGATCAGATTGCACATATTTTCACTCACAATCAAAGCGGCACTAAGGTTGTTGATTTAGGTGACTAGATTTGGCTAATGGGTTTGTTGTCTTGTCTTCTATGAGGACATAGTGGTTTTTTCCTTGGAATAGCCTAGCCATTCCATAGCTACTCAGTTTACACAATAAACTGGATCATTTTTTTTATAACACTGGAACCCAGATGCCACAAAAGTTTTGCATCTACCTTTGTCCTGAGTTTTTCACTTAGTAGCTGTGACAAGGACAACAGAGAAATCAGGATTTTGGCCAAAGCAGAAAGCATCAGGAAAACATGGAGCACAACATGAGTGGAATCCTAATTCCTGGAGAGCTCATGCTTGCAAATGCAAGTGGTGCTTTTCCTACAGTAAACCAGGATTTGATACTGCAAGTTGGAGATCGATAACTAGAGTATTGTCTCAGTGTGCTAGAAAGGGAATCTGTAGTAATAGGTTACCTTTTTCTCAGGTACAGTAAGTTCAAAATAAGTCAGTGCAGCTCAGATGGATTTGTTATGCTAAAAACTGATGCTAGGGTAGGACTTTTTCACATATTGACCACAGACATCTATAGGAATGGTGCTGACGCAGCAGAAAGCTGCTGGAATGATGCAGTGCCTCAAAGATTCCAGGGTTAATCCCACTGGAATGGAAAAACTAGAGCTGTATTATTTGAAAAACAAATGAAAGACAAACCCCAGTTAACTCTTTATACTTCTGAAAAGTCTGAAATAATGAAAATGGGTTACAGTCTTATTTTAACCGGTAGAGTTGTACCAGAGGTCTCATTACTCCAGATTTAGTAACTTACAGGAGACATTTTTGGAGATGTTAGAGATTGTAGGATGCCTCTTTACTCTCCCTTCACTTGAAACTACTCTGCAGTTTTTGATATTATCAAGTTATTCTGACAGTCCCACAGATGGAGAATTACTTTTATAGCTGAGGAAGGGGAAATACAGAGAAGTAGAACTTGCATAGGATTACACAGGAAATCAGTGGCCAAACCAGGAGCTGAAACAAACTGCTCAAGTCCTTGTTTGATGTGTTAAAAGCTCATTCCTCATCTTCACACCCTTTGTCAGTGTTAAACTCATGCAAGACTAATGAGTAAGATGCTCAAAATGGGTAGCCCTGGATTTCTCACTCACCAGAGCAGTTAGTCCTTACTGAATTAGTAAAATTATTCATTGCCCCATCTATCAAGAGAGGGAGGATTGTGCACCAGAATCCCAGCGATGTAGGTAGGACTTCTTTTAATAAACCCCCCGATATTCATACTGTAGGAACCATGTTTTGAAGTGATGCTTCTCCCACTAGGCAGGGAAGCAATTGATCATATTTTCAGAAATGCTCAGTGGTTCTTGAAGAGCCATGTGAACAGCTGAGTACTTGAAAACCAGGCCACAAACTAGCAAGGTCATCAGCAGATGCAGAGAACATGCCTAGCTTTGCTCAAAGCACTTGGATTTGGTAAAAGAAAAAGCAAAGGAGAACTTGTGGGCTGTGGCTGCTAAGTCAGCATTTGGAGAAGGGTAGTGGAAGGCTTTCTTCCTTTGAAATGATTTGAAGTACACAAAAATTCAGGATTCTTGTGAATATAGAATGAAGCTGCTGCTGCTTTTGCCTTGGCAATACTTATGTCTTGAGTAGTTATCCAGGAGAAACCCTGGGTGGAGCAAGCCTTTGACTGCTGTTTAATCTTTCAGATGTATTGTATGGTGTTTGCATGCTGGAACAATGTGGTATCTTCTCAAGTCCCAAAGTGCAGGGCGTGAGTGATTTTATTATAGTCCAGGTAATTGCCTCCTTTTGACAATATACATGCTAGTTTTCAGGCTCTGCTTCAACTTCTCTTTCTGATGAAATATATTATTTTTTTCCAAAGTACAGACATGTATTGAATGGGCCTGTTAGCTTGGAACTTCAGCTGAAGGAGCTATACGTGTTACAGGATTAGAGGGGATGTGCTGTGAGTATAGGCTTCTTCAGGAGAACAAGCTCTTATCCTCCTTAAGGAGGAGCACTTGGTTTTTAGCGTCTTAAACTTTTTTGTGCCTGTGGCTGAGTCTCCCTCTTGGAATCCCTGTATGCTTATAGAAGCAGAAAAGCTGTGAAAAGGGAAGGAAACAATCATTCACTCATCTGAAACTTCCTGTTTCATTTCAGGGACTTTCTGCCACGTGGATCTGGCATCGTAACCAGACGCCCGCTGGTCCTGCAGCTGGTGAACTCCAGCACGGGTATGTGAGCTACCTTCCCTGTGTGTCCAGCTGGATTGCTGTCTTAGTCAAGAAAGGTCTTGCTTGATCGGTGGCACTGCTCAGTGTGGAAAAAATAAATGAGTTTTCCCCAGTAAAAATGATCTGCAGCTGGTTTTCAGTTCTACCTATTTAACATCTGATGCATTAAGTGTTCAGAAGCAAAATGCTTCTTAAGTTTTTTTTGTTTTAAATTATTAGGCAAGGCTCCATGTGTACACTTACCGCAATTTTCTGTTACCTGTGCAGCTGTGACTCGTATGAGTAGGTAAGACCTAAAAGCCAGATGACCCTTCTGATAATCTACTGAAATAAGGGGGTGAGATAATGTAATGTACTGAAAACCCAGTGTGAGAACACTGGGGTCTGGAAAATAAACTACAGAGTTCTGGGCAGTTCACTGGTTTTGCTACAACTTGCAGGATATTTTCACTACCATTCTCCTTAATGTAAG
Source organism: Strix aluco (assembly GCF_031877795.1). Classification (NCBI taxonomy): domain Eukaryota; kingdom Metazoa; phylum Chordata; class Aves; order Strigiformes; family Strigidae; genus Strix; species Strix aluco. The sequence goes on along the minus strand of NC_133950.1, from coordinate 9,600,342 downwards.
TTAAGATCTCATCCAGGAGTTGACAAGTGAATGTTTCAAGATACTTTTCCTCTTTTGCCAGATGAACTTTATCTATCCATGGCAGTCCTCTTGTCTACAGTAAGGAGACAATTTGACTTTTAGGCTTCTAAAATTAAAACAGAGGGTTCTTGGATTGGTTAGCCTATTCAAAGACTGACACTTAAACCCCAACCACCAGCCAGTTCAAAACCATGTCAAGAGAAGGTTTTGGTTTTTTGCTCTTGAGTCTGTTCTCATTACATAATGAGACTGTTACTCCCAGCACTTTAATACAGAGCTAGTCCAAGTTCTCCTGAGTACCAGGGTATCTCCCAGTGTAGCTGTGGAAGTCACTGCTGCTGCAGGCAGGTGCGTGCTAAGTTTGCTTAGTATCAACAGAGAAGGTCCTGGATTATTACTTGAATGAAGGTAAGTGAGAATGCCACCTCTGCTGAGATAAAAGTTGGGTTGTGAAGATGTTGGCCTCAGCTGAATTCTCTCAGATGCTGATCAGATAACATGACTGAAGTAACTTTTATGCCAACCTGCCAGGTCCTAGTGGGAAAGGCCCTTGCCAGCCTTCATCCCTTCAACTGTTTTTTGTTTTGCTTTGGGACATGATGTTTTCATTACACTTTGAGTGTTTCTCTGATTTCAGTGACTACTTCTGACTCTCTGCTTCTGTTTAAATAGAATATGGTGAGTTCCTACACTGCAAAGGAAAGAAGTTCACTGATTTTGAGGAGGTCCGTTTGGAGATTGAGGCTGAAACGGATCGTGTTACTGGCTCCAACAAAGGGATTTCACCTGTGCCCATCAACCTTCGAGTCTACTCTCCCCATGGTGAGTCCTAATGCAGCATCTGAGTCAGGAGATAGATGAGGCAGGTTGCTGCTTTGTCATGAAGACAGAAAGAACAGAGATGAAACGGGGAGTGTGCATGGTTTTGACTTTAATTTCCATGTGCCTGGGCCATGCTGTATCAAACTGCCAGCCTTAGCCATACTGCTAAAACAGGTTTGTCTGCCAGCTGAAGTAGCTGACTGCTAGCAGAACAACTTCTTGAAGTAACTGAGGTCTGTGCAGAATCTTGTTCCTGAGGCTGTTCCTTTCCATCAGTATGGGCATTACAGCGAAGAGCTGCTGTCTCTTCCTGCTTTCTGCTACTGCTTTATTGGGCAAATAAATGGAACAAAAAAAAATTGACGGAGAGAGTGGCTTTCTCGAAGAGCACTTGTCTTCTGTTTGCATGTAAATAGTAAAAACTACTTTGTGTAGTTCTCTTCAGGTGGTGCCTGTGTCATACACAACTGATATCAGTGGAAGAATTCTGCTTTAAAAAGGGAGTGACATAGTCCCAAATTTGCCGGTTCTTTAAATGTGAGCAGCTGTATGGGCATTTTTTTGGAAATCAGCAGCTCAGTGCTACAAAGCATTTGGCTGGGTAGAACTCGCGCTTGATTTTTAGTTGTTTTTTTTTTTTTTGTCTCAGCGAGACAATTGAACAGTTATAGGGCTGCATATTGTAGTCCTTCAGGAGAAGGCCCAGCTGACTTTGACCGGAGCCTCCCTTGAATAAGGGTGGCAGGACTGAGCTCTTCAATACCAGCAACAACTCTTAATGAGTGGAACCAACTCTTCTGTCTCCTGTCTTTGTTATGAAGTGAAAAAACGTACTGTCATCCCTGCCCTTTCAGTGTAGCATATGTAGAAGGACTTTGAGGACACAGTTTCCCTGATCAGTGTGAAAATAAGTGGTTTAAAGGGAAGGGTGATGAGAACATTGACAATCACAACTAGTAACAGCTAGCAACTAGTTCTTACTAAGCAGTAACAAAAAGGAACGAGGAAGCTCTGTGTGATTATGTGTGTACATCTGTTATGCCTATTGTATGTTGGAGACACTAAAGCTACAGGTGGTACTTAGACCAGAACGTTCCTACCTCACCACTCCCTTGTGCTATCTCCTGTTTCCTATGTCTAGTCCTGAACCTGACCTTGGTGGATCTACCGGGTATGACAAAAGTCCCAGTAGGGGACCAGCCCCCTGACATCGAGTTTCAGATCCGAGATATGCTCATGCAGTTTGTCACCAAAGAGAATTGCCTCATCCTGGCAGTATCCCCAGCCAACTCCGATTTGGCCAATTCTGATGCCCTGAAGATTGCAAAGGAGGTGGATCCTCAAGGTAAATATCTCTTAATTGAGCATGACATTACTAGACAGTGGTCTGATTTTCCTTTTACCTTTTGGTTGTGATTAGCCCAGTAGCTGTGGGCTCCTGCCTGTTGTCTTGGGTTGTATCTTCAGGCATTCTTCTGAGTGGTGTTAGTGAGTGTCAACAGTTATTGTAATAGAATTTTTGTTATTCCCCTCTTCCTTTCTGAGCCCCATTTCTGAAGTGATGAAGGATTTCCTTTCGTTTAGTCATCTGCATTCTGCCTGGAGAAAAGTAGGAAAATCTGCACTAAAATCCCTCTCTGCTGTGTCATAGCATGTGCATGTTTCAGCAGGATATAAGTGAGAACTGAGCTTGATTGTCTGTTTTGCTCTTGTGGCCTCTTGGACATGATAGGAACTGTAATATTTTGAGTTCAGGCCCTTGAGTAACCAAGTTGGGCAATGTGTAAGCTCTGAACAGAGGAAAATTTTTCTTGATCAAGTAACCAACTTGTATGTTTGTGTTTTTTCCATAGGGCAACGCACTATTGGAGTCATCACTAAGCTGGATCTTATGGATGAAGGAACTGATGCACGAGATGTATTAGAAAATAAATTACTTCCTCTTCGTAGAGGTATTTTTCCCCATGCTTTGTCCGTGATCTCCTTCCTCTGTTTTCCGTGTGTGAGGTGTCCTGGCCTCATCCCCTTCCTCCAGTGCATCCCCTTCCTGCAACATCTGTTACAACTTGTGGTTAAGCCATCTCTGTTCCAAGCTGGAGCTGAGAAAAGTTGGGGAACAGGGATCAGTCACGCTGTTAATAGGAACTTTTTAAGTATTCACACCTTGATATGTAGTCCTAGCAGAAGCATAGCCTTATCCTTACATTTACTTTGTCTTTCCTTCTTTTAATAAGGCAAGCTGCAAAAATGGAACTTCTGTCTAAAAGACTCCTTGTGTTTTGTCTAGATGAGATCACCATAGTATATCAGTTGAAATAATTGTGGACACAGCAGTACATGCTGTGTATAGCCATAGCAAAGTACCTATCCTAAGGACTTTAACAGAAGAGTCTCAAATGAATGATACTAGGGTATGCTTTGTGATTGGGGGGACAGTAATAGGCTAATTCTCAGTTGCATAGTTATTTTTGTTCTGCATACAGAAATATCAGAACCTGGGCCGTTCAGAGGAAATTTTAGTTTTAAACTCTTTCAATTTGTTCCTAATAACGTGTTGCAACTAGAATTCCCCTTTTGCAGTGCTGCCAGCTGGGTAACTTCCCTCTTGGTCTGAGTCCTGTTTACATTCTCATCCTTGGAACCATCTGATCTCTAACCCCACTGTTACAGGTTACATTGGTGTAGTCAACAGAAGTCAGAAGGACATTGATGGCAAGAAGGACATTCAGGCAGCTCTGGCTGCAGAGAGAAAATTTTTTCTCTCCCACCCAGCCTACAGACACATGGCTGATCGCATGGGAACCCCCTACCTGCAGAAAGTATTGAACCAGGTACTGTCAAGAGTTAAGAACTGCTGCCCACTATGTCACAAGGATGGCTAGGCTGGCCATCAGGGCTCTGCTGAGGTAGAAGAATACAGGAAAAGCTAAGATTTGGTCAACAAACTAATAAATACTTTAAATTGTTTGGCTGCAGTGAGAAGATCGGTTAAGTCTTCCTCCTCTGAATCATAAAAGGCATTTTGGTGCCAAGTCCTATGAAGTTTGCCTGACTTGTGTAATACTGATACAGTGAAACACGTTAAGGCCAATAATGGGGCAGACACACCGCAGGCAGAGCACTGCTTTGTCCTCTGTGACACTGGTGCAAAATCAGTAGTTGGTTCATGGCACTTACGCTATCAGAATGCAAGGTCCTTCTGGTTAAGCTAAAAGATACCTTCTAAATTTCTAGTGGTCTCTGTACCTAACAGTAAGCTGCAAAGATGAATTTAAATATGATACTGGTAGTTATTTTTCCATCTATTAAGGCTGTCTTATCTCCTGTCTTGTACAGTAGCAACTTACTGTTGCTTCCCTCTCTCCTCCCTTGAAATACTCCTTTAACTGAAGAGTTACTTTGTCTTTTTTCCTCCTTATTTAAATATTCATCCTTAAACTGGAGTTTTCCATAGCTGTGCTCTGTGGAAACCCTCTTATTAGAGCCTCATCAGTGGCTTTGGCTCCTTCCACCTTTCCTTGTCACCCTTATCACTGAAAAAGGGCTTAACCACCATCTTGGGTGTCAGTGGTGTGCTAATCTGAAGACAGAATAGCCTTTACCCTGGTGTAGTTATCAAATGCTAATGCTTGTATGTGAAACTTATTCTTGGATTGGAGACAACAGGCTTGTATGAACGGGAGTTTTGTACCAGACTAGAAGGCAAAATGAAGGTCAGAAATACAGGGGTGCAATATGTAGGAGCTGGGGAGGCAGGATACACCGAGCTTGTAACTGGTATATGTCCTGGGATAAACTTTGTATTAGGACCACTCAGAAGGATTGAACGCAGAAGAGAGGAGCATCCCCCTGTATTTTGTGGTGCGGAGGTAGCATACTCTTCCCAGTAACCACCTAGAGGCTTATTATCATCTTAAACCTTCTTCTTGTGCAGCAATTGACCAACCACATCCGTGACACCCTGCCAGGGCTGCGGAACAAGCTCCAAAGCCAGCTTCTCTCCATTGAGAAGGAGGTGGAGGAGTACAAGAACTTTCGCCCTGATGACCCTGCTCGCAAGACCAAAGCTCTGCTTCAGTAAGTGGCCTCAGCTGCGTGTCCCTGCCTGGAGGTGACTGCTCAGCCATGGCTTCTACTTCATGCTTTTTGTTTTCTTTCAGGATGGTCCAGCAGTTTGCTGTGGACTTTGAGAAACGCATTGAAGGCTCTGGAGACCAAATTGATACCTATGAGCTGTCAGGAGGAGCTAGGATTAACCGCATCTTCCATGAGCGTTTCCCCTTTGAACTGGTGAAGGTACTGTTTCCCTGTGCTGCTGAGATCCACACTGTCATCTTGCCTATTGTCTGTTACCTCTTCTGTCTGTGTCCTTACTCCTCTTGGTATCTTTGATCATCTGTCTTTCCCTTTGTCTACTTTGTTTCATGTTTTTCATTTTATCACCTTTCTTATTTATTTTGTCTCTCTTATTGGAGCCTTCCCATAGTACTGACCTTTCCCTTGGTCCCTGTCCTTGTGACAGTACTTAACCTTCTCTTAGTTAAATTACAATATTTCTTTGGCTCAATTCATATATGCTAAAATAAATGTGCAAATATCTTCCTTTAACATAAACAATAGTAAATCAATGACTGAATGTCCTTGCAGATCTGTTGCATCAAAGCTACTCTGACTGAATTTCACATAGTACAAACGGTGCTGAAACTTGTACTTCCTTGATCCTGAGCACCAGACTAGACCTAAAGTTGCCCTGATATGCAAGAAGCAGGAAAGAGGGTGTAGATATACCTGGGATTACTTCTGTCTCTCCCCTGTCAATGGCCTAGAGGTGGGAACAGTGTAGAAACTGTTCTGCTGTCATAATAGTTGAAGAGGATTTTTATTGAATGATAGTTTTCTTGGATGGCAGAGTACATTAGCCTGATTAGAAGTGGTATGGAAAAACTTTTTTTATGTCAGTTGGAACAGACTTGAGAGCCAAATCATTCCATTCTTGGATTTTCTACATCTTGTTTCCTTTTTTTTTTGCATTTGAATAGGATGAGGCCTTTTTAATTAAATACAAGAGCCTGCCTTGTATGGGATAATACATTTTTGTATCTCCATTGTAAATCTGTTTGTGATGTTTACTGAAAAAACAGCTGCCAAGACTTCACGCTAAATCTTGGGAGACAAAACAGTTTGTTTTAGAAAGCAATCTAGCACTTCAGTCCTATTGCTTTATCTCAAAGAAGCTCCTTGAGAGCTGCTGGGGCTTGGCATCTGTAAATGTAGGCCCTTGGCTATTCATATTTGTCGAGGATGTCTGCATTGGCAATAGAAGCTTTATGGCTGGACTCTGTATGCAACACTTGGGCTAATATCTCATCTGTCATGTGATGGTGCTGGCATGGGACCTCTTCTCTGTAAAGCATGCTGTTGTGTATCCTGGGGTTGCGTAAGTAAGTGTTGAACAGTTTCTGATACAATTTTCTCTTGGTGCAGATGGAGTTTGATGAGAAGGAGCTGCGGCGGGAGATCAGCTATGCCATCAAGAACATCCATGGTATCAGGCACGTATCACGCACTAGGCAGACCATTGGCTGCATAGCCTTGTAAATACCTCTAGACCTTCCGCATGGAGTTGAAGACTTCAGAGGTACGGTAGGTCAGCTGAAGGGGAGGGATAAGCTCCTTGGACCACCCCGGTGGCTTGAGTCTGGGAGTAGGGGCAATCATTCAAGTCAGTTTGCTTTCTCTTCCCATGTGAGAGTCGCAGAAGCCTAAAAGGTAAAACTGCCTTTGTGACTAGACACTTTCTCCCTCCTTCTTGTGTCTTGACATAAGAAAGGATAGAAAGAGGGATGCAAGCCCATATTACTCCTTCATTTAGTTAAAACTAAAATGTTGGTTTTCACTTTCTGCCTCCATACTAACCAACAGTCAGTTGTTCAAAACAGTTGTTGATACCGAGCACCTCCTTCCCTAGAGATCTGAAGGAGCATTGGGCTGCCCATCACCAGGATCCCAGTGTCCCCAGGATGTAGTTAGCAAACGTTCTTGTGTTCCCCTCAGTGGAGGTTAGCTGTCAGAAAGCACAGCCCTGAGACCCTGAGCTGTGCTGCTCCTGGGAAGGTGGGCAGGGTCTGGTGCCTGTGAGATCCCTTCCTGCATACTGGGATGTGAACAAATACTGACCTAGATTTATTTTCATTCCTTTCGTTTGCTCAGTCACTAGCTGAGCTTGATAAAGGGTATCAGATGTTAGTGTCCTAATCGTTAAGAAAAATCTTTCAGAAAAAGCCTACCATCTGCTGCACAACTCTGAAGTCAAATATTCTGCAGAGGGATCAGCCCCTGACACCCTTAGGCCTGGTGGCTGAGGTGAAATGGTGGCTTGGCCATGGCTGTCCAGCTGGGATCCATTTTTCCCTCAGCACCTCCTTCCTGGGAGGTGCCATGCGTCCCCCATTTTCCATGGACTCCAGTCAGGGCTTGTCCAGGGGACATGACACTCCCCAGCCCCACGTGCCGGGTTTCAGTGATGGCGGTGCCTTCTCCAAGATGTGTGTGTAACGCTGTGACATTCTCCTTGCCCCTTCTCACCCTCCTGCCTTGTCTTGTCCCCACCCTGGGTGTTTAGAACCGGTCTCTTCACACCCGACATGGCCTTTGAGACCATTGTGAAAAAGCAGGTGAAGAAGATTAAAGAACCTTGCCTGAAATGCGTGGACATGGTCATTTCGGAGTTAATCAATACCGTTAGACAGTGCACCAAGAAGGTAACCAGAGGCAGCATGGAGCTGGCACCTTCCACCCCCTCGCTGGCTGCAGCGCAGCATTGTGACCTGGGCAGGGACTTGCCTGCAGCCACACTCGGTGTTTCTAACCACCTCCTCAGCATGACTAGACCTGAGTGGTACCAGCCTGGGGCCATCCAGCCAACAAGCCAAACAAGAAGCCCTGTGGGACATGGACTATGGCCCTGCTCCCTGAATGTTTTAGAGCTGAGGGGTGCTGGAGATGTCCCTGCCACCCTTCTGTCTGTAGCATGACTCCTAATTCCTTCTAAAACCAAGGATATTTCTTATGCGGCCACATTTGACTTGAAATTTAGTATCTGGGGGGTTTTTTCCAAGCTGGAAACTGGGGTTTAAATTTTGTCCCCTCTGTTCTTGTAGAAGTGAGAGGGTTAATCCCAAACTAGCCTTTGAGTGCTGCTGGTGGGGGTGTATGGGGCTGAACTTCAGAGACTGCAGCAGTTATAGCTGTGGGCTGTATTGCAGGGAAATGTTCCTGTGGTGTTTGGCTTGGTTTCTGGTTGGCTTGGTCCATATCCTGTTCTGGAAGAGCAGCACATGGCTGAGGAGAAGCAAGTTAGAACTGTCCATCAACCTCTGGGGTCCTCCTGCTCTCTCTGAGGGGGCTTTAGGTTTTGCCCTTTGGGATCCATACTGTTGTTTGTTGGGGCTGAGGGAGGGAGCCTGCCTTGATTATGCCCTTTGGATATGGCACCTTTTGTTTCTGAGGTTGGGGTCGAAAGGCAGCAAGGTAAAGACTTGTGCCATTCCTCTCAGCCATGGCTTGCTGCTTCAGGCAGGACTAGGCGCTGGTGAAAAGGCACCTCAGTTAGGTTGGTGGTATGGGCACTGGAGACTGGAATCGCCACTGGCTATTCAGGTGCAGGTAAATGGACATTGCAGGAGGTGTCTGGAGAGTCTGACACCCTGTCCCTGCAAGGGTGGGGAAAGGTGCCGAAGTGTTGATACTTGCCATCGCTTGCAGCAGTGCCTAGTCCTTAGGGCCAAGAGCCTCTGTAGAAGGACTCAGGCATGCGGGCACGTGCTTCGCCCCCCAGGACAGACTGGGAAAGTAGTGAGAGATTGCTCAGGTTTCTAGAGTGCTGGAGGAGCTTCCTTTTTCTGTCCCGCTGTCCTCTCTCGGGGTGTGTGACTGTGGGGAGCACCCAGAAAATTGCCATTAGAGCCTGGCGACAGGTAAGCACAGGCCCTCGGGCTGCCAAGTATCCAGAGTCGCCTGCTCACTGGATCAGAAGGGCCCTCCTTTTTCATGCCCTCTGAAGCTTCTCTTGATTTGTTCTCTATTCATCGGTTGCTACTCAAAATCTCCCATTCATTTTTTCTCTTTGCATCATTCCCTCCATTTCCCACTTCTTTCTTCATTGTTTCTTTTTGTTTCCTCTTTACTGACAATTTCAGAATAGACCATCTGTTCTGACAGCAGCAGGTTCCTCAAGTGATCAGGTGGTGGGTACAGCAGGGTGGGAAATAAGGGAGGAGAAGAGACCACAGGGATGGGGGGAAGGAAGTGTCACAGATTGAGGATTAAAGCATTCTGTTTTAGCTTAGCTCCTACTGCTAAGAACTTGATGGTTGACTTCAGCGTTAGTTGCTCTGTGTGCCCTAGTAGCCATAGTTACAATTTTGTATCTGAAGAAACAAGATATTGTCATTCAGGTAATGCTCAGGTACTGGAAGGGACTGATTTTTTTAAGTGGGGGAAACAGTGTATATTGAGCTTAGCAGGGCAACTGAATTAGGAAACTGCTGCTGAGTCAGAGGATGTGAACTTAACTCTGGAAATGCCCTTGCTTTGCTCAAAAGGGGCATTGTTGGCACCTTGAGAGAGACTCTTGGGTGAAGCTGAATCCTGTAACGTATTCCAGGTCTCTGCTGCTTAAAAGGCAGACTAGTTGTAGGTCCTATAATATGTGTTGAAGGGTTATTTTAATATTGGTGTTGCTTGGGGTCTTGCAGGTGTTATCCACAGACATGTGAAAGATGAGGTGAAGGGGGAAATCCCTGATTTAAATGAGGTGGTGGTTATTTATAGCTAGTCCTGGATTGGTGGTTAGCTGTAGGCACCCCAGGTTTGACTATTAACTGTACCTTTAGAACGGCAGTATGTCGTTCCCATGTCAAGGGGACATTGCCCCCTTGAAAGCACTTGCAGAGGAGTAATGCCCCATGCTAAAGTGAGTCACTCAAGATTGTGTAACAAAGAGCATCCTGGTAGAAGCTCTGAAGTGTTAAAGATGTGCTGGAAAACTTCTTTGGGTGCAGTATTCTTGAATTGGATTAATCTTGGCCATATTTTAGTAACTTTAGTTTTTCTGGACTTTCTGCTCTTTCATAGTGGAGCCACTGAGAATACAGGCCACTTAAGTAGTATCAGTGGAAATTAATATTTCCCTATAAACCTCAATAGGCCTGTATTGGATCTGATGCTACAGGTTAGCAGGGGCAGAACAGATGCTTTATATAGCTATGGATGCCCTGTAGCATGTTTGCATTTTCCTAAATACTGGGTACATCTGTTCTTACTGAGGAAGTTAATGTTGCAGGGAAGGCAAGTGAGATGAAGTATGCTCCATAAGTGGGACAGTTTGTCTGAATCCCTGAAACTGAGAGACATCAAATCAGTTCAGTTCTGCCAAAACAAGATGCAAGTGGCAGACCTTTGCAAGACAGCCGGGCTCCTGTTCAGGCTTTCTGCAGCTGGAATAAGGAAAACATGAAGGGGAGATAACCGTGGTGGGAAGGAAAGGGGAATGGCTGAGACAAAGGGAAACGAGCCATGGTGAGCCTCTGGGAAGAGAGACAGTGGCTCACTGTGGCAAGCAGCTTTGTCTTAAAATCTAAAGAGGCTTTCCTTCAAGAGGAGATCACTTGAGCCGTTTGGGGTTCCATCCATTCATCTTGCTCTTGACAGCTCACCATTTCACTGGCCCAGCTACTCCTACCTCATTCCCCTTTGTCACTTCCATTTGCCTGTAGACTCTCCAGATACTTGGCAGTGCACAGGCCCCATAGCAATGCTCACCTGGTTCAATAAACTAATGGAATGAACCAAAATCTCACTTCTCATTTTGCCTTGTGTTTTCTCTCTTTTCCCTTTTCCTTCCTTCTCTTTCTTCCTCCTTCCTGCTCTTTCTCTGCTTCGCTTTCTTCTTCCTCGTTGCTTCCTCCCACCCTGCCCCTGCCATGCAGAACGGGTCTCTTCACGCCTGACCTCGCTTTTGAAGCCATAGTGAAAAAGCAGGTGCAGAAGTTGAAGGAGCCGAGTCTGAAGTGTGTGGATATGGTAGTGAGTGAGCTCACATCCACCATCAGAAAGTGTAGCGAAAAGGTAAAGAAACAAACAATGCAAAGAAAGGTCAATGCCCGCCCCCTTCCCACACACTTCAATGCTGTTTCTCCACACATGCCCCAGGAACTCCAGCAAACCTAGTGAGAGAAAATGGATAGAAAGATGCATCTAAAGGAGAGCAGCAACCTGCAGGTATAAGAGCAGTATGAAAGCAGGCCAAGAGAAGTCAGCTCATGGGCTTTTCAGCTGAGCAGTGAGCTGGAATCCAGTGGATTACTCTAGCATTGCGTTTTCTTCTCTCCGGCTCAGTGGCATTCACCTCAGTGTGGATCAAGCCCCATTTGCTGTGCTGCTGCCTGCACATTTGGAACTTCTTGGGTTTTTTCTGAGATCTGCTTAAAAAAAAAATCCAGATACCCTAGAAAAAAGATAAAAAGCTAGAAAAAGACCTCCCATCCCCACAGCATGAGTGGTCAGCAAGTTTCATTGTCTGCAGAGCTATGTTGAGCAATAGCCTATATAAAACAGTTGATTAGAAGTTTGAGGTGCAAGATGTTCTGCAAGAGACATTCAGAGTCAACAGAGTACTGTCCCAGAAGACTTGGAGAAAAGCTTTTCCAGGCATTACACCCTCTGCATCATTCTCCTGCTGATCTCGCTCCATGGACTATGCTCAGTGGGAGGTAGTGTGGATACTTTTCTTTGTATGCTGTGAACCACAGGAGGTGAAGCCTTAGGCTAGGGGAGGGCAGCAGCAGTGCAGCATGTCCAACACTGCTCAGCGGCTGGGGCAGGAGTGGTTTGTTTCCCAGGCTGGTTCCTCCAGGAGGGGGCACCACATGCCTCCTTTAAAAAAAAAAAAAAAAGCAGATGTGGCAATTAGTGTTAAACTTGCCAGTGAGGGGCCAGAAACCTGTGGCACAACAGAAGTATGGTCTGGAAACTTGAGTTGGAACAGGCTGTGTCATGAGTTATTTTAGGACTTGAAAATTACAATTCCCTTCCTCAGGGTTACAGCCAGACTCACCAATGTATACCCCTAAATTGGGAAGGAAGGGAAGTTAAGAATTGAAGGTGAGAGCTGAGCTGATAAGGTCTGGTTGTACTTAAGAATATGCGCCTCCACTTCTGTTAAGGAGACATCTTTGACGTGCCCCGAGTTCTGCTCAATCTATTTCTTGCAGAGTTCTGCTGTTGCCAGATTGTGGGGACTGATGTGGCAAGGCAGAATAACTCATTTCCAGCCAGTTTCTCTTGTGGATTTTTATTTTGATGGGTTTGACTGCTTACATTGTTTTCTGTATCTGGCTGGAGATGTCTGTTCTGGGTGGGAAGGGAGAAGGATCATAAAAACCTCAAGGGTGTTGAATTCCAGTTTCTCTGTCGGACCACAGCATTAGAGTGGTTGGATACCTGCTTGCTCAGTGGATTTTATTCATGACATGGTGGAGGAGCCTGTGAGGATGTTCCAAGGTAATGCAACCAAGATACATCCTGTAAGGAAGGTGATAGTAGCAGTGACACTGTAGGAGACTAATGGCTGTAATAAAAGCTGGGAAGGCCAGGGAGGCAGATGTTAAATAGAGATAAGAAATAACTGCCTGAGTGAAGATATATACAATAGTACTGGAAAATAAAAGGAAGGCTTTGTGAGAAGCTTAATCATGCCTGTATCTTGCTCTGAAAGAGTAGAAGGTAACTGCCATACACCACTTTAGGATAGCAGCCAGCCTGAGATGGGTTCTGATGGCATAAGGTAGTAACAGCACAGGGGCATTAGTTAATTTCTGATATTTATCTTGCATGTTATAGCCCTGACTGCTTGATGTGACAAGAGCATGTGCAATTAGGGAAGGCATCTGAAAAAGGCTACTTTAGGACTGATGCTAATTGTAAGGTAATATACAGCCCGCTGTGTTGTGGACTGATGCTGCCTTTCAGATGACAAAAACAAACCTTTAAACTCACAAGAAGTCCTGCAAGGCTTCTTGAAAGGAACACTGCTTGGGCTAACATCTCTTGAATTAGCTTAACAGTCCTGTAGCCTTGGTTTGTTGCTGTCCTGAACTATCGTGTGTTACTGTTTGTGTGCTGTCACAATTATTTCATTTCACCACAGATGGTGGAGAAATCTTTGTATGTGCAGTTGGTAAAGCTGCATAGATGGAATAATATGAGACTATCAATAAAGAACACAGAAGGCGGCAAACCCATCTGTTGTCTACAGAAATACAGCTTTCCTGTATGAAAAGAGATTTGCAGTTGACTACCTCTTGCCTATTAGACAAAGCTGAGGGCTGAAGAGAAGGTAGCCATTAACAGCTGTTCTGACTGGCCTGATTCTGAGCTTCTTCCAGTTGGTTAAATGGAGACTAACTCCAAAATCAACAAAAGCTGATGTAAGCCTGTAAGCCCTTACATTTAGGAGGATATGTTCTAGCTAGTGTTTTTCCAAAAGCAGGAACCTTCTGTGCCAGACTGCACTGCAGCATCTCTCAAGTGCAGGAAGGTCTTGCAAGTCAGCAACCCTTCAGCTAAAGGTTGATCTTTGGTGTGCTGGCAAGGACTCCTGGAATCTGCAAAGGGAACTAAGGAACATTGGGACAAACTGGTTTTCAAAGAGGGCTGTAAGCTTGTGTTTTGATTGAACAGGCAAATGCAGCTAAAACAGGATTGAAAACCCACTTGAGCTGGGACATGATCCCAGGCTGACAGACTTAACCCCTTGAAGGGTCGCCTGCTCTCCTGTCTTTCAGAGTCATGGCGTTTCTGGGTGCTGTTTGTACTGCTGGTGATAACTCCTTGTCCCTCTATGCCCTACTGCATGTTTCCTCGTGGTGTGACATCCTGTGGCTTGTCTGTGTCCTCTTTCCTTGCCCACCCTTGCTTCTCCTGTGCATGCTTGAGGTTGGAAGCTCCTGCATGGGGACTGATGCCGTTAATTTATTTTTGCACATGAATGTTGCTGGATGACCTGGGTTCTGAATAAACCACAACTTGTTTTGCACTTTGCGTGCATTTGTACTGGTTGGGAGGGGGGGTGGTGGTGGGAGGTTTGATGTGGTTTTTTGTTTGACTGTTTTTTTTAATTTGAAGTGGAGAAGCTGAGACTTGCTTAGAGGTTTTCCAACTTCCTGTTTTTCTGTTAGACATAACTTGCCCATCTATCCTTTGCCAACCCCCCAAAGGAAACAGGAAGCTTTGCCTGTGTGTCTCTGAAGCAACCAGCTGCCTGAACCAAAAAGATCATGGAGAACACCCAGTTTGTGCTTTCAAGACAAGGTGGTGGGGAACACTAATTCCACTTGTTTTTTCCTGCCTCTGTAGGGTCATTGGCCTTCAAAACAAACCACACATTTGAAAAATGGGCAGTGTCAAAGCTAGTCCTCAATTTCAGTTCCAGGCTATTGCAACTTGCTTGATTGCAAGGGTGTTGAAAAGGTTTGAGACCGCTTATAGTCAGATGTGAGGAATATTGTGGCTGGTTAGTGTGGAACCTGGCTTCTAGTAGTGATGCTGCACACTTTGAGCCAGTTTCTTCTAACATGTTATAATTGCTTATATATACAGAACAAAAGGCCAAACCAGTTTAAGAAGCTGTCATGTAAACTGAAGGAACAAAACAAATGTAGTACAGATCATGGACAGATGAGATTTCTTTTTTCATAAACCCCCTTGAGGGGACATAAAGGACTGATGTTAGGAAATGCTGTTTGACAATATAGTCAAACTAGAGGTAATATTAAAAAAAATAGGGAAATGACTTCACAGAGGATAGGCAAAGTGGGGAAGAAAGGGCTAGATCCTGGGTCTGGAGGATTAATTTCATTTTATTGTGCTGGGCCTGACCTGAGAAGTGTACAGTTACTGCTCTTGAAATCACTAGAGGCTTATGAATCTGGGCAAGTAGGTAGGTGCCATGTGAAACCCAGAGGGTGCTGATTTTGGAAGTGTTTCTCATGTATGATCTCTGTAGATATTCTTCTTTTGAACCACAACTAGTAAAGTCCTTTTGTTTGTCTGGGTGGAAAAGGATTCCCTCAGTAACGTGCCAAAAAGTGGTGTAGGTATGATGTGAATATAGGCCTCAGCTATGTAATCCTCCCCCAGTACAGGTGGAGAGCAGGTAGAAGCAGCTAGGTGCCTGGAGCATGGTGTTTCTTGAAGACACATACCCTGGAGTTGGTCAGATCCCCTGTCTCTGCTTGCAGATGTTTATGGAGAGGGCCAGATGCTTTCACATAGTGCCTCAGCAAATGGGGATTGAGATCCACTTCCCAGGGAGACTTTCCATAGGATTTAGGAGGTTGTAGCAATAGGCTGTTCACCTACTTAGCTGACTACAATGAGATGCTGAATATCTAGAGAATTTGTTCACTTTAATGGGAAAAACCCAATAAGAAATAAGCAGTGTGTTTATATCTGGAGTTTGTCAAGAGCCTCATGCCAGGAAGAACGTGGTGGGTTTGGAGCAGGCCTCCAGCGAGGCAGAAAGGTTGCTGCAGGAGTGCAAAAGGCTTTTCTGTGAAGCCCAAAGCAAGAGGGAATGAACTTTCCCCCAGCAGACCTCCAGGAACTTGGAAACATCTGTGTGCAAGTCCAGCTTTCTAGAACTTCCCTTGAAAATACATGATTGCAGGGTGTATGTAAGCATGCATACGTGTGGGGGGGCTGCTCCCCCCTTTATACCTCCCTTTCCCATGTGCACGTGTTTTCTCTCTTCTGCAGCTCAGCCAGTACCCTCATCTTCGTGAGGAGATGGAGAGGATTGTTACCACTCACATCCGTGAGAGAGAAGGCAGGACCAAAGATCAGGTAGGGGATCAGGAGTATGTGTAAGAGGGGGGATTGGGTCGGGTGGGGGACACCTTTGAAGGGACAGTCTAGGCTAGAGGAGCCTGAGCCAAGGGGTGTCTGGCAGCAGAGGGCTGATCAGATGAACAATGTACAAGGCTCTGTCTGCCCCTGACTACTAGCAGTGTCAATCACTAACCTCTGTCTTGCTCTGTCTGTGCCTCTGTTTGGCAGGTCATGCTTCTAATAGACATCGAGCTGGCTTACATGAACACAAACCATGAGGATTTCATTGGCTTTGCCAAGTAAGCACCCACATCCTAGTGCCGTCTCTTCTCTGCATGTGTTTTCCTGTGGCTCTGTCCTGTAGCTGCTCCAGTAAATGGTTGCAAAGGCCCTGGTGCAGATGCTGTGGTCCCAAGTGTGGTTCAGCTCTCAGTATTGCTTGTTTTTCAGTGGCTCCGGATTGTAAGGCTGGGGAGGAGAATAGGGATGTGTAGAAGGGGGAGTTAGAGTATTAGGGTTGTGTCAGGGGGAAAAAAAGCAGAAGCTGTGGAGGGTTAGTGACCCAAGCATTGTTCAGGTGGGAGTGAGATGATGAGTAGACCAGCCTGAGAGAGCGGATGAAAATAGATTGGGTTATCAAGGCTTGGAAGCCAGTGATGAGGGGCATGAGCTCACTGTAGCAGCTATCTGATGGGAGCAGGCTTCAGGTGATCAAGAAGAGCCTGAGGAGTTTTGAATGTCTCTGCTGTTGTTTGCAGTGCTCAGCAGAGGAGCAGCCAGATGAGCAAGAAGAAGGCAGCTGGCAACCAGGTAGGCCAAGTTCCATCTCCTTCACTGCTGCAAGAAGGACGTGTTTGCTACCTGGAAGCTACCAGGTGGACAAGTGCTGGGCTGGATGCAGCAGTGCTCTAAGTTGGTTTTTTTTACACATCAAACTCCGTTTATACCTGGAAGATAGTGTTTTAGGCTCACTTAGTCAGAAAGAACTGAGCATGTAGCAGCAATGGAGAGAAAGTGTTGTAGAGGGAAATGGATGCTTGATAATCAAGATCTGGTTTTGCTTTTCTGGTAGAAATCCCTATTAATATTGTGTAAATCCCTGTTTGAGCTCCTTCACTAGCTCTGATAACTCTTCTGCTGAAGTGAGGGGTACAGAACACTAGGTCTGAACTGTTACAGTACAGAATTGTCTTTCCTAGTTGTCTTTCCCATCATTGGTATCTACTTTCTGGAAAGGGGTTTCAAGAGAGTTCATGGACTCTCTTCTGGAAAACTTCACTGGAAATGCTTAAACCTTTGTACAGGGAGACAAAGGATCATTATAGTCATGGTTGCACTGGGTATGTATGAGAACACACCCATGGGAGAAGACAGCAGTGGAGGGGAGGAGTTCCCTGTTCCTTCAGGAGCTGTAAGGAGTGTACATACAATTAAAAAAGGGGCTAATGACACTTTCTCCCAGATTTGCTGGGAACATGGCAAGGCTCTCTGGGCTAGAAGATCTTGTAGAAACAAAGCCTTACAAGCAGCTTCATGGAGAACGGAAGCAAATGGTTTTGCTCAGTCTTTTTAAAGACATTCTCTCCTGATATCAGTCCTCTTTATAACATGTTTGACCACCTTTCCCTGCACATAAACATGCAGACCATTTCAGTACTGTTGGCAGGCAGGTAGGTCAGCAGGTTGGGCTGGCCAACCATCCATTTCATGGGATCTCGGAGCAGCTGTAGGGAGCCCCATCTTCTGCAGTATACCTTGCAGAATTGCTGAGTGTAAAAGAACACAAAGGGCAAACTCTGGATCTACCTTGTAAGGTGCTTTGGCTTTCCCATTAGCAGACTTTATTTTGGGATTGGGGGTTGCTTTTGTTAACACCTGGGGTAAAAGATTTGGTACCAGCTTCCAATTTATTTTATTTTTGAGCCTCTCTTCTCCTGCTCCAGCTTTCCTAGTAACAATCTCTCCTCTCTTTGCTCCTCTCCTGCTCTCTGCTCTGCTGCTGTTGCTATGGTTCCCCTTTGCAGGATGAGATCCTGGTGAGTAGAAGGCCACTCAGCAGGGTGTGCTAATGAACATTAATGTTGCATCTGGGAAGGCAAGAACAGTGCATAGACAAATTATTCCCTCTGCTGCTGAACGGGGAGAGGAAGGCAGCTGGCACTAGACACAGGTGAAGCAGAAATGAGGTGAAATGGTAGTATGTTGAAGAAGAATTCAAAACTGCTGGTACGTCTTGTGAGTGGGTGGAGATAAAAAGCAGTAATCCAAGGATGTGTGGTTCTGTTTCACTGCCCCCTCCTGTCCACAGAGAGAAATGGAGTATCTCGAGTTTAACAGTAGGCATGAGACAAAGATCCAGTGCTGCTACACTTACCTTTATAGGGCAAACTGACAATTACAAGGATTATATATCTCTATGGTAGGCTGCTCACACAATGCAACTAGCTAATATGCAGTGCAGTCGCGTGGTTTTTCAATGCCAGGTCATTTTCAGCAAGCACATCCATACAACAAGGTACACACACAATGCATGCAGGTGGTTTTGGATGTTAACAGTGCAGTACTACACATAAAAGCTTAATGCATTGAAGCTGACACGTACTTGTATTTGATTACTGCATGTGTGAGGCTCTAAACCAGCACTTCATGAATTGGAGTTCCCTAGAGAGTAATAGCCTGGCTTCTTTACAGACAAAATTTAAAGTAACTTGTGCCCTAAATTAATATGACTACTCAAATACCTGGGTATGCTGAAGTCCAGGGTACTAATTCCAGATGCACCATTTTGTTCTGTTATACTTAGTGTCTCCTTTTTACTAAACTCAATTCTTTCTGGGTTGCTTGCCCACCTCTTCTTGAACTGGTTCCCCCCACCCCTGAGTTGGGTGAAGCACTCCACACGTGCAGTGTGCCAAAAGGTGTGCTGGTGTCCTGGTTTTCTCTAGGCATGGCCTTTTCTGGGTGTGTTGCTGTGATTTGATGCTTGTAGGTTGTGCCAGTGTCCGAGACACTCTTGATGCAGTTTGTCCTGCATCTCTTTCCTCTTGGCAGAGGGTATAATGCACATCACTGCCAGGTTCCTTCCTGCGTCCTTTTTATACTATTCCTGGCCCTTTCGAGGCAAAGACCTTCACTGGCCAGTTGAGTGGGGGGCTCTTTTGGCAGCAGCAGAGAGCACGGTGTTCCTTGTCTTTCCATACTACTCTGTGTGTAGGGATACCCTCTGATCTTTCCTCTGTTGCCTAAGGCCAAGCTTTTAGGGCCCTTGTTAATGCTCACTGCTTCCACCCCCTTAGGTCATCCGAAAGGGCTGGCTCACCATCAACAATATTGGGATCATGAAAGGTGGCTCCAAGGAGTACTGGTTTGTCCTGACAGCAGAGAACCTCTCCTGGTACAAGGATGATGAGGTGAGTAGCTTAACTCTGCAACTTGAGTCTCAGGCATCTGATGAGGATCAGTTCACTGGGTGTTGCAGATGTATCCTCAAGTACTGTCTCCAGCCTGTGACACAAGCTGAAACTATCCTTGGGCTGGGTTCCATGTGGTCTCAGCACTGCTGAGTGTTTCAGAATTGATGTGAACTTGGCTTTTTTGATGCACAGGGAGTAACATCTATGCTTGAAGCCCTGGCTCAGCAGAAAGTTGACAGACACTTGGAATGAATTTGACCTTTATTTGTCTTGTGGCAGCTCTGACCAAGGGTGTGATGGGTTAGTTCCAAGATTTGGACTTTCTGGTATTTGTGGGGCAGCCATGATGAGTTTCATGAAGGAGTATGACAGAGCTTTTCATGCATCTCTCCTGGTCACAAGAAAGAAGCTATCTCCTTTCTGAGCATAACAGGAGCTGTGGACCTGAAGCTGCAGCTCAGGTGCTGGCTCCTTCTGACTTTGAGTAAATTACTTAACCTCTCAACTATTCAGTTGTTAAACCTGCAGAGCAGGAATGTCTTTTTTTAATGTTTCTGTATTGAACATGCCAATTAAGGCATTACTTGTTAAATTGTTTGAATTGTGGATGGTTAGAGTACTGCTGATCAAAAAAGTACAGTGATGTGTGGAATATCATTGATAGGAACAGGAACCTACTCTGTAGAGTTGCTTGAAAATCTTGAGTTTTAGGAATTCTGGCAATGTGCTGTGGTGTCTTTCTGCTTCAGTAGGAAATGATATAAGTGGACAGAATTGTCCCAGCTGAAATTATTGTTGTCAACAGTGTGTTGCTTCCTGTGCAAGACAAAGGTAGATAATTGCCTTTTCTGATTACTTTGAAAAGAGAAAGAATAGCTGGATGGTTTTAGTAAGGACATGATCAGAAGGGTTAGCCCCACTCCATGTGCTGGGGGATGAAAAATGCCTGGTATGGTATAGTCATGCATTTTGAGTTGATGGGGGTTTCTGATTGCAAATAAACTGCTCCACCTCTTCCTGTGGTTTGTGTCCCTCAGGTGTCCTGAGGCGCACAGTGCTGTGCCTGGGAGCTGCAGCTAGGCCTGTCTTGTCTAGTTCCTATCAGTGGGCCTGTTTCATTCTCAGCAGGTGGAAATGATGACAAATATGGTAATGAATCAGCCTCTAAATACTGCTTTCTGCATGGAGACTGCCGCTGTGCTGCTATGGATGAGCAGGCAGCAATTTCCTAATTAAAGAACCAGGCATTGAAATATCTTTTGCTAAATCAGTAAATCTAGGCTATAAGACCCCTGCCCTTTGTATTCAGAGTTGCTTGGGGAGGCCTCACTTTCCTCTAGGTTGCATATGCTGGTTGAGTGGCTATAAACATCAAGTAGTTTAATCAAAGCCAGCTGTTACATCTGTATTACAGAGATGATCAGAACTCCCTGTTCTTCCCCAGGGAGTGGGAGGGAGGGCTGCAGTGGGGATGTGTAAACTGTTGATAGATTCCAGTTGCCTGAGATGGGGATTGGACCTCCCTTCCCTCCTGAGGGAGGGCAGCCTTGGGGGACAATAGCAACTGGAGGTCTGCACTGTTTCCCTTCTGCATAGCAAGAGGTAGAGCTGCCTAATGAAAGCAGTGCCCTGCCAGCCTTGGTCCCTTAAACACAGGAGAGCCCCTGCTGGTGAGGTCTGAGCTGCCTTTGAGAAAGGAGCCTTTGTCTTCAACTGAGTGGGAGCAGGGGGGAAAGGGAAGCATGTTTTTATTTCTTCCCCAAGTTCAACTCCTTGGTCAGTGGCAGTTGTGATGGAGAAGGGAGGCAATGGACTCCATAGTTGAGTCAGGCTAAAAGTTGGTGTATTTGAGGGGCAGCTTGGAGAGCCTTGAGCATGGGGACTCCCATCCCAAACCTCAGTCCTGCATGGAGCTGGCTTCATCCCGAAGAGCTGTCTACAGTGCATGGTCCTCTGTCAGACAGGGTTGTCTTTGCATATCTGTCCCAGAGCTCTCCTCCACCAGTCCAGGAGGACTTGTGTCCTCTGCAGCTCCTGAAATATTCTCATGTGTTTTTAAAGGCTGTACACTATGATCTTTCTTCACTTAAGCTCTGGGAGGAAGGGGAAGGCTTTGTCTGCCCCACCCTGCGCTTCTGTGGGCTCTCTTGTCCCAGTTCCCCTGTGCTCTGGCAGCTTTCCAGAGGGAACGAGGAGGGAGCTGAATCCCTTTTGTGTGGATGAGAGTGCTGGTGGCAGAGCTGTGTGTGGTAATGGGGGAAGAAGCAGGGTGAGAAGGTGTGCAGTGGGGTGAGGGTGAAGGCTAGGCTAGCACCTCTGGAGCTGAGAGGAGTGGGGGCACAGCCTTTCCCTGCCCCATTTTGGAAGCCAGGACCCAGAGTCTGCAGAATGAAGACATCTGGACCCCATTAGTGAAATACCAGTCTTTCCGCAGTGCTGGCTTGTTTTTCCTTTGCCTCTGAAAAAAGGAACTGAAACTTAAAATGTCTTAAAGGGCCCAGCATTACATGTTAGCAGGGATATGTCTGTTGATGTTCTGGAGGGGCCTGAAGGAGTGTGCTGGGGAATGGGAGGGGAAGGAAAGAGCAGGCCAGGCGGGGGTGGAAAGTTGGCTCCCCACTCTGCCTTGCTGCCAAGAGCATGTGTGTGTGCTCCTGGGCTCTCTGTTTTTCTTCCTGTCTCCTTTCAGTGAGTCAAACACTGGCCCCGTGGAGAGCGGCCCCCCAGAAAGCTGGCCGCCCAAGACCTGCAGACCCTCCTGAGGTACCTGCACCTCCTGAAGCCTGTGGGATTATGCTGCAGGCCAGAGGAGGGAGGGAGAGGTGGGGAGGAGCCTGCTCTGGCTGCTGGCAATAGAGTGAGATTTCCTCGCTTGGGGAGGCCAGAGTTTCCCCAGGGCTGGAGCAGCAGCACATCACCACAGCACACTGGCTAGCTGCTCAGCAAGCACCACAGTGGACACAAGAGCTTGATTTGAATAGTCCTTCTGCCTGAACCTCTTATGAAATTCAGAGTCCACTTCTCTGCAGGTCTTTCCCACCTGCTGGAAAAGAGGGTCTGTGAGCTGGGCTGGAGCTGCTGGTGATGGGCACCTTGTAGCAAGATGAAATGAGTGCTCTGCTCAGTGGTTCCCATTAAAGCTCACTGCCTGCTGGAGGGGACCCCACGCTCTCTGCTCTGCAAGGGTTTCTGCTGGAGTGCCTGTGGCTTTGTCACTGTGTGCCGGAGTGTTTGCACGACTGGGTAGATGGATATATCCTTTGGGAATTTGTGTGAATGTACAATACAGATGGGACCTTCTGTCCTTACTCAGGTAAATCATGTACTAGAAATTTGGGGCTTGTAAGAACAGGTGACTACGTGAGAAGAATATGGCCTTATTTGCTTGTGTGAAGGTATTCATGTGTTGCATGCAATGTCCATGCATTTGGGTCCTGTGTGTGTACAGGAGGGGTGGGCACAGAGTTTTAGGTACTTTCAGGTGCGTGGGGGGTGCTTCGTATTCTTTATGCATCGTGTTGATTCCTGCTGCATCAGTTGTGCTTGAGCTCTTTCTCTGTCTTCGTGCCTTCTCTTTTGCTTGAAGTACAAAGGTATTCTCTCCTGTTCTGGGGAAGATGTGACCTTATCGACAGTCACTAGATAGCTGCTTATTCTGTACCTGTCAATGTCTTGTACCCAAATCTAGTTTAAAAATAAATACATTGATCAATACGGAGATTGTTCCCCCACTGCACACACATGCACTCCCCCCTGTTCTTCCCACTGGCCCCCCAACAGTCCATGTCCTTGACGCCCAGCTCAGCTGATAGAAATCCTTTTGTCTTTGCTCTGATGCCCACAAGTCATCAGAAACTTGCTGTGACGGGTCTGGCTGCAGCCACATTTTTGCATCCAGCTTGTTTAAAGACCATAGGAGCAGGTCTGCTCTGAGGTTCCTCTCCTGCTCTCACACTGCTCTCAGGTGCTCTCTGGAACATGTTCCTTCTCTTTACATCCTCTGTGGAGCTCTTTCATTCATTCACTCATCTTTTTTCACAAGTGCATGTTTTCTCATGGATAATATCTTAGTCTTAATCGGTGCTCATGCTTTCACTCACTGTTTCTCTTCTTTCTTTTCAGACAAACATCAAAGCAAACAAACTTCCAGAGCATCCAAACCTCCAATTCTCAATCCTTTGTGGGTTTTTCTTTATATTAACGACCAGCATTCTTTACAATGTGAAATTCCCCTTTCTCCAGTCACCTTGTTGTGCTTGATCCTGCCTTCTCAGGTAGCAAAGCACAGTGCAGTTGTAACTCCGCCAGGCCCATGTGTCTATCTCTGCATTTTATGGCAAAGTTTAGCATGTGAAACACAAGCCATCCTGAACACAGCTGCCCCTGGCACAAGTGCATGAAGCTGAAAGGAATAAGAAGGGGATGAAGGAGATGGAGAAGAGGGTTGTGAGTAGGCTGGTGAACAGGCAGGTAAAAAGTTATCATCAAGCATGGCTCCGAAGAGTTATATCCTCCCAGGCTGAGGGATGAGTGAACTTTGCATGCAGCTATCCCCGCAGCCCACCCTCTCCAAGCATGTCCCTCTGCCGTGCAGGTGTTGCCGTCCCCGTGCAGCACTGGCAGTGTGTGGTGTATCCCAGCACAGCCTAACCAATGTGCAGACTACTGTACAATCTCGTAGTCCTGAACAGGTAGTCTGAACACTGGGCAGACGGAGTGGAGCCTCTGCGATCTGCTCTCCGGCTATCAGCAGCTCATTAGTCCTTTCCCCTCCCTGCTTTTGGGATGGGGCTTTGGGGGCAGAGATGGGGTGAAAGAAAGTCCAAGTCCTGATTGAAGAAAAAAAAAAAAAAAACCCAAAACCAAAAAAACACCCTCCTCTGGCAGCTGGGAAGAAGAAATGTTGCTCTCTGCATGTTTCCAATTTGGAGGAAACTTCCAAGCTCCTTCCTCTTCCAGTGCTGGTTATCAGGCTGGTACCTGGTTTCCACCTGTGGTATGCCGCACCTTTTTAGAAAGAGAAAAAAAATAATCAATTACTGCTGTTTAGGGAGGAAATGCTGTGAAGTCTTGGCTGTCACCCAGGTGTGCAGAACTTGTTGCTTCATTCAACTCCTTTTCTTCCCCGTGGAGCTGTGTGGGAGGATTCCCAGGCCCCACGCACCCTCATCTCCTTCTGCCCAGTTCTGTCCTGTAGATCAGCCCTTTGCCTGGGGTCCGGAGCAAAGCTCAAACAGGACCAGCCTTTGCTTCCAAGTCTTCGGAAGGGTGCTTTGACCCACCTTGGCCAGTTGCCGTTGCAGCTCACCTCTGGCTACTGCAGGAGCAATCCACATCCCCTCTTTTTCTCCCCCCTCCACTATGTCTGGCATTGCTGAGCCTCCCTCCCTCCCTCTTCTGGTTTTTGCTCCCTCCCTTCTTGCTTCCCTTCTGTCCTTCTGCTTCAATTGACGTGGCAGTGGAAAGCTAACTAGACTCGAGGGAGGAGCTTGCTGGCTGCTGGGAAGGCCGGAGGTTGGCAGGAAGTGAGCCGGCTGACGGATGGGGTTGTGGGGGGAAAGAAAGGTTCCCTACCCCGCATGGAAACTTGAGGAATGCTGTCGCTTTCTGTGGCGCTTGGCTCCCATGTAACGATTCCAGATGTTAGCCCTAGCCCGTGCGGTTTGCTCCCTCTCTCCCTGGTGCTGCAGGGATAAAGAGGGCTTTATGTACGCCACGCGTCTCCTGTCCAGGGTCCCCTTCTCGTGTGTGCATGCTGGTGGACAGTTAAGACTTGTGGCCGAAAAAATAACACCCAAAACTCCCACTTTGGCTCTGTGCGCTGGGGAAGGGTAACCAAACCTCTCCTTTTCACGGAGGTGTGCAACAGTTTGCATGTGTTGCACTTTACCTCATCAAAGCAGGTCAGATACTCTGGGATGGTTCATGCCTGCCCTGGCACAGGTACAGGTCTAGGAAGAAATGTCTCTTTGTCCTTTGCGAAGGCTGGTGGATGTTGCTGTGACCTTAGAGAGGTCATGACAGTGGAGTTTTGGGCACTGTAGCCTCTTAAGCTACTCAGTTTCTGCCTGTGCTTTCTTATATACCCTCTGATGGCTTCCTAGGGTTGCACTTAGCTGCATATTTAAATCTGCACATTATTTCAGCTGATGTAAATAAAAATCTTTTACTTTTGTGCAGGTAAGTTGGTTACCATTGCTGTGCTTACTAAGCCAACGGTAATGATTGTCGTTAATCACATGAGTCTAGGCCTAGTGTCCACAGAGCTTTGTATTAAATCAGCTTAAAATCTTAGAGTGTGTCGTTTAAATTAAACCAATGCAGCTTTCTGATGTAAACAAGCCATTACAGCTGCTTTGCAGCTTGGAGCAGTGATCAAAGGGTCCAGTAAATTTTGTCTTGAGGGTGACAGTTAAGTGACATAGGTGGGCTGTGATTTAGAAAGATGGTCTTGAGATTCATGTATGTTTTGGGATGACTAGGGCTTCCTGGAAGAATCACAGCTCAAATTCAGCTCTTCTAATGTGCGTTTTCTTTGCAAAGACAAGAAGCAGAAAGCAGTTGGTAACATCTTGTTTGGAGGGGTGGGGGGGTAGTTCAATTTAAAATGTTCAGCTAACTTGCTTTCAGATATTCCAGACTGTTTTTCAGAGACTTCTTCCTAATAATCTTGTAGTGGGCATGTATTCATACAGTGTGTTTATTATCAATTATGATGTTAATGCTTTTCCATTTGAGTGAAGTTTTATTACAGGAGTCCCCAAAATGTTGCGCATGTTTTAACACAGATGATTTGACTGAAACTCCAGTCATCTCTGGGCAGGTTTGTTTACCCATAATGCTTTACATCTTACAAGAAGGAAAGGAGATTAAGAGGTTTAAGCAAGATGAATTTCTCCTAATTTCACACAGCCACCAATTAAAACAATGGCAATGTTCTTTCTCATAGCCACAGACCCTTGTCTCTGTACAAAAGGAGGTGTTTGTCATAACAGCTACAGGGAAACCTTTAATTAGTTTATTTGTGCTCCAAATGCAAACTGAGACCTAATAATTCTGCCAATTACTTTCTTGTACTGTGAGTGCCAATTTTCAACCTTAGGGGAGCCCACACATGCATCTGTCAGCTTCATTTCACATGTACCCAAGAGTAGGAAAATTTAACTTGCTGTTGAGGCAGTCCAGTTGAATGGAGGAAATGCTTTGAGTCAGGCTGGCTTGCTGCCTGCTGAATTTTGTGAACTACTTGTAGGCTATTACCTACAGGATAGCAACAAACAATTCGGGTGATAGTGCAAGCCACTGCTGTCTCTGGCCAAAACCAATCTCTAGAGTTTAGCCACAGTCAGGAGGTGTGCAGCCACAGTAAGGATGTTGCAGCATCAGGCTGCAACTGCAGCATCCCTTTTTTCCTCCAGCTATTGTGCTTCACACCCCACAATCGGAATGGCTAATGGATCCTGGTCTCCTTCCTGGCCATGTGTATTTTCTTTCTTTGGTAGATGCAAAGTACAGAGCCATATGGCTGTATCTGCACTATGTTGGGGGCGGGGGAGTAATCCTCTGGCACTTATTCTGCCTGTGCAAGTAGCTTGCAGTCATCTCTTTCTGCAGCTCTCCATGCAAGCAGTGTGACTCCCATTGGGAGCAGCAGCCCTGATTAGGCGTAGCTAGCCCTGTAGCTAGCAAGACTTGCTAGCCAACACTGAGCATCCATGTTCTGTTTTTTACGGCCAGTCTGAGTGCTTCTCGCACTTCACTACCCCTCCTTGGCCTCATGGCTCTACAGATTAACTCGCAGCCAACGTGCATGTTTTATATAACATATACTCTGCTGCTGAGAGTTTTGCCTGATTTTTTTTTTTCTTATAGATGAGGGGAGATATCTTATGAGCAACATAAGTCTCTTGGGATCAGACTACTTTCCCATTTCGATATGTGCTGGCTCTTTCTTCTCTCCCCCACCCCCCTCCAAGTCTGGAAAGCTAGAGAGAGAAGCCCTTTTCCCCTCTTGGCCAGGATGCTATTCAGCCATAGCACATACTGCCAGATTGCTAACATATGGGCAGAGGGCTCAGCCAAAGTTTTGAGAGGCTCAGCCCTTGGCAGCTCATTCCACGCTTTCCTGTCTCTACATTCAGGAAATGAAGTCAGAGTGTTGATATAAAACAGGCTGGGTTGAAAACTGAGAAGCTGGAAAGACTGAAGTGGGGGGACTAGTGGGGGAGGTGTGGGGAGATGGAGAGTGGCAGGGGCCGGTTGCAGTGTGCATTGCCCTGCAGCTTGTGTGGGTTGGGGGTTTCTTGCCTCCATTTAAATGCTCTTGCTACCTCAGAGTCAGAGGACTGATATTTTATGCTGGCAGACAGATATATGCGTCTTCCCACTGGTGTATGGAAAGATCAGTATGCAGAGATAGTGTTGTCTTGATCATGCAGCAGCATTTATGCAAGAACTTGGAAGGGGTGAAAGTTGAAACTCTGGCAAACAGCATATATTTCCATATCTGGGACACGGGATTCCCTTACCTTTTGACTTTTTTTTTCCTGAAGAATTACTCCATTGCTAAATTTCTATGGAATGATGTGGTTCTAATGCAGAATTATTTTTCTCGGTCAGCTTCAACATCAGTTATTTTTTTTACTAGCCTAGAGTCTCTGTGGGGTGGATGCAGGGAGTTCCAGCAGGGATGGTCTGTCTTGCCTAGGGACTTAGCAGTCGGTGTTCTTCACTTCTAGGTCACTAGTTCAACCTAAACCCAAAGTAATAGCAAGGTGGAAGCTGTTTGTGGCTTACAGAACCTGAAGTGGTCTGTGTGGCTCAGACCAGTAACTGGCTGATAGATGTCCCATTGCAAAAATGCTTGCCTGCTTCTAATCTAGACTGATCAACGTTATTAAAAATCCAGGGAAATTTGCTTGGAAGAGCTCTCCTGCTTTCATAGCCTGGCATCTTTGAGAGAGCATGGAGAGTCTGGCAGCTACCCAAATGATCTCTTCTGTTTTCTGGATGCTGGCTTCTGGGTTATTCTTGTTGCATAAATTTTGTAACAGACTGGTATAGTTTGATCTGAACTGTGTAGTGTCCTTAGCAAACTCAAGTCAGTTTAACTGAAACTTAAGAGGAGGCTGGGCTGGACTTGCCATCCTCTGGGTGTTTGAGCTCAGCAGCTTTGTCATCCTTATCTGCTGCTCTGTCTGCCCCTCTTTTCTAGCTAGCTCTTCAGGATCTCAGCTCACTGACTGTCTTTGTTTTTCCATTCTTGTTTCCCCTGAGAGTAATCATGTTTTGTTGTTTCCAGCCAAGGAAGGTCTACAAACACACAAGATGCTCACAAGGGGACAGTCACACATGCATGCTTGCACACAAAAGCATGCTCTGTTTCTATTTCAGTCTTCGATAGCTGCGTTTTGCCTTTTGGAGACCAGCGTGATGGCTCCCTCTCTTGTTATGTTGGGGTATAATACCCAGCTGGAATAGAATGTTCCAAATGGGAACCTTAAACCAAACTAACTTCTGTTAATTTGCTGTAGATCTAAATTTGAGACTAAGCAGGGAGGATGACCTCTGAATGTAAATGTAAAAGTTAAGATTAAGCGTGGTGTTTAAAAGATGATACTTAAGGTCAAATTGAGTTTGGTTTTTGAATGCCTTGTTCTGTGTTTAGCTGGAGATGTCTTACAGGAACCAGACAGGAGGGTTGTGGTTGCAGTTACTCTGAAAAATGGGTCCCTTAAAGTTCTCTGAGTCTGGTCGCCAGAATTTCAGACTCTGGTTTTTAACATTCACCAAGCAGTAAAGTGCCCGTATTACTTGAGTGTCTAATCATTCAGATCATGAGATTTTTCATTAATGAGCATAGTTACTTGATTTTTTTCAACACAGGGGGCCTTCAGATAACCTTACAGTAACATGTATTATTATAGCCAGACCTGGTCTTTGATCATCTTATGCATATTTATTATTGCTTAGTGAATACTTTAACAGGGCTCACAGTAACCAATAGAGTGTAGGACAGTGATGGGATGAAGTGAGAAAGTCAGCTTTACTGAAGAGGTGAATTTAAGTTGATATAGTTCATAACTTCTGTGTCAAACCAGCTTCTCTATCACAGGCCTGGCTTTTCTTGAACCTGGATATAGGCTTGTAGTGATGAAAAGGAAAGCACTGAGGTGGTGACAGTGGGGCTGTGAGGGCTGCTGTGCCCCCTCTCTGACCAGCAGCAGTGTTCCCCCTGTTAAT
Organism: Strix aluco; assembly: GCF_031877795.1. NCBI lineage: Eukaryota > Metazoa > Chordata > Aves > Strigiformes > Strigidae > Strix > Strix aluco. The sequence continues at coordinate 9,570,955 of NC_133950.1, read as the reverse complement.
GCTGTCCTGAGAACAGGGGTCTGAGGAACCTTTCCCAGGCAGACCTGCTCCGGGTGTCAGGTGGCTGGTGAGGGTCTCGGTGCTGACTGAGCCCTTGCTGGGAAGAGTGAGGACCTTGATGTGGATCACAGCCTGGGGAATTGGGACAGTGCCGTGCTGCTGCCTGGTCCTGGAGGAGTTAATGGAGCGGGGTTGATGGACCACAGGACAAAATCAGTCAGAAAGAATAAACTCTGGTTTCTAGAGGCCCCTTTTTCTTACAGACTTAAGGGACCAGAGGACCTGGGTTGAGAATGCCTCCCTGGTGATGTGGGGGCTGTATTGCTGATCCTCTGTGCTGGCAGAGTAGAGGATTCATTTGAGCAGTGAGTGACTTGTTACTGATTCCCTTTTCAGGAGAAGGAGAAGAAGTATATGTTACCAGTGGATAACCTGAAACTGCGAGATGTTGAGAAGGGGTTCATGTCCAGCAAGCACATCTTTGCTCTCTTCAACACTGAACAGAGGTATGCTCACATCTCAACACTCCGAGCTGTTGAAGCTACGGACAGGGTTTGTGTAATACTAGATAGGAGGGAGTAGAGATGAGTGTGTTGGGATAGCTGTCCAGGGAGGATGTGTGTATCCTTTAAGGACAGCCATTTCTGGAGGAGATGGGGGACTTCAGACTTCATTCCTTCTGATCTTACAGATGTGTACCATTTTCTTTCTTCACCAGTTCATGGCCTGCAGCATTACCTTAGGACTTCATCTGTTTGGTGTGACTACCTGTGTCTAGCTGTGGCTGGAGTATATATATTTGTAATCTATGTTCTTAATGGGTGACTAGGGAAAGCCATAGGAGATAGGGGACTGAGGTTGGCTGGAGAAGTCCAACAGTGAGCAGAATTGAAAAGGGAATCTTTCAAGCTCTGCTGAAATACACAATTTTGGGGGCAATCAAACTTGCTCATAAAAAAAATTTCCTTTCCCTTCTGCAGCGTCATCATGATGAACTAGCAAAAGACTAACTGTCCCTGCCTTAAAATGATAGGAAGACTCTCTGGTCGTTGACATCTTTGTCAAATATGGGCAAATCTCTGATTTGCAATAGAGAAGAATAAAATAATTGTCTTCCTCTCAGGAATGTTTACAAGGACTACCGGCAGCTGGAGCTGGCCTGCGAGACCCAGGAGGAGGTGGATAGCTGGAAGGCTTCCTTCCTTCGTGCAGGAGTCTACCCAGAGCGTGTTGGGGTAAGTTACAGCCATAATAATGGGATGAGAAGGAACACAGCATGTATCTTAAGAAGGGTAGCTTCATCCTCTTATGCTAAAAATAAGTCTGTGAAGGTTTTGTCTCTTTTCTGAGCAGAGGATATTTTTGAACAAAAAAATGAAGTTTTTGGTATGTCCTGCTGCTTCCTTTAAGGAAGCTTGGGATAAAGTAACTGGCAGCTTGAAAGGGGGCAGAGGCTGCCTTGATAAACCCTTCCAGTTCTCTTGTTCTGTGGGCATTAAATTTCCAATATAAGGAGGACATTTAACTACCTGAATACGAAGTGGTATGTGTCTGCTGAGCGAAGGCACCATTCCTTTTCAGTAACACTTACTGTACAGCCTTGTTAGGAGCTTTCTGTCTGCTTAGTAGCTGTTTTCCCATTCCTTCCCCCACCCAATTAGGAAGGGATGTTCTTTGAATTTTTCTTCTGCTTAGTAGATACCTTAATATGCTACTTTAGCAAGATGTCTTATCTCTTCCCTTAGCCTTGTCCCACAACACTTGCTGTCAGCATTATGCTCTGCTTTAAAAGTATGTTCTAGAGAATTGTGGCATGTGTTCCTGTTCAAAGCCTTCCTGTTCCTCTGTGAGAGGAAGCTGCTATAAATAGTTTTCCCATTAGAAAAGTGATAATTGCTAATCTGTTTGTATTTGTTGCTCCTAACAGACTTCTTGCATTCATCTTCCCTGTTACACTTGAAGACTGGGTTTTTTGCCTTAAAGCATTTCCTGACAAACTGATGTGATATTAAAAAAAGAGAGTTAGGGATGGACCTTAACAGTGACATGACTTCAGATGGGCTTTGAACCAGACTGGGCCTCCTAAGCACATACTCAAGGGACACGTGCCACCTATTGATGTGCAAATGGAGTGGTGTGACATAGGAGCACTGATCACTAGGTTGACTGTCCCAAAACCCTGTGTAAGGACTAACAAGCAGCCATTGCCCTTTGTTGTGAACAGTTAAGATTTACTTTGCAGATGGTCCCATTTTGACTTTTGGTTTATCAAAGCAATTCACTTGTTTCTCTTCCAGGGTAATCTAGGTATTTATGTATTTTTAGTGGGATTGGTCTTTTGCTTTTTCAGTGCTGTTATGGTATCTTCTCCAAATTCTGAGACCAACTAAAAGTCTTCTTTTATTTTTTTGTCCCTTTTTGTTTTAACTTTTTCCACATATGCTCAAACTGGCCTGCCAGGACAAGGACAAAGTAAGTCTGACTCTTTCTGCCTGTGTTGCCCTCTGGGGCTCTCACCAGATAGTGTTCTCTTGTTTTTCCCTTTTGTCACAGTTTCCTGAGAGACATTTGCTTCTTCACCCTCTTTGTACCTTCTGTTGGATTGCTGCTGTTCATTTCTGTTCTTGGTTTGAGTTTTCCTTTTTTTTTTTTTTAGTTCTTCCTTTTTGTATGACTTCTGAATCTCAGTGCAAACTTATTTTGGGGTTTTTTACCCTCTTTTTTTTTTTTAATTGTCCAGTTTGACATCCACTTCCTTTACTTTGTTTCTCACTGAGAACTTGCATTCTTCATTATGTAAGATCTTCCCAGGAAGAGCTCAAATGAACAAAAGAATTTGCCCTTTCTCATATATTTTGTTCCCCAAAACAAAAGCAATTTCCTCCACTGCTGAAAATCCTTCAGACTGGGACTGTTCAAAATAAAGGTTTTTCTTTATAAAATTAAGGGGTTTTTTTAAAATAAGCATTGAGAAAGACCACAGTCTTTCATGTTTTGCTGCTTTGAACTTGATCCCAAATGGATGAGCCTTGGCAATTGCTTGCTGCCAGACAGCACAGTCCAGGTGTCGTGGTTTAACCCCAGCCAGCAGCTAAACAGCACACAGCTGCTTGCTCACTCCTCTCCCTTCTCAGTGGGATGGGGGGGAGAATTGAAAAAAGTAAAACTTGTGGCTTGATAAGAACGATTTAATAACTAAAATATAATAACAGTAATAAAATAAAATATAACAATAATAAAAACTATTATAACAATAATTGTAATGTGAGGGTATGTAATAAAAAGAGAGAGACACATAAAACTCGAGAAAAGACAAGTGATGCACAATGCAACTGCTCATCACCTACTGACTGATGCCCGAGCAGCAATTCACCCCTCCTGGCCAACTCCTCCCATTTATATACTGGGCATGATGTCCATGGAATATGGAATAGCCATGGTATGGAATAGCCCTTTGGCTAGTTCGGGTCAGCTGTCCTGGCCATGCTCCCTCCTGGCTTCTTGTGCACCTGCTTGTCAGCAGAGCAGGGGAAACTGAAAAATCCTGAACTTGGGATAAGTGCTACTTAGCAACAACTAAAACATCAGTGTGTTATCAACATTTTTTTCATACTAAATCCAAAACACAGCACCAACTACTAAAATTAACTTTCTCCCAGCTGAAACCATGACACCAGGTTTTACCTTACGGAAAGCTAAACAATGCATTTAAGGCAGACAGGAAGATTCATCTGCTTGGTGTGAAAGAAAAGATAATTATGACTTAAGATGCAGGATTTGCAGTTAACCTAGAAAATCTTCCTGATCACTTTTATTCCATCTACTTGTGGTCGTCTGAGGTATGCAGTTATTTCACCTCTCTGTATCTGTTTTCTGATTTGTATAATGAGGCTAAAGATGCAGTGTGTCAGAGCCTGTAGGGCTTAATTTATGGTGAGTGATTCTCAAGTTTAAACTGAATCTGGGCATGGAAAACCCAGCTCAGATGAAGAACCTTTCAGGAAGCTGTAAACATTATAAATAAAAATATAGCTTTGAGTATTCACTACAGCCATAACCTGTGAACAGTGGTCAGCAGTCTCTGTTGCCTTTCACCTTTGTGTAGTAATTTTCTGCTAAGAGATCAGCTTTATTGTTAAAGCTCCTCAGATCTGAGCTGAAGAAGTCTGTACAAGCTGAGCTGTGCATTGACAATCACAGCTCAAACTGTGAGTTTAAGTTTCAGTTATTGCATGCCCTTCCTGCGTGTCCCCTTCTTTTCTTAGCGCTCTGACAAGGTAACTTTGCATTACATTTGAAGAATCAATGTTTCTCCTTTTCTGTGCAGGCCAGTGAAGCAGAGGAGAATGGATCAGACAGTTTCATGCACTCCATGGACCCTCAGCTGGAGAGACAAGTGGAAACGATCAGGAACCTGGTGGATTCCTACATGGCAATTGTCAACAAAACCATCAGAGACCTCATGCCGAAGACAATCATGCACCTCATGATAAACAATGTACTTATCAGACTGTGGTCAGTGGTGGTGGGGAGACACGGAGGAGGGAAAAAATAGGGAAGGAGAGAAAGAATGAATTAAAACCGAAGGCAACTTGGAAGGAGGAAGAGGTGGGGACAGAATAGAGTGTTTTGGGGAAGACAGTGGAAATTGATTCCCCCTTTGTGCTTGTTTACAGACTAAGGACTTTATCCATTCGGAGTTGCTGGCAAACCTCTACTCCTGTGGTGACCAAAATACGCTGATGGAGGAATCTGCAGAGCAGGCCCAGCGACGTGATGAAATGCTGCGCATGTACCATGCCCTGAAAGAGGCCCTCAACATCATCGGGGACATCAACACCAGCACCATCAGCACCCCCATGCCCCCACCGGTGGACGACTCTTGGCTGCAGGTGCAAAGCGTACCATCTGGACGCAGGTACCAGAGGCTCAGGGGGAGAGCCCCACAGACCTGCCTGATGCCTCTTTAGTGGCTAGCTGGGGCCTCCTACTGAGACAGGGAGTCCTCCTCTTTCCCTCTTCTCCCTGTGGATGAAGAGCTCTGGGTACTTGTGTTGGGAGGCTCCTAGGCCTTGACAGCCGTGTAGGGCTGCTACATCTTTACAGAGGATGTGGAGGCTTCTAAACCCTTAGGTTAGATGGGGCCTGAAGTAGCTTTGAAGGCAACCTGAAAGCCAAATGGTGGTACATAAAGTGACATGAAACTAAAAAAGGAACACTGAAGGCAGTGTATGGGGACCTGATGGTGACACAGAGGGATCCCAGGCCTGTTGTTGCAGTTGAATTTCTCCATTTGTTTGCCAGGTCTCCTACCTCCAGCCCCACGCCACAGAGGAGAGCTCCCGCTGTTCCACCCGCCAGACCTGGGTCTCGAGGCCCAGCTCCTGGACCACCTCCTGCTGGTGGGTCCACGCTGGGTGGTGCCCCCCCTGTGCCCTCCAGGCCAGGTGCCTCTCCTGATCCCTTTGGGCCCCCACCTCAGGTTCCTTCTCGGCCTAATCGTGCTCCTCCTGGTGTCCCCAGGTAAGTCCTGAAATGCTGCTCCATACAGGTGGGATACGTCCAATTTTTGAGTAGCAGCCATGGCAGTACTTAGCCTGCCTGGACCATAGAAGGAGAATGGAGTGTGTGGTCTTTGGCTATTTGAATTGGGTCCATAGGCAGGAGCATCGTTGTCCACTGAGATCTCATTGTACAGATGAGGCAACGTCAAGGCAGCTCTCAGGAACAGAGGGGCAGCCTCTTCTCTGCACAAACCTCTGTGCAAAGCTTGGGGGAAGAGGACCATGTTCCTGAGGGCTTTATTAAAGCAATTGTACCAATGCCTCTGCTCACAAGTAGGTGGTGGTCACCAGAAAAATCACAGGACTGGAGTGACAGTATATCTTTCAAGGCAGTTTCCCTCTGCGTAGGGCTCCCCAAAGTCTGAAGTTGCCCGTTTTTCTCCTGGCCTAGAGTTCTTCAAGGTGAGTTGGAGACACCTTCATTTAAGCTGTTCAGATGCTTTTTGGCTAGGAAAATATTACAATATCACTGGCAGAGAAATGGATTTTTTTAGGCATTTTTGTTGCTTCTGTAATCAACTTGAACGTTTTTCCAGTCTAGGGGGTTCAAATCACAGGGCTTTGGTTTTTCCATTAGGAGACTTAATTCCTTTCCTGTCAGTCACTTCAAACTCAGTTCAACATAGTAATAAGGGATTATCCCCTGTGCAGCTAAACATGTGTTCCTGAACAGGACTTAGGAGGCAGTCTGGAACTGGGAATGCTTTTGTGTTGGGTGCTTGGTCTCCCCGAGAGGAAGGGAAGGTAATTTCAGAGTAAAGAATGAATGTAACCAGAAACTCCCCAATGACATGCCAGAGGGAACACTTCCCTCATGGAAAATGCATCTCTTCCAGTGGATGCTAGTGGCACACGTCTGAAGCTTTGCCAATTTTTGTGAAAACACCCAGATGGTCAATGAGTGGTGATGGTATGTGGCAGAGACAGTTCAGTCTTCCTCCTGTGATAGTGCCCCAGCTCATACTTGGTGCTGCCTGTTTGGAGGGGAAGTGTTCTCTGCCCGGCTGTATCCAGCCCAGAGGTGGATGAGTCCAAAGAGATTGTAGACCAGTTTGACTCTGGTGTGTGCAAATGGTTTTACTTTCTTGGTGTCTCTGCCCCAGTCCTCCCTATGCACCTTGATGCAGCTCCCACAGTAGTTTGTCCACATGTCTCGGTGTTGCCCCAGGGACTGCAGTCCTGCTGGTGGCACCTGTGGATGTCAGCATGCCTCTACTGTGTATTTTGGCTTTTGCTTCTTGTGACCCTGCTTTTCCATATACTGTTACTTTGTGATTTTGGTTTTAGTATACTTATGCTTCTTTCTGTGTCCATCTTTCTTCTTTCACTCAGTTTCATTTCTTCACTCATGAAATATTCTATATACCTGATCATCATGATAGGATTCCCCAAAAGGGCTGAAATGAATTGGCCTTTTTTTAAGACATCTGTCAGCCTATCTTAATGGCTTTTCTGCCTTTTGCATGGGGTAGAAGGGTTATGGGGAAGGTAGGAAACAGCTCTGGAGCAGAGGAAAAAAGTGTGTTTCATATTTAACTGAGCGATCCCTTGCTTTAGAAGGAGAGATGGTAGGTTGGATTGCGTGCTTCTGACTGCCCTGATCTGGAGTTGAGAGTGTAATTCCAGAAGCTGTGAAGTGATGCTCATTCTCTGATCCCCCTCTCTGATTCTTCCAGTTGTTCATAGACTCCTCCGGATCCTGATACCAGCTTGTCATTTGAGTTCACTGGTGAATGGAGAATTTCCAATGACAAGGGACTCTTTCTCTTCCTCTCCTGTATATAGAATAAGAATGTTCCCTGCTAGCACTTGGACTTGGGTCCTTCTGCCATGGGTGAACGAATGCCATCTCCATTGTTGCTTTTTTAACACCCATCTCTTCCCTTGCTAACCAGGCTACACTAGTGTGTGTGTGTGTGAGAGGAGCAAAGCTCTTGTATATGGTGTGAGTGGGCTTTGCTGTAGAAATTGGTGTTACAGAGTGAACTGGAAGTGCATGGTGGTGGCTGGATGTACTTTGCGTGTGTAGGCACACTGATGCCCATGTAGAAGTTTGGCAGTTTTGTGCCTCCAGTTTGTGTGAGCATCTGATTTTATGAATGATGAACTTACACAAGTGTCACTCTACTTCTTTCTCATAAACATAATTGTATAGACACATGCTTTCATGTATAAACACCACATGGTCCATTTGCTTGCACAGAAATGTTTTCCTGCATATAATTAAGGACACTTACAACAAGACTTGCCACCCTGCCACTGTACTTAGCATTTATTCAGTCTACTATGGAAGTCCATATTGCCAAATACATACCTTTGGGAGCTTAAAGTTACAGCCAATGTGAGGTCCTGTCTGTGTGCAACAAAGGACTGAATTCGAACTATATGCCTATTGGAGCTATGAAGGAGGATTTGCTCTGGAAAAGAGAACTATGAAGATACTCCTCCAGGTAATTTAGGCTCTTTGGTTTAAAGTAGTTTGATAGAAACTGTAGGTGAAAGAGTTTAGGCAAGCTCGAAGAAGAAATAAGAAAGTTTAAGTGAGAATGACTTAACCACTGGGAAAAAAATCTGTTGAAGGCATTAATGGGTTCTCCATTCTTTGGTACATCTAAGGAAAAAGATGCAAGTGATCAGCATCACTGCGACAATAACTTCACACAGCTTTATGACTTGAATTATTCAGGAAGTCGGAGTAGCTGATCGCATGATTTGTGACCTTCAAAATATAAGCCTTCACCTGCTGCTTCCCTTCTTGGGTAGTGCTCAGGACTGCATCTCCCTCTTTCCTGAGCCATTTGTTTCAACTCTAGTATTTCATATGGTCAGAAGATAGGAATCCTCAGTGAAAGTCAAGGTACCTGTGCCAAGACCTAGGTATACCGCTGGCTCAGCAGGTATGAACATCGGCCTGGATGTGTGAGTGGTGGGTGAGTGAGCAATGGCCTGTAGGTGTGCGAACAATTGCACGGCTTTCAACGCACCCCTGTGCCCAGCAGCGTTCTGCCTGTGTGCAAAGATGATGCTGTGATTGTGTGTGTGTGTGAAGTCCTGCACGGTGGAGAGCAGTCTGACCCAGCAGCGCAGGCTGGTGCTGTGTTCTGGAGGGGGACGTGTGAAGGTGTGTCTGTGCAAGCGCATGTGTCTCTGTTCCACCTTCCTGACAGTCTGTGTGGCCTCTGCCTTGAACTGTCTGAACTGCCATGTTGATTTCATGTTGTCTTTCAGAATCACTATCAGTGACCCCTGAGGACTGGCAGCCACGGTACGTTTTGCACTCTCCCTGCAATGCATGAGTCACTGTGTCCCCATCCTCCATTACTTTGCTCTGCAGCTCACCTCTGCTGCCTAGTTCTTGTATTAGTAACAGGGTCCCTTGTCCAATGAACCACCTCTGCCAGGATCTCATAAAAGGAGGAGTCTTGAACAGAAAAACTGGCTGATCAGAGACAAAGCAGCTGCTTGAGCTGCAGGAGCTGGGAAAGCCTCAGTACCTGACTTAAGGTCACCAGAGGATCTTTTTCTGCTTCTAGATAGAGGAGATGGGATGGGGGAATGAGCTCTGGCAACAAGGACTAAACTGTGTGTGTCTTTCATTTGGCTTATATCCACACTGACGGGGAGATCAGCTGAGTGAACTCTGTTTTGATTTGGTTTGTCAGCTCTGTTAGGATCAAGATAGAGACTTGGGGAGCTGTTAGTTCAGACTCCTCTTCTTATATTCTAATGTCTGGCTGGAGAAGTGCTCCCATCCTTGCTGTGTCCCTAGTGCTCACAGAAGGCAGGAGGAGTTTGGGTTGCTAATATCAGGACTTCCATGTCTGAGTGCAGGGGGACTCCGACATTGAATGTTCCCTGTTACCCTTGTGTCCCATCATCAGTTAGAAGCGAACTCCTTTTGCTTGTTCTCCACTTGACCCTTTACCTTCTAGGTTACTTTTCTGCTTCCAAACTGCCTTCTCTCCTCTGCCTTCTGCCCCTGTGAGAAGAAGCATTTAGTGATTCATACCCCCCCCCAAACACTCTGCCCTGACCTCCTGCCTGTTTCCCTTTCCTATCTCTCCCTGCATTTTGCAGCCTTATACTTGTTCAATGATGTAGCAGGGTACTGGGGCAGGTGTAGGTGTACTCTGTTGGCCCAACAACTCTTCCTTGTCCTGTTAATGCTGAGAGTGGGGGCATGAAGAGGTAGATCTAGCAAATTCTCCTGAGTCTTTTTTCCTGCGAACTTCCAGCCCTTATTGACAAAGAGGTTAGAGAGGGCAGAACAGGGCAGGTGTGGGGTTTTTTGGGCCCCTTCTCCCTTTCTCTGTGGATGCTGTTTCTTGAAGTGAAAGGTCTGACTGAGGAGTGGAGCAGCAGCAGTTTCTGTAGGTTCCCTTGCTGCTGGTTGTGGCAGAGAGAACTGGGGGTGGGGAGTGTGTGCTGAAGTCCTATCTCAGTGGGAATAGCAGAAGTTCAAATGCCTGTTCCAGGGCAGGGGGGGTCACAGCTAGCCCCCATCTTGCAGCAGATGGTGTCTGTCTCTTAACTGCTGCATGTAACTGCAGTGAGAGCTGAGAGGTGCCACATCACATCAATGCAGGGATTTTTCAGTGATTGACATGTTCTTTGAGGACGTCATCCGTCAGCCCTCCTCAGTGATGACACACTGCAGAGGTGTTGGAGCAATCCGCAGTTTCCTCCAATACTCTGCCTGCAGCCCTAGAAACGTGCATCTTGGTGAACAACCTCAGGAAAGAGGCTTGCTGTTGTCTGTACCTCATTCTGGGACTCGCTGTTATGGGGCGTTCCGTTCTTAATCTGGCATAAAGAGCACCAAGGAAATAAAAATTAAAACAACACCAAAAAGCAAACGACTCAAAAAAAAAAAAAACCAAAAAAAACCCAACAAAAAACACAAAAAAACCCCCAAACCAACAAACCCCCACCCCAAACCTTTTGCAGCCCAAGGGAATAAAAGCAATGTTCTACCATCTCTGTTAGGACCATATCAGCAGAACTCTCTATTAGGCTGTTAGTTTCTAGATAGGACTAGCTCAGTGTTCTAGTCTGGGTATGGCTTGAAAGACTGACTTCAAGGGACATGACAGTCAGTATAACACATCTCCTTGGGCTCCTGCCAGGACTCAGGTCACGCTTCCCTTGACCTGGAGACTACCACAGGCTTCCCCGTGAGCAAAACTTTGTTTCTTGTTGTTCTGACGGAAGAAAGTGACTTTTCAGTGATGTAAAAGGGCTTGGCTAGCAATGTAGTGGGACAGACTGAAGCAGCATTTCAGGGGTGAATGTTGCTGTCTGAGAGACTTCTCTGTCCTTTTTTTGTGCTGGGAAAGTTTTCAGCCTTTTGTAACCTTGCCAGGCAGATTCTGAAAGTGTCTCCAGAAAACCTGAGCAGAGACAAAGCCTGTAACTTTAAAAAGTGACAGCCTCTCCCCCTAAAATACCCTGAGTGCTGAGAGAAGTAAGTGTCTGCAGAAATCAGTCGTAGTACGCTACAAAAAAAAGCAGCCCATCTACCTGAAAATTATTTGTGCTCCTTTCAGCCCTATTCATTCTGGTAGGGTCAAGCAACCTCTCTTGCCAGAACACATTACATGGTCCAGCAACTTCAAGCATCCTTTTCATGTAAATCCACAGTCTGTTAACACAACCTGTCCAAACTCCTGAAATGCAAACGGCCCTTCAAGCTTCTCAAAAAATGACTTCTAACACATGTGGCAGTGTCGCAGCATCTCACTGAAGGTTGAGCTGGTTTTGTAAGGTTTTAATTCAAGTGCTATTACTGTTCCAATGACAGTAGTAGCCATTTACATGGCTGCGTTTACACATGAGCACCCTTCAGAGATAATGCACAGATCCCTCATGTCATGAAGCTCAGGTTCACAGATTCCCCAGCTGTAACATCTCATTACAAGTTCTGCTTCTGGGAGATAGTATTATTTCAGCATCCTTCCAAGGTGGTTGTAGCTTCCAGATTAGCTCAATCCCATCATTATTTGCTGTACAGGAGCAGTAACTTGATTGGCATGCTGACAATGGGGTCTTGCAGTCCCCATTGACACTTTCAGTTGAGGAAATAACATTTGGAAATGTTTTACTGCCTTAAGCTTTTTTTATATATCATTTCCCAAGGCAAGGAACAAGTGGTTGTAATTGTTTTGAGATCTGGGCCTTAATAGAGATGGAGCAATAAATTCTGTTGAAGTCTAATAAACAGGACTGTAGAGTTGCTCTGGTTCCTTTGCTAAAATGAGGGAGCTTGCCCCAATTTATGGGAGTATAGCTCCTCTGGTGCCAGCATGATTACAGACTTGCAGTCATTACACAATGAAGACTTCCCTACCTCAGAAGACTGTACTGGTGCAAATATCCTCCCCTCCCTCAGCCCCTGTGTTAGGGGAGGGCCGTCATTGCCAGCAGGCAGTTGATTCTCTGTAATCTTAAGTTAAAGCTTGTCAGTGTGGAATTGTTCAGGCATTAATTCCAGGACACCTGGTTCTGTATGATCAGTGCAAATACTTCCTCTCTACCTGGTCTACATCCTGTTGGGTTTGCTCTTTGCATTTCGGGCAGTTTGGACTGTAAAACTACTCTGGCTTGGTACTGAACAATTATCATAATGATCCACCATCATGTGTAGATTGTTTAGGTTGCAGACACTGCAGGGAGCATGCTTTAAAGGAAAAACATAGATTGGACTTGTGACTTACAGAACACTTTTTTTATTTGTAGACTTCTTAAAACCCGTAGTCTGAGTCTGAAGCGATCTTTCAAGTAATGAGAGAGATGGCAGGCGTGTTGTCTTCTGTCTTCTGGGGTTTTGTTTTTCCTCAGTCCCTTACAAGAAGGAGATCCTAGAACACTTTAATCTATGCAGAGGGCAAACACTTGAGTTGCTGCCCACTTACCTAGCTAAAGGACCAGCAAAAGAGCTGAAACAGAATGGAGTAGCAATGGCTGAAGTTCCTTTTACTGAAGTAGAAGCTGCATTTGCTGAGCACCAGAAGTAGAGAACTGAAAGCAGCAAGCTCGCCCCTAACATCAAAGATCAGTGTCATGTGTTGGAATAGGGAATCTCAGGCTTGCCCCCAGGGCAGGGGAAGAAGGTGCTCCTCCAAACAGCCAAGAACCTCTGACAGCAGCGCGTCTCAGAGGACCCCATCCATGCTGTGTGACTGTCATGTGCTTGATACAGGAGCTCACTGTTGTCCATGCTTCTCAACTCTCATCCCAGAGCCAGCACACTCACTGGCAATAAATCTTTGCACTTCCAAATTTTGGAGGGAAAGCAAAACTGGCTGTCCAGCGGGTTGCTTTGCTGGGGATCCACGCTGTGCAGAAAGGCCAGTGCGAGGCCTGATGTAAACCTGTAAGCCTCCTTCGTGGAGTTGCACTGAAGTAGTTTGTGCCTCAAGTTTTATTCTCTTGCTGGCTCAGGCGAGGTGGAGAAGCATGTGTGATTGTGACTGCGATTGCTGTGCTAACCACAGTGTGTGTTCTCTTGTTTTTGTTTTCTGCTTTTTCACAGCAGAAGGGGCCCTGCCTCACCTACTCGACCTACCATAATCCGACCGGCTGAACCGTCCCTCTTAGATTTATAACTCGAGGCTGTAGACAGCTGGCGACGAATGCCGTGCTGGCGGCTTCCCCATTCCATCCTCCCTTCCACAGCCACAGTCACTCCTCTCATCCATCCCACATCTCTGCCTCCCACCACCCCTTCCTGGTGTGTCGTAAAACACTAGCCTAGTGATCGAGCTCTTCGTCTTCACTCGTGCGTCCTGTATTGCTTTGTGAGCGTAGAGTAGCCTTCATTCAGTGGCATGGATCCCTGAAGTACACAGGCTCCCTGGAGAGAGCAGCTGCAGGGACGTCCTTAAGTCCGAGTGGCAGCTGTCCATCCAGTAATTTCATCTGCCCGGTCTAGCCTGGATAAGTGTCCTGCCTGCACCAGTTAGCTGTAGCACCTAGGACTGATCTGTAGCTATTTTCTTTTCTTGTAGTTAAGAAGACAAAAGCGTGACTTAAAAGAAAAATACTGTCAAAACATGTGACACCGTTAGGAACAGATTAAATGTCCTGTGTATTAGTTTGACTTCTAAGGTGCAAAAATTCATGTTGGGAACAGTGCAATCAACTTTATATATCCAAGTGAGGCAGGGAGATCAAGAAAGGGGGGAACTCAATGGATTGGCCTAGTCCTGCTAGAGTGAAGTCTGAGATAGCGCACACACCTCAGCGTGCAGGGAGCACACGGACCTGCTCGCGCTCAGCTCCCCGAAAGAGCTGGGGAAATCCTGCTGGTGACGCACTGGCTCCTGCCAGCAGTTGTCTTGCATCATCACTTTTGGCTGACTTTCCTGAACCCAGCAGGGAGAGGGGAATAGATACGCTGCTCCCCCCTTGCAAACGGACAACCAAATGTTTTCAGGGAGTTCGCTGTGTAATGTTTTGTTGAAAATATTTCTGCTTTGAATAAGCACATCTTTCAGTGTTTTTGGGTACTGTGGTGACTTCTTCCGTAGCCTTTTCTTCTTGCATGTGGATGGTATGTGTTTGGGGAAACGTGTAACCGTTGTTGATCGCAATTCATCTTCTTAAGGTTTGGTTTTTACTTTTCATGCTACGTGTATTAAAAAAAAAAAATACTTGAGAATTAAAAGTATAACAACCCTGTACATCTCGGATGTCATGTCTCTACCAGAGCTAACTGAGCCACCTGTGTTGCAGGCTTTCAACCAGGCCTGATTCAGATTTAAGTTATCTTATTTCAGTGCTATTGCTCTTTATTTCTGTTGTGGATCCTATTGTTCTGATGCTAGTTCCTTTCTGTATTTTAACTATTGTTTTACTACTTCTCCCCCTTTTCCTTCCCTTCCCCTTTTCCTTTTTTTCTTTGTTTTTCTTGTCTTTAAACTCCAGCCGGCCGGGTAAGGCCAGTCCCTCCCGCCCGGAGAGCCCAAAACCACCATTTGACATGTAGGCCTGCTCCCTCTGAGACTCTTTGCCTGCCTCTTAGCTGTTCTGTCCTGGAATGGTCTGACTCGAATCTCACACATGGCTTGTTTTGTTTGTATTTTGTGACACACGCATATCAGATGTGATTGTAGTGAAACTGTTTGGGTTTTTTTTTTTCTTCCCAGCTGCTTAAAGGAGTTAAACAAGTATATTGTAGTAATGAGAAACATATCTTTACTGTTATAAATATCTATAAATATATATATAAGATGAAAAATCTATATATGTCCAGGTGTTTAAAGCCATTTGTGCTTCCATGTGGATTTTAGGAAATACTTAAGTAGGGAAAGAATATCTATATACATATATATATACACACACACACACATCTAAAAAGTTAACCAAATCCTAATGTTGAGTTTTTGAGCTGATTGTTGAATTCTCTGCTGTGTGCAGTTGGGTTATTGTATTACCCCAGACTTGTGGGTGAACTGTCTCAGTGCTGGTAGTAGCTGTGATGCAGTTTGTGATCTACCTGTCACTCTTGTTTATTGGATGAAATAAACTATCATTTCTGTATAATGAAGGTCTCCATGACTAGAATAAAACCATCTCTTTCTCTTGCTCTTTCTCTGGGTGATTTTCAAACTGTGTTTAATTATAACCTAATCTTTTCATCCCATAGAGCTTAAAAAGCTATACATGCAAGCAGGTGCTATCACTGATAGGGAAGGTGGAACAGATCTGCATCAGCAGTGGTGTCCAGGAGCTGCAGTAGAGTGAAACAGCTTGTCAGATGTGGAAGTTAACTCCCTTTCTCCGTTGTAAAGGAAAATGCATGGAGGTGCTTCAGTGACTGGACATACAGAAGGTGGGAGTTTCGCACACAAAATTGCTTGGTTTTAAAAAGGAATTTTTGCCTAGGCTGTTTGTGGAACACAGCAAGCGGGTGTTGAGTTGTAGTTTCTCTGCCAGGTGGTCTTTTGGGCCCGTATTTGAAGTGCAGTCTAACACACATGGCTGTCCCTACTTGGGAGTTGCTCTTAGGCTGAAGAGGGATTTCTCCCCTGATATGAACTGAGTAAACCTGTTCCTGCTGCCTCCATGCCAAAACAGTGAGTGCTGTAGTCTCACATCATGGTTGCTGCTTCTCACCGTGACAACCATGTTTCTCTGTAATTCCTGAATTTACCACTGTTGTCATCCCAACAACTGCAGCAGATTTGTTAAGCCCCTGTGTAATGGGGCTCCAGCCCTACTTCTGCAGGAAGGGACCAGGAGCACTGGGGTTGCTGACTTAAATCACTGTAACATTGATGCCTGATCCAGCCGAGTGCTCTTGGCTACAGCTGACTGCGATACCTGGGGCATCTCCCTAGCACCCTAGTAAGACTTTAATAAGCTAAAAATCTCCTTGAAGGTTTTATTTGTAGTAGATACTGGTGTGGGTTGAGTGAACAGACTTGATCTCTAGCAGTCTCTCTGTGTGTTCTAGCTCTGTCATCTTATTGTCGTGTTGTAACTGCAGCTTCTATGCAACTGAGGCAATAACCATTGCTTGCCCTACTCTGTCCTATTTTTTCCCCTCACTGGAACTGTTCCATCTGTCCCTGGTGTTGTATATAGGATTGTTCTTAAAGAATATTATATTTTTGAAGGCTCAATAAGTATCAGAGCCTTATTTTGCAAAAGTAGGAACCTCTATTGGCTGGTTGTCAGAGGTTAAGCATGTTTGATGACAATACCTGCTACCCTGCCCAGGCATGATGAACTCCTGTCCCCTGATCGACAACCGTGTCACACCATGTTCTCTTTCCAGCATAACAGCTGTTTCCTGTTGTTTGGTGCTTACGGCCTTTAAGAAGCATTTTTCTACCTTTTCCTGAAATCAGATGTGCAGAGGCTGTTCAGTTGCTCCTATTTAAAGCTACTCTGTGTCAGCTGAACAGTAGTTCTTGCTCCAAGTAAAGGTGGGGTCAGAGAAACACTCCTAAAGGGGGTACAAAATGAATCTGAACCTAGGGTTTGGATGTGAAATGCAAGCCAGGAGCTCTCAGGCTTGTCAGCAGTCTGTCTACAGAAAAACATTCATGAAAGCAAAGTGAAATAGGGCATTGATACCAGTGCAGGTATTTTTAATAAAGAATTCATTCTTCACTCTCCTTTTTCTGGCCAAATTTCAATGTGATCAATGCAGAAGAAATACATCTAGTCAGTGCCCATCTGAATAAGTTTATTCAGGAAGCAAATTTGTAACAGGATTAAGTCACCTCTGCCACAGCCTGCAGACCTTCTTCGCTGGTCTCCTTCACAGTACTAGAGTAGAACACCCAATAAATATTTATTCCATTTATAATAATGCTCTGTATTAAATCACAGCCCTGCCCCTGTTAGTTCTGATACAGATTTACGAATAGCCTGAGCAGGCACGAACACTGCAAAAGGCTTAGTCTCTCTTCAAGGAATATACAGCATTTTACACAGATACACTATGTACACAAACCCATGCAGCCCGGAGCCCCTGGGTTGTGCCAGTAGCTGACAACGCCAGCACCATTCGGATGAAAGGAGTTCAGACAACAGCTTCCATCTTCCCCTGGTGGCTTCACAGGAAAGCATTAATTGTTCTGTGTGTGGGTTTTTTTCAGTTGTATATGGAAACATCACGATGAACCATTTAAAAAAACAAAACAAAACACTACCTGCTTCTGGTATTAAAAGAAAAGCTCTCTACTGTGCTGGTGTAAAGCTTGACAGACTTGGACACAGGAGATCTGAACCGTTTCTTTTTGTCATTGACAAACCCCAGAATCGATACTGCGTTCCTGTGCTCCCATCTCTTCTCTTGACAGGTGAACAGGGAGGTGGTGCAGGCTCCTTCAAGCATGAGCCCAGGCTCCAGCTGTCACTGTCAGGTCCCTTAAACCTCCCCTGTAGTCTTCCTTAACTCCCTTGCTGAAACTAACCCTCCCACCAAGGGCAGTTCTTGCCTGAAAGGCAGGTTTAGTTGCAGGATGTCCACACACAGTTCATCGTTGCTTGCACATCCAAGGGATTTGCTCTGCTGCTGCTTCAGGGGACTCTCGCCTCCCCCTGTGGCTTGTTTTCTCCTTAGAATTAGGGCTCTGGCTTCAGGGCAGTGCCAGCTGATACCTCGCTTGCTGATGTGTGCCAGGAACTTACACCAAGGGCACAGGATCTCAGAGTCTGTGCATCAGATACGCTCCTTACCAAACTGGGAGAAAAGGAAAGTTAAGCAATGGAGAACTAGAACCCCTAGAGTCCAGAAATTCAAAACAAAGCATGTTTATTAAGTGGTTTCCTTTTACTTATTTCTCCCCTTTTTTTTTTTAAAATAAATAAAACCTTCAGACACATACAAGTGAAACACACCATCCTTCAAAGTGCAGTTACATTTCCACCCCACTCCCAAGAATCACATAAAGCTTTGTCAAGTAACCAAAAAGACTCAGAAGGCAACCTGCGGTCCCTTCCCCTAGCCACGAGCCTGCAGGGGCGGCCGTGCTGCCCAGCTCGCCAGGAGCCTGTATCTTGGGGCTGTTGAAGATGACAAGGCCGGTTTCAGATACAGTTTGCAAGAGGCAGGCTGCAGAAGAAAGTAGGAAGTTTAAGATACGTAGTATGAAACAAAAACAACCTGTTCAGAGTCCAAAGAGTTCGTTACCAGAATAAGTTAGTTACTTTGGGAGCCCTGGAAGGAACGAGGCCAATGACGGTCATGAGTGATGGATCAGAACCGCTGCTCAGGCTGCTGGCAGCAGAGTCTGCGATAAGGGATTAAATCATTTTGCCCAAAGTTAGGGAATCCCCTTCCCCCCAGCCTGCACCTGGCCCAGGTGAAGTGCCAGCACCAGCTGCTGCCCTGGATTAGTTTGAGTCTGCCTGTACTCCGAGCACACCAAGTAACAGAAGAAAGAGAAGGAGAAGATGAGGTCTGATACTCAAGTTCCGTCTGATGAAATCCCTCTTTCCTGATGTCTTTAGGACTCTGTTCTGCCCAAGGGCACTGAGCAGAGGTGTGGGCACATACAAGTCAGTTAAGTCCTTTCAGGCTCATAGAAAATTGCCGTAAATAAGATTTAGCGCCACTTAAACTACCATGATTTTGACCTCATCGTTCTCATCAGCACGATAGAAGAAGGGAATGCAGGGGTTTTCCAGCAGGGAGCCCAGCCTCTCCTGAGGGTTCTGGATTTCTCTGAGAAGCTGCATTATTTGCTTTGCTGTAGGGTCCTCTTGGCTTGGGTGAGCAGCTTTACTGTCAATAGGGGCAAAACCAGATTGATGAAGAGCAGCAGCCTCTTGTTCTGCTTCATCTGACAAATTCACTTCTCGTAACCCTGCAAGGAACACAGACAGGGCAGGCAGGTAACTCTTCCCGTCCACACACGACCCTGAGAACACGGGTTATTCCATGTTACGGAGCAGGTCCTGGCTGCAGCTTACCTTCTCCATCAGTAGCGTTCAGTTCAATGCGCCTCTCCGCCGGAACTACGCTTTCATTCTGGCTCGCCAACAGCTCTGGGTTTTGAGCAGCCGCTACGTACTTGCTGTACCATTCGTTTCTTTCCCTGACCAGACGCATCACCAAATCCTGCAGTTCCAGTAGTTTCATCTGCACCAAAGGAAAGGAAAGCCTGTGAAATGTGAGCACAAACACCGCGCTACGGTTTGCAGTCCTGCCTCTGTCACAAAATTAGCAGCTTCAAAGTTAAAAGCTCGCGGAAGAGCAGCACGCGAAGGTTTGGACTGTGCAAGTGCTCCCCGGGCCTGCCCTGCTTGCAGGAGCAGTACAGAAAGGATTCCTTGCCTTCATCTCTTCCTTATCCTGAGCCAGTCGGCTGATGTACTCCTCCTTCTCCTGGTGCCGCTGTTTGAGGATGGCCCTTTGGCTCTGGTATAATGCGATGTATTCCCCTGGAATACAAGAGAAGTGTAAGGAGGGAGCGTTGGCAAGATCAGGGTACAAGCCTTATGGTGAGCATACAACTATGTGGCACGAGGATCCAGCGAATCCAGCCCTGGACTGGAGATCCAGCCTAGTGAGGCAGCAGAGGAGACATGAACTGCTTGGTAGAGGGAGGACTCCAGCTCCAAAAGCTGTTGGGGACCTTCTGTTCCCCAGATAAATAACGCTCTGAGCAAGCTTTAGCGTGTGCTGGTGTTGCCTGAACATACCAATGGTGTCCGTTTCCCCAGACAGCTGTATACAGCGATGTTCTAACTCTTCTAGCCGGTCCTTCAGATCAGCTTTCTCACGCATCAGGTCTGTGAAACGGGACTGAACACAAAAATTGGTATCAATCATCTGAACTGCTCACGTACAAAGACTACCCATGTTAAAGACAACACCCTCCATTCACACCAGTCTGAGCCTAGGGAACAAATCGTGCTGCCTTTACAACTTGTCTCCAATTTGATGCTAAAAAGGAACAGAGAGGAGAGAGCTAGAAAAGGTGTAAAAAAGCATCTCTGCGTTTTGGGAAGCAGAAGGGCTGATGAAACAAAGTGCCTTTTAACCTTCTCAGTGCTGGGACAGCACAGCTCTGGTCATACCTGGCTCCAAGACTGCAGACCACCTGCTTCATCCCAGCAGGGTGAAGATACTCAAGTCTGGTTTTCAGCTATTTCTTTAGAAAAAGACCACAGATCAGTGTTAGGCCCTTACACTCAGTCTTTGGGGGTGGGAGGGGAGTTACTGCTGCAAGCTTTCCTGTGCTGAGACAAGCAGCGATAAGCTTTTTAGGAAGTAGCTTATTATTATGGAACATTGCTACTTATTCCCCTACAATGTGTCTGTGTGTGCTGGAAGAGGCCGATGCTGGATCAGAGTCTGAGGAGATCCTTTGCTTACCTGTAATTTCTCCATGGCAGTTTTCAAAGCCTCGTGAACCTCCACTGGAACAGTATCCACAGTGGAACCTGGAAGGGACATGTGTAATTTAATTCCTCCCTGGACATGATGCGCTCACAAAACCTTTCAGAGGCCAGAGCAGCTGGCGGGGGCATGCCTCCGTATTCACACTGTCCCCAAACTGCACCAAATTTTTACCTCCACCCAGCGTGATGTTATGTTGCTGCTCCTGCCTCAGAGCTGCTATTTGCTGCAGGAGGCTTCTGCACTGCTGTTTCTGAGCAGCCAGCTGCTGCCTCATGTCTTCTCGCTCCTTCTCCACCTGGGACATGGCAGATGTCAAGAAAGCAACCTGAGAAGAATTCCAGAGTGTACACGTTAGTGCTGCTGCTGTGTGAAGCACCATCAGTGGTGCATGTTGGGACAGGGTAACAGCTCACCCCTTTTTATTTGTGGGTACAAAACCAAAGTAGTAAGTGACTGCCCTGGAACTAAATCAGGCAGCAACTACCGCATCTTTTCTCACTCCCAAGTAGTACAAATACGCAGGTTAAATACTAGCTCCCATGATAGCTGTTTGCTTGCAGTATTTTTCAATTATGACTGCACTTACAGAAAAATCTAGTAAATATTCGACACCATTTCCAAATTACCTTCCAAACTAAAGAGAACATCATCCTTGTAATCAGAGAGCTACTCTGCCAGCTGAGTTGTCTTCCTAGTTAAAGCCACTGCCAGACTTCCAGCCTATCTTGCAAGGATGCTGCAGAACTCTTGGGTTTTTGCTGCTATGCACAAGGCACTGTTACACTTCCCTCATTACTGCACCTCAGCTGGCAGAGATGACAGCTGATAAACAGCCTACTCCATGCACCCAACAGAACCTCTCTGCAATTTAACCTGCCTCCTTTCTTAAATGTTTGTATAGAACTAAAACCAAAGGCTTTTCTACCCATTAAGACTCACCATTTCTTCATGGCTTTCAAACTTCTCTGGGATCACAAATGAAGATTTCTGAATTTCTTCGGTCATTGCTTCACTTTCAACTCCGTCTCCTGTAAAAGGAGGAAGGTGAACAAGGAGGTGGTACAGCAGAGAGCCCAGCTCTACCTCCACCCTGGAGACCAGCTGCAGCTACTCACCCTCTAGTCGGTGCAGAATCCTGCCATCCAGGTCTGCTGCTAACTGACTGATCTGGGCCTGCAGCTCTTTGTTTTCCTTAGCTACAGCTTCCAGACTTTCCTGCAAGAGAGAAGCAGAAGGTCACTGAAACTTGTGCAAGCCAGACTGCAGATGGTCACTACATCTTCAGGTAGCAGTGTCACACACACACACAAGGATTGCTTCTGCTCCGGCCAAGTATCGTTCAGCTGTATCGCACAGGATGTAATCACAGAACCACAGAACAGCCCGGGTTGGAAGGGACTGCGAAAGATCACCTGGTCCAACCTTTTGCTTAATTAATACTGAATGTCATTAAGCACTTTTCCTCCCATCTTTCCACTTGCCCCTTTTTCCCATTACCTTGGTCTGCTGTAGCTCTTTGAGGTGCATTTCCACTGTCACCTTCCCCTGCACCTCCTCATGCTGTAGCCGGTCCATCAGCTGTGTCTGAAGCAAGTACTGTTTGTGCAGTTCCTCCTTGTCGGCAGCCAGCTGCTGGTACGCCACGGTGTACTGCTGCAAGTGGCTGTAGTACTGATCCCGCTGCTCCTGCAGACCCCGAGCCTCCTGTGTTTTCAGTTCCAGCTAAAATAACAAGATGGAACCGTCACATCAAACCATTTCTGCCAGAAAAGCTGATCCGTGTGACATGATCTAAACTGTCAACATTGCCCCAAAGCCACCAACTAGGCAGGCAGCCACCATCTGCCCCCACATGCTGGTCCCCCACATCAGACAGCAGACGATGGGGGAAGGCTCCCAGCTTGATCATTACAATACCAATTTCCATCCTCCCATCACAGTTTGGAAAGTTGCCAGCAGTTTATACTAACTGCTACGTACTTGCCCTGCCATCCCGCCGGCTGTTGCTTACCGACTCTTTGAGCTCCCCCAGGTTCTCCTGCAGCTGCCCAAGCTTCTTGGCCAGCTCCTTCTTTACATGTTGCTCTGACTGTAGGGCACTTGTAACCTCCATGTTTTCATTTGTCTGCAAGACAAATACCACACTATAAGGAAATTGCCTCGACCAACATAAACTATATATTCACAATAAACCATGTTCATTCCTGATACAACAGGGTGCCATCCCTTGTGTTATTCTGGGGTGTAAATAAGGGCCATAAATTGACTGTTCAGGGCAGTAAATAACTTACAGAAAGGTTCAGATGATGGGAGAAGAGCAAGGAAAGGGCCAAGGGAATCAGGGCTGGGACAGTGCCAAGAAGAGGCCTGGCATATCACACAGCCTGTCAGCTCCAAAGCAGATGGGTGGTATGAATATCCCAAACAGAGCCAACAGACATTCAAAAACAAGGAAGAGGAGCTCAGAAAGGACTAAAGAAAAATCAGTGGCTAGACCATGTGTCAGTTTGCCAGGGCCCCAGAGGGGAAGCTGTTACACTGGAAGAAGCAAGAGCAAGGGTTCAGCTCCAGGATGGATAAGAATGACAGCAGCAGGAGAGAAGACTGCTGAGAACTTCTTCCTCATGGGCAAATACAGGGAACAGAGAACAGGTATCTCCAAAGGTAAAAGGGCAGGAAGAATACCCGCAGAAAGAAACAGCCTGACTGCCAGGGGATGAGAGGGAAAAGGAAACTGCTCTGGACAAAGGTTCATCTGCCAGAGCACCTGAGGGAGTAAGGAATTACAGGGAACCTCCTGTCAGGGTAGTATGTATCACAGAAGATGGAACAGACAAGAGACAGGTAATGCTTCTGCCAGTTTTTCATATCTGTGCTACAAAAGGATTGGACCAGTGAGGGAAGCAGTGGGAAAAGATGCACGAAAGAGACGTACCAGTTTGACAAACCCATTCTGCAGCTCAGCCAGCTGCTCCTTCAGCTCCCGATTCTGGCTCAGTGCCCTACTGATGGTGGCCTTGTCACTCTGCATGTCCTCCAGGATCTGCTGTCTGTCCACAGACTCCTCGTTGTAGCGCTGCACAGCCTTCTCAAGCTCCAGCAGCCGCTCCTCCTGCTCCCGGTTGAGGTGGCTCAGCTGCTCGTTGTCCCGGACCTGGGCCTGGTACTGCCCATGCAGTTCCTCCTTCTCCTGCTGCAGCCGCTGGATCTCTTCCTGCAGGCTCAGCTCAGCTGCTGTGGGCTCTGCTGGTGAGGAAGGCTCAATATCCATGGGCTTAACTGCTGAGGAAATGGAATCAAAAGCAGCTCAGTCAAATCGCTGTGTAAGACACATCACGCTTACATACACAAAGCATACCCCAACCTATAGGGCTCTGTGTCCCAGAGGGGATCACCAGCTGCAGTATCCAATCCTCACTGCAGGGCACGGAAAGGAACGACGGAGCAAAACTACCCCAAAACCAAGCACAGCATCCTGCCACGTGCTGCCAACTCCCTCAAGCCCTCGCAAGAGCATCCTGCCTTCCCAAACTCCTGGGCCAGAGAGGCTGCCAGTACAGTCAGGCAGATGCTAAGGACACAAACAGTCTGCTGGTCATTAGCTGAAGTAGTTCACTTGTTGGTTCCTAGGATGAAAGGTTTCTTAGGGACACCAGGCTTTCAGCTGCCTTCACAGCTTCAGAGCATCAGACCTACTTGCTCCTCGTGTACAGAAGTTCCTGCACAGCGGCGACAGTGTGGTACTCTGCAATGTGAAGCCCCACTTTGGAAGCCCTACCTGATTTGCTCAACAGCTCTGCAACATTGGCTTCCAGCTCCCGAATTTGGGCCATGTGCTTCTCCTTCTCCTCTGCCATTGTGTGGACCTGCAAGGTCACACAAGTGAAAGTTAAAACAATGTTCACGGTGCATTTCCTCCTGCCTGTGTTTGTCAAAAGCAGCTGTGATACTGCCCCTGATGTTACCTGCTCCGAGAGCTGCTGTACCCGCTGCTGCCAAATGCTCCGCTCCTCCTTCAGTTTTTCTACATACTGATCTCGTTCTGCCTGGAGCTGGTGAAGTGACTCTGAGAGCTGTTCAAAATCAAACATGAAGAAAATTGTGTTGGCTAAATAAATTTGGCAGTGACTGCTTAAGCTTGAGGAAACCAGTGTGAATGCAAAGCTCAGGCTACGTTCTTCTGCCACGCAAGTTTCTTTACAGACATCAAGATTTGGATCATATTTCATACAACCTCTTACCTGAGCAACCTGGGTTTCCAGGCTCGCCTTCTCCTCCAGTGCCATCTGCAACTGCTGATTTGCATCCAGACTCCCTGCCTGATTTGAGAACTGCCAACAAAAATCAAAAAATTATTGCAAAATATTAATACTCAATTTCTGAGTAGCCTTTCCACTGACAGTAGCCTGCCACGCGATCCATGTCGTAACCTTCTACAGTACTTTAAAGTGCTCCAACTCACAGTTAAGTTCAATGAGCAAAAAAAAAGGACAAAAATCAAAAACCATAGATTTTTAGCCCTGTAAAACAGGCTGAACAGGACAGCTCCTCCCTACCAATTTTATATTTACTGCGTTTTTTAATTAAGAAAATAGGCTTTAATCAAACAATTTGGCTCAGAAACTTTGTGCATTTCCAGAGTCTGTATTATACAGCCAGATCAGATGGTATGAAAGCTCGTGACCTTAAAAGTTGTCAAACATGTCAGGAATTTAAAGCCAGTGTCAAACATGTCAGTGGGCTAAGTAGCAAGGCTGGTTCAGTTGACACAGTACTTTTCCCAGGAGAGCAGCAGTTGGCTTTATTTCAAGGGTAACTTAAGCCACTGTCTAGAGAAGGGGGGGAAAAAAGGAAAAAAAAAAAGGAAAAAAGCATTTTTTACCCTCATAGGCTCACCTGAACACTAAGCTTTCTCTCTGAACTGTTAACAGCTGGCTTCATGCATTCCCCTTCTAACTGGCTGCTTCTCTCAACTTTCCCCAGCTGACCTACAAGTTGTCATTGTCCAATTCACCTCCTGCTGCTAGGGTGGGTACAAACACCACCCCTACTCGACTCAGCGAGACTGCACAACCACCAAGTAACCAAAATGCTGAACAGACACAAGCAGGAAAAGTCACCATATTTTCACACTTGGTATGTTCAGTCACCCTCTCATACTGTGTAACGTTCTTTTAGCAGACCAATGTCACAATGTCTTTCAATCTACTGCTCCAACTCACAGAATCATCTAGGTTGGAAAAGACCTTGAAGATCATCTAGTCCAATCATTAAACTCCTTAGAATATAGACTGTTCTGTTCCTCAGAAGCCTCAGTGAAAGCCTTTCAAAGAGGATGTCTTGACGGGATTTTCTGCTTTCCTTTAAAAATAAGAGTTAAGTCTTGCCCCCCACTGTCAGAAGCAAAGTCTTACAATGATCAGTGAGATCTACCTTCACATCCCAGAAGTGTTATGGTTACCTGTTGAATCATCAGTTCAGCCATTTCCAGTTTCTTATGCAAATCCTCCATATCCAACTTCATAGCCGAGTTCTTGGAAACCAGGGAGTGAACCTTCTCTGACAGCTCTGAATTCTGCTGCTTTATTTCCTCACTACTTTTGCTGAAACAAGCAAACAATTAAAATGGCATCACTTTATGTACTATGGGTCTTCTGATGTCCATGTCATGAATTTACAATCCAGTTCTTCATAGCAGCTAGAATCAATAGAAACTCACATCTAATGACTTTTTTTTTTTTTTTAATTGAATAGCCAGCCTCCCAAGTCACCACCTGTGGTCCGTGTCCCGTGTTATGTTTTGTGGCTCTACTGAGAAGAGTAGTGTTACTCTGCAGTAACAAGCAGAATGGACTTACCTTCGTTTGTACAGTTCCAGTTTCAAGTTGTCTCGCTCCTTCACTAACTCTTTATTATGCTGGAGAAAAAGGAAATTATTGATTCATCTACTGACTTTAGCCAAACAAATAAAATGTTAAAAAAATACTTCATTTCACCTTTAGCAGATCAGCTAAAGTGGAAAAGGTCATAACTCTGTCAAAATCCTCAGGGTAAGTTTGCTTAGAACCTCCTGAATTTGCCAGGAATAAGTCTGCTCAGTCTTTTCAAATGTGATGCTACTAACTGAACATGAGGTTATTTCTGCAAACTTTTGGATGAACATCAATACTAAAGTGTCTGTTTGATGGAGACCCTCCTGGGACAAGGTCTCAGTCAGGCTTCTGTTGTGTGGAGCTGGCAAGACTAATGAAGTAAAGCGCCAGATCTGAAGACAGCAGCTGGACCATATGATTAGTGGTCACAGAATCCTGAACAAAGTTTGCCTTGATCATGGAGAATACAGGGCTTTACAAGGTTAATTAACAATTAACAAGGTTAATTTCTGTCTCTTCTCTAAGCAGGGACTTACAGACACTGCAGTAGTGTAGTGACAAGCAAATAGCCAAAGGCAGAGCTGCTGGTTAAGCATAAATAGAGGTGACTCTTACCTTCTCTGACTGTTTTTGCTGCATAGAGATGGAGGACAAAGTACGTTCTAGCTCTGATACCCTCTGGCGAGATGAATGTAAACGAGCAGCAAGGTTTTCAGCTTCTCCTGAACAAGTCAGAGCACAGTCAGTTGAGGCTAGACCACACAGAGCTTTTTGGAACTGGCTGAACAGCACTTTCTACTTTGTCAACAAGCTTTTAAGGCAGCGCAGCGCTTTGTAAATCAGTAGGCCTGGTTTCACTCCTGGCTCTACAGGTGATTCACGAGCAACTCCAGGCAGTAAAGCTCTCTATAACTACCTTCCTCACTTTTAGAGGGAGATGATGAAACTTCCTTTGCAGAACAATAGACAATATGTTGTTTGGTTGGTTTTTTCTAATAGAATAAATTGCTCAAATTTAGTTCAGAATGAAAGGCTCGGGTAAAACCTACATTAACACAACAGCTGTGTGGGAGGGAGGGAGGCCAGAGAAAAGGGAACAAAGTTTTAAAAGAATCAGAATAAAGTCAGAAAGGAACAGTCTGGGGTAGTCACCAGGCCCAAACAGGGCTGACAAGGCTTTAGTGATGCACAAAAGAACTTCAACTGCCACGGGATCAACACGCTCCCATCTGGGGGCAGCTACGATGACAGAAGCAGTGGCAGTGCCAAGTATTGCTCATTAAGGAGTCGGTGTGTGTTGTGAGCTGGCTGCCAGCAACTATCATGCCTGTGACTTGAAATCCACAGTTTAACCAACAGCTTGAGCTGGAGTGCTCACAATTACCTGATTTCTGCCGTGCAGCTTGCTGAGTATGTCCAAGGGCTGTTTGCAACTCAGACTTCTCAGAAACTAGAATTCCAATAGTCTGGATATGAACCTTTGGGAAAGAAAAATCAGCTAAGCACAAAATGTCTTTGCTTGTAATTGCAACATCACTGTTGCCACGGAAGGATTAATTCAGTAAAGGTAAAGAGCTCTTGCAGTTAAGTACAGTCTGGCTGACTGACTCCCAGTTTTCCTGAAGGAATGAACTCATGGCTTCCAGGATAAAGACTATGAGTGGTCAGGAATCCAGAAAACAGCAGAAGCCAGGTGATATTACTGTAATGGAGGCTCTGCCTTACCTGTAGCTGTTCCCTCAGCGCTGCTTGCTCTTTAGAAAATTTCTGTTCAAAATCCTTCTTTTCCTGTATAAACAAATGATGCCTATTCAGCACAAAAATGTAAATAGTTAACCCTTGTTGTTTTATGTCAAACTGAAAAAAGCAGTGATTTACTGGTAGTACTTCCAGCATCTAAACCAGTATTTTTAAAGACATACTTCAGTTTTCCATTATTTGAACTATTTATTATTTACTATTTATTATTTATCAATCCTAGAATGGCAATGACAGCATAATGCAAGCGTTGCTAGCATAAATGTGGCAATGTCTGGAATGCAAGCTACTGCCAAGGACTTCAACTGTAATCTCCTGCCTCCACTGCACTCCTCCAATACTTGAGCATTTAAATATTAGCTTTTGGCAAAAAGAGAACGCTACCTGCCAGGCCTAACTCATGAAGTCAAAATATTCAACGTTATGCTACAAATGAAACTGAATCTAAGATCACATATGCCTGTGCCACAGTCCACTATGCTTTCTGCTCACAGAAACAGATACCTATTTCTGTATCTATCCAAAAATAGGACATGCTTTACCTTCTCCAGCTGATTCACTGCTTCTTGGTTCTGCTGTTTCTACGGAAGAAAATTGATGTGGCAGTATTAAGAGAAAATACTCTCATACTGCTGAAACACATTTTCAATTTAATGAAGTAGATACATGCCCAATTAATGCAAACAGAATTTCCATTATCATTTCTCTAGAAGACTGGGAAGTTTGCCTTAGCTATTAAAAATAAGAGATCTGGGGCTCCCTTCACTAATATATTTTACATGCCAGATATGTTTTTCATTGCTCAGTACATTACCACAGTTCTTCCCAAATACCACTACTGAAACCCCTGTAGGTCGTATCTGAGCATCCTCCAACTTCAGTTAAACTTGCACCCCACATCTATGAAATTAATCGTAGTAATCCTGATGTATTAGGATAATCACCAAAAATGTTTTTAAAAAAAAAAAAACCACACAACCAAACCTCCAACAAAAACCACAGTCTTTTCCTTTAACCGAGACCTTAGACCCTTATCCCACTTAACAACTGGCCTTTAAGTCATGCAGAGCTGCACTTATGTTGGCAGGCTTCTGCAAAAGCGGGTACGAGAGCGAGCTGAAGCCAAATGCAAAGAAAAGGGATAATTCTGTCCTAGCTAATTTCAATCTTATGGGTGAAGTGTCCCTTCCAACTTGAGATATTCTATGATTCTAAGTATTTGGAGATTTGTTGACTATACATGGTGCATCTCTAGATAGGAGGCGAGGGAGACACCAGTGGCAGCTGTCTACCCAGGCTGCCACACAAACTGTGCTGCTGCATTTGCCATTTGCTGTTGTTGTCCCCCTGGCAGTTTTCTCACAGATGCCTCATAAGTAACTACATAATTAGTACTTTTTCCCCTTCCCAAAGAATGAACATTGGCCAAGCTGTTTCTTTACTACTACTACTACTTCAGTGCATTTTGAAACATGACTACAGATGGAAGGGTGATGAGTTACAAGTTTTGATTCTAACAATGCCAGTGCACAACATAACCAGGAAAAGCAAAGGCAAGACCACAAATGCAGCAAAGGCCCTACATAGTTCCAGGCAAACAGAAAAGCAGGCAAACAAGGAGAATCTTGGGTGGGCAATGCACTATACCAGGTACCTCTGCAGCCCAGCTAAAAGAAAAAAAAAAAAAAGAAACAGAATGGAACAAAAATAACCCAAAACCAAAAATAAAACAACAAGAGGGGTCATGGGGTACACAGGGAAATGCTGAACTTTGGGAAAAGTGTAGTTTTAGAGAGGAACAAAATGGGTAAAAGCATTGGACACAAGAAAGGCTCTTTTCAGACTGAAACAAGTCCACTTAGCTGCATTTCTTGGGGTGTTAAAGCTGAAGGCTGAAAAGCAGCAGTGGGAATCCATGCAGGCCACAGCACAAAGCAGTTCATTCATCGTGCCAAGAGAAGCTGAGGATATGATCAGAAACCACCCCAGGCTCTCTCTTAGACCTATTGCTCCCACTCTGCTGGTATATTTAGAACAGCATCACCACCTGCAGAAACAGGTTTTCACAGTGCTGCCAGCACCGGAATTCTGTATTTCAAAGATTCAGACCAGGACCAGAAATAGCTGTTTTATCAGGATGCTTATCATCCAGGGAAAGCATGATGAGATCAACAGAGCACACTTAAATGGAAACAACAAAACTGTTTCTTGTCCCTCAGATGAGCCAATACATTCTCCAGTGGCCTTAGAGTTTGATCCTATTAATGGGTTTTCCATACAGCCCATTTTGTTCCTTACAACAGCCTTCCTTGTGGCACTATGAGAGAATCCATAACCCTGCAGACACCCAGAGAGCATGGAGGAGCAGCAAAGACAATGTCAAACTGGTTGGTTGGATTGTTTCTTACCAATTCCTCTATCTTTGTAACGAGCTGTTTGTTAGTTAGATTGCTGGAGTCCAGGGCTACTGCCAGCTCCTGGTAACGTGTCTGATGGGCACATGCAATCAGGAAAAAAAGGAAGGAGCAGAAGAGGAGGAGGGGAGGAAAAAAGCAATAATTAAAAAGGACAGAAAAATAAATCATTATCACAGTTTGATATAATCAGATTCTCCAAACAAAACAAAATCTAAGGTTTCAACAAAAGCAGCTGGGACATCAAGATACTTTATCCTTTTCTGCCGAGGCTTCATTTTGACAAATGCAGTTGCATGGAAGCTAGATTATCCCCAGTCCTTGAACTGGAAACGCCTCTGACACCTGCCTCCTACAGCTGATCACAACTACCCACCTACAGCACCAGACGACCCTAGACAGCGATGTATGTGAACTGTGCATTCAGTTAGGTCTCATTAACACTGCTGTAAGCACAGAGTCCAAATAAGTGATCAACAGTAGCAAGTAAAAAAAGAAGAGGAAAAAAAAAAAAAGATAAGACTGAGAAAAACTTACTTCCATTTCCTTAATATTTGTGGAAGAAACAGCACTTTCCCCATTCACATACGATGTAGACTAGAAGTAAATCAGTCAAATAAATCAGTTTTAATCCCAAGGCAACAAATCACTATTAAGTAAGAACCGACTATCATAATAATACTTCTTATAGCACCTTTCACTTCAAATTACCACACACAGGCGCAGAAAACATACTTTCCTGGCTCAGGATAGATGCAAGACTCCCTCTGTGACAAGCTGATATGAATTATGCAGATTGACTTCAGATTCTTTTACACTAAATCAAGAATACGTCTTTCCATGAATACATGCTGTTCATTCATCCCACTCTACTTTTCTTCCTACTGCTGAAATTTCACATTCCTAAAACAGGATTTTTTGCTTCTCAATGCTTAAATATCATCTTGTTTAGTAGGATGACTGCAGACACCTCTGCGATTGAAGAGTGTTTTCTTGACCTGACTGCTTAAAGCTCCACATCAAACATCAAGAGAATTAATAGGACAAGTCGATCAAAACGAGGCCGTACCTGAGAAACCAGGCCATTGAGTTGTTCAGACAACTGGCGGAGACTCTCTGTTGACGAGAAAGACCTGAGAACAAAGAAAGACCTTGCGATGAAAATTTCTCCCAGAGAACTGCCCCAGTCAGAACAGCACTGGGGAGGAATAAAACCTTAATTTGTTGGGATCCTGTTGCAAAGCTGTTTATCAAACACAGACACTCACCTGTTCTCATCCAAAGCATTTTTATGATCTTCAGCTTCATGAATCTGTGGATTGAAATACAAAAACTTACAAGCCTGTAAAAGAAGATGGGAGTCACATTTGTGAATGTGTCACTAAGACTTGATTACATCTGGGCTCAGGTTCCCCAGCACCTGTAATTACTGCTTCCCAGAGAAAGATGAACTTAAAACCACCAACTCAGTCCTGGCTTACACATAATTTCTGAGTGGTGTGAGCCCAGGTTTCTTGGAAATGGAGAAACTTAAGTGTTACAGGCTTTATGTTTGCTTTACTATTTATCAATATAACCAACACTTTGCTTTGCTGGAAAAAAACTTCAACTGAATCTTAAGTAGTGAAAGGAAACACAGATTGGTCTGACTGGAGACCTGTCTTATTAAGGGTACTTTCTGCTAATGAAATAGGAGAGAAGGGGAAGGAAAACAGCTTTGGAAGACACAGGGGCACGTGCACGCTAGTACTCTCCCTGCTCTCCCAGACAGTGACTAGATGGAGAGTGGAGAATGCAGTATTGTTAGCAGGAGAAAATCTGAACTAGTCATGTCATATTTATGCAGATTGTCTTTCTCAAAAAAAAAATGTGGTATGGCTAACCAATATTCAATGGCAATATTCATGATAATTCACAAACCTGTGTCAGCTGCATGCTCGCAGGAGCAGGCAGAACAGAACCACAACTAGGTAGACTGTTGCTGTTAGATAGCACAGGGACATCGGTAGCAAGCTGTTCAGCATTACGAGTGGCAACATCACTGTCAAAGTATGCCTGTCACAAAACACATCACAGGAATTACAGCCTTCATGCAAAATGAATGAAAGCACACATGAACGCATCACCTTGTGATCTGCCTGGGAAAACTAGACAGATATGAACAATCAATCATTTAGAAACATGTGGAAGGGAATCTGTGTTCTCCCCAGAGCAAACAGGTGACTCCATCAGCCCACGATCAAACACTGTCCCAGACCTGTGCCCTCTCAGAGCCAGTCTGAAGAACCGGTGTCCCATAATCAAACTCACTTCTTTAACAGGGGGCAATAACAGCACCCAACTCTAAGTTCACACACTAGATTTACTGCAAAGGACTTGCCAAAAAGCAAGCAAGGGCAAAGCCAGATGGTAGTCACTCTGCTTTGAAAAGCACTACCTTCAAGATGTGCCTGGGGAAAACACTGATCGCTGTTTGCAAATAAGATGGAAAAGAACAGGTTAGTGACTACTTGAAAACTGGGTTAGTCAAACTCAAATGCTCCATCTAAAACTCAGTGAAATTTGTGGCGCGCCATGAACCACAAGTTTAGAAACAGGACATTTATGAACAGGCCAAACTCCACATGGCTGGGAGCAGGTGCCTGTGGCTAGGAATCCCGTGACTACAAGCATCTAAATAGAAAAGAGAAGGGCCAAAAAACTATTTCTGGACAGCGATGCAAGTTCTCATCCAGCCTTTGTGGGAGGATGAATAGCATCTGATGACACTTCTACCAAGCCACAGTGAACTGGACAATTTAATTTATCTTGTACAGCATCAGAGAGCCGTAGAGGCCCAGAGCAGTGTTCTAGTGTTTTATGGCAATTTGGTTTATTGCATCATCCAGCTTCAGTTAAGTCACCATTTAACAACACTACAAAGCAAGCGAAATCACCTGTCAACACTCAACCCCACCAATATACTGCAGCTCTCTGCTATTCCATCTGAAAGAGCTCCCTCTTACTTCAGTCACTTCCTTCTTGGCACTTCACAGGAAACAAGAAATCTCTCTCTTGGCATTCCCTGTTTACCTGCTCAGCACTTCACTCATGAATCAAGCAGCAAGGAGAATACAGTAACAGTGAAGACAGATTTAACAAAAGCAATAAGCTGGAAGACTGCAGAGGGAAACAAATAGAATTTTCTCAATTTCTTTTTAGCAGGACAAATACTTGTGCTCTCAAAGAGCAACGTATGTTAGGTGCTTATAGGAAGGTCAGGAATTCCCTTACTTCTTCCAGCTACAGGTTACTTCAGCTTTATTGGTTCAGACACTCATCAACATAGAACATCAGATGGACAGGAGGAATACCTTCCCCACTACCTCTTAAAAATGTTTCCCTAATTTCTTCTGATCAGGACATTCTTTTTGCTTAATGCTTCAAGATGCAAAAACCAGTAACGTGCCTTAACCACAAGAACTCCTTCCTTCTTCCTCCACAATAAGCAGTTTTGAAATATTTTTTTTAAAAAGAACAAACTATTTGAAAAGCTGAATTTGTTGGAAACAAAAATAGTTAGGAGCAAGACACTTCTGTGGAAATTATGCATTGTGGGGCTCTAATAATGTAGAGTAAAAAGTTAGTAATTCTGCTCAGCTTAGCTTATAGCAGGATCCATTCGCTTTCACACAAAGGCTCCTATTTTGTTGGGTTTTCTGTGTTTCACAGCCAAGAAAGCTGAAGAGGGTGAGATGGGAGGGGTCTGCCTCACATTAAGACACCAATGGCAGCAGTAGCTCAGATGCTAAGGATCAGCTTTTCTGCCCTATTAGCGTCAAGTGAGTTTCTGAACAGCATTTTCCTGACTCAGGATTTTTACAAGACAGCAACTGGAAAGATAAATCTTTCTTTCATTAAATATTGCAATTAAAAATTAGTTTTCAAAATTATTCCTAAAACCACAGACAAAATAATCCACAAATTCCATAACAGCCAATCAGATCAAAATGTATCTCTGTGCTAAAGAAACAGAGCAAAAAAAATGGGAAAACGAGAATGCACAGAAGTAATAAATTCTCCATTTTCAGAACAGGACTAAAATTGTAGACACAGGTAGGCCTTCACTGCAAATGCCATCTCAGCGGCAGCACTGGACCACCCATCTTCATCTCACCCTCCAATGTGGAACAAGTCTCTTTCTCCAAGATCCACTTACACTGAGCTTATGAGTATTAACTGAAAACAGTCCCCATGACAAGAGTGAAGCTTCAATCAAAACACATGCTCCTGCTGCCAGACAGGCACACCCAGTAAAAGCTGACAATATGCCTTCACGTCGCTCAAGTTCTACTGATACACAACCTACACACACAAAATTCCAGTTGGAGAAAGTTTCTGCTGTTCACTCTGGGTGTTGGACAAAACAGCTGCTGTATTATCACACCCAAAAAAAAAGGAGAAAAGGGATACAAAGGCAATTCAGAGTGAACTCCATTCCATCTTGCAGGTTTCACTGCATCTCTCCGGTGACCCTGGTGATTACTATAGTTATACAACTATATTATTGCTGGAGACACAGGGACATGCAGTAAAAATAATAATGAGTTACTTTATGACAACCGAATTGAAACAATGGTAGGGAAATAAGCTACAAAAACGATGCAAATGAAAATGAAAAGCAGAGTTCTGATACGACAAAATTGGAAGAAAATTCTGGGCTACAAAATTTGATGTCACTGAGCTTCTATCACAATTTGAGCCTTGTTCAAATAAACTGTCTGAAAAGGAATTTTTAAAAAGGCTGTTTATGTTTGCTCCTGAACACGTTTCTATTGCTTATTGGCATGCTTCCTGCCCTTTCCTCTTCAGAAGCTTGGGAACATGAAGACGCTGAACGCTTGACTCGAAGTATCTGACTTCCTGCCTATACATATTTAAACCGGTGGTACTTGCCAGACTGTACATCACCTGGGCAAGTTTCATCGCCTGCCATAAAATGGGTTGGCTGGAATAACTAGGCAGCTTACTCAGGGCAGCTGCTTGCCTGGAGATAAGCAGAAACTTGCCCTTCAGAAACGAGGTGCTAGAAAATACAGCAATGACATGCAGAACTGGAGAAATACAGACTAAGAAGACACTACCACTTCCTAGTGCAGTTTTCCTCAGCGGTTACGTTAGTTTATCGCCTCACCCCAAATTCCTGGTTTTCCTCAAAGCTCAGCTGTCTCAAGGAAGAATTTTTGACAAGGTTCACTTTTTCACATGTTAAGTTTGACACAAACCAGAAAGGGAACAAGCACTTACGAGCAATGGAAATGCATGGTAACAAATAGCTCCATGTTAATAAACACAGCAACAAAACTCAAGCGACTGACAATGGATGTGTCAGGACAAGGCTCCATCCGAAAAATCAAGGTCAGTGTAAACAGAACCCGAAGCATGCAGGAGGGAGAGCGCGTCACTGCGAGGGACACGAGCACTGCCTCACCTTCCTCTTGTCCAATGAGGGTATGGCTACCCCATTGGAGCGGTTAAGGTCTGACACCAGCACCTTCAGAATGTTCTGAATCTAAAGGAGGCGAAAGAAAAGGGGAAAGAGAAACGGCTCAGAAAAGGACAGAGAGAAAACGGCAATCAAAGGTAGCCAAAGAAACCAGCATCCTCCAGCTCAGTAGGAGCACACACCTCAAAACAGCAGCTCTGGACACACCCAGGGCTGCGCGACAGCACTGTACGATCAGACGCCGCTTTGGCACGTACCCTGACTCTAGTGTGCACCTTCCAGGAGAGGTAGTTGCTAACTATTGTGGCACACTTCATGTGCTGGTGATACAGGCATCTACGCCATTCATCTATTACACTGGCACAACCCTTCCCCGGCTCTAGTCGCGTTGTTCAGAAAACCAAAGAACAAGAAGGTGGCAAATGATTTGGGAGAAAGAATGAGACACTCACGTTCTCTGGAGGCTGCCGGTCATCGTTGGTGGGGGTCTCGGGTCTACTGCCTTCTTTAGTTTTGCGTTTTTTCTTAGTTCCTGCAGTTGCTCCAGGGCTATTCTTCTGCTGATATTCCTTCAGCTGTGGAAAAAAAGAAGAATCTGAAGTCCGAACACAATATGCCTTCTATGAATATATAAAAAAAAAAAAAAAAAAAATCAAACAACAAACTCCACAGGGTGAAAGGATGTAAAAAGTGTAAGGACAAGAAAAACAGTCTTCAAAAAGTTTGTCCCTCTGGGGGAAAAAAAAAAAAAAAATTGAAACAAATCCAGAGAAGCCTAAAGAACTAGTGTAAGGGGTTTATGACAAGAGGCTCAGAGTTGTAAACGTTCAACTTTTGTATACAGCTAATGATGTTCTTGGGAAACAATTTGATACTCCATACTGCAACTAAAAGGAGATTAAAAGAAGTATTTTGTGGGGTTTTAGTGTTATAACTAAGATCAATAAGGAAAAATTAATAACGGACAATTAATCCTGAATGCAAAGTGAAGAAGCAGTGCCTGATAGCAGGATCTTCCACTCTGTGAAAGATTTTAAGAAGGAAAATGACAATCCCCACAGATAACACATTAATACAGGTATTGTAATAACTGTGAAGTAAGAGGAGAAACAATCTACAACTGATTTTTAAATCATATCCACTTCACCCGGGAAAATCTAGTGTGATAAGCTGTAACTTGAAACCTGCTAGGTCTGCCGGCATTTTTGTGTATGTTACTGAACACCCAAACCCCGAACCAAGCGAGTCCCAGGCAGTTATGTAAACTGCCCGCTTCCACCTGCCCCCCGCCACAGCCAAAACACCCCCGTGCCCCCCGCGCCAGACACCGGCACCGGGCATGGCTGCGGCCGCGCTTCGGAGTCAAGGTGGGAAAAAAATAATAAATGAGAAGGATCCCATTATTCGGAGGATTTCAAAATGGAAGCCTGAACTGCTCCAGGACACTTTCCCATTCGTATGACTTTGACACAGAGGCGCATCCCGCCGGGACGGACGGGGCCGAGCAGCCCAAAGGAAAAAAATAAGGGGGCGAAAAAAAAAGGAAAAATAAAAAAAAAAAAAACAAAGGGGGGGGTGGGGGGGTGCGGGGGGAAGGGAAAACCACCAAAGCAAGCCAGGCAGACCGCACAGCACCGCAGCAGCACAGGCCCGGCCTCTCCCCGGCCGCCTCCCCCAGGCTGGGGGCGGCCGCCAGCGCCTGACACCCGGGGGCTCCCGGCGGCCCCCGCCGCAGCCCGGTCCGCAGCGAGCGGGGCGGCGAAGGACGGGCCTGCTCCGCGCCCCTCGGGGGAGGCCGAGCCCGGCCCGCGGCTCCCGATCCGCCCGGGGCCCGTGGAAACCGGCCGCCGCCTGCCCGGCCCGTCGCGGCCCACCAGCCCCGTCCCCCGCCGGCCCCTCACCTTCTTCTTGGCCGCCGCCAGCCTGCTCTGCCTGCTGCCGTCCGCCATGTCCGCCCCGCGCCCGGGCCACGTCAGCCGCGGCGGGGAGCGGCGGAGGCGGCCGCCAGGCCCCGCCCCGCCCCGGCCCCTCGCTCCGCTCACCGCGGCTCGGCTGCCGGGCGGGTGGCGGCCTGCGGTGCCCCGCTCTTCCGCCGCGACACCCCGCGACACCCCGCTCCGCCTGTGTGACACCCTGAGCTGTTCCTCTGGTGTGACACCCTGCAACACCCGGCTCTTCTGATGTGACACCCTGCAACACCCCGCTCCACCTGTGTGACACCCTGAGCTGTTCCTCTAGTGTGACACCCTGCAACACCCGGCTCTTCTGATGTGACACCCTGCAACACCCTGCTCCGCTTGTGTGACACCTTGAGCTGTTCCTCTAGTGTGACACCCTGCAACACCCTGCTCTTCTGATGTGACACCGTGCGACACCCTGCTCCGCCTGTGTGACACCTTGAGCTGCTCCTCCAGCGTGACACCCTGCAACACCCTGCTCTTCTGATGTGACACCCTGCAACACCCCGCTCCACCTGTGTGACACGCTGAGCTGCTCCTCCGGTGTGACACCCTGCAACACCCTGCCCCGCTCTGCTTGTATGACACCCTGTGCTGTTCCTCCAGTGTGACACCCTGCAACACCCTGCTCTTCTGATGTGACACCCTGCAACGCCCTGCCCCACTCCTCCTGTGTGACCGCGTGCCCCACTCCATGCTCCTGTATTGACTCAGTTGCCCAGAGTACATGCTGGGGAGCTGGGCGGGCTTCCCTCACCCTTTGTAGGGCACATCCTACAAATCCACATAGCTTTCCATTTTGTGTGCGTCGCTTTGATGTCTGAGCTCTGCCTTTGAAGTCACGGTTAGTGCAGGCGGTTGGTTTTTGCCGGTGTGGAATCCCATTCCCAAGTCCTTTGACATTCCAAGTGTGGCAACAGCAGAGCTTGGCTCATGCGGCCAGCCCAGGAAATCAGATATGGCTCCTGCCAGCGCCTGGCGCTGCACAGGGACACGTTTACCTTTGCCAGCCAGGCCAGGAGAGCTGCGGGCAGGAGGCGCCAGTCCGAGAAGCGTGGCAAGGTTGTGGCAGCGGGGCCGGGGTCTGCGGGGGCACGGCCACGCACACGGGAGCTGCGCTGGACCATCAGCAAGCGCTTCCTCCGGCCGGGCAGGACAGGCGGGGCAGCCAGTGGCTCGGGCAGTGGCAGCTTCTCCCCTACAAAAATAATAATTGTGTGAGTGACCCCACAGGCCCCCAGAGCTCTCCCTGAGACCCTGGCTGCAGCCCCGGAGGTGAGGTGGCTCTGAGGCATTTTTTGAAGGCACTGAGTGTAATCACCTTGGCTGCGGTAACTAGGATGGTTATATCCTGCCCCACCTAAATATCACCGGCAGCTTCACACGGGGAAGTTTGTTCTCAAGCGCTATCCCCCGCGTCGGGGGCAGGAACAGCGACAGGGCCCTGTCCGGGTAAAACCACAACTCCCAGCGTGCCTCGCGGCGGCCTGACTACAGCTCCCGGCATGCCCCGCGGCGGTGGCGGCTCGACTACAGCTCCCGGCATGCCCCGCGGCGGTGGCGGCCCGACTACACTTCCCGGCGTGCCCCGCGGCACAGGCCGCGTCGGCCCGGCGGGAGGCGGCAGCCCTGGCTGAGGGGGTCCCGCCGAGTGCGGGCCGCAGCCCGCCCCGCCAGCCGCTTCCACCGCCGCGGGCTCTGTCCAGGAGGTAGGAGCCGGTTCCCCGCTACCCCTTCCCCTTCCCGCGGGCCGTGCCCCCACCCCGGCCCCGCCGCGGGGGTGTCCGGTCTCTGACGTGGCGCCCCTCTGCTTTGCCAGGACCTCCGGTGGCGGCCGGCGCAGCGGCACTGCCGGCTTCAAGTCACCGGTGAGTCCCCGCCCGGGCTGGGGGGGAGGTGGGCCCTGCTCGGTGGCTGCCCCCGGGAGCGGCCTCTGCGGCGGAGGGGACCGGCGGCGGGTGGTGCCCCCCGGCCGCTGCCCGCACCCTTACGGGAGCTCGGCCGGGCTCAGCAGGGAGAATTTTTCCTGGAGGATGAAGTTGCTCGTTGCCTGAGTAGCTGCCGGCCCCGCCGTTTGGCGCTGCGTTGTCCTGGGTGCTTCTCTTAAAGGCCAGATTGTGATTTTTCTTTTTTATTTTCACTTTATGCTGTAAATCTATAAAGTCCTGTAGGACATGATATGGAGCAGGCTAACGTTACATAAACTGATCAGAGCTTCCCCCACCTCCCTGCCCAGGAAATACTTTTTTTCTTTTTTCTCCTTCTCCTAACCACAAAGTATTTTCTGATCAGTGCCCTCCAGCACTGTAGCATCTTATCCAGGGCTGAGTTAGTGTTAAATGTCTTCTGTGCTCCACAGGTCCCATCTCCAAGGTCCTGCCAACCTAATGGAGCCAATTCAGAAGCCCTGAAGTATGAAATCGAAGAGCTGAAACAGAAAGACCTTGCTCTAGACCAGGAAATTGCACAATTATTGTCAGAGTATGTCATTGGCAAGCTCAGTGTTTGCTGTCATGCATCAATTACTTTTGTTTTTAAAACAAAATGTGGTCCAGGAATTAGAGCTAAAAGCTGACCTCTTACGATGCTGTTTTATTGTGGAGTTATACGAGGTTGATTACAGTGTTGTTTTGAGTTATGGGACCTGTTACAGGAGGGAATTCTTTCTGGTTTATTTGGTAAAGCAAAACAAGTTTTACTGGGAGCTTGCATAAGAGGCTTTTAACCGTCATACCACAACACATCATGCTACCAGAAGAGCTTGTTCATGTGAGAATTAAAATTGAGATCATTACATGTATGACCTGCCAAATTTAGTCCCAGATAAAACTGTTTCCTTTTTTATTCCATCTTGATCAAGTGTTCACTTGTTTTGTGTCTGAGGTGAGTGGGTTAAACCTTTGTGTTCAAGAAGCAGAGGCGTTTTCCAGGCAAGCAGGTGGCCTGTAGAACACTTTGGCATGACACAGGGTAGTGCAACTGTTTTATTGTGGTTTCTTATGACATGCTGTGGCAGCTGCTTATTTGCAACTGTTTTGAGATAAAATTGCTGCTTGATTTTTAAAAGACAGGGAATCTCTGTGGTTATTCATTGCGAAGGAGTCATATTTTTTAAGGTAATGTCTAGTGCATAGAATGGAAATGGCAGAACAACAAAGGCTGTTCCAAAAGCTTTTTTGTTTTAGCCTCTAGGATAAACAGACTGATTTTTTTTTTTTTCCCTAGCTACAGGTTAGAGATACATATAAATTGAATTCACTACAGCCTATTCCTGCTTCTACTTGATTCTGAGAATTCAGGTGAATTGGGGTTTTTTTAGAAGTATTGATGTGGCAAAAAACCTCAGAATGAGGATCTGCTCATTTGTAGCTTTCATGTTTATGACTTGCAGCAACTGTACCTGCTGCCTTAGATTCTGCTTTTGATGTGCCAGGCTTGGGTACCTCAGATATCCTTGCCGTGCTTGGTCAGTAGTGGCAGCACTCGCTCTGCAGCAGCAGCAATCCCTCTGTGTCATCTCTGACCTTTCTGGTTTTATTGTTCCAGAGGCTACAGCCTGGAGGAATTGGAGAAGCACATCTCTCTGCTCCATGAGTATAATGATATTAAAGATGCTGGACAGATGCTGCTGGGCAAGCTGGGTAAGGAAGGGGAAAGCTGTTGAAGAACTTCTTAGTCAACATTTTCATATAGATGGAGAGAGAGAAGCCGCTATGCCATGAAGGCAGAGCTTGTTTTAAAGATTCTTCAATTCTAGGCTTATATTACCCAATCACTTGTGCAAGCACAAACGCTTCAGTCGTTACTTTCTTGGGATGCTTTTAGAACTGAACATGAAATAATTGTCATTACTGGTATTTTAGTCTGTGTTATGGATTACCAAAATTTGGTAAGTCTTACTAATTTTTGTCAGTTTGGTTCTTCATATGCTTAAAAAAATAAAGTGTTGAGACAAGCAGAGAGCATAGCTGCAAAACCTGAGATTGGTTTCTTAGCTATGGGAGATTTTATGGGATAGTTAGGGGCTACTGGGAGGAAAACACAACTTTTCTGACTGATATGATCTTTGTTTCATGAAAGCAATGGTATTTCTTTTCTAGCTGTTATCCGAGGGGTTACTACAAAGCAGCTCTACCCTGAATACGATCTGGAGCTTAGCGACTAATATTGAACCTGAAGACTGCCACGTTCTGCAAAAATGGCTGTTACTGGGCCACTGTGTTTTGGTGTCATATCAGTTTAGAACTGACATAATGCGGCCTCAAGTATGTTTGTAGAATTGCAACAGAGTGTGGGTTAGCAGCCTTATTTCTGAGAAGCTTTGGAACTTGAAAGTTGTTGAATCTGTCAACTGTTTCTTGCTTGTGGAAAAGGGATGTAGGACTTTGGATAATTTCATCTACTATCTGATCAACAGTATTTTTATTTTTTTATCGGAAAGGTTGTAATTCAGGTTGGTGTTAAGACTCTTTTCATGGAGCCTTTGCTTCTCTACCACATCCGGGGCTATTTGGATACTGAATAGATAGAGGAGGGAGGGCGTACAAATGTGCAATGTAATAGCTGCTTTGAAAGAAAAGAAAAAACCCTCAGGAGTAGGGAGGGAAGAAGGCTGAAGTTGTTGTAGTTTGGGGGTTTTGTTTTGTTTTATGATCAAATCCGGGTAAGTCTGGGTGTTCTGCATTTTTGTACTTAACTGCTCTGGTATCTAGAGGTTTTGTATCATTTCTGTAGTAAATGGCAAAATGTGAAGTTGTGTTGAACTGTCTGGTCTGAATAAAGCAGCTATCACATTTCTCAGTAATTCACTTGAAGATCCTATAAAACATCACATGAACCTGGGAACGAATTCTTAAACTATATTCTGAGACAACTCTAACATCTATTATTCAAATGTTTTCTGAGGGCTCTTAATGGAGACCGTGTGGCAGCGCTACCCAGGGATGGGTAGGTGCAGAATTACCCTTACTCTTCTAAATGCAGAGTCACTGTGAAAGTGAGTGGTGTCCTAAACACAAAATTGAGTGCATGAGCATTTCAATGTCGGGTGTTAGGATGGAGGGTGACTGCACAGACTAAATTTGGCTGCTTTGGGCAGTTCTAAGTGATAAAGTGCTCAGCTGACTGCAGACCCATTGTCCCTTTTTCACTCAAGCTTGATGTCCTTCTGCCCATTTTTACTTCTAAGACCTTCTCGCCAGTACGTTTGCCCTGGTCTCCAGTCAAGCCCATGCTGCAGTCTGTTCGTTATTTCCAAATTTGAATCGAATCTGTCTTCATAGTGCTTAGAAACCAGAAAACAGTCACAAGGCTGCTGCTGAGAACAGATAATTGTTTCTGTGCTCTTGGTTCTGGACCTGGCACGGAAGCATCACTAATAAGTATCTTGTTTTGCCACAAAAGCTGTGGGGAGGGGTCTAGAGCAGGGGCACAGACAAAGCCTGTGTATTCTGTGATTCATTCCAGTGAGTCTCTGCTGATGTGCAGCTGTGCTTCTCGGGAGGGATTTTACTGTGGCCATGTAAGAATGGACTCTCAGGGGTATGGTTACAGGTGTATCCTTCCCACCATAAACCCCTCATGCCAAGCGTGGAAAGCTCCCGAGTTTTGGATTAGTTTTTAGGGGAGGAAAAAAGTCACAAGGTGGCTAGAACTGGGAAATGCTAACTTTGTTCTCAAAATCCATGTTGCTGTTTTGGCTGGTATTTCCTGTGTGCAAGAACTAGTTGAGCCTGGAGTGTTCCAGCCAAAATGTTAGTCTGGCAACAGCACGTGCAACTGGAAATGGTTTTTGCAATGGGATGTACAGAAATTCCTTCAGTTTGTGTAAGGTGTAAGCCGGGGAGGATGAAGTATACTCTGTTACCAAAGTTACTGAAGGTTATTTAAGGACTGAGAAGTCCATGTTTTCTTCCCCTCCTTGTAGGAGCGGGAGGATTAAAACTTGCAGCTGTGGGAGCGTTGTGGCTGGCTGCAGAG
Source organism: Strix aluco (assembly GCF_031877795.1). Lineage (NCBI taxonomy): Eukaryota > Metazoa > Chordata > Aves > Strigiformes > Strigidae > Strix > Strix aluco. The sequence continues at coordinate 9,527,061 of NC_133950.1, read as the reverse complement.
CTCACGCTCCTGCAGCGATGGGTCTGCACTTCAGTTGGCACAAGACAGTTGTCTGTGGGAGGTGCCCTGACCCCACTCCCTTGTCCGCGGAGGATGAAAACCCACAGAACCAACCAGCTGAGATAAGAGCAACTGCCCTTGGGGAGTCCCTGCGGCTGGCACGGTGACGTGCCACATGGTGGCAGCTCCGCGCTGCTGCTGCTGCTTTATGCAGAGCAGGGAAACCCAGAACAACTGAAAGATTCCAGAGTCTAAGTTAACGACTCCTGGGGTGCTTCAGGACAGGACCGCACTCTTTAGGTACTTCATCACGGCCCCTCTTACTGCTCCTCCCAGAGTTACTTCTTACACCTTAATGGCTATTGTCTGGAGGATGATATGCTGGCCTTTGGCCAAATCCAGAAGAGGAACAGAACAAATCTGCTTTCTATAAATAAATCTCCAAACTTGCTAGCTAAGTGTATAGCTGCAAAAATACTGAGTACAATAATGGTGTTAACTTCAGATTTTTAATTTAAATTTAGAAAGTGTATTTCTGCAAAGTCAGACCCAGCTGTAGCGAGCTAACAGAGAACAAATGGTATGACAGAGCTTACAGAGTTTCACTGAAGGGCAGTACATGCTGTCTGCATGGAGCTGCTGCAGAGCAGGATAGCACAGACCCCTGAACACCCTTGGCTGATCAGGAAGAAAAAAAAAAAAAAAGAAAAAAAGCAGCATGCTCTTTTTTCAATGAGTCAGTGTACTCATGGATGCGTACTGAGCCAAGAATCTGCCTCTTCCCCTTTAGGTCACTTTCAGTTTTATTTCTTGTGTATCTTACACATCAAGCAGCTATTACAAGCCACTTTCCTCATCACACACGCCTACTCTGGATATAACCATTTCCTTGCATTGCTTTGGGCAAGCTGTGTTTCCTCCTGCACGTCCCTCTTTTAGTCTGACTTTGAGCTCTTACGTGTCTGAAAGCAGGGCTAATGGAATGAAAACACTCCAAGACAACAGGGGGACAATAAAATCCATATAGTAGATAAGTTATGCTGCCAGTTGCAAGGAACAAACAAATCTGTGCAATCAAGGGAATACAGCTCTCTAAGATGCTGTCTATTTCCTGCTGCTAAACAATTTGGGGATGGGCTTTTATATCCCTTAGCAACCTAATGTTCCCAAAGTCAACAGGAATTTTGGCACAGCTAACTCCTGTTAATGAGCTGTTTGCGATGCTTTAAAAAAAAATTATACAGCCTGTCACTGAAAAAAATGCTTCTCTGATTACAGCCATCTCAAGGAAAGGGTAGAAGTGAACCGCAATTAACCTCTTTCCTTCTGCTGTCCATCATGTTGTCAGCATGTAGCTGCGTTATTGTGCTACAGAGATTGCTTGGGCACGTTCCCCCCGTAGCACACACTCAGCTGTCTGCAGCCTGGGCCATCTCCGCATCCATCTTATGAAGATGACTTTTATCCTGATGGCCTAGTGTTTTCTCTATCTCTGTTTTCACTTTAAGCTGACAGTCCCAAATTGCATTCTGTATACTCTGCAGGTCCCACTGGGTTCTCAGGAGAGCATCATCCAGTGTGAAAACACCGTCCCGTATTCTTCGCACTTGCGTGCACACGGCAGATGATTTCAGCTCCAGACCAATCTCATGAACTATTTTTCGGAGGTACTGCTGAGTCTCATGCAAGCACTGGATTTCTAGGAGGACAGAGAGGTTCCTTCAGAAGCAGCAAACAAACTCAGACCTTGTCTGTAAATCCAGACATCGCTCACAGTTACCTGAAAGAACTGGCTTGGTAAAAGAGACTATTTCAGATACAGCATGGCTGGATTATGATTTTTCAGAATACTGCAGGGTGTCTTAGCCCCTCCCAAAATGATACAGGATAGATACAGGAGAGTAATGTAGAAATTAAGGTATTTCAAAGCGGGTAAGAAAAGGTACCTTTTTAGTAAAACAAATAATTTGTGAGGAGACTGGCTGCAGGAAAGCAATCCACACTTTAAAAAAAAACCCAGAACACTGAACTGCATTACGCTGAAACACCAGGATAAGGAAGAATTTTGCCTCCTGTGTATTCACCATGCAAATTTTCTTGCTTCAGTCTAAGATCTGGAACCAGCAAGGAATAACCTGTGAGCTAGGTGCACAGCTGGCTTGATTTATAAAGCAGCTTCGGTATTGTGAGGTTCCAGGTCTTGCCCTACCAAAAAAATCTTTCAACTGCACTAAAGAGTTCATCTAACAAGGAGGTGCTTTTGTGACTCTGGAAACTACAAAACATTAAATTCTCTGTGGAGATTACCAGTTATGTGTTGATACAAAGTTCTAGCAATTCATTTTGCATTAAATCACAAGTAAGAAACTGCAATTTACTGACTGACTTGCTGTAATACATACTCAGACTTCCCCAGTACATTCTGTACCAGTCCTACCTAGCTGGAATTCTGGAAGTGTGAACTGGCGGCATCGGATTGCTGTGATGATTGGAGGGCTTTTTCCCATGGGGCGGATCAACCCTTTGACAGCCAGCTCATACGCCTCTTGTGTTTTCATATCAATGTTAGAATGCCTGGAAAAAGAAAAAAGGGAGCAGACACTTAGTACCTCTCTTCAATGGGATTCAAAATATCTCCACCCCCAGTAAAGCAGAGCTGCAATTTTTATTCTTAAAACTGCCTATGTGTTGAGTCTTTGCATATATTTTAATGCTGTACGTGTACTGTCAGTAGTGTAGCACGGCTTGGGATGGAGGTACTTGGTCATGTCTACAAGATATTTTTGTAGGTCCTAGTGTAGCTAATAGGTCCTAAAATAGCTGGAGATTTCAGGATACAAGGACGCTTAACTGCAACCTCTCACCAGAGCACAGAGCACTCTGAGTAACTTCTCTCTGTTCCTGTCTAGCACTACAACCTTTAAAGACTTTGATTATGGCTAACAAAATCATCCCAAATCAGCAAATGGCAGTTGGATCAGGTCAGCTGCATTTCCCCATTGGATACGTACATCAGCAGGGCCTTATGATTTGTTCCTTGAATGACAGCGAGAATCCGTTCCAGCTTCTCCCTTGTGATATGATCTGCAAACATTAAGGCAGAAACAAAGTCTCAATTATCCACCCAGAAACTGGAAAGAGACAGCAGTCTGAAATGTGCCATCAGGGTATTACTGTCCCTTTGGCAGGCAGTCACATCAAAATGGGCTGATGAGAACCGCTGAGGTGGCTTTAGCAGAGTCACTTCTCCTGGCTGTACTCTGGTAACGCACTGAGCAGCACAGCGCCGGCTACAAAGGGAAGAATTATCTTGCTTAATTGATTTCGAGATGTTGGCTCCAGTTTCTCTTACTGGGTGTTTGAAGAGTTTCATTCAGTTAAAGTTTCTAACCACTTTCTCTTAAATATGATTTACAGAGAGATCTGCGACCCACCCAATCCAGTAGCTGTGATCAGGACTCATACTGGCTTTGTCTATATCGTGGTTGTATTTAGAGCAGGTGGACTATGACATCAGGATTGCACATGGGCTGCGTGTAAAAATAACGACCAGAAAGCACTTAAGATGTACCTTTATCATTGTGCAATTTACCTGGTTAAATGCTTTACAGTTAGCATGTTGTTTGGTATTCTGGTTTGGGGTTTTATTTTTAAAAATACATTAATTCAGTTTCTTACCAAATGTTGTCTTCTCTACTAGCTTCCCCGTGTCTGAGAAGTCATCAGTGGCTTTACCAAACAGCCCACCAACAGTGTAAACCTTGAAGAAGGGCAAAGAGTGCAATTTATCAAAGAAATACTCCAAGCAATAGAGTAGCAATATTCTGCCATGCAGCTGCCAGGCAGTGCAGGCTATGACAAAGTTGCACAAAAAGACAACAGCGTCCTCTGCTCATACAGCCACGTGTGGATGCTCATGTGATCGATGAAATTCCAGACCCTGGAAAGCTCTCAAAAGCGTTGGTGGGTTTGAGACTCAAAAGCAGAACCACCGTCACAGGGCCAGTCTGGGTCACTGCGGCAGGGAATAAGTGTGAGGTTGTGCTCGGATATTGCGAGGCCGTTCAGAGCCAAGACCTACCTTGGTGAGGTGGCAGTTGTACAGATCAGTGAGTAGCTTGTTCCCATCGCCTATGCCAAGTACTGAAACACAGAAGATGGGGAACCCGTTATTCAGCCGCACGGAAAGTTACTGATGTGAATTCACACAGCGTTGCACGCTCACGTTGCCCTTTCCTCCCCCTGGAAGGGCGATGTCTGTGCGAGGTCATGTCTGTGCAATTAGACCCCCAAATTACTGCCTGTCATTAAAAGTATGATAAGGCTGTAACTAGGGCTCTTGGATTTCCCCAGAACTTTCCACCTGGGTACTTCAGGGCAGATGCTTAGCAATGCTGGCCACAGGGAAGCCAAATCAAGTGGTGGGGTGGAGATGGGGGGTTATGTGGCCGATTGCTGATGGTGTCACCAGCAGGAGCCTGGTGCCTCACAGTGCCGGGGTACAGGATCGCTCCCATCTCCCGGCCTTGCCAGTGTCTTGTCGCATCATTTCCTCTGCGTTTTAACATTTATACTCCCAGCTGGGTTGTGAGACCCGGGGGCTGCTGCTGGGTCACGGCTGAGTGTTCACCGCTCCTTCCCCACGTGGAAACCCATCACCGGCGGGACGCGGCACCGTTCTGGGACGAGACCCACCGAAGACTCCCGAGGACTTCACGTCCAGCCGGTGACCCGCTCCGATCTTCAGCTTCCTGAACCGCGGGCCTCGGACTGCAACGGAGACAGTGTCGGGGCCGGTAGCAGCCTCCGCCACCCCGGGGGCTCCCACCGTCCCGGGGCTCCCACCGCGCCACCCCCTCCCAGGTCGAGGCCCCGCGGCGGGTCTTACCGAGGGGGTGGTCGGCCAGCACCGGCACCCTGGTGGCCACCAGTCCCACCGCCCCCCCCGGGGCCGGTAGGAACCGGACGTGCTGCCGCGGGGCGCGCCCCGGCGCCGCATTCAGCTCTGCAAGAGAAGCGGGGAGACGGTCAGGGGCGGCCGGCAGCCCCCCGGGGGAGCGGGGGTGTCCCCACCGCCGGTCCCCACCGCGCAGCAGCCGCAACTCCACCGCCTCACGGACGCAGCTCCACGCCACCCCCGCCGGCTTGTAGACGGCGAAGAGCCCGCCCGGTACCGCCGCCATGTCGCGCTGCCCGCCCCGCTCCGCCCGCCCCGCTCCGCCCGCTCCGCCGGGCGCTTCCGGGGCAGGCGGCAGCGCGGGGCGGCGGGGAGGGGGGGGAGATGCTGCTGCTGCGGCGGGCGGCGGTCCCGCTGCTGCGGGCGGGCCTCGGTTCCCCAGGCAAGTGCCTTCCCCCGTCCCCGTCCTCCGCGGCAGCCCCGGGACCGACCGGGCGGTGGCCGCCCCGCTCCGGTGCCCGCGGGCGCTGGGGTCTCTCCGGGCCGGTTCCTCACCCCCTGCTCCCCGCAGGCAGAGCCTGTCTGAGCCGCGCCGAGCCGCCGGCCCGGGATGGCCGCAGCGGGGAGGAGGAGGAGGAGGAGGAGGAAGGGTGCTACCAGCTGTACCCCGGGCACATCCCCACCAGCCCGCTGCAGAAAGCGCTGCTGGCTGCCGGCTCGGCCTTTATGGCTCTCTGTGACCCCTACAGACACGGTAAGCTGAGCTGGGGGGGGCTCCTTCCACCCAGCGGCCTTATTAACGTCCAGCAAATCCTGCCCCGTGTCTCCCGGGAGTTTCTCATGGGACTTTTAATTCTCCTCCCATTGGGTGAGACATTTAGTAATGGGGCAAGTGCAGGGCTGAGCCCTGGCCCAGGGCAGAAGGCTGTGGAAAAGTGGGTGAGGAACCCCAAACACACCCCAGTGATCTCCTCCTGGCCCCCTGTGATGCCACCCACCCCATCTCATTCCTCCTTGGACCCCCAGGCCTCACGCCTGCTCCTACGTCCTTCTCTGTGGGTGTCACCGGGGCAGAGCAGCCCCGAAGCTGAAGATCCGTGGTTTGTGGGGCTCCTTGCTTTGCCACAGGCTTCCTGCCTGCTCCTGGCCGAGGGGTTCGTTGCCCCATTTCCTCACCTGCCAACTGAGGACAGCTGGATGTTGCAAAAACCACTCTTGGGTCACTCTCTGGTCTCTCTTTCAGACATGGTGGCAGTCCTCGGGGAGACCACAGGCTGCCTGGCCCTGCCCAACCTGCGAGACAAGATGAAACACCACCCTGAAGGTTACCGCATCCTCCAGTGCGTCCCTCCGCATCCCCCCCTCCCTCGCCGCGTGGTTGGTGGTGGGAGGGAGACACGAGTCCAAGCACATTTCTTGGGCCCTGTGAAGGGAGAGCCCTGCACTCCCTGGCTTGAAAATGGCACAGGCGTTTTGTTAGCTCTAACCCTCCAGGTTGTTTATTTTACTCTATTTTTAATGATCACGAGAGTTCTGTGGCAAGTCTAAGGGCAAGAGCAGAGCAGGCGCTGGGCCCAGCCCTATTTCAAATGTTGCTGTCTGTCTGTTCTGCTTCACTGCTGGAACTGGCAGGTGCCAACGCAAGGAGACGCAGCAGCAGGCACAGGGGAGAAATCCATGGACGTGGTGGGTTTTCATCACTGCTCAGCAATGGGTGAAAACCCACCACGTCCATGAATTTCTCCCCTGTGCCTGCTGCTGTGTCTCTTGCATTGGAGACTTCGTCTCCACTGGTCTGCCTCCTCCTTAGGCACCTCCGTATTTTCTTTTTCAGTGCCCGCAGCATCTCCCTAAGCTGTGAAATGAGGCCACTTCTCTTGTCTTCCTTGTTAAGGCTTGATCGCTTTTGCTTCCATGTCTGCAGGGACTTGTCGAGCGTATGTCGGGAGGGACTTTATGAATCTCTTATTAACCAAGATCTTACTGCTTATTTGCTTGCTTTCTCCCTGCTCCTTCTTATGTGTCACGCCTGCCGCTTGTGTATTGTTTGGGTTGTACCACATAGGGGCTGGGGAGAAGCTGCCTTTTGCCTCACGTTTGTGCAGAGCAGCCTGATTCTGGCTCCAGATGCTGATCTGGCAAAGGACACAGAGCACCAGGATGGGGCCGAGGAACTGCCCACGGAGAGGGGACAGCAAAGCCACCGAGGGCTGGGGAGAGGTGTCCCCACTGGCTCCTTGCCCCGTGGTATTGCAGGGATTTGTGCACACAAGTCTTTTTTTTTTTTTTAATCCTCTAGCTGCTGAGGTCCCTTTGACACCAAATACAGAAGGAAGAGCCTGCAGCCAGGGTGAAGCTGGTGCTAGTCCTGCTTATCTCTCTGACACCTCCACTCCAGGGGCTGAGCAGCTGCTGGATCCAGGGCTTTTATCATGGGAGGAATTTATCCTGTGTATGGAAATAAAAGAGCTTTTGTTTAGTTCCAGGGCTGTGGGGCACCTGTTTGCCAACAACCTGGAGAGAAGACCTTTCCATGCACGGTTGCCACGTGGCTGGCGGTGAAACCCTGAGCAGGAGAAAAATTAAACCTGTGTTTAGAACAAATTCCCTCCCCTTTTTAGGGTTCCTTTGAAGCTCTGGCTGCTTTGCAGAGATGCTAAAGAGCTCTGCTCTCCGGGGGCCGGCTGTTGCTGGAGACTGCCTGGCTGGCAGCCCACATGGCAGCAGCATTTTGGTGCAGAGGACACCGGTGTTTTTGCAACTGGAGTTGCTACAGGAGCACAAGATGAGAGCTCTTTTGTTGCTAAGGCTTCAGGTAGATCCTTTAAGCAATTTGTGTCCCAGCTTCAGCAACAGAAATAAGGATGATGCTATCCCTGCAGTGAGCAGTCAGGATCCGTGCAAGGAAAATGCCCGGGAGGGGCAGAGGCAGGGGATGAGGGCTTCCAGGGGCTCCCTTTCTCCAGGACTCCCTGCTGTGCGTTTCACTGGGAGACTCACTGACCTGTGTTCTCCTTTCAGGGAACGGCCTCGCATCCGTCTCTCCACCCTGGACATGTCCAAGCTGCGGGGGCTGCCGGACGGCTCGCTGGGCCGAGAGTACGTCCGGTTCTTGGAGGACAATGTGAGTGTGGGGTTTCACAGGGTGCAAACGGCTGTACTTGATCCCTGTGTTGAGAGCATGGATGTGCTTTAGAGGGAGATTGGAGCCATGGAGGAACCTGTGGGGGACCCTCCAGGAATGAGAGGGAGCTGGGGAGACCGGATGAGATGCTGAGTGTTGGACAGTGCTGGATTTGTCACCAGTGCTGCACAGTCCTTAGTTTTCATCTGTGTAAATGACACTGACCCCTGTTATTGGAGGCCGGGAGATGCACTGAGGAAAGGCACTACGTATTGCTGTGCATTAAACAATGAGGCCAGAAACTGGAGGTTTGGAAGGGGCTGAATTGGACCTCTTTGGATTTGCAGAAGGTTTCTCCAGACACCCGAATGCCACCCAAGTTTGTTGATGATGAAGAGCTGGCGTATGTGATCCAGCGGTACCGGGAAGTCCACGACCTGATGCACACCCTCCTGGGCATGCCAACCAACATGCTAGGTGAGCAGCAGCGGGCTCAGAGGGCTGAGCTGCCAAACCCCACTGATGATGCTCAGCTCCATCTCCCAGGAATGGAACAGGCTGCACCGGTCAGACTCCTTGATCCTCAGCCCGGGTTGGTGTGCAGGGCGGTTTGCATCATCTCTGTCCTGCATCGCTGGCTCTGTGGTGACCGAGAGGCCATGGGATGTCACCTTTCCCCTGCTGGGAGATGCTCTGCCCGAGCCCTGGGTTCAGGCAGCTGCTGGGCCTGCTGAGTGGGTGTTTGCTGCCTGGCAGGGAGGGTGGCAGGGAGGGAGGAATATTTCGCAAGCTCTGAGCGAAGGCAGAAGTGAAGGGTTCCTGGTTGCTCCTTATCTGTGTGTCTCCATGTCCTTTGCCCTCATTTTGTGTCTGACTCAGGAGCAAGCCGCAAGTCGAGCCTTGCTGGTGAGCCTGCGGGAACCAGCATGTCAGGTCTCCTACGCAGGCTTTGGCTGAGCCCTGGCAGCATCTGTAAAAGGTCTGTCCTGTGCCGAGAGTCAGGGAGAGCTGCGCAGGGAATCAGGCTTCAGCAATTGCGTTGCTCTGCAGGGAGCCGGCCTGCCTGGGAGGTGTTTCCCAAGCTCATGGGGCATCACTGTGGGGTGCTGCTCCTGTGGGCCATCCCTTTCGTGTGGGTGGTGTATGATGAGGCTCATCCTGGCACAGGATGAGGCCACGGCCAGCCCTGGGGAGCATTCCTGAGTCCTGCCACAGGGATGGAGGGGATGGGTGCGTAGCCATCCCGGGGAAAGGGCAGATTGTGCACCTGCATTGAGGGACCGCGCGGCCCTGGCTGGCCCTCGACCCGAGTGCCCTGCCTGCTGACAGCCTCCCTGCTCCCTCCCAGGCGAGGTCGTGGTGAAGTGGTTCGAAGCCGTCCAGACGGGGCTGCCCATGTGTGTCCTGGGAGCAGCGTTCGGCCCTGTCCGTCTCAGCACACGGTAGGCACCAGCACTGGCCGATGAGGAGGGAGTCTCTGCCCTGGGGATGTGCCAGCCTGGGTGATGCTTTCCGGTGTCCTCTGGGGATGAAGAGGGTACACTGCTAGTTTGCAGGGGGAGTCAGTCAGGGATCCCTCATGTGAACCTGCTGCTGTGTCCCCACAGCCCAGGGAAGCGGTGACAGCAGGAGGCATGGCTTTGCCTGGTTGCTGAAGCAGAACCTGATGCTTCATCTACTTCCAGCACCAAATCTCCTGTGCCAGGCAGGAGGAGCAATGCCCAGGCCTGGCTGCCCATGGCTGGGCACGTGTTGAGAGCCAGCAGGACCGTCACCACACTGGCGACCGTTCCCTGCCCCACCACATCTGTTTTGGTGGACCAGCACCGTTTGGGGAGTGGAGAACCTGAGGTCTGATCTTGGGTTTGCTGCCAACTGTAACCTTCCTGGCTCACTGTCCTCTTCTGTGCCTCAGTTTCCCCTGTGAGTTAAGCAGGAGGGATGCTAGAAGGGTGGAGGGGTACATGGGACACATGGGTTTGGCATCTGCCTGCAATGGGGACTTGGAGAAGGAAATAAAAAACAAAACGTGGAAATCAAAACTGTCACCTCCTGTATTGTTTGTTCCAGAAAGCTGCAGGTCCTGGCCACTGAGCTGGTTCCCTGGGCGATTCGGAGCGGGCGCAACGCCAGCTGTATCCTGAACGTCTACTACGAGCAGCGCTGGGAGCAGCCAGTGGAGTCCCTGCGGAAGGAGATCGGCATCTTCCCTCCCCCGGCCGTTCGAGTGTGAGAGCTCAAGTCCGGGGAGGGGACAGGGAATCCCCGTTGGCAGCAGCAGCTGTCCCCAGCCACGCTCCATCTCCTGCCCAGGAGCACAGCGTGGCTCTGCTACCAGCCGCTGCGGACCCAAGGGCTGAGTTTTCTCCTGCCAAGAGCTGGCACCCTCCTGTTGGTAGAGGACAAGTGGCACCTCCCTGTGCCATGACAAAACTTGACCCTTTTTGCTGTGTGTGATTCAGTGGAGGGATGGCAAGACCCGCCATGCCTTTGCCAGCTGGGTCTGGCTGCTCGGGTACCCCCCAGCAACAGCGCTTCAGTACTGATGCTCTGAAATGCTGGGACGGGAAGGGAGCAGAGCTGGTTTACAACACACTGCAGCAAACTGCTGCCTCAGCCTTCTGCAGCTCTGGGGCTGTATAGGTAAATCCCTTCTCCCACCCTCCCTGGAAAGGTTGAGGCTTAAAGTCTTAGGGCCACCCTGGACTGGAGCTAAACTAGTGATTCACAGAGCAGCCCAAGGGCAGGTTTGGTATGTGCGACAGTGAAATCCCTTCTTGTGCTGGTGCCTAACTGGTCTCCTGATGGGTCATGTGGGACGTGCCTCACGCCTTGGAGACCAGGCGGTGTGCGATTGCATGCCCACAGGAGCAGGCAGGGAAATACCTTTCAATACTATCCCTGCTGGATTGGCTGTTCGAGAGCTGATCCCAGTCTGCTGTGTCTCCCTGTAGTCCCTCCCCATCAGAAATGCTGAAATCCACGTGCTTGCACTGGGTTTTCAAGAGGAATCATCCCCTCCTCGGGCAACAAAATGACGTGATTGGGAATAAGGGGCTGAATCCTGAGAGTGCAGAAACGGCGGCTGCTTGCACTGCGTCTGGGAGCTGATTGCTGTCTGGGTTAATTAAACAGGGCTCCAGACTGCCAGCAGCTGGAGAGCAGAGCTGTCGGATGCGAGGGCAGAGCCACGAGGCCGGGGGCTCTTTGTACATGTGGGTTTGCTGTTGAAATTCCTTCTTGCTTAATAAAATCCACGGTGGAGCTTGTGGTTTGTTACCCCTCTCCTTCCACCCCATCTCCCCTTCTGAGGGGGAGATCTGCTGTGAAACCTCACCCCTTTTCAGCTCCAGTTCTGCTGTTCTTTGTGGTGGCAGGTGATAGCAGGGCACACGGGTGCTCGCGCATCCCTGGGGACCGGGGTGCAAAACGGGCTGTGGAGCTGCAACTTTCCAGCTGGGATTTGGGGGTGCTGGGCTGCTGAGTGGCTCCTGGTGGTGGTTGTTGCAGAAAGGCCCAGACAGGGGAAGATCGGGGTGCGGAGCAGGAAGGGGGGCAAGGCCGGGGACTTCCTAAAGTGGTCCTGGTTCCCAGGGGAGGGAGGGGGTGCTCTGACTGGGGTCCTTTGGTGGTCCTGGGAGGGGTTATGCAGCCGGGGGACTGGGCGTTGCCCCGCTGTGAGATTCACTGGCCCCGTCCCAGTCTCCTGAGGGATGCTGGAGCAGACAGGCAGAAGCAGAGGCTGATGGTGTGTCACTCCATCCGCAGAGGCTGAGCAGGGACAAAACTCTCGTTTTTTGGGCTATGTTTAAGAGCAGACACCAGAACAGGGACTGGCTTCCTTCTTGCGCTGCCTGACTCCCCGTTTTCAACTTCTCCCTCTATCCTCCCCCATCAGCCACGCTTTGGGTTTTTCTCCAAAACCGGGCTCATGCCTCCCCTTGGCCTCTGGAGTTATTTCAAGAAGATAATAAAAGATATCATATAAATACATCCTTCAGCTGGTGGTGAAATGCACAGAGTGGGGGTTGTCCTATTGCACTGGTCAGGATGAAAGAAGCGTTTGGCCCTAAAATGACCTGAAAATGTGCTTTTCTGCATCAGAAATGTGTCGGAGCTTTGGGGTGGTTAAACCAAAGGGCAGAAAAGATTCGTCGCTTCCAGAAGCTGTGAGCAGCGATCAAGGAAACACGGGAAATGATGGTCACGAGAGAGGGTTTCGCTGCACTTTGGGTTATTTAGTGCGGCCGTGCGGCGCTGGGGCTGCCGGCGGCGGTTGTGCCGCCTTCGCGCAGCCGCGTGTTGCTTGGTGGGCTGGTGCCAGCGCTACAGAAATGGCACGGCATGTAATTTTAAACTGCATCTGCTCAGCCGGATCGCTTAACGGCCGCCGCTTGTCGAGTCTGCAAGAAGGAAGGCGGCAGCGGCAGAGGGGGGAAGCGGGGGTGATTTTGGCAGGTCAGGCACAAGCCATGTGAAAATTCTTTTTTTGGAGGGGACAGATCCGTGCCATGTGAAAATGCTTTTTTTGGGGCAGTCCGTGTCTGCGCTGCTGGGGCTGTTTTGGGGGATGCGGTGACGATGACCACCAAGGGAGGGGATGATGCTGCTGAACCCCGCACGGACCCGCTGGGATCGAGGCACATTTTACGGAGTGGACCCCCGGGAGCGGCCGCGGCCCCGAGCTCCCTCTCCCCGGTACACGGGCCGCGCGTGGCTCCGCTCCGAAAACGGGTCTCGCCGAGGGCCCCCGCGGGGCGGCAGCGGCCGGGGGTGGCGGCTCCCCCCGGCCCGTTGCGGTTCGCGGAAACCCGCAGAGCGATCGCCGCGTCCCGGTGGCAAAATGCGACTCTGGTGGGACTCGAACCCACAACCTTTGAATGACTCCCGTCACACGCGCTAGAAGTCCAATGCGCTATCCATTGCGCCACAGAGCCCTCGCTCTGCCCCGCCGCCCTCACCGCCTCTTCCCGCCGCGCCGCCCCGCCCCGCCCCGCCCCGCCGTTCCCCGGGACCGCGCCCGCCGCCGCGGGGCCGGACCGGCGGGGCCGAGCGGGGACTACGACTCCCGGCGGGCCGCGCTGCTCGTCCCGCCCCGCCCCGTGCTGCAGCGGCGGGCGGGACCCGCTCCTGCTCCCGGCCCCGCTCCCGGTGCAGGTGGCCGGGCCGCAGCGGACGCCCCGGAGCCCGGTAAGAGCGCGGCACCGTCCTTCCCCTCCCCGTCCCCCAGCTCCCCGCTCCGTGACCTCCCGGCGCCGCTCTGTTCCGCTGCGGCGGCCACGCTGCCTCCCCGCGGGCGGCCGGGCGGGGCCGCCACGGCCCGCGGTTTCCTCATGAGGCGCCGCGGCCCTGAGGGTGGTACCGGGGTCCCTCAGCGCCCCCCCCCCCCCGATCTCCGCAGGAGGTACCGGGGCTCCTCAGCCTCCCGCCTGCTCCTGAGGCACCGCGGGTGACACCGGGGCCTCTCAACCCCCCGGTCTCTTCATGAGGCGTTGGGGCCCTGCGGGCGGTACCGGGACCCCTCAGCCCCGCCGGTCTCCTCGTGAGGCGCCGCGGCTTAGCGGGCTGCGGGGCTCCCCCCGGGGATACCGGCTCTCCCCGGGCAGTTCCGCGGCCTGGCCGGGCTTAGAGGAGGAGAGTCCCGGCCGCAGCCCCGGTGTGAGGCCCTCATGGGCCTCCTGGTTCTTCTGCCCCCTCAGATGGGGCTGGGCTGGGCTGCTCGCCCTCCCTGCGGGGGATGAGCCCGCCGGCCCCGGGGAAGGGCGGGGAGGGCGGAACGGGGGGGGACCCCATCACCCTGCCCAGGGCTAAGTGGGGGGACAGGTGCCCCCCCGGTTGCTCATGCTGGAGAAATGACTCTGGGGATCTCCCAGCCCCTGGAGCTTGACCGGTCTCCTGCCTGTGGTCCCCCCTGTGACCTGCTCCCCAGGCTGGTCCCTCTCCCCAGCTCTCCTTGGGTCTCTGTGCCCCCGGGTGATGGATCCCTGCGGTTTGCCTTTGTGCCCGCTGGCCGTGGAACTGCAGGCAGGTCTTAATTTTCTCTGTGCTGATGCAGCTAGACAAGACCTGAATCCTTAACGGCAGGGCTGGACGTCTCTGGCAGTAATGCACCGGTTATCTCTCGGTAATCTCTCACCGGTTATCTCTCAGTAATGCACCGGTTATCTCCTGGCAGGAGGCACCGGGCATGCCGGTGTGAGGCAGAGATGTGAGCAGAGGATAACAGGGGCCTGTCTGGGCCTGTCTTGCCTTCAAGTGGGAGATTAAGCACCTTGCTGCCCACACAGAGTGTGGCTCCCCACCGCCAGCTCTCCACCTCTGTCTGTTTGATGTGAGCATGTAACGAAGGGCCCAGGTCTTGGCCGAGGTGTAGTAGTTTGATGGTGATCTAAGAGTTGCCCTGTTTAACTGCAGAGAGAGGCTCCTAGGCAAAAATGCAGTGGGTCTTGCCCTGCTAAAAGGCTGAGGGACTGTGTTGTGGGATCTCGGGCCTGGGAGATGTTTGGTGGGGAGTGCTCAGAGGCTGCTGGCACAAGGGGGGATCTCTGAGCAGGGGCTGTGGACAGGAGGATGTCCCCAGGCCCCCACCCAGCAGTGGCATCTTGTGCTCTGGTGCATCCCTGCCTGCTGCCAGTGGCACGGCTCGGAGTTGAGGCAGCCTGCGTGACATGCCAGGGCACGGTGACCATGTGGCACTGCCTTGGCTCTCACCCTGCCAGCATCTCCTACCAAATCCACAGAGGCTCCCCGGACCTGGGGGAACTGCATGGAGCAGAGGGAGAGCCACAAGTGTGGCTCCTGGCCACGCCGAATGTGGCAGGGCCCACTCAGGGCTGCCAGCTTCAGAGCAGTGAATCCACCTTCAAGAGGGAAAGGGAAATGACATGAGTGTTTCCTTCCCCTTCGGCCTGTGTCCATGCCGGGAAGGACCAGTTTTATTTAGGAGCCCTTGAGCTGTGAGGGTCATGTCACTGTCACTTTCCTCTGCCCGATGCTGTTGCCCAAAGAGCCTTTGCTAGATCATGGTCTCCTGTGAGTCTCAGAGCCACGTCTGGGGTGTGTTTAGCATGGGGACACAGGTGCTGGTTTTGGGGGACAGGTACCAGAGACTGAGTTGCTGTCCACAGGGCATGGGGTGGGGGTCTGGGCACTCCTGGCAGCAGCGACAGCCCTTGTTCTGCCCGCTCCAGCCTGGCCAGGGGATGCCTGCCTTGTTCTGACCTCGTCCCTGACCCGCTCTGACAGTGTCTCCAGCAGAGCCAGGCCAGGAAACTGCCCGCCGACAGGAGGGTTTGCAAACATGAGCAGAGCTCAAAGGACTGAGTTTCCTGTCCCTGTTCCTGTCTGAGCTGTGTCGGGGAGCATGTAAAGCTGCGCTCTCCCACCAGCCATGCTGGCTGTCCCAGAGACAGGCGTGTGGGAGAGCTGGGTTATGGGGAGAAAGGGATCCCGGGGGTAAGGAGGAATTTAGAGCTGGGCTTTGCCAGGCTGGGAGTGAGGGGCTGAGCCAGTCCTGCCTGGCATCACCCTGGTGCCTGCCAAACATCTGTACAAGGTCTCCTGCCATGACTCTGCTCCCACATTCGTGAAGTGACTTTATCCTGCATCTCACACTGCTGGAGCGCGTTCATGCCCCTGGCTGGTGGGCAGAATGTGGCTCCCCAGGTGGGAATGGCCGGGCTCTCGGCTGGCACTAAGCAGTGCCATGCTGGAGGCTTAATTGGAGGCTATCTCCAAGGTCTGGTAAAGTTACATCTGTGGGAGCTCTGGGCTGTTGGGTTACGTCCTCGCTGCCAGGAGGAGTGATGACTCAGGGACCTCATCCAGGAAATTGGGGGCTGCTAACGCATCCCCCGCCCATGGGTTCGTTTATCACCAGGCCCAGTGTGCACGGGGTTGATGGCCGTGGTTTCTCTGTCTCTGCAGGCTAAGATGCTGCGTCTGGCTGCTTTTGCAGCGCTGCTGCTGTTCTTCAGGGTCAGTCTGGAGCTGTCCTGGGCCCAGGCCATCCCCGCTCTCTTCATCTTCTACCTGGGATCCGGCGGATGGGACTTCTTCCTCATATTCATCAAGACAATACGAAGGGACGTCACGTAGGTGTCCTGGCTGCGATGGCCCAACCACCCACCCTCCCCCTGGCCCACTGCTCTGCCCTGGTGCATGTGTGAGCCCCCAGCTCCTTGCACAGCTCTGGGTTTCTGCTGGCACCTGGCCCAGCTGGAAGGAGATCTCCCTCTGCCGCGCCCGAGCGGCTCCAAACTCTCGGGCAAAGTTTTCACGGGAAAGATAGATTTCAGCTGAGCTCTGAAGTCTAGTGACTGTCCTTGTACTTCACCCTGTCCCTGAAGCTGCTGGCGTGGCACCAGGTGCCTGTGCAGGGTCGGTTCTGAGTTGGTACCAGGCTGTGCCAGCTCCTGGCAAGGATTTGTGGGGAGGGAGTGGTGGCACCTCTTGGAGAGCACCTGAGGCTCAAAGATGCCCCTTTGACCAGGGACATCCCTGTCTGCAGCCTTCAAAAACACATCTCTCCCTGGCCTCCATCAGTTCCTGGCTATAAGCATCTTTGCAGATGAGCTCTGCCTATGTCCACACTGCTCAGGGGAGTGCCCAGAGCTGCTGCTGACCTAGAGTAGGACCTGGAGTAGTGTTGGGCTAGGAAGGAAGCTACTAGGAAGTTCCTCATGCTGTGCTGGCTTTGCTGGAGGAAGTGGTTATGCCAGGGTCACTGAGCAGCTGCCCTCTTGCTCATCTTCCTTTGGCAGCACGGGGCTGGTCCTGTTGCGGGTGAAGTGGCAGGTATGGAGGCACGTGAGGGAGAAGAACACAATTGCCAAGATCTTTCAGAAGACCGCGAGCAGGTATCCAGAGAAGACAGCACTGATCTTCCAAGGCACGGGCGAGAGCTGGACCTTCCGGCAGCTGGATGAGTACTCCAATCGGGTGGCAAATTTCTTCTATGGCCAAGGCTTCCGCTCTGGTGACGTGGTGGCTCTTTTCATGGAGTCCCGCAATCAGTACGTGGGGCTGTGGCTCGGCTTGGCTAAGATTGGGGTGGAGACTGCCCTCGTGAATTCCCACCTGCGCATGGAGGCCTTGCTGCATTGCATCACCATCTCCACCTCCAAGGCTGTGGTTTTTGGGGTGGAGATGATGGAAGGTGAGGGGCAGGCAGATGTGTCAGGGGTGCTCTGAACTCGGGAGGGGGGGGCATCTCAATGGATTTAGTGCTCCTTTCCGCCCACCACAGAGCAGTGATGTGGAAGAGTGGACAGTTGGAACTGTATCTGTTGGCTTATTTTTTTTTGTTGGTCCCTTTGGCCACTGGGCATGATCTGGAGATGGCCAGGATCTGGCGTTCAGTGCTGTCTGGCTCCCAACAGGCCAGCCTGGGTGTGAGGATCCTTCCTTGTGCCTCTTGGCTCCTTCCCCTGCGTGGAGCCCTGGGCTGGGCTGGGCCTGCCCCACCGCACAGGACGAGCCTCCCCTTGCTCTCCGTGGCTGTTAGCCACATCCCTGCAGCACCTCAGGTCCAGCTCCTCATGTGTTTCAGCCCACACCTCTGAGGTTGGTGGTGTCAACAGACCTCTTGGCACCAAAGAGGTTTTGGCTGGGGAGAGGTGGAGAACAGGATCTTCTAGTCCCTGGAGAGGCCCAAGCTGTGGCCCCAGCATCTGTTAATCATGGAAACAACATCCACCTGTGGTGCTTGTCAGCCCTTTGGGGACTCTGCTGAGCACAGCGAGGGTACTGCTACCTGGGGCAGTGTCTCCCTGAGACTGTCTGGGAGGGCAGAGGGTTTCTGTGCTGTAACCACCCTGCAGTCTTTTACCATCTCTCCTTTTTACTTTCTCAGCAATGCAGGAAGTGCAGCCCTCCCTGGAGAAATCTATCCATCTCTTCTGGTCCGGGGAAGGAAGCCCCGAATCCACGCTTCCTGGTGCAAAACACCTAGACCCCCTCCTGCAGATGGCCCAGCGGCACCAGCCAACCCCCCCCGATAAGGGCTTTCTTGGTATGTGATCAGCTCTTGGGGGCCAAACTTGTGGTGGTGTTTCTGTGGATCAGCCAGTTAGAACGCTGGCAAGAACATCTGCTCAGGATGCTGATGGCAGACGTCCGCAGCAGGGCCTAGGGTGTTTGGGATGGGTCTTACTCTGGTGTCTGAAGCCCAGCCCTGTGTGGAGCAGTATCCTCTTGTGCTCTCCACCTGTCCTGATCTGCCTGGGGTGAACCCAGCATGTTCCTGACGCTGTCACATAAAGTTTTGACTCAACTGGCACTAGCAGAGTGTATAAATATGACTTGTCCCCTTGTCCCAGTGACCTTGTCTCCTCATTCCTCTCCAGATAAACTCTTCTACATCTACACCTCTGGCACGACGGGGCTGCCCAAGGCTGCCATTGTGGTGAACTGCCGGTAAGGCCGTGGGCAGGGGCTCGGGGAAGGACAGGGCTGAGCTCTGCCCTGTCCTAGCACAGTGCCTCTGGCTCTGCTGCTGACATGCCTCTTCACCTCTCACCCCAGGTACTTTCGCATGGCCAGCTTAGTTTTTTATGGTTTTCACATGAGGCCCGACGATGTGATGTACGACTGCCTCCCGCTCTACCACGCTGCAGGTAACGTGTGCCGTACAGAGCCCTGCGTGTCGGAACTGTCTCTTCCCCTCAGCCAAGCCCGTGGCTCAGGCCAGAGGTTGGTGTAGCAGCGATCTCCATGTCGAGGAGGAGCTGACTGCTGCTGGCAGGGTCTGACCAAGGCTTTCTGCTTTTTCCCCGGGAGCCAAGAATCGATCTGGCTGACCTTTGGAGTGGGGAGTGTGTGTGCGGGGTGCTATCCCAGCTCCTAGCCTGGCTTTGGAATAGCTGCTCCTTATCGCTGCTGCCCGTGGAGTGTCAGGGGGAAGGGGAAGCGGTGCCCACCTGGCTGGCTGAGACCTGCTGGGATGTCTAGGTGCAAAGTGCTGCCCCAGATCTCACTGCCACACATCTCCTCCCCGGTGCCTGTGGTCCTGGGGGCTTTGGTTTGGTGAAGCCCCATCTGCTGTGAGCCAGTGTGTGCCATCCCCCTTGCCCTGCCAGGCCTCTCCCCGAGCGGGCTGGGCTGGGGGTGTCTGGGGACTGAGGGCTCCCCTGGCTGCCTCTCTGCAGGGAACATCGTGGGGGTCGGGCAGTGCCTGCTGCAGGGCATGACGATTGTCATCCGCAAGAAGTTCTCGGCCTCGCACTTTTGGGACGACTGTGTGAAATACAACTGCACGGTGAGGCCATGAGGCAAGGGGCCAGCCGGGAGTGGGGAGCGGAGCCTGGGGATCTGTGCTGTGCTGGAGAGAGCCCAGCCGCTGGAAGAGGGGGAGGCCTGGACTGGTTCTGCCTGTCCATCCCAAACCACCTTCCAAGGTGGTGGGGCTGTGTCTTTCTCACCTGAGGTGGTAATTCCACATGTCCAAGCCCTTCCCATGCTCCAGCATCAGCCAGGAGGTCTCGGATAGGTGTCAGAGACTAGAGGAGTGGGTTAACTGGGGAGGGACAGGCATGGTACAAGCTAGCAGGACTCCTGGATTTTACTAAGGCCTCTTTAGGGGACTTTGGGCATGTTGTGACATTCTTACCTGCCCTTGAAGAAACCCCAAATGCCCTGGGGCCTGGCAGAGGGGTCATAGTGAGTTTTCCCTCTGTGTCCCTCCTAGATTGTGCAGTACATCGGGGAGATCTGCCGCTACCTGCTGAACCAGCCATACCAGGAGGTGGAGCGGCAGCACCGGGTGCGCATGGCGCTGGGCAACGGGCTGCGTGCCTCCATCTGGCGGGAGTTCATGGCCCGCTTTGGCATCGCCCAGGTGGCCGAGTTCTACGGGGCCACTGAGTGCAACTGCAGCCTGGGAAACTTTGATAACAATGTAAGGCCCCACCACTCTCCTCATGTCCCAGAGGGTGCCCACTGGCCTGGGCAGCGTTGGAAACCCATATGGGCTGTTTGCTCACAGTTTCTTGCTCCAAGAGGCTTGGCGTGAGTTGCCATCCACTCGGAGGGGTTTGGGCTGTTGTGCAGTGCCAGCTCTGTGGTATCCTGGATGTGTGTGGGCAGTGGGCTCGGGGCAGCAGAGATGTTCCTGCTGCCCACAGCTCTGAGCTCTTTCTCTTCTAGGTTGGGTCGTGCGGCTTCAACAGCAGGATCCTACCAGGTGTGTACCCCATCGGCTTGGTGAGGGTGGATGAGGACACCATGGAGCTGATCCGGGGGCCGGATGGTGTCTGTATCTGCTGCAAACCAGGTGAGGGCAACCACAGGGATAAGTCTCCTCAGCCCTGTGTGTATCTGTCCAAATACTTCAAGATAATTTACTGAAGTTTGAGTCTCTGCTCAGTTAAACCCCATTAGACACCCTTTTTGCTTGGATGCGGGTTGTTGCTTCCCCGCTTTATCCCCTCTCTTCCCTGCAGGGGAGCCAGGGCAGCTGGTGGGCCGCATTGTCAAGAGCAACCCCTTGCAGCACTTTGATGGTTACCTGAATCAGTCAGCCACCAACAAGAAAATCGCCAGGGACGTGTTTACAAAAGGGGACACTGCCTATCTCACAGGTGAGGCAAGCAGGGCCCTTCCGACTGCTGAGAGCGGAGGAGAAGGGTACCTGGGTGTGTGTGGGGGCCGTCCCAGGCTAGTGGCACTGCTCTGAGATGCTCCAGGGTTGCTCCTAGCACCTCTGACACCCCATTTTTCGCCTGTTCCTCACTTTCTTGTAGGGGATGTCCTGGTGATGGACAAATATGGCTACATGTACTTCCGTGACCGCACCGGGGACACATTCCGCTGGAAGGGGGAGAATGTCTCCACCACAGAGGTGGAGGGGACGCTGAGCCGCATCCTCAACCTGACGGACGTGGTGGTTTATGGGGTGGAGATCCCAGGTAGCTGAGAGGGAAGAGGACGATCAGGGGAGGCAGGCGGACTTCTGGCACTTATATGTGAGCATGTCCTGCACGTCCAGATCAACGTGTCCTTTTGCAAGAGGCTGGACTGAGGCTCCCCGTGGGCGAGCTGGGAAGACGCCACTGAGGATGTGCCTAGTGGGAACCAGAGGGTTCCCTCCCTCTCTCAAGCTTTGGTCTGATTCTGGCTGGTTTGGAAGGACCCTGTGTCCTTTCTGGACAGGCTGCAAGTGCCTCCTCAGGGAGGAGGTGACTGTGACCGCAGGGTGTCGCTGGCAGCTGTAGCCGCAGGGTGGTGACACAGCCAGTGACACAGCTGGACATGCCAGCCCTTTGGTGCAAAGCAGGGTCTGTGCCAGAGGCCTTGCTGGTGAGGGGCAGCGGGAGATGGTGCTACAGGAACAGTGTGTCTGAGTGCTCTCCCTTCTTCTCTGCCTCTTAGGGATTGAAGGGAAGGCAGGAATGGCAGCCATTGCTGACCCGAGTAACTCCTGTGACCTAGAAGGCTTTGCCAGCGAGCTGAAAAAAGCCCTGCCACTGTACGCACGTCCCGTCTTCCTGCGGTTCCTGCACGAAGTCTCCAAGACAAGTGAGCCACGGAAGATGCGCTCGCACTGATCATGGAGCTGGGGGGGCCTGGGGTGGGAAACCTGGTTATGGAGACCAATCTGTGGTAGGGTCAGGATGGAGCCCCTCTGCCCTGTCGAGCCCTCAACCAGTTCCTCTGCTGGTTTGGAGGTGTGGGAGTGCAAGGCTGGGTCTGGGGCACCACAGGTGCGGTGGGGATGGGAGTGTGTGTGGCGGGGATGGGACTGTGTGTGGCCAGTGACCCCTCATTCCTCCTTCTCTCCACACTCCAGGCACTTACAAGTTCCAGAAGATGGAGCTGCGGAAGCAGGGCTTCGACCCCACACTGGTGAAGGACAGGTTGTACTTCCTGGACTCCAGGCAAGGCCGCTACCTGCCACTGGACCAGGCAGCGTTCGGCAGGATCCAGTCAGGACAGCAGAAGCTGTAACTGGTGGGGCTCAAGGCACGTCCCTGAATCCTGCTGGGGAGAGGGGGGCAAGGCAGGCACTGGGGAAGAAAAGGTTCGAGGAGCGATATAAAGGCACACTAGAGATTTTATTTGACGAGTTTTACAGATAATGGTTTGAGGGGAACACAGTGGGGATCAAGGGGAGGGGGATGGTTACATACCAAAGCATAGACTCATTATGGCTTTATTTTCTACTTGGTACAGCGGTGGTGGTCCTGTGCCACAGGAGGGGCAGGGCCCTGGCCAGTTGAGGAGGGGTGGGGGTGCCCCTGCCATTCCACTTTGCTTTTCTGTCTTTCCCTCCCTTTCCCTGCCTGAAGCAACCCTTCCTGGTGAAGGCTGTGAAGGGACCAGTGCTGGGCTCTTTTCCCCATTCCTCCACCAAGCAGCCAGTCCTCCTTGGCACAGGGTCCCCACTGGCAGAGGGAAGCTGGGTGCCAGGCGCAACCCCTGCGTGGCCCCGCTGGTGTGTTTCTGCTGTGAATCAGGGGAGCCGGGTAGTGCTGGGCTCGGGAGAAGGACAGGGATGTGTTTCTGCCATGCCTTGCTCTCTCCTGGGGATGACATTTCTATTTTTCACAATCACACGCACATTATATTATATATATATATTATACACGCTGACTTTTTTTTTTTTCCAATCTTAATTTATTGTCTGCACTTTTGAATGTGTCCCGGGCTTGTGCAGTAGGTGGAGGGATAGCCCAGACCTGTCCTCTCTTGGAGAGCCCTTTTCTCTCGCAGGGAGATGGGACACTCATCTGGGACTGATTCTCCTCTTCCAGCGTGGGTGCAGCTGTGCACATCCTTGGGGCCTTGCTCCACAGTGAAGGACATGAGCGAGCCCCGCTATCTTGTGGACACTTCTCTGGGTCTCTTGCGTCCACCTTTTGTGGATGTAGCCTTGTTTCGTGCACCTTCTTCCTTGCAGAAAGCAGGTGGGAGAGTGGGGATGAAGGGTCTGGTTTGCCTTTGCTTAGATGTACTCAGCACCATGGAGCAGCTCTCGGGGCTTTCCTGCTGTGATGTCTGTGCCCTGAACGTGGGAGGCAACTTGCCTAGGGGAGAGAAAGTCCTCTGGAGGGTGGTCTCTGTGAGAGCCTGACTTCACGTGCTCTGCATCCCTTCCTGCAAGAGCCCTCCCTGTCTCCACCGCAGGAGACAGGCCCCGAACTGAAATGTCTCTGTTAAACACCTGATTTGCGCTATGTGAATTCCCCGTGTTGTGTCTGACGTGAAACAGCCTTAGCAGTGATGTCCGATTCCAGTCCTCGGAGACCATGCAGGAACATCTGTTCCAGAGAAAACTCTGGGTTGGGGGTTTTTTTGGTTTGTTTTTTTTGTTTTTTTTTTTTTTTTAAATGATTTGTTTCTATGCTTTTAGCAGGGTTACTCCTTAAAATGACATCTGTCTCTTGTGAGGGCAGGGTGTGCCTGCTCTTCTAGCTCTGCTTCCACACCAACGTACCTGCCTGCCCCAGTTTGTCCTGTCCTCACGATTAAATGCGAGTATGGGCTATGCTGGAGTTTCCTACCTCTTCCTTGCGCAGTCCTGCTCTGTGGGGAGGCGGGGGACTGTGCCGGTTTGGGAACTGGGAACTGCCACTCCAGAGCACAACCTCCCAGTGCAGACTTCAGCTCATCTCAGAGCACAGGGAAGCAAGGCCCTTGCTGCTGGGTTTGATGACTGCGTGAAAACAACCTATTGATGAGACCCCCCCAGACCCCACCACCCCGCTCCCCCTTTCCCCTGGTTCTGTTCTCAGTTTTGCCATCCCGGTTTGTCCTGGCCCAGTTTTCCCTGTTTACTCTGGCATGTCTGGCTCTTCCGCTCCTCTCCTGTTCCCTCTTTCCTCTTCCTGCTGCTTCTCTCCATGTTTGGCCACGCTTAACCTCCCAGCTCATTTCTGCCCTTGCAGACAGGTTTTTTGGTACCCCTTCACCTTTCCTCGCTGCCAGAATCATCTTTTAGGTGCTTTGCATCCAACCCTGGAGACAGGAGAAACCGGCTCCTTCATGGTACGCAGGTACCAGGGAGAAATATCTTGCATGAGCCTGGGTGAAGTGTGTTGCCAGGTGAGACACACCATAGGAGAAGTGCTGAAAATTTGCATCCGTTATATACCTTCAGGCATGCTCAAATTGATGACTTCTCCAGCATCTCAAACTAAAATTAAAGCTTTTAGCTTATTCAGTCCCCTGGACGGAGTGTCTCTGGGCAGGGCCCAGCTCAGAGCTGCATCTGGCCTCCTCTGCAGCCAGCCCCAGGGAGGGCAGTGAGGACGGGAGGAGCGTGGCGTGGCCGAGCAGCGTGGTCTGACGCTGCTCCCGGAAGGGTGCAGCTCCTGGGACAGCCTCTGTCCCAAAGCAGCCCCCCAGCTCAGTGGAAAACAGGCCTCATCCCCCCAGGGCAGCAGTACCCGTGGGGTTCAGCCTTCAAATAAGGTGGCTTTGCCTGTGGGGGGGGTCATATTTAGAGGGCTGGGGGCGTCTCCAGGCCTCGAGGGGCTGGTGAAGGGTGCGCAGATGCTCGGGTCCCACTTTTGGACGCTGTTCCTCTCACAGCCACCGGTGGAGGGCGGGCTGGGCTCGGCAAACGTCTCGCCTCAGGGGGGAACTCTTTAGGGGCTCCCCTGGGGTCTCACAGCCCCCCCGGGGTGTTCAGAGCCCTGGGGAAGGGGGGTGTGTGTGCACAGAGCGCTGGGAGCAGGGGGGTCACCCACGCAGGGGAGAGGTCAGACCCTGTCCGAGGTGGAGAGGAAATTTCGGGTACAGAAGGTTGTGCTGGGTGTGAGGCCCACAGCAATCCCAGGCACTGGCGTTCCCAGCACAGGGCTCACCCCGAGCCCTGCGTTCCCAGCCGGCTGCAAGGGGGAGGAAGGTCGTAGTTGCAGGGTGCAGGCTAGAGGAGCAGGATGGGGCCCCCCTGAGGTGAGAGCTCCTGTTCTGGGGAGACAGGGAGGTGCAGAATGACTGGGAAACCGCTCAGCGAACTGCACAGGGGGCTCTGATGGAGGAGACCTGCAGAGCTCAGCAGTACCGACGCAGCGTGGTGCTGTGCTGGAGGGCTGGGCTCTGCACGTACCACGTACGCACGCCTCCGTGCCGGGTTTCCCAGGGAGAGGGGAGCCCCACGAAGGTGTGTTCGTGGCTGTGAGTTATGCTGTAAGAAGCCACCCTGCCTGGCGATGCTGACGGCACTGCAGCATTGAGGGGGTTAAAAGTAGCGGCTCTGGTCCCCGCTGGAGATCTGGTGGCTGAGGACAATTCACCGTTTGCACTGTGTTTGTCCTTACTGAGGAGGGTTGTGTCGATCTTGGCAATGCTTTGAGACTCCCTGCAAAACCCAGTTACACCAATTAGTTTTTCCACTGGCTGTTAGCTTTGGGTTGAAATCCCGGAGCTTTTTTAAAGTCCCAGCTCCTCTGGAAAAATGAAGCCTAGGTGCAAGCATCGCTGAAGCGCTCAGCCCAGGAATACAAGTGCAAGTGTGGTACTGAGCCCAGGATCAATGCTGGGATAAAACACTTACAGCAGAGAGGTGTTTGGAATGAAGCAGCCAGTGCTTAATCATAGTCTGATTTTGTTAAATTTCTTTTTATTTGTGCGATTTTAAGGAAGAAGCTAATTGAATCTTCTTTCTATGATTAGAGACACCTTGCGAGACTTATCTCTCTCCTTTGATCAATACACTAGTCTGGCTCAACAGCTGCATATAGATAAAAGTGCTGTATATAAAGTACGAGGTATTATTCTTTTTTTAATTAAAATACTTTAAAAGCTGTTTGCATGAGGTTAAGAAAACATTAAAATCCTTTCCTGGGTTATTATTAGCCTATTAATTTAAGCAAAGGCAAAGACCTTTACAAACCAAATGTGCTTTTCACCATGGAGATGACTGCTTTCCCCAGACCCTGCATCCTGGACAGTGACAACAATATCAAGAAAAATAATGCCACAACTTTCTTTCTGATCAGCATCTCTTTCCAGCTCTAGGTCCAGCTCACCCAAGCCATGCTTGGTGTGCAAAACTGGAGTGTATTTTAGCCTAAATGCAGGCAGGGGCTTTGCAAGCTGCTCAGGACCTTTCTGGGTGAAATTAATTTCTTCTGCTGAGAAAGTCTTTGAGAATCTTTAGTGCTGCATCTCTCCAACCTTCTCCTGCCACTCTTGGTGTGCTGGAGTCTTCCCAAACAATGACAGCCGCCCGCTCCTCTGCACGCTGGTGAGCTAGCTTTGCCTTTAAGCAGGAGAGGGAAATATTCTGGACTAAAGAAGGGCCTATCCTTTGGTGCACTCTTTAGAAATGGAAATACACGATTCCCCTGAGTGGTTCCAGTGTAACCAGGAGCAGAGCCAAGGACAGCTTCTCCCCCTCCAGTTTGAAGGGGCTGCGTTGCAGGGGATTCCATCAAAATGATGGTCTGCGGAAAGCGCCTGCGTCTTGTCATCCTGCGCGCAGAGGGAAGGGACGGCAGCTTTTCTCCTTAAAGCAGAAAGGCCACACTAGCAAAGCAAATGTCTTTAGGGCTGTTTGCTGCTTAGCTCCTGAACAGCATGGGATGGCCGGGCTGTGCAGCAGGGTGAGGCTCAGGGAGCAGGGGACAGGTCCTGCTCTGCTCTTTTTGAGCCTGGCCTGTTTCAGTGGCAAACCCCACCTTCCAAAATAACCCAGGGTTTGACCCTCTTTTCTCCTGGGTAATTGAAAATCCTGCCCAGAGGCACAAATGATGCCAGGCCAGGCTCTGGGAGCGCTTTGGGCCATTGGGGTCATGCAGTACAGACTGGCAACCTCGGGAATCACAGGCAGTGGTGACTCTGTCTGAGGCTGGGACATACCCCTGCTCAGGATTGTTGCCCAGACCTCCCCAGATCCCTCACCAAATGATCCCAGGCTTGGGAAGTGGGATACACAACCCCTACTATGCCACGTCCCTCTCCTCAGTATGACCCTGCCTTCCTCTAGCCCCATCCTCAAGGGTGCTGAGCAGCCCTCCCCCGGGACACCAGCATCTCGCCAGCCCGAGGAGTCGGGATCTGATCCTGCCCTGGAGGTGACACCTCCCGCGACCCGCACGGGGCCCTGCACACTCCCAGCGCTGTGCCAACGGGGCCGAGGAAGCCAGGGCGGCGAGAGCCTCCTTCCTCGCCTCCGGCCATCCAAGTGGCCTCCGGCTCAGCCGCAGGAAGAGGCTAACAGCAACGGGCAAGCCACCTCCTTAGCTTTGAGTATCACTTTCAGCTATTCTGAAGGTTAAACGCCTGTTTAGAGCTCCCTATTGAAGGTAGAGCCGGGGGTGCAGCATTGTTCGGACGCCCTCCCGCTTTGTCTGGCTGCTTTCAGGGATGCCCTGAATGGGAAGCGGCCCCCCCAGCCCAGCACCCCGGCAGAAGGGCTCCTGGGGGAGAGGCGCTTCCTCCCGCCCTAATGACATTCAGGCCTCCATCGGTTCAGCTCCCGCTTTCTTTCTGCTGCAGTTTAACCCGGGCACAGAGGCCGGGCTCCATCTTACTGATCTCTGCTTGACACCCAATTACCACATGAATGGGAGAGAAAGGCTGCAAAAGGCTTTAACTCCCACTGACCCTCCTTCCCCTCTGCCTGCTTCCCCCTCTCCCCGTCCTACCCCCTCGCCTTTCTCCGGTGGAGGGAGTTCAAAACTGAGACGGGGAAATCAAACAAAGCCCCGAGTAAGGAAACCCATTGTCACCGCCTCCACGATGGCTCCCTTTCGCCAGCTATTGTTCCCCTTGAAGTTTGACTTGCTGTGTGGAAGGATGCGAGCAGCTGTTTGTGCATTCCCCTGATGTTTTATTGAAAAATAATTGAATCGTCAGTTTGGGGCTCTCTGATAAAATGTTTCCTTGGAGCGCTGGGCCCTGCTGTATTTATAAACTACGTTTCCCCGTAAAACATGATGGCGACCTAAACCGTTTCCTCCAGAATAAACCTTCAGCAGAGGGACAGAGGCATGCCCCTTCTGCACTCAAGGGGAGAGAAAAAGCGTGCAAATGGCAGGGAAAAAAAATGCCAGGGCTGAGACAAAAGAAATTAAACCCTCTTTATTGCCAGGCTCAATTTCCAACCTGTTCTTTTGTTTGGTGCAGTTGACTTTGGGAGAGGGGAAAGGCGGGTGCAGCCGGAGCACCCTGTCGGCTGCCTCTTGCCCCACGTAACCGGGGTGAGCACCCTGGCTGCCTGGGGACGCCTGGTCCTGCCCAGCGCCGTTCCACGCTTGGGACCAAATGAGGGATCTGCCAGGGAAAATTGGGTATAAAAAGAGAAGTTTAGCTTAAGTAAAGCACAGTGACCCATCCCTGGGTTTGAAATAGAAGACGGTGTGTTGCAGCAAACTGAACCCAGGGTATATGTTTGAGGCAGGAGCCTTGTCTTTATCTAGTTTTGCTTTATCTTCCTGTTTATCGAATACCATCGATGTTTACAGCACTTTAGAAATAACGATGTCAGCATTACACTTCCTCAAGGAGATTACGTGCTTGCTTTCCCCATCCCCAAGCATATGCCGGAGAATTTGTGATGCTCTGATTTCAGCACCCGGCACAGAGACGGGACTCGCTCCTCTCCCAAGCACACGATGTCCATAAAAACGTCCCCCATATCTCAAGTGCTGGCTGACTGTATTTCCAGGGCAATTGTTAACAGTAACCAGCTCTGAATGCTTGAATGAGCCAAATTGGTATTTATGATTACTGTTCTCTTTCTTTTTAATTTCTTTTTGCTTTTCTGGGAAAGTGCTAACACTAAATCTGTAATATTTTGTTGTATTTCTATAACTCTGGAATCAAGATTCTTTCAGGAGCCAGTTCTCCTATTATTTGGCCTCATAAATGATTTCTGGAAGCAAGAAGAATAGCTCATATAAAACTGTAACTGCAAACACTGATCTGGAGTCCAGATTACCAGATCCTCTGTATACAGAGTGCTTCAGTCATTTCTGAAGTGTATAGAAGTTAGATTTTTGTCTAAGGCTTCTTTCCTCAGCCAGTTTCCCATATAATCAGTTCAACATCCTGGGCTGTATCTCTGTGATACTCAAAAGCCTTGGGATTTAGAGATATTTAAAATCCAGCTGGAATTTTTGGATGAAGACCACGGTCAACAGCTTCATGTCTCTGCCATCACGTAACCCCGGCAGCGACGGCAGCGTTCATCTGTGCTGGGGATCGGCCTTTCCTGGGGCCCAGCCTGGAGAATGATCTCCTCTGAGAACAAAAGGCCATTACAAACACCACCACCTTCTGCTCTCGGGGTTAGGCATACTCTGACCCCCGTTAGCATAAACGAAGAGCAATCTGTCTGTGTAAATTTATGCCCCTTACACATAATGCACCATGTGTATGCATATATATTACATT
The DNA here is from genome assembly GCF_031877795.1 of Strix aluco. Lineage (NCBI taxonomy): Eukaryota > Metazoa > Chordata > Aves > Strigiformes > Strigidae > Strix > Strix aluco. The sequence continues at coordinate 9,497,698 of NC_133950.1, read as the reverse complement.
TCTATGTGCATGTGTGCACGCGTACACGTATTTTTTAAATCCAAACCCTCCACTGAGTGAAGGGAGGGTTAAGGGGCTGCAGTTTTTCCACCAGTGCTGCCCAGTACCGCTCCATGTTGTGGGGGAGCAGAGCCTGCGCCGTTGCACAGCCCAGCTGTCACCGCCATGGCTCCATCCCGCCTGTGCACACACTTCTCCCTCTGGGGACAGGGGGGAGAAAAAAACCAGGCGGCAGATGTGAGCCGCGTTGTTTAACGCCATGCTGGAAGGTGCCCGGTGCCGCGAAGATGTGCTTGCTCAGAGAGGCTGCCCCGAGCAGAAGGGGATGCTGAACTGCCGCCCTCTCTGATGTGCAGAAGCACGTCTTCCATGATGGCGACAGGAGCGGTCGTTAGCCCCACCCGGGCCGGCTATTTCTGCTTCGTCACTAAAAATTCAAATTCACTGCGAGGCAGCAGGTTGGCTTCGCTGCTGGGAAACGCCTGCTGCAGCTCCGTGCCTTTGCGCAGCTGAAGTACTCTCAACGTGTGAAAAAGGGCTCTGTGTGTAGCAAGAGGTGAACTTAATGTGGAAAGGGGTGTTTTAAAATAACATCGCCTGGCATAGCGCACACCTCTGGAGGAGCGGGCCTCCCTTCCAGCAGCCCTGAGGAGAGGGTCCGCCCGGCCGTTGGGCCCCGGCACCGAGGAAGCTCCCACTGAGGGTTCTCCTTAGGCCAGACCAACCCGCTCGGCTCGCAGCCCGTCCGCACCAACGCCGCCGCGGGCTGCGGCGGGAGCCCGGGGCAGAGCCCGGGGGGGAGCCCGGCGGGGAGCCCGGCGGGGCCCTGCGAGGCCGCAGCCGGCGGGCCCATGGCCGCACCCTCCTTCCCGCCGTTGCTGGGCAACGCGGCGCGGCCGGAAGCCGGCGCGGCACTTCCGGCGCGGCCCGCGCGCGCCTTCCCCTCCCGCCCGCCGCCGCCAAGATGGCGGCGCCCGTGTCGCTGCAGGTGGAGTTCGGGTGAGCGCGGGCGGCGGCGGCGGCGGGGCCTGGGGGCCGCAGCGGGGGCCGGGGGACCCGGGCGGAGGGTAGGGCCGGGCTGGGCCCCTCGGTGAGGCGGCCGCGGCCCTGAGGTAAAGCGGCTGTTGCGCGCGGCCTGCGGAGCCCGCGACGAGCTCGTCTGGGCCCGGGTGCCGCCACTGTCAGGAGGCAGCGGCCCGGGGTGGCGGGTGCAGCCGCCCCCGGGGAACCGGGCCGGGGTGTCAGGCACCGCCGGGAGGGGCCGGGCACCGGCGGGGCGGTTTTCCGCAGCGCTGCGGAGCGGCCCTGAGCCCCTGGGCGCTGCCTGGGGCGCGCGGTGCTGGGGCCGCGCTGCCGCCGCCCTGCCCTGCCCTGCCCGTGGCGCCCAGGCGAGGCGGCGGCACGGCCTCGCTTACGTGTCTGTGTGAGCGTCTTGTACACGTCCTTTCCTTTCTCCCCTTTAACCTTTTTTTTTTTTTAATTATTAAAATTATTTATAAAAACCTCCTTCTCGTTTTTCGGCTTTTTTTCTCTGTACATAGATATATACGTGTGTGTGTTTATGTGTGTGTACATGCGCACTCACTTTGCTGTGTGTTTCAGTTATTTCAGTTCAGTGTAAAATAGCCGGGTTCTCGCTTTGTAACATTTCGGTTTTCAGGTCTTCCTTGCTGTAGTATCTGCATTGCTAATGCTCTGGTGCTGGGAACTGTTTGTGGTGGAAGTCTGTGCATATTTGTGGAAATACTTGTGCTATTTTGTTAAAGCCTCCTTTTAGCAGAAGCTAAAAGGCTACTATTTATTTGCTTTTTCCCACCCTTTCACGAACACAGAAATGCCATAACCCTTTAAATACCCATCTCCTTAAGAATCCTTTCCTCAGTCTTTCCCACTTCCAGCTGCAGTAACTCTCCTAATTTTCCCAGAAGAGTGAGATGCGTTTTTGCTTCCCTTGGAAATGCATAAATGAGCTCTCTATGTACAAATCACAGCTGAGTTCCCCACAGCTAGCGCATTACAGAAGGACCTTATCTTGCAATCTACATTTCCCGCTGTAACAAAGCGTGACCTTGTTTTCATTACATAAAAAAATGTTTTTCATATAATTGCTGTGGCTTGTTCTCTCGCATGAATCTCGGCTCATGTTAATAATCGCTGCTTCAATTTTCAGATAACTATTTTTTGTGAGCTGGTGGAAGAACACCAACAGAGTGCTCTTTAGGAGGGTTGCTGCATATAAGTAATGCTGCCGAGGGCATAACAAGGGTCCTGTTGTGCTCTTCCATTGCAGAGCCAAGAAAACCTAGTGTGGCATTTTTAGATATTGAATTTAAAGGAACTTAAGAAATGTCTGGATGTATCTTTGTTGATATTTAGGTGGGGATTATTTATTTTAAATATTTCTCTTTATTGTGTTCGTTTCCAAGGGATGTGAGGCACCAATAAGTTTCCAGAAAGTGACTTCATGAGAAAATCTTTCTAATCTACATTTAAGTTGGAAGAACATTTTGCCACAATTATATGTCCTTTGAAAATGGGTTGGTCGTTTTTTGAACTCAGTTGAGTATCAAGTGAGTTGAGTTTTTTAAGAGTTCCCTAATTGTTAAAACTTTGGTTATCCTGTTCAGTCAAGAGCTTACACTACCTGCTTCTGTATTCTGTATCCTAAAGTAGCATTCGTGTTTATTATCCATGTCCCTACTCACATAAAGCTTCATAATCTTCTAAGACTTGAGTTTGGCCTGTGACCTCACAACATCAGGAGAACTGACTTATGTTTGTAAAGTTCAAGATTTTCACAATTGTTCTTTTTCTAGAAAAGGAATATGGGTGAAGAGCATGCTGAGGCTTATAAGTTGCAGTTACAAAAACTAATTATTTTTTCTAAGAGCCTAAGGAGATTAGGTACTTGGACCCAATTTGAATCCCATTTTTTTTCAGGTGTGAAGACCAGCTCCTGTACTTGCCAGCCTCTGCATATTTTGCTCACGCTTGATCTGTTGTGCTTGCAGAGGCCATCACTTAGTTATGTGAGGCTAGTCCCCCAGTACCTTCTGAATACCAGAAGAGGGATGTTCACCAGGTTGTTCACTGGAGGAAGATTGTGTGTTTGTTTATTTTTACTTGAACTTGTCATCCTCGTTGCTTTCTCTGCTTCTCCCAGTCAAGTCCCTCCTGAGAGGGAATGCTCTGTAGTATGTAGATCAAGAAAGGGTTGCCAGGACTCAAGGACTGCTGGCTCTGCAGCTGACTTGCTGTGTAACCTCGTGTGAGTCATTTCCTCTCTGTGTTCACAAGTGGAAACTGGGGGAATATTTATTGCAGAAGATGCTACGATTTTTCACGTTTTGTTAAACGCCTTGAGACTTCTGGCTAAAAGGTGTTAGGGACAAGCGATGTTGGACGTAGCGTGGTGGCTGTAATATTGTTTGAACTGAAGCAATGCCGATAGCTGAAGGGCGAGGGGAGGCGTTAGGCGAGACGCTGCATGGCGGTTTGTAAGCGTGTTGGGATGGGAGCCATCTTCCTGTTCTGTTGGGACGATGCCTGGCACCGTGGGGTTCTGGCCCGCAGCGGAGCCTCCTGTATGTGTTGGCGATGGGAGATGGCAACTTCCCCTATGAACTTGTGGTTTGCAAGAGGGAAAAAAAGACAAAGAGAATCCTGTGCTAAACATAGTCTGTGTCATTTGTTTTCTCTGTTGTGGCATCTATGTAAATCGCCTCTTTTGTACTGTTTTCCTTTTGACAATAAAGCAAAATCTCAGTGGTTCATTGTTTTTATTTCAGAGGTGGTGCAGAACTCTTGTTCGATGGTGTCAAAAAGCATCAGGTGACTTTGCCCTGTCAACCAGAGCCTTGTGAGTATCAGAACCTGTTGGATAACTTGAAAGAATAACAACAAATGAAACAAAGCTAGTTTGTACAGCAGTTTCTTTAGTTGGCAACAAGAATCAATATATTTTAGAAGCACTTTCAGACATGCCGTGGATCAGATAGCTTGGTTAGTGCTCAAAGTAAATACCAAGCAGAAATAGCCTGAGCATCTTTCCTGTCTTCTAAGCACTTGTGACTTGAGTCCTTCCTTAAGATTTTTGCCTCCCTCTTCCTGGATAGACAACGGCCTCTGAATGTTTCCATCCAGTCTACGTTTGTCTTGATACTTGAAACCACCAATAACCTCCTCTCTCCCTTGTTTTGCCTTGCCTGTTCTGAGGTTTCCAAGAGGCATATGTATGTGTGTGTGTGTGTGTGTATGTAGCATATAGATATGTGGGTGTGTGTGTAGCAGTGTAACATTAATATATTTTATCTACTCATTTGATTTTCAAGTATATGTAATTGTTTTATATTAACTCTGCAGTTGAAAATGACACAGCTCATGCTCGAACGTGACGCTGCCTATAGCCTTCCCTACAATAAAAAATAAGATGCTGTTAAGCTAAAGACTTGAGTATCCCAGTGATAAACAGTCATAATCTCTGGTTTGATTCAGAATATCAGTACTGAGAATTGCTGTACTAACTCTCTTGTTTCTCCTTATGTGTGTGCATACTTCATTTGCAACGTAATTTTGTGGCAGGTATGTTTTGAATTCTTCCAGCTAGATAGCAATGCTTTATGCTATTTGAGAGCAGGATTATAAACCGAAATAATACAAAGCATCAGGGAATGTTAACAACTAATATCTTATGGATGGCTAATACCATAATCTATGTGCTGTGAACGTTCAGGCCTGAAATCTTCTTGCCGTGCCTGAAAGTAATTAGAGATCGGTAGAAGCGCTTTTGATGCTTGGACATAAGTACGTGTAATTCAAATGTAATAGGGGCACTGCAGTAGTGTTATCTTGTGGGTAAGGACAGGGACTAGGGATCCAGAAACATGACCTGATGCTGATTTGCTTTGTGAGTTTAGTCGTGTTGCTTAACTTTCCCCTGTGGCTAGTGAAGTAGTAGTGATATTTTCATGCATCACAAGAGAGTTCAGCATTAAATTCCGGGACTGTTAAAACACTTAAGATCCTTAACTGGAAGATAGTAAAGAAATGCCAAAACACTCGTTTAGTTAGTTTATAAACTTGGGGGCTAGAGCATCGTTTTCTTCCATGTTGTGTAAATTTAAAATACCCACTGATATCCACCACATTGGTGGTGCTCAAACCATGATCAGATGCTCAAGAAGAAGAGGTTATTACATGAGATGTTTATTTCTGTCAGGGGAAGGTGGGGTTTAATATCAAAGAATGTTTTTTCTAGCCCAATGATTGTCAGTGGTGCAGTTGTATGTGGCCTAATCCGTTCCCACTTGAAGTTGCTGGGAAGGCTTCTGTAGGCTTCACTAGGAGCTGGATTTATCCTAAAGGATAAATCTTTCCCTGAAGATCTGGCTCAGTCTCAGGGTTCAAACTCGTGATCTCCAGTGATTCCTTCCAGATTCATCTGACACATTATTGCTCCCAGCTTTTCACGTTGCCTTGTTTTTCAGGTGCTGCTATCCCTGTGACAGGAATGGCAGAAAGGACAGTGTGCCCACTTGCCAGCTCCCCTGGTTTGCAGCCTGCTGTTTTCATGTGTGTTGAGTGACAGGGAGGTTTCAGTTTTTGGGCTGGTTGTAGATTGCAGCGACTGAGGGCAGACACTGAATTGTGAGGCTTCTGCTCTAGTGACATTTACACCAAGCACAGGGATGGTGTAGACAGATGTGGGGTTAATGTCTGACAGTAAGGGGTAGCTGGAGACACCTCTCGTAAGATTTCCAGATGAGAATTTGTAGTGGTGAGGAATCAGTAGAATCATATCAGAAACATGTGAATAAGAAATTTGGTGAATTCTTGCAATTTTACATTGTTCCTAATGCCATGTATTTTCCTCGTTCACACTAAGAGAGTTTAATTCACCTATCTCTGTGTAAATAAAGATATATGTAGTATGTTCCCTGCTGCCCTCGTGCAGCCAGAATTATAATGATTAGAGAAATAAAACAGCTCAGTTCTACTCGGTGCATCCTGTTGCTTACCTTACCCCACACGTCCATCACTTACTACAGATCTTTCCCCAGAGTATTATGAACACTGCTTGAAGACCTGCACTTCTAACCCCATTTTAACTGATTTCATTAGCCGGCAAGCTTATTTTGGGCCATTTTGGCCTCTCTTACCCATTCTTCCTTTCTTTCTAGGTTATTTTTGTCTTTGTCCTCCTTTTTGCAGAGCAGCTGCTTCTCTCTGGGACATTGGGCCCAGCTATATTTTAAGTGTTTAGGCATTTTTATATATATCCCAGAGGTGAAGGGAGGTGGAAAATTATATGAAGAAATACCTACAAATATTTACATGAATAAAACAAGCTGTGCTCTGTAGTTGACAAGGACAGTGTTCTCTGAATGATAATAATGCTGTTTGAACAAATTCTTACGTGGTCATTTCTTTTTGCTGGTAACAGGCACTAGGTGGAAAGTAGGTGGGTTCCAGATCCAGTTAACTTTTTCAAAATACTTTGATTCTCTGTCTTTTTCTGACACCTCGAGATGGGCTCCGGGAGGGATTAGGAAAGGCAGGAGGAAGGAAACTGCAAATGGGACAAGAGCAAGCCACGAGGGGTACAGCCATGTGTTGGGACTTATTTTTATTATCCATGGGGCTTTTTGTATCCTAATGTCAGTAAAACAGCAGTTCTTTATTTCCAAAGCAGAGCTGTCTTAGCCTGCGTGTTGAAGTTGCTGCCAAGTAGAAACTTAAAAAGGTGTGATATATCTGCATAGGCAGGCAGATTTATATAAGCCACAGTTTGTGCAGGAGTGTGTAATCTTACAGAGCTGTTGTGGAAAGACGACCTCAAGTTAAACAAGAATCTTGTCCCAAATTGCTGGCTATTTTGATGATCTCATTGATAATGCTGTTAGAGGATGTAAAGACATTAATGCCCTGTTGGCTTATTCTGCATAAAAACAGTGTGTGGGGGAGAAAGCAGCTGGGGGAATAACGGTATTTGTCACATGGAGAGAGGATTAAATTGACAGGGAAATCAACTTTATTTTCAAGCATCTAGGAGGCTATTAGAGACAATGGAGCATAAAAGAGAGAAACCCTAAATTAAAAACTGAAAATGTATTTGGCAGCCTCCTCCTGAAACAAGCCACAGTAATTTAACCAAGTGCTTCAGTAATCAAATAGATCATTGTATGACTGCTCTGCAAGCGATGCCGGAGCTCCTTCCTCCATCTCGCTGGGACTCACAGTGGTGGATTTGTCTATGGCCATGCGAGTTGCTGTTGGAAGGGTAGGAAGTCACTGGCATTGTTTAACCCTTGTAGTCATTTCAGGTTTAGCTCAGCAGCCTCATGCTGATGAAGAGTGTTTACAAAACCTCTCTGCTGTGCTGTCTGCTGGATGTTGTATCCAGAGCTTGGGGCTGTTTGTAAAGTCTCTGGCAGTTGTGCTGCAGGCTGCTCAGCTGCCAGTCCAGGCCTTCGAATTCCAACTTCTCCCATGGTTTCAGTGATGGGACTTGTGTTTTTGGAGCAGCGGTGACCAGTTTCAGCAGTGAGCGCTCGGACCTTCTGGGGTAATCAAGAATTCACTGTGTGTTTTGGCACTTAGAAGTCTGGAAGGATAAATTTTTAATCAGTATGTTTTGGTAATTGATTGTGGTTTCCCTTTACCAAAACCCCAGGGAAAAAGCCTGTTGCTAATCAGATTTTTTTTTTTAGAGGGAAAATTAAAATAATCTGCCAAGTGCTGCTTATGTTAAATCTCCGTGGAGAAGAGCATGGTCTGCTCCTCAAGAGCTTTGCTTTCCAGGGGCCTTGTTCTGCGCAGCATGGAGGACTGCTGGGGAGTTGGGAGCATTCATCTTCTCGGAAAAGAGGCTGGGGATCTCAGGAGATCAGACCTGTGCTACGGGCTTAAAAAATACAGCATGGCATGTGTTCAGAGTTGACTGGGGTGCTGTGCCAAAACAACATGTAAAATCAAGAGTGGCAGTTGGCATCAGTTGTCTGTAAATGCCCAGTGCTATTGCTAGGTAGTGTGTCGTAGTTAAGTTATTAATATTCTGGAATGCTTTTATTGCTCTGTTTATTATTCTGAACATTTTCAAACTTGCTTCAAAGAAAGAATAAAAATATATTTGATAATGCAGAGACTTATTAGAAGAAAGATAAAAAAACCCTGTAGCTCTGTGGAATTTCAGGCAGTCAAATCTTTTTAACCCCAGTGTAAGGTACTGGCGGGTCCCAAAGGACTCCGGGGTTATTCCCCTACTTGTGCATCTCTCTCAGGCAGGTAATTATTTATTTTCTGGCAAGGAAAGAGGACTCAGTGGGTTACACACGGTGGGACCTCAGGCTGGACTGGCTCAGCCCTGGATCCCGACAGCTCCTTGCAGCAGTCGGTGTGAGCAGCCGCCTTTGCAGCGCCGGGAGCCCGGCGTGCTGCTGCAGGGCTGCCGCTGCGATGGAGCGGTCCCTGCCGCGTCGGCGGCCCCGGCGCGGGGCTCAGCGGCTGCGTGCACAGCTTCGGGTCACCGTCCCAGCGAGGCCACGCGTGGCTTCTGCCCAGGGAACGACTCCGATGGAGGGGATGGGGGAACAAACTCATGCCCTCGCCCGAGCAGTCCCAGCGCTCTCCCGGGAGGCCGTGGAGGCGCGTTACTGGATCAGCTCATCCCAACTCATTGTGGAAGGAGCTTCCCAGGCACCGAGAAACCAGCTCTTGTGTGTGACCAAATCCCTGGGATAACAAAGCCTGGCTGTTCCACCCTCCTTCCCAGCCGCTGTATTGCAGTGCGGACACCTAGCAGGATAACCTTTCTGTGCCAGCCCCCCCCCTCTGCTCTCTCTTTTCTCTTGGTGGGATTTGCTGTGCTGACAGCACTGTTCAGAGGGTGGCAGCGGAGCAGGGCTGGGGAGGAGGATCCGGGCCCTTTAAACCGCTTAGCATGCGGTTCACACGGCTCCGGGCCAGCTGTTCCTTTCTCCTCCTGCCCTCACTCGCAGGAGTTGTTTGCTGAGCTCAGAGCTCCTGTGCAAAATTGCTTTTCAAAAGAGCCACTTTCTGCTTAATTAAACAATGAGCCGCCGTCCCTCTGCACATCTGTAAAGCTCCCTCTGCAGCCCCTTTATCCCACAAACTGCTCCATTCTTACCTCCATTCACTTGTAAATCTTACCCCCCCTCTCCTCCACCCTGATCATCTCACTGGCCCTTTCTTTTCCCCTTTCAAGTAAGACTGAGGGGCTTGGAGTATCTGTGGGGGTGGCTGGGTTGGGTGGACAGGAATCGGTTTAATGGTGCTTGCCATATATGAAAGTCTAATAATAGCAAAGCAGATCTGAGCCCGAAAGTGAGAGGCGAGGACTGGACTCGGAGCGATTTCTGCGTTTAGAGGAATAAAATCATGGCAGTTCCTGAGCTGAGCTGAGATACTCGACTCATCCAGCAGCCAGAGGGGACACGAGCCACCGGCCAGGCTGGGAGGGGGACAAGTTGACTTCAAGGCACTTTCTGATCCAGCTGGCAGTGCCAGGGAGAGCCCAGCCCAGGGGATCCCCTCGGCCAGGCTGGCTGCGTGCAGGGCAGTGCCAGGCTGCCGGGGAATCCCTCTGTGCGCTGCCAGGAGCAGCCACCTTCCTCTCTGCTCTGGGGTCTTACATCAGCTCTGTGCAGTCTCTTATAATAGTGATAAGGTTTTCCTTTTTAACCCTCAGTGCATGTGCACGCACACAAAACCCAGAAGCCAAGAAAATAAGAGAGAAGGGAAATTTCGGTTTGATGGGTTTCAGCTGAGCTTTATGCCTGCAGTTAGTAATGCATTCTCTGAATTGTCTTTCTGAGCAGCTTAAAAAGAAAATTAACCAGCAACATTCAAGGTTAAGCAGGATAAATGAATGGAAAAGTGATGAGGTGGGATATCTCCTTTATCATTGGGAAGGACAGATTATAGCCAGGGTGACGCAATATCATCTAGCATAGATTGATAGGGAGGAATGAAGCAATGGGAGTTTGGTGCATTAGCGGAAGATTCCTGACTGCAAAAACTATTAGACCATGGCGTGGTCTCCTTGGGGTTTGGTAGCAGGTCTACATTGCTCAAGCATCTTAAAATCGGAGCGGGCGAGGCTCAGGATGGTCTTTTGTTAAGAATAATTCTGCACTGGCAGAGGGATAAAATCACAGGACCTGTTAACGAGATGTTATTTTTAATGTCTACAATTCCCAATCTGGCACTTCGCTGCTGGTGTGATAGTCTTTGAGGCTCTCTCGGTTCCTTTCTTTGACAATTTTGAACGAGAGGCAAGACCCTGGGCCAGCACTAGTGATCTCTGATCCTAATTAAAAGAGACAGTTTGGTGCACTGGCATTTATTTGGGAGCCTGAAGTGACAATAGCGTTGGGTGTTACGGGATTAGATGCTCTGACTTTGGAAATGAGTAGGGATTAGGTTTACCCTGAGAATCAGCTCGGAGCTGCTTTTTGTGTCACAGGAGCTGATGGATCTGGAGACTTGCTGCTGACTAGCGAGTGGGATTGGAGATCCCTTGAACTTGTGTTCTCCTACCAGCAACCTGTGCGGAGTGGAAGATCCCAAGCAGCTCCTCTCCAATTCATGAGTGTTGTGATTAAAATCTCAGGGCCAAAAATTGCTGAGTGATGGCTGGGATCTGAGTCTTCACTGCTAACAGGAGGGCTACGAAAGACCCCTGTGATCCCTTCCCATTTTGTGGCCCCAAGAAAATGGAGAAGAGCGTTGCCCCTCTAGCTGAGAAGTGAGAAGAAGATGACATGGCGCAATTAAAAATTACAGAAGCCAAGACCTCGGTCTTCGTTTGTAGCAGACAAGAACAGATAAGAGGAACGATTAGGATTCTCTTATGTCTGGCTGTAGTTACCCCCTAATTTTTTCCCTAGTGCTTAAATCACTGCCCACTCCAGTGTATGGCAGGATTGGCTTGTGCGTTTGTCAGAGAAGATGGATTTTGCTCTTGCTGCAAAATTTTGCCTTGCTGCTCAGTCTGCATAGTACCAAACCCATTTGCCTGTGACTCCATTTATATCAGCTATTGCAGGTCTTCTTCTGCAGTTTATGGCACACCATCGTCTGCTTCAGTGAATGATTTGCATATGAGATGGGAGGCTGGAGAAGTCTGAAGGATCCCTTAGGTCAGGTTTTGTAACAAGCTCTTTTAGAGAGCAGATTCCTGGAGGGCCATCAGATTCAAAAGCAGAGGGAAGGCATGCACCTGGAGGGGCAGCAGGTATTGGGAGCTGGTTCATCTATTTTAAAAACAAGCTGCTTAAGCAGGGAAAGGGGCATACAAATTGTCTTTCCATACATTTCCATGCAGGCAGGGGGAATAATGGCAGAGGAGCGGCAGGGAAGGGCCTTTGTCATGGTTACAGGCCGGTGGCTGAGAATGTGGGTGGAGCGGCGTTCGTCCAGAGTTAGTGACCTCAGCAAATTGGAGCTCAGCCATGGTCAGTATGATAAATGATCTTATTCTGGGTCAAAGAAATGGTACCCCACAGGGAGGTATCCGCAAGGCGGCCCGGGAAAGCGCTGTGCTCTTGCAGCACTGACCCCTTAGTGACCAGTGCTGCATATATCTTATTTATTACGGACCAGAAGGGAATTTTCCATGGTTCGGCCTTTGTAGGGTTCCCCTATTTCCCTGAATTAAGCTCCCAGTTCTGCAGCCAAGGCAAGAATATGGGTGTAATTACACCCTCTGGGTGCCCTTCGAGGCAGTGTGTGCTTTGTGCGGGTTTGTACATGGATTTCAAGGCAGGGGACACGGAGGTGTCTGGTCATTGCATGTGTGTGTGTGAATCTGCCAGCGACCTGTGCAGCTCCCTGCGTGTCCGTGTCAACTGGTATTACGGTTGCACAAAATCCTTCTGCGTTTCTGCACATTTATCAGTTCAGTGTGAGATCCTTCTCGTGCAACAACCCAGCTTGGTGTTTCTTATTTGAGGCACCTGGTTTCTTTCTGCACACAGTGAGTGTCCTCTTTGCTGAGTTATCACTGATGAATCTGTCAGACCCAGGAGGTTTTATTGAGCTAGGAAAGATCTATGGATTTCAGCCCTGGTTTTGAGGGCTGGGTGAGCCTGGATTAACCTGGGCTCTTGTTCCAGGCAGTGCTAAAATGGAGTCTTAGATGCATCACTCTTGCAGAGGAAGCTCAGCAGATTCTTCATCAAGGAACAGTTGGGGTAATGCAGAAGATCAGGCCTTGGAGGATACACAAGAGGACCGAGCAGACTGTGCAGTTCTGTCTGCCACAACCAGGAGTGTTTATGATGCAGCTGGGCTGAAAATGAGCCAACGCTGTTGGGTTTTTGTATGCACGCTCGCTGCAGTTTTTGCATCCTGTCTGCTTGCGTGACAAGCCAATGACTTTGTGTCACTGCAAACACACACTTCGTTTTCCTGAGCTGTGTGTTTCGCTGGGTGATTTGTTTTATGCATGTATTGTGGATTTGAGCTCCCATCTGTGCACTTGAACTAAGCAGTTTTCTCAAACGTTTGTCGGTTTTTCTTTTTTTAATTAACTTTAGATATTTTTTCTGAGAATTTGGAGAGGTTTGATGTACTGTTAGCACAGGCAACAGAAGCTGTCTCTGTATACAAATAAGAGAGGGATTTCCTACCATGTGCTTCAGTCCCTCCTTTGCAGTTTGAGAATATTTCAGCTTCCTTGGCTGGTTCACTCTTGCTTCTCTGCTGATGCTGCCAATGGCGAGGATAGTTAATGATAATTAGATTGGATTTTTTGGTGTGGATATTTGTTTGCTGTGAATGAAATGGAGTAGGCTACCAAAAGGATTTCATTGAGACTGTGCAGCAATGATAAAAACATATCATTACTGGAATGAGCTGGGCTTGAGTTGGTGATGTGGAAGCAAAACGCTGTATCGTCTCAGCTCTCACCTGAACCTCACTCCTGGTCCAAAATGCACGGTTGCTTTTGCAGCCCCGTGGCAGCATACACAGTGCAACTGTGCTCCTGCAAGTAGCAAACGCCTCTGTTCTGTGATGGGGGCCAGCTTCAGAACCAACACGAGTGTAAAACTGCTGCGTCGTAGTGATGGTTTAACCTGTCAGTGGATGTGGTGCCTGACCAGGTTGAGATTTTTTCCCTTTCTTCTATGTCATTTGTAGAGGACCTGCTGTTTGCATAGCAAATCCTCAGCCCAGGGAGCCGGAAACCTGTTAGACCCGTAGCAGAGTATCAGAAAGAAAATGTCTTAGGGACACTGTGTATGTCAACTGTAAGAAATAAGCAGTTGTGCTATAATTTACCTCTTATTATTTCCATCATGATAACATACAGCATCCTGAGCTGTTGATCAAGACTGCTATTTGAGGCACTGAGCTGCAAGATGGCTTCTCCCCAGACCACTTGCAATGGAAGTAATCTTGTTCCTTTTCAATATCTTACTTGTGGGAGATGGTTTTGGTGTGTCTCTGGTCATTTTTCATCCTTTATAATTGATTTGTTCTAGTAATATTGGTGTACAGAATGTAGAGACATGAAGGTGGGGGAAAAAATTCAATGCTGAGAAAGCAGCCAAAAGTATTATGTCTTAAGGTTGACTGCGGAGAAGGGGTCTTAATTTTCATTGCTGTTTGGAGGAGAGAAGCTCCAGGCATGCACAGGGGTATCAATTTTTTTCATACTGTCTAAATTCTTCAGTATGTGTGTACGTGACTTCTGGGGAGCAGTAAATGAATGTAGGCTCAGGTGGGCTGAAAATAACATTTATTATGGAAGGAGTAGGGTATGGAGGGAGTCTTCCAGCTCAGCCTCGAATAAATCAGTCCTCTCGCCCCTTCGTCCAGGCTGCTTCTAGGTGGCTGTCTTTTATCCAGCTGGTGCAGCGTGTTTCTGTTTAAATGATCTCTCCTGAAAGGTCCCAGAGGAAAGGACTGCTTATTCCACGCAAGGAGAATGGTATATGGCACAGTTCATTGTTGTGTGCCCTGCCGCAAGTGCATAAATATGAAACAGCTCGCGGGCGTTGAAGCGGTGGGGCTGGTGTCCCCTTTGCGCCCCCCCTCCTTCTCCTGAAGGCTCCTCTCCATCTTTCTTCCTCTCCGGCTTTCATTTCTTGGTGATGGAGAGCAGGAGCCGTTTGGGTGTGAGATCCTGAGGGCTTTACGTTGCAGCAGCATTTTTCAGGGGAAGGCAAATATAGTTAACTCTTGTTCTGGCAGCTGACCGACCGGCGTGGTGTATATGTACCCTCGGAGCGGCGCTCGCCATCCCCGGTGCACGTTGCTAGGAAAGTGGCAGAAAATGGTCTGTTCTGTGCTCTTAACTATTTAAAAAAATTTTATTCCGTGCTCTTAACTATTACAGAGGAGTCATGGGTTGGCCCCAGGCAGGTGATCCAGCTCACCGGGCAGTTTTCAGGCACAAAGCAGCTTTTTTTGCCCTGATCAGAGTGATCCAGTGCTGGGAGGCAGCAATACCTGTCATGCTCCAGGCAGCCCTGCGGTGGGACCAGTGTGCTGGGGGTCAGGCTGTCATCCAGAGGCACCGATGCCCTGGGAAACCGGGGGGGAACAGAGGGAATCTCAGAGCATCCCCCTCCCCCTTTCCCTGGGAAACGAGGCCCCCATCTGCTGCAGATGGACATGTCCCCATCGCCTGGTTGATGTGCACCTGCCTGCGCCAGGACTGTTCATCCTTGGTGTGACAGAAGTGATGGGGGTAACATTATTCAGAAGAACCCCAGCTCTGCTCTGAGTAGCATCCGGCGATCCCCTAAAATCCTGGGATAAGACAAGGACTGGGTCAGGCAGCTACACACGCATTTATTTTTGCTGGTCATGAAGCAAACACATGGGGAATCGTACGTAGAGTTTGATTTTACCTCAGAGAGGCACGTGTAGAAAGGTTCCCTGCGACTACAGCGAGGTTACCACATGTGAGACAGACGTGGAAACCCAACCTGCCATCCCCACTCGTCCTGCGAGCGGGGCTCCAGCCCTCACTGTTGCGTTTGTGCTTTCGAAAAGCTTCCTCGCGCCTCGAAAACAAACAAAACTCTTTCGGGGCTTTCAAAGGGCTGTTTAAAGGAGCCCCGGGAGAATAACTGATTGTGGATTCAGAATGATGAAGTGGTTTGTGGAATGGTGAAATATAGAAGCAAATGCAGGAGAACTCCACATTGCAATTTGTCAGCTTCTCTAAACCCTGTAACGGATTATTCTCCCCCTCTGTCGCTTCTCACCTCTCCAATAGGAAATTAACTGATGCTATCACTAAAGAAATTGTTTTTGCCTCACAAAGTAAAATTGATACTATAAAAACCCGCCAGCAGTGTCTCCTCCTCCTTTTACATGAAGACAAATCCTTCCTGTCACCTACTGAAATGGAAAGATAAAGGCTGAGCTTTAATAAAGAAGCTCTAAGCACAAAGTGTAAGGGGAGGGAGCAGGCACAGCATGGGGAACACACCACGGCCGCAGGTGTGATGCCGAGGGATGTTGCAAGTGTCCAGAACACAACTGCTGTGGCTGGGGCCTGCGTGCGTGTTTAATGCATGGTTATGTACATGTTTGTGCCCCAGAACTCCTGTCTCCAAGAGCGTGTGCTGGTTTTGGTACCAATAGTGGCCACCTTTAGATCTTTCAGGTACTTAGGCTTGCTTGTTTGGACTTTTAAAATCTAATTAAACACACACAGAGTTAAACATCAGTTTGTGAGGTGATAAAGAACGCACAGGATATGGGATGTGTTAAAGACACCTTAACATCGACAGTCTCCTGCTGGATTGGCACTTCAGCATGAGCTGCATTCATTCTTTGTGGGATGCATTTTCTGCAGGAAACCTCTTCTGTGAAACCGTGGGGTTTGGGGCAAGAGCCCTGAGCTCTGAGCTCCCTTGGGGCAGGGCTGCCTGTTAGATGCTGGTAAGGAACAATCCTGTTAGGTGGTTTCTTTGACTGGAGGTTTGCAGTTATCCCCATCCATCCTGCATATCCCTCATCTACTCTTTTGTGGATAAACCATCACTTTGTTCTGGCATCAGCTAGGAGCCATCAGCTAGTTTGTAAACTGTTGTCCTTTCTCCTTTCAGGGGATATCAGAAACCTGCTAAAGTGGATCAAACAGAATCTGTTGAAAGAACGACCAGAATTATTTATGCAAGGGGAATCTGTGTAAGTACAGCTGCTAGGAATCCTCCTTGTGTTTCTCTGTTAATCCCCCCGGTTTGGGATACATTTTTGCTGTTGGTTGCAAGCAGCAACTTAATGACCATGAAAATACAGGATTTGCTGAAGTGATAATGGGAGGTGTCCCACACTACACCTCACCCCGTTCCATGGAGAGCATCTTTTGCAGCCCTCACCCCAAGTCTAAACCTTAAACGTGAAGCAGGGTCACCTATACTTTCTCTCCGTTGTCACCTGGAGCAGCGTAGTGCCTGCATCCTCAATTCCAGGAGTTTTAGCAGGTCTGCCCATTCCCTGCTGACATCACTGGGACTGAAGCAGTCACTCGGAGAAACGCCAACAAATATTTCTTCTGGGAAATGTATTTTTATTGTCAAAATGGGGCCAACCTCGTGGAGGGGGGGGGGGGGGGGGGGGAAAGCCAGGAGAAATGGAGCAGAGTGAGCTGTGCAAGCCATCCCTGACTGCGGGGTGGCGCTGGGGGTGTTTAACATTCGTCACGGATCTTTGTGAGCTGAAGCGTGTGCCAGGTCCCCTGGTAACAGGAGAGACAATTGCAGGACACTGAAGATCAAAGAGGGGGAATCCCTTTGCCTGTAATCGGGCTCAGAGTGGATCCCGGGTGTTTAGTGCCTTTGGTAGGGGCACCGGAATAGCTTTCCCTACCTTCACATCGAGCTCTCTGCACTCGACTGTAGTGCGTGGGTTTTAATTACCTGGCTTTTCTACATCGTACGGAAATGTAGTCATCTCGGAACATCCTCAGGAATGGTGCATTTTGATTCAAATGAGCTATGGGATTGCTCCTGCCTCCCCTTTATTTGATCTAGAAAGGGCACAGACTGTACCTGTTTCCACCTCCGTGATAGGTTTCCTTTTTCTCTTTGGCTTTATAGGCAGCCAGCTTGTGATCTGTGCTGTAACATCCCTTGTTCTTAACTATTTGCGAAGCTTTTTAGCAGCCCTGTATCCTAATTATTTCTCTCTGTTCTGCAGGAGGCCAGGAATTTTGGTGCTCATCAACGACGCGGACTGGGAACTAATGGTCTGTACTCCTTCACTTTGACTTTCTTTGTTGAAAATATTGCTCTGTCTGTTCTGTGGTTGCTCTCAGAGAAGCTATTTCTGATTCTTGCCCTGAGCGAAGCATCTCGTATTTGAGGGGGAAGGGGCAGGCTGGGATCTCTCTCTCTGTATTGTGCCGGGGCTGTTCAGATCTCCGACCTGCTGAGTCCCATCAGCCAGCCAGTGTCTGGACAGAGATCACCCGTGTTCCCTGGCCTCTGGCAACGGGCTTTGTGCCTCTGGCTGCTGGCAGGTCTCCCCCATGCGTGGGGTAACAACTTAGTGGGAACCAGGCAGCTTCACAGCCCTGAGCAGACCGCCTTCGCTCGAGTAAGGTGGTGCTGTAGCAGGTGAAGGCAGCCCTGGGGAGATTTCTACCCGGACAGGCAACTGGTGAATATCTTCCCTTTTCAGCCTGCTGTTGTGCTCAGACAACAAACAGCCCCGAACTATTTTCCTGCCTCAGGCAACCACCTGTTCTGTCAAAACCTTGGTCCAGAAAGCGATGTCAGATAATGAAAGTCAGCTCCTTGTCTGATCTCTCACCTTTGCTTTCCTTTGGATGAAAACATCAGTCTGTCCCCTTCTGCTCTCCCTAACACTCACCATCTTTTTATGAGCTGTTCTCTCTTTGCAGCTAGTATTTGAAAATGACATTTAAACCATTTTTCATTTTTTTCCTTGGCCTGCAGGGTGAGCTGGATTATAAACTCCAGGACCAGGATAATGTGCTTTTCATCTCGACATTGCACGGCGGGTGAACTCCTGGAAAAACAAGAGGATGTAAAACCAAATCCCTGGGCAAAACACCCAAACAAAAACCTAAACCCACTCAAACCTCTCTTGAACTGCCTGTGTCCGGTCTCTGCGTCTTCCCACTGCATTCACTTGTTACTAGACATCCAAATAAAGCCCCGCCAGCACGCGGCCTGCTGTCCACCACAACAGCATCCATCTTTTGGTCCTCATTTCACCTCTCCTGACTGCACTTCCAGGTACCCTAACAAGCAGAGAGCACCTGCAGCATGTGGGACTTTGTTTTTCCGTGACAGGAGGAAGAGGGGTGCTGAACCTCGAGTAGGATGATGTGCCTTTGCAGGCAGTGAGGCGTTCTGGGGGAGTTGTGCCTGCTTTGGGGCAAGGCTGGGGTGCCTCTGCCTTCGTGATGGGAACTGGGATTCTTTTAGCACAGTACTTAGTGTTGGTACAGTCTGTGCACCAGCCATGGGAAGGGCGAGACACGAAGTGCAAGGAAACAAAAGGTTACTTTACTAGATTTTCTGCGAGGTAGCGGACATTACAGCTTCAGAACCCTCTGTAGTGACTTTCCACTTGTCTTGATATTTATTTATGAGAAGTAGGACAGCAACAGGCTTTTTTGGTTTTGTTTTCTGATGCCTTACGCCTCTTCCATACTTGAGCTGAGGCAGGGTGAAGTACTAGCCCATGAGCAATGTCAATTTGTAACCATTTGGTTGGAGGGGAAACAAACCCATGCCTGGCCTGAGACAACACAGAGTGATAAGGGCAGCAAATTATCTTTCTGTCACTGTGATGGACAGAACTGATCAGCCTGCGTTGCGTTCTGTGCAGTGGGGAGCTGCGGGGACCTGTGTTGCTGCAGCCTGGCTGGCAAGGGCTGGGGCTGGAGATGCACGGTTAAAGCGGAGACTGGGAAAGAAAGTCAGTGGCTTTTAACCCTTTCCATCAGTGGGAGGGGGAGGCTTCTTACTGCGTGCCCTGAGGAAGTCCCGTGAGCGCAGCGGAAGTGGGTGTGCGCGGCTCTGCTAGGGCATGGATGCTGTTCGCTTTCCAGAAGTTTCCTCGGACAGGACCAGCCCGCCTGCCAGCCGGGAGGCCCCGGCGAGAGCAGAGCGAAGGGGGCAGAGAGGATAGCTTGGGTACCAACAGGTCCGAAACTCCGCCAGCTTCTAGGAGTGTCCGACCAGGACTGTCCTTCCTGCGCTCCCCCCTGCCCGGCTCACCTGCGTTTCGGCACGGCTCCGGCAGCACGCGCAGGTCCCCGGTGGCAGCGCTCCTGCCCGAGCGGCGGCTCTCCCGGAGCTGATCTGCACCGCGTACCGCTCGGGCCGTCCTCCATGGCTGGGAGCTGCCGAGGAGGAGCTGGGAGGCGGTGAGCAGCGCAGGGCACCAGCCCCAGCTCGGGCAGCCTGGCCTGACACCCCGAGTGCTCCACACGAGGAGCCTTTCCCCTCCTGCGCCTGGCAGAGCAGTTACTCTGCCTGACGCGGAGGGAGTGCCAAAGAGTAATTCCCCTGCCTGACATCTCCGGTGACTCCTCTCTCACGTTTACCCCGCCGCAGCCTGCGTAACTAACGGACTACGATGCTGCTGCGTCTCAGAAACCCCGACTTCAAGCCTGCTGCTGCTAACCGATATTCAGCCTTTTCCAAATCCAGCCGCAGCAACTCGAGTCCAGCTTGTGCCGTTTGTAAATGACACGGACGGGCCAAAGGCTCTTCTCTGTCCCGAGTTCATGGCCGTTAGCTTTGCTGGGCCGGGGGAGCGGAGCAGGGATTCCAGGTAACGGAGCTGGCTGAAAAAACAATGAACCTGCGTGGCGTGCAGCTTGAAACGGACTTAAACCCAAGTGGGAAAAAGCAGGTTCGTCTTCTGCACTGCTGCCTGCCCTGCCTCTACACTGTCTTTTTGCCTTAGGCTGGGCTTGTCTGTTCTTATCCCCCCCAGCTGTTTGCTCACGATAGGATGAGTTCCTTCCCTGGGAGGTGTTATTCCCCTCCCGAGCGCAGGTAGACCCAGATGGCTTAGCTCCTGCTGTAGTAAAAGCTGCCAATCATCGCTAAAAAAAGCTAGAAATGGGCAGATGAGGGAAGCCAGGGGAGGGGAGAAGAGGGGTACAGCGAAATCCTGTAACAAAACAAACAAAAAGTTTCTGAAATAAAAGCCTTTTAAACCATTCGCTGCCTCCAGCTTTGTCCTAGATAGGCTCTTAGTGAAATTTTGCTCGGATCTTGTAATGCTTCCCTCCTCCTCCTGGGTTTCCTTGGCAGCCCCGGCCGAGGCGCTTGGCGTGCGGAGTCATAAAGCCTCTCTGTTCCAAGCCTTCCTCCCGGTCCCGGGGTCGTGGGGGCTGCTCCGGGAGGACGCGGGGCCGCCGCAGCCCTGGGCTCCGCTCCCACCTCGTCCCCTCCGAGCCCCGCCGCGGCGGTGGGAGCCCCGGGGCCCACCCACTGCCCGAGCGGCGGGGACGGTTCCCGGCTCGGCCGAGACCGAGAGCAACCGGAGCGGCCTCCGTGTGCCCGGGGCGAGCCGGGGCTGCAGCCAGAGGAGGAAGAGGAGGAGGAGGAGGAGGAGGGTGTCCCGGCCGGCGGGGACCTCGGCCCCCGGTGCAGAGAGATCTCTGCCGCTCCCCAGGGCCGGGCGCCCGCCGAGATAAATTAAATGAAATTAAGACACATTTTAAAAAAAAAAAAAAAAAAAAAAAGATAAATAAATAGGAGGAAGATAAAGCGGGATGGATGGAGCCGCAGGGCCGGGGCGCCCGCCCGCCGTCCCCGGCTCGGCCCCGCCGTCCCTGCCGGTGCCTGCCCGGTATTTGACGCATTAGGACCGAACCCCCCGGCAGCGCTGAGCGGGTGCGGAGCCGCCGCCGGGATTTATTTAATTGCCTTGAAATCCTGGCTGGGGCTCCCGGGGCTGCAGCCGGGAGCGGTTACCGTGCCGTGCCCCGAGCCCGGGGAAGCTCCGTCCTTCTTCCTCCTCCGCAAAGCACCTTCCTGGGGCCCGGCCGGTGGAGTTGAAATCTCTGCTACAGATGTCCAGACACAATTCTTGGTTCGTACGGCTCCATCGCACAAGAATTGCGTTTGGACAATCAGGAGCGGAGATTCCCGTCCCGGGCTCGCGGGATCTTCCAGGGGGGATCCGGCTGGAGCCTGGAAAACAAGGACACACGGGCACCGAGCCGCCCGCCGCGCCCCGCTCCCCGCTCCCCGGCCCTGCGGAGCCGCTTCTCCGGCCCCAACAAGTTTCTAGCGCAGCCGCGGCGCTTCGCATCCCGGTTTCGATTTAATGGCACCGCGGGGGGTTTAATTTTATCAACTCGTTTCTTACCCCTCCGGAAAAAAAAAAAAAAAAAAAAAGCGAAAAAAAAATAGTTAAAATCAGCCCTTATTAAAAAAAAAAAAGAGAGAGACAAAAAATTAAACCAACATCAAGCGTAAAAAAAAAAAAAAAAAAAAAAAAGCCAGAAAACGAAAAGCAGCGATCCATCCCCGCCGGAGCAGCTCCCGGTGAGCGGGGGCTCGGTGCGCCGGGGCCGGCTGCTGCCGGCGGGGCTCGGTGCCTCCGGTAGCCCCGGGGGCTCGGCGGGGGTGATGCCGCCGGGCTGCGGGCACCGAGCCCCGGCCCCGCGCTGCGACCGCCGCCGCTCCTGCCTCGGAGAATTAACCAATTCCAAGCGGATCGCCCTCAAAATTCGGGCACTTTGAAAAATCGCCGAAATTTATAAATGCCCGGCTGGGGGGGGGGGGGTGTGGGATGTTAATAATAATAAAAATAAAAGAAAAAGAGGAAAAATCCAGGCTTCTCCCCCAGCCCCTTCTCACCGACCGGCTCCCACGAAGTTGGGAACAAATCCCCCCTCTCCAGCCGGGGAAAATCCCGGCCCGCTGCCGGCGCTTCCCCCGCCGGTGCCGGTGCCGGCGGCCGCTCCGCGGCGGGGCCGAGCAGGTCCCCCCGGGGGAGGGCTGAGGACGGGCGAGCGGCGGACCCCCGGCTGGCCGAGCCGCCCTCCGCCCCGGCGGCCCGCGGGGCTGCGAGTTTCCACGGGGCGCGGAAAGTGCGTCCCGCGGGGGCGGAGCGGGCGGCCCCCGCGGCTCGGCGGGGCACAACGGCGGGGCCACGGCTGCACCTGCCGCCGAGCCGAGCCGCGCCGAGCCGAGCCGAGCCGAGCCGAGCCGCGCCGAGCCGAGCCGAGCCGAGCCGCCCCGGCTCTGCCCCTCTTCCTCCACGCCGTATCCACCCGGGAGGGTCCCAAATCCGCCCGGGAGGGATGCGCACACCGGGGCTCTGCGGGCTGCGCCGGGGCCGGGCAGGGCTTTTAGTTGAACGGCACAACAATAAATGTGTTGCAGAGCCGGCGAGAAAAGAATGGGGATGACCTTCAATTGGTACTGGATTTGAATAACACCACGGGGTGATAAATGCCCATTGTGTTTTAGGAGTAATGAATCTCCACTGTCTCTATAGCACAGAAACAGCAGCTGCAACCTGGAGCCAGCCATCTCTTAAAGACACAGCTCCCAAACCCCGGCCCCCGGCCCGGCTCGGCCCGGCCCGGCCCGGCCCGGAGCCCCCGCACCCGCCCGGCCCCGGTGCTCGGGGGCCCGGGGTGCGCCCTGGCCCGGGGACGGCCGACGTTGGCCCCACTCGGGGTTGCGGGGTCCCCCCCCGAGCCTCCGGGCAGGGCTGGGGCTGGGGTCCCCTCCCAAGCCCTCAGTCCCCCTTGGGGACCCCCTCCCGGTCCTGCTGCCGCGGGGGTGGCACTGCCCGGGTCCCCCGTGGGGTATGGGGTCACCTGCACCCCACCCCGGCCCCCCACAGCAGGGAAAGTGCTGGGGATAAATAATGCTCATTGTTTTCCCCTAATGAATATTACCGACTTGCCAGGCCGGCAGCTGCGGGCTCCGGCCGGGGGAGCGGGGCCATCGTCTGCCTCTCCCCGCCCGGGGACCCCCCCCACCAGCCCCGACCTGCCGGGGGTCCCCGCAGCCGCAGGGAAGAGTGTGGGGCTGGCCCCCGCCTTCACCCCATCGCTGCCTGCCACCGCCCTGAGTGTCACTGGGGTCCCTGGGCAGAACCGGGGGGGGGCTGGGGGCGGAATTCAGGGGGTGGGGGGGGTCGCCGTGGGGGTCCTTTCCCTCCCCCACCTCCCCCCGTGTCCTCGCACAGGTTCTGGCTGCGTGGGGAGAGGGACCGGCTGGTGCTGGGAGAGAAACTCTGTCGGCCCCAAGGATGCTCGGAGCAGCCCAGCCCCGCGGAGCCGCAGGGTGACCCCAGTCCCTGTCCCCAGCCCGCAGCAATGTCCCCTGCCCGCGGCGGGGCCAGGCCCGGGGCGGGGGACAGTCCAGGGACGGTGCCAGGCCTGAGCCCCGAGCAAGGGACCAACAGGGCAGGGATCTGCGACTGGGGGCTGCTCTCCCATGGAGGATCATTCCTGCCCCTGGGAGTTCAGGCTTTGCCCACCCTGCAGAGTCACGAAGGTGTCCCAGGGCTTGGGGACAGCCACAGCCCCACAGCCCCTGCCCCATGCCATGGCCGGGGCCAGAGGGATGCCCAGCTCCTGCCACAGCCACGCACCTCCCTCCGAAGGGCTGCCCTGCCTCCCTCCCTGCCAGCGCTCTTAGCAATAAACCCACTTCTAGGAGTGTGAAAATCAAAAGCAAGCCGGCATTTGAAAAAAGAAAAAAAAAAAAAAAAAAAAAGCGCATCATCAACAGCTGAAGGCCCCTGCGCTGGGTCGCAGCCATCGCCCGGCACCGGCCGGCTCTTTGGGAAGCGGGAACCATCGGAGGGAAGCCCCCGTCGCTGCTCGCAGGCGCTCCGGCATTGTTTTAGCCCCGGACCTGCCAGCCTTTTAACTGGCTTTAATTCCTAACGCTCCACCACCACCTTTTTTTTTGAAGTCTCTTTCCCAAATCTCGGCCGAGTTAATGAAGTTATGTGATCCTATAAATGTTAATTGTCTAAACTTCTTCTCCTCTCTCCCTTTTTTTTTTTTTTTTTTTTTATCTCTCTCCTCCTTGCTGCTTTCTGCTCCACTTGTAATAAAGAAAATATCTTGGCTGGTCTTAGCCAGTTGCTTGGCAACCTCAATAGAAAAAAAGAGAACAGAATGTAACCAATCCTGAGACAACCGAAAGATTTTGGTGACATGTGACCTCTCCGAAAAGGGCAGCCTTAAACTGTCCCTTCTGTCCTTTGCTCCTGACCATTAGGGTCTCTCACCCTCCCCCCCCCTCGGCTCCTTACACCAATAAATATGGATTAGTGAAATACTTTTTCCCACACTGATGAAAAGCCGGGATTGATCTTTCCACCTCCTTTATGTACCAACCTGACAAGTTTCTAAACAAAATTAAGAGGGAAGAGGCGAAAGGAGCCATCCCGGGTTGGGCGGCTGGGGACGGATCCTGCCCGCCATGGGGATGGGGGGTCCCCGACGGGGCGCTGGCGCCGGCTCTGCCGGGCTGTGGTTTGCTCAGCCGCCGGCCAGACCTGCTCTCTGTGTGCTGGGGAGCCCCTCGCATGGCACTGCTGGGTTAGGAACTAAAATGTCGTTTTTCTGACCCAAAAGGGGGAAAAAATAAAGCCCAGGCCCAGCCTTGCACTCCCTTGGTGGGCGCTGGTACGTCCTGGAGGGACTTGTCCTGCTCCTCGCCGCGGAGCCCCAGCGCTTGCGGGCGGCTGAGGAAGTCGTCTGCAAATTACATTTCATCCTGGAAAAAAAAACCCACAACATGATGTCATTGGCTTTCTGGTGCATCCCGCCGGCGCCCCTCCACCTGCCGCCGGCCTCCGCTCGGCCAGCCTCGGCACGGCCACGAGCCTCGGTACGGCCATGAGCCTCACTCGGCATGGCCACGAGCCTCGGCATGGCCCGAGCCTCGGCATGGCCCGAGCCTCGGCACACCGGTCAGCCCCGGTTGGTGATCAGGCTCCCGCCCTCCCGCCGGCCCCCCAGCTCCCGGCTTTCCCAGGCTCCCGGCGCGGTGAATGCCTCTTTCACCAGCAGTTCCCCTCTTCCCAAAAAAGCATCACCTTGCCAGCTCCCTTCCTCCCGCCAGCTGCCAGGAAAATAAAAATTAGGGCAAGGAGAGGGAGCGAGAGAAAAACCAATGAACTTGTTTCCAGCTTTTCCTTCGGATCAGCCGTCCAGCACTGGGAGAAAAATATTTCTCCTGTAAAAATATCCCCTCTCTGTGCAGGCTGCGAGCCCTTCGGCACCGGGACACTGGCCGGAGACGTGGGCTCAGCTCGGCGGCAGAGGATACCGTAAGTTGGGCATCTGCTTAAGCAGTTTCCTGGCTTTTTTTTGGGGGGGTGTGTGTGTGTGTGTGCCACGGTGTGGGGCTGAGCCCCTCTAGGGATGGGGGAGGAGGGTCGGGGCAGGGGGCAGTTGGAAGGAGGAGGGTTTGGGGGGGTGCAGGCTGTGAGGTGCGGTGCCCGTGCCGGCGGTGGCGGGTGGTGCTGGGCGCCGGCAGCCCCGGGGCGCACAAAGCCCCTTTGAGCGGAGCACAGAGGAGCTGCTCATCCCTCACCCGGCCCTCGGCCCCGGGACTGGCCCCCGGAGAGGAGAGTGGGACCCCGGCCCTGAACACCAGGGGAGGGCTGATGGGGGTGGGGGGGGCTCAGGGCTCTGGGGTTGTGTGTCCCCCAGGGGTCAGGGATGGCCCCAGACTGAGCCCTGACCCATGGGGAGCCCACAGCCACCCCGGGATGGGCTGGTCCCTGGCCAGCCCTGATGATGTGGGGTGCTGTGGGGAGCTGGAGGTGACCCAGCTGTCCCACGTGGGGATGGGGGACTCACTCCCTCCCACCATGGGTGATGGTGACACCCACGAAGCCACCAGACCCTGGTCCCCAGGGTGGCCGTGGGCAGGGCTGCTGTAGGGGCTGAGATGGAGAGTCTTGATGGGACCTGGTGGCACCCGATGGGACCCAGTGGCACCCGGCGGGCCCTGGTGGGCCCTGGCTGCCCTGCTGCCGAGGCCGGCTGGCCAGGCACAATACCATGGCCCCTCTCCTGAGCCGCCGCTGAAGCCCCTTTCCCATCGCTGAGCGCCTTTGTCTCGCCTTTGTGATGGAAAGAGCCCCCCCTCCTAAATCACGGCCCTGACACCCCCATTGTCTCCTTCCCGGGGAGGTTTGAAACTTCCCCCCCCCCCTCCCGAGGTCAGGAATGTGGCCGGTTTCTATTGGGACGGAGGAGCAGGGCTGGGTGGGGGGCTGCGGGGTCACGCCGGCTCGGCGGGTCAACCCGAAAACAAAACCTTTTGAAATACCTACTCTCCATCACTGCCAACATTGTCCCCTGCCAGCGGGGGCCTGGCACGGCCCCTCGACGCCTCTAGCCCGGCCGCTGCCCACCCCAGCGGTCAGCATCTGGGGGGGGGGACAGAAGGGTATTGTGCCGAAGGGGACAGCTTTGTTTTCGGTCACAGCTGCCCCGGGTTGGGACGGGGACCGACTGGCAGCCCCACTGGGGGGGAGAGGAGGGAGGGGACGGAGGGGATGGGAGTGCAGGGGTCAGTGCATCACAGGGGGGACCCATCCCATCGGGGTACCCCTCTGTTGCTGTCCCTCCGAGAAGGCGCACTGGGGGGGACGGAGAGCAGCTCCCCATCGTCCCTAGGGTGAAGCCCCAGCAGGGTGCACGGCCTCTCCCTGCCCGGAGGGTTTGGGACAGCCTGGGGTTGGCCTCCTGCCTCAGTTTCCCCTTGCTGAGGGAAGTGTCCCTCTGCCCCCTCCCAGGGCTGACGGGTGCCTGAGCTCCCTGTTGACACCCAGAGCCGGGGGACGCTGGCTCTGGGCTCTGCTGGCTCTGATGCTGACAGATGTGGTCCAGTCTGGGGCAAAAAGGGACCATTCTGGGGCCCAGCTGGCTGTGCCACCCAGGAGGGTCAGAGTTTGGCCGCTGCGTGGCTTGAACGTGGCTCCAAGCGTGGCGCTGAATTGCAGGTGGCGCAGAGCATCCCACACACCCCCGGCTCCCTGCTCCCAGTGGGGCACCAGGAGGGGACCCCACGGAGGCTTCTCCCTCCCTGGTGTTCGTAGCCCACCAGGAGCACCCCAGGCTGTCTCCCGACAAGCCGAGGTGTGGGGCAGATGCAGCGCAGCAGGCGCCGGGGCTGGTGACGTGTCTCTGCCCCATTTGTGGTGGCACAGATCTAGATATCCCTGTCTCCACCAGCTGGGATGGGGATGCTGCTCCTGCTGGCCTCCAGCTCCCCCGGCAGAGCATCTCTTAGGTGGTCCAAAATCCCCCCCTGTGGCCAAAATCCCCCCCCGCCGGGTGGCCAAAATCCCCCCGGATTTTTCTGGGTGGGAAGACCCATAGTTTTCGCCTGCCGCGGAAGCAGCCTGCCGAGGAGGGAAGCAGAACGGCGCCTGCGGATGCGATGGGTTTAGCAGAGACCTGGAAGGAAAACCCAGCTGGGAGGGGAGCGCCGGCCTCCTGAGCTACCCAACAGCTGGAGGGCGGCGAAAACAGCTGGAACAGCTGGAACAGCTCAGGATGTGGGACTTGCAGGGCAGGGAGCATGGCGGGGTCACCGGCACTCCCTCGGGTCCGGGGTCCCCACTGGCTGTGTGGGCTCCGTGCCTCAGTTTCCCCACGTGGGAACTGGGCTGGGGTTGTGAGGCTGGATGAGTTGGGGCAGGGGTCTGGAGGGGACAGAGTCACTCGGGCAGCGTCACGGTGTGGGAGCGGGGACCCTTGGGGGCACCCAGGGGGTCTACAGACCTGGGCAGCCAGCTGGGCCCCTGGGATGTTTTTTCTTGTGAAATAAATTTTTAAAAAATTGTTGGTGGCTGGGGGACTCATAAAATCTCACAGCCACGCACATACACACAGAATCTCTGCATTTATATATACATATATATATATTTTTATGTTTGTTTTTTGCAACCAAACCTGAGCCTTTTAAAGCAGAAAAATGTGACGTTTGAGGAACCTGAAGCTGTTCAAAGGCTTTGCTGAAAATCCTAGAAAATTCAAAGGAAAGGGTGGAGAGAGGTGGGAGGTGGCCAAAAACCTCAGCCCTGGGTCCAAAAGCAGCTTTTTCCTGTAAAAAAAGAAAACGTACTGCTGGAAGCATCACCCAGTGCTGTTGCCTGCCCAGCACCGTGGGGATGGGAAGGCGCTTTCCCAGGCGGGATGCTTTCAGGCCTGACGCTGGCTCTGTGTTACAGGTGTTGCTATAGGTGCGTGGAGCCATGGGGATGCCCTGAGCCCTGTGGGGACACCCTGAGCCCCGTGGGGACACCCTGAGTCCCATGGGGACCTGCCACCCGCCTGCCAGTCCTGCTCCTGTGCTAGCAGAGCGGTGGGGATGGAGGTGCTGAGCCGCAGCGTGGAGCCAGGTGCGTCGTCAGCCTGAGGACCACGCAGCGGGTGCCCTGGCAGGTAACCTCCATTTCCCCCTTCTCCCTGAGCTTGCTTGTGGGGTTTTTTTAACCATTGGATGGCCAAAACTGCTTGTAAAGTGTCGCCTGGCCCACAGCGGGCTTCGAGGGTCTGTCGTGAGCCCTGGGGCACTCGGGCTGTGGGGGGAAGGCAGGCTGCAAAGCCGGCCCCAAAGCCTGAGATAATTCTGACCTCACTTGGTAAAGGTGGGCACAGGATGCTTCATCCTTCTGCCAGTTCTGGCTCATCTGTGACACATTGCTTAGGTCCGTGCCTCAGTTTCCCCACGTCAGGGCGCAGTGGTGGCACCCCTGTCCTCTGTCTGCCCCAGGGGTGGTGGGGCTGTGGATGGGGAGGGATTTCCCCTCTCCAGTCCCTGAGCCCATGGCCAGGGAGCATCGGTGCGGGCTGTGGCCGGGGCAGCGGGGCCGTGGGTGTCCAGGGTGCCGGGACAGGGCTCCTGTGTCCCTGGGCCTGAGCACACGGTGGGGGTGGTTTTCTGGGGAAAAATTGCTGGCAGCGTCCAGGTGCTGCTCTTGTTCACAGAGCAGCATCCCAGGGCTGGCCCCAGCCTGGGCCAGGGCACATCCAGGCTCAGGCCCCCCCAGCCCCAGTGCGGTGCAGGGTGCCAGGGCTCTGTGCGGTTTCATACCAGTCTGCAAGCTGGGAACTGCCCTGCTTGGCCTCTCTGGGATCCAGGCTGCTCAAAACCCTTATAGGCAGCACTGAAATCCCTCTCTGTCCTTCCCAGGTGCTGAGGGCAGGGCAGGGCTGTCTGAGCCCCCCGGGAGAGGATGGAGGGATGTGGGGACACAGGGATGCAGGGATGAAGGAGAGAAGGGATGTGGGGATGTCGGGGTGAAGGGATGCAGGGATGGAGGGATGAGGGGATGCAGGGATGGAGGGATGAGGGGATGCAGGGATGGAGGAGGGAAGGGATGTGGGGATGTCGGGGTGAAGGGATGCAGGGATGGAGGGGCAAAGGGATGTCGGGATGCAGAAGAGCGGGTATGTGGGGACACAGGGAGCAGGGTGCAGCTGCAACGAGGGGATCAGATCCGGCTCCGACGGACCGCGGAGCCCCTGGCTGCCCACCGAGCCCGTACCCAGCGGCTCCCGGCGGCTCCCGGTGCCGGGAGGTGGCAGCAGCGGCCGAGCGCGGGGCCGGGCTGCGCGGGGGGGCGATGCCGGCGGGTGGGTGTCCCCGCGGGCCGGCGCCAGCCGAGGGCTCCGCGGGCATCCCCGCCGCTCTGCGGCTCTTCCTCCGCCTTAATCCCTCCCCGGGCCGCGGGGCCGCGCTCGGGGGCTGCCGCGGAGGGGAGAGGGGCCGCCCCCCGCCCGGCTCTCCCGGCGGCGGCCGCACACGCGGGTGGGCTCCGGCCACGGGTGGGGTCTGGACACGGGTGGGGTCCGGCTGTGCTCGGCTCCTGGGCTCCTGCCCCCCTCGCTCGGCTCCTCTGCATCGCCGGGGAGCTCCCAGCCGCGCTGGCACCGAGCCCTTCCCCGAAATACTTGTCTGAGCTCGGGCTGTAAACAGAGTCCTTCTCTCCCTTAGAGCCGCCGCAGGGCTCCCTGTGCTCCCCGTGTCCCCCCACCCTCTCTGTTGCTTCTTCCAGGTGCTGCTGGATTGTTCACCCCCCTGCTGAAGCCTTTCTGGGGATCCCCCAGGAGCGGGGGGCCGTGGGGAGCCAGCGAGAGCAGCTGCCCGGCCAGGCCCTCGCCCCATTGCGGGTGGGTGCAGGTTTTGGCCACGCGTGGCCGCAGCCCCTCGCCACGGCTCGGGTGCCACCACAGCGAGGGGTGCCCGGAGTTATTGCTCCCCAGGATGAGGCCTCCCCCCGGCCTGCGCTTGCTCTGGGAGCTGACGGCTGTATTTACGGATTTGGGTGGTTAACCAGTGGTTTTGGCCAAATGTCCCAAAGGCCTCGGGGCTGCCTGTGGCTCGGACACGTTGCAGACACGCCTGGGGGGGCTGCAGATGGTCAGTCATGGGGGGTGGCCTGGCTGGGACACGGCTCGGTGGGGTGGGCTGCTATGGCCTGTGACGGGGGAGAGCCGTGAGCCCACGCAGCCACAACTCACACTGGACACAAGCCCCCCTCAGCCACAGGCCCCCCTGGCCATGATCCCCCACTGGCCACCAGCCCCCCTGAACACGATCCCCCGTGGCCACCAGCCCCCCTGAACACGATTCCCCGTGGCCACCAGCCCCCTGGCCATAATCCCCCGTGGCCACCAGCCCCCCTGGCCACCAGCCCCCCCATCCACTTGCCCACCTGTCTGCTTGCCCACCACCCACCCATGCCGTGCCAGCCACCGCGGGGACCCGACCCCGAGCTGGCAGAGGGAACACGGGGATGCGCAGGAGCATCCTCAGGGAGGGGGGACCGGGGGTGCTCCCCCCCCGCCGCGACCTCTCGCCCCCCGGCCGTGGGCTGTTTACCGATCCCGGCTTTATTTAAAGTAAACCCAACCCAAACCCGCCCCCGGGGCTCACAGCGGCGGCGGGGCCGGGCCGGGGGCGGGGGCTGGGGTGCGCTGAGCGCGGCGGGTCTCAGCCCGCCCCTTCCCCGCCCGCCGCCGCCGCCATGGGCGCCGCGGGGCCGCTCTGCGCCTTGCTCCTGCTGCTGGGCACCGGCACCGGCACCGGCACCGGGCCCGGGTCGGTCCCCCCGAGGGTGGTGCTCGCCCTCCTGGCCCGTAACGCGCAGCACTCGCTGCCGCACTGCCTGGGAGCCCTGGAGCGCATGGATTATCCCGCGGGGAGCATCGCCCTGTGGTGAGGGAACGGGGGACCCCGGGGGGAACCGGGACCCCGGAGTGCGGGGAGTAGCAGGGATCCGGGGGAAGGAGGGGGCTGTGGGGGGAATGGGGAACCCCGGGGGGGAGGTGGAATGGTGGGGTCACAGGGAATCGGTGGGAATGGGGAGCCCCGGGGGAAGGAGGATGCTGGCGGGGGGGGACGGAACGGAGTTCCTGGGGGATAGGGGGGTCTATGGGGGGAATGGGGAGGGGGGTGTTGTGGGGATCCAAAGGACAATGGGGGGAAGGGGAATTGGGGAGCTGGGGAGAGTGAAGGGACTGGGGACTCGGGGTGATCATGAAATAACGGGGCGCTGGGTGGAGGGAACAGAGATCCGGGGGATGGGGGTCTGCGGGAGAATGGGGACCCCTGGGAGGAACAGGGACCCAGGGGGACCCTGGAGGAACAGCCCCTCCCCGCCCCCAGCCCCAAAGGGTGAGAGGGTGGCTCTGTCCCAGCTGTGGGACCCACAGGGACCCGAGAGGGACTGGGCACTGCCCCACGGCGAGGGGGCAGGACCCCCACCTTTCCCCTCGCGAAGCTGTGGGGCTGGCGAGGGAGGGGAGCCCTGGACTCCGGGGATTCTGCATCATCAGGGACAGACGCTGCCTTCCCCCTCCCTGCAGGGCTCGGCCCCAGCCCCCCCTTCCCCAAAGACACTCCCCAAACTCCCTTTTACCGTGCTGGGGGGGGGGGGTGGTGGCTGGGAGAGGAGCCCCCGCCGTCCTTCTTTCTCGCTCCTCCGCCACCACCGTCTCTTGCCCGAGCTCGTCGGAAACTTTTCTGCAGCTGCTTTTGCGGGGAGCTAAGGCGGGGGATGGCGGGGGGGTCCTGGCAGGGCTGGCCAGGCTGGGAGGGGGGGAGCTGCCAGCAGCGGGGGACTGGGGGGCCCTCGCCTTCGCCTCCTGCAGCCCCCGGGAGCCCCCGGCCATGGGACCCTGCGAGGTGTTTCAAGAGCAGCTGCCTGTGGAGCTGGAGCTGGGGGGGGACAGGTCCCGCCTTGTCCCCTGTGTCCCAGGGGGTCCCTGTGACACCAATGCCCGGGGGGCAACTCGGGGCTCTTTGACAGGTCGAGGGTGCTGGGGAGTGTGGGGACTTGGGGGTTGCCCCAGTGCAATGTGGGGCTCAGCCCCGTCTGTGCTGGGGTCCCCGTGAACATCGTCACGAGGTCGGTGGGAGAGTTGGGGATGGCGGCTGTGTGTGGCGAGGGGAAGTTTGGGGAGGGGGATTTTTGCTGCTTGTCAAGGCCTTTCCTTGGGGCGCAGCGGGGTGCACAGGGGTGCTGTGGGGTGCAGCAGGGTGCATGGACAGGGGGACAAACATGCTGTTCATGGTGGGCAGCCGTAGGGCTGGGATGGGGAGAGCACGGCTGGGGCTGCTGCCGGGCTGCAGGGATGGGGGGGTGAGAGCTGCGGGACAACCCGACCGGCAGCGGCACGGGCAAAGAAATTACCCATCTGTGTTCCCCCTCCTGCCAGCGTAGCTTCGGTTCCTTCAAATTACATGTTATGTTCCCAAGCGAGCGTTGCTGGCTCAGCCTCTTGGCCCCAGGAGGTCATTCCTAGTGCGGGGAGGGGGCCGTGGTTGTCCCTTGAGGGTGGGGACCCCCAGAGGCTGACGTCCCCTCACCCCAGGTGCGCAACGGACCACAACTCGGACAACACAACGGCGATGCTGCAGGAGTGGCTGGGGGCGGTGGGGAAGGACTATCACTCGGTGGTCTGGAAGGTGCAGGAGGAGTCCAGGTGAGGCTGGGGGAGTGCTGAGGGGAGCAGGCGTGGTCTGCGAGGGGCTCCCAGAGCAGCACCCTGCTCCCCAGCTGGGGACGGTGCCAGGCAGAGCTGGGCTGACTCAGCCAGCAGGCCTGCGGCGCCCTGCACCGAGTTGTGCAGTTGCCAGTGAGCGGGGTTAACCCCTGCCTCCCCCCTGCCCAGCTCTTACCCCGACGAGCTTGGGCCCAAGCACTGGAGTGAAAAACGCTATGAAAACCTGATGAGGCTGAAGCAGGAGGCTCTTGTCTATGCCCGGGAGCAGCAGGCAGACTACATCCTGGTAAGGGACATGGGGCACTGGTGGGGTGGGGGCTGAGGTGGGTGGCCCCGCGGCTCCAGGACCTGTGCTGTCCCCCCAGTTTGTGGACACCGACAGCATCCTGACCAACAACCAGACCCTCAAGTTTCTCATGGCACAGAACAAGTCGGTGGTGGCCCCCATGCTGGACTCGCAGACCTTCTACTCCAACTTCTGGTGTGGCATCACACCCCAGGTACGTCCTCAGAGAACCCTGGGGAAGGGGATCCCCCCCCATGGCAGAAGAGCCCCCCCCTGTGGAGGCATCACGCTGGTGTGCCGCAGGGCTACTACCGCCGGACGGCCGACTACTTCCCCACCAAGAACCGGCAGCGGGTGGGCTGCTTCTCTGTCCCCATGGTCTACGCCACCTTCCTGATCGACCTGCGGAAGGAGGAGACAGCGCAGTTGGCTTTCTACCCACCCCATCCCAACTACACCTGGGCCTTCGACGATATCATCGTCTTTGCCTACTCCTGCCAGGCGGCTGGTGAGGGCGGTGAGGGTCCAAGGGTGGGCAGGGCGTTTGGGGGGGCTGTGGTGCTCACCCATCCCACCTGGCAGGCGCGGAGGTCCACGTGTGCAACCAGGAGCGCTTTGGCTACATCAACGTCCCCGTGAAGGCCCACCAGACGCTGGAGGATGATCACGCCAACTTTGTGCATCTCATGCTGGAGGCCATGGGTGAGCGCCCGCAGGTGGGCGGGGTCCTGGAGGTGTCCCCAGCCCCAGGGGTGATGGGGACCTGGTGCCAGTCCCTGGGGCAGGGCTGTTGGCCCCAGTTCCTGGCCAGGCAGACCCTGGGCTCCACCAAAGGGGTGTCCCCTCTCTCCGCAGTGGATGGCCCCGCCATGCAGCGCTCCAGGCACATTTCCCTCCTCCCCAAGCCGCTCACGAAAATGGGCTTTGATGAAGTAGGTGCCTAATGGACCCCCCCGTGTCCCCCTGTCTGCCCCTCTGGCTGCATCCATCTGCAGCAAAACCCACCATGGGTTTTGGCCAAGCCCCCTGTTCCCCATCCTGCAGTGGCTGGGCAGGCTGTGTCCCCCCTCTAACAACATGCCCCCTTGGTGGGGCTCTCCCCTTCATCCCCAGATCTTCCTCATCAACCTGGTGCGGAGGCCGGACCGGCGCCAGCGGATGCTGGCATCCCTGCGGGAGCTGGAGATCGCCCCGCGGGTGGTGGACGCCGTGGATGGGAGGTGACCGCAGCGGGACGTGTCCCCACTCTGCCAGCCCTCCGGTGTCACCCTGGCGGTGGCTGGGGGGGGACGCCTTGCTGATGCAGCCCCTCTTCTTGCAGCACCCTCAACAGCAGCGACATCAAGGTGCTGGGGGTGGACCTGCTTCCCGGGTACTATGACCCCTTCTCCGGCCGCACGCTCACGAAGGGCGAGGTCGGCTGCTTCCTCAGCCACTACAACATCTGGAAGGAGGTACGGGGCCACGGGGGCCATGGGGTCTCTAAGGGCCACCAGCACGGGGCCGGGACCCTGTGAGCATCACCAGGTCTCTGGAAGGTCTGGGGAGAGGTGTCTTGCAGGGTTAGTGGACCCAGTATGGCCCAGCACGGTGCTGGGATGGGTTTGTACCTCTGTCCCCTCCCTGCAGATCGTGTCCCGGGGGCTGGAGCGCTCGGTGGTCTTCGAGGACGACGTGCGCTTCGAGGCCGCCTTCCCGGCACGGCTGCGGCGGCTGATGGAGGAGCTGGAGGGGGCGCAGCAGGACTGGGACCTCATGTAGGTGCTGGGACTGGGGGGATGCGGGGTGGGGGTCCCTGGGGCTGGCTCTCATGGCTCGCCGGCCACCCCGCAGCTACCTGGGGAGGAAGCAGGTGAACGCAGAGGACGAGGCGCCTGTGGAGGGGGTGCGAAACCTGGTGGTGGCTGGGTACTCGTACTGGACGCTGGCCTACGCCATCTCCCACCGTGGGGCACAGAAGCTGCTGGCCGCCAAGCCCCTCTCCAAAATGCTGCCGGTGGACGAGTTCCTGCCCATCATGTACGACAAGCACCCCAAGTAAGGAGCGGGGGGTGCAGGAGGGGTGCTGGCGGAGCGGCATGGCCGTGCCAGCGAAGGAGCATGTGGTTCTTCTCTGCCGTCACCGTCCCACCGGGTCCCCCCCCCCCCCCCCAGCATTACTCATGCTGGAGAAAACATCTGTAGCATGAGCTCATTCCCCCCCGACCGCTGCCTGGCTGCCAGCCGCTGGAAAATGGCCTCCTGCCAGCGCGGGGTGGGGGGACGGCAACGGGGATGGAGCTGCGGCTTGATGCTGGCCCTGCACAGGGGTCTTGGCCCCATGGTGAGGGGGGAGCAGCTCCCTGTACCCCTGCGTTGGGGGGCTGTGTGGTCCCCCACCCCTGGTTGTGGGTCTCGGCCCCATCTTGGGGCACCTCCATGTCCCTCTTCCTGGGCAGGGGGTCAGCAGTGAGGCTGTGTCTGGGGAGGGGGAGGCAATTTAGGGGGTGGGTGAGCGTTGGTGGCCGGGTGTCCTGGGGGAGAGGGAGGTGGGAAAGCCAGTGAGCGGGATGGTGAAACAGAGGGATTAGGCGTGTAAAAGGGAGGCTGGAGGTGGACGGAGGGGCGGATTAGTGCTCTGGATGTGAACCAGGAGCAGCTGGGAGCCCCATACTCGCCTGGATAACGGCATCAGACAGCTCTGGCCTGGGGCCAGCCACGGCCGGGCCGGCGGGATGCTGTGCCGGAGACCCTCTCCGTGCCAGGGCCGGCCCCGTGCCACCAAGGCTGGTGGGGAGACAAGGGGCCCCATCCCCTCCACAGTCCCTCCCCAGCCAGGCTCTGCGGGAAGCAGCGGTGGGGGGCAGCCCCCCAGCTCAGCTGCCTTCCCCAGACCCCCTCCCCAGTACCCCATGTCCCTCCCCGGTGCCTTCCCCGGGTGGTCAGTACAGTTTTCCCAGCCCTTTTTTTCCACCGGGCCATGCTCTGTGATCCAATTTCTCCTCTGGGGACCGCTCTGCTTTCCTCAGCGAGGATTACAAGCGGCACTTCACCCCCCGGGACCTGCTGGTGTTTTCGGCTCACCCCCTCCTGGTTTATCCCACCCACTACGCTGGGGACAGCAACTGGCTGAGCGACACCGAGACCTCCACCATCTGGGATGACGATGCCAAGAAGACCGACTGGGCTGGCTCGCAGAAGACCCTGAGGGACTCACGGGGCGGTGCCGGCCACCTCCGCTCCACTGCCCGTGATGAGCTCTGATGGTGAGCGAGGCCGTGGGACCCGGGTGCATGGTGCTGGGGACGAGGGACAGATTGCCTGGGAAGCATCTCCCTGTGAGCGCTGTTTGGGGATGTTTCCCGGATGCCTCGTTTCTCTTTGCCGTGTGGCAGCAGCTCTTCCCATCAGACTCAAAGCATTGGGAAACAGAGATGAGAAGGGATGGGGATGCAGGTGTCCCATGTGCACTGGAGGGGACCAGGAATCTGGGTCCTGCTGCTCCCTGAGTCTGTGCTGCTCCTGAGCCCCTCAAGTGAAGAAGGGACAACGCTCCTTTGCCTCCTCCAAAAGTCACACTAGTTTGGGGAGAGCTGGGGGCATCTCACAGGGGAAAGTTTCACCCCGGCACTGCTTGCTCCCCCCAGAAACGGGTCTCCCTGGGGCCGTGTCTCCATGGAGCAGCCGTGCAGGCAGGCGAGCACTCCCGCTCGCTCAGCCCCGAGGCAGCACCGCCACGGTTAACGCCGGGTCAGACTTTCCCTGTCTGAGGTTGCTTGTGCTGGCAGCAGAGCCTTGTCGGGAGCAGCCAGACTGGGGGAGGCTGGAAAACAACCCTCCCACTGCCTCCACTGCAGGCGTGAACATGTCGGGGCTGCTCCTGCCTTGACCGCTAAGGTTTGTGTCCTTGCCTCCTAGGGACTGTGACCCAGCTGGGAGCGCCTTGGGCCAGTGGCCTGATCCTGCCTGCTCCCGCTTGAGATGCAGCTGCCCTGGACAGATCCCGCCGGGATCCTTCAAATCTGCAGGTGGCGAATCCACCCCAGGCAGGATTTGCCCCGGGGCTCCTGGAGGGCCCTTTCCCTGCCAGGTGGAAGGATCAGGGGAGCGTTGTGCTCCGTCTCTGCTGAGGACACCTCTCCAGGACCGCCCTGAGCGATGCCAACTCTGCCATCTCCCACCAGCTTGGACTTTGGGGAGTTTTTCAGGCCGGGGGCTGATTCCTGTGGTGGCACACGTGGCCTCCTGCCGCCAACCGGGCTTGTCCCTCGCCTGTGCCGTGTCTGGGCTGAAGCCCAGGGAGGATTAAAGCAGACTGTGTTTGAGCTGACGGGTGCTGGCTCTGCCCCACGTAACGTCCCCAGGGCACACCCCGCCGGGGTCACCTCGGAGCTGCGGTGGTGAGGGTCTGGCGGTTCCCAGTCGATTGCTTTGGGAATGAAATCTGTAATGGGGAAAGGGAGGGAGGAAGGCGGGGTGGGAGAGGGAGGTTGGAGCTCTCCCTTGGGGTCTGCGGGTGAAAAGGTGGGTGTCATTTCCACAGAGCGCGGGTCTCCCCTGGGAACGTGGATGGGAATGATTTCCCTCGCTGGCGTTAGGTTTGGCCTTGGGACTGAAAACCCGACACCAGCTTAAGCACCGAGGTGTGCAGCCGAGTCCTGCTGGGCTCCGGCATCTGTCGCCTTTGTGGCCAGCTCTGGAGGAGGGCGTTTGCTTTCCAAGAGTCCAGGCTTTTTTGGTGCTAAACCTCAGCTCCTCGGCAGGGTGACCTTTAGTTGAAAACTGAGGGTTTTCTGGGGTGGAGGAGCAATTTTCTTAAAACCACTGCGACTAGCTCTGGCCTGGGTGCGCTGGGGAGGTGTGAGCTCCCTGCCAGGCCCCCAGAGCTGCCGCCTCTCTCCACCCAGGCCTGGCAGCTGGCTGCCCCTTTGGGCCCTGCAGCGGCTGCTGGCGTTAGCCCCGGGATGGCGGGTTGCTGCTTTCACCCAGGGTTTGGGGGGCTGCACCCCTCTTCTCCCCACAGCTTGATGGAGGCGATGGAGCATGGGTGGAAGCCTCGGTGGCTGAGACCCACAGCGGGATGTCCGAGACCACCAAATGATCCAGGAGAGCATCATTTGGGGCAGGTTGAACAGCTACAGCAGGGACCTCCTGAAGGAGAACCACCGGCGCCAGGGGATCACATGGGACCTGAAGATCTGAGTGGATCTACTGGAGAACAGGGCGAAGGAGACGGCCAAGTGTGTGTTGTGCAGCCACAGGCTCCCAGGCAGTACAGCCACAGCGGGGTGCAGCGCTGGTGGCAGATTGGGGACACCTTTGCTTCCTTGCCTGTCCCCCGGTCACAGGTAGCCTCAATGCTACGGGAGGAGCTCAGGAGCTGGGGACAGAGCAGAGGAAGGTCTGGTGCCAGCTGGAGGAAGGAAGCGGCAGCAGCGCTGCGGTACACGGGACCCAGCAAGGGTCCTGGTGCTTGTTCCGGCACCCGCTGGGATGCAGGCGAGGAGCTGCCGGTGCTGGGGCTCTCGGCTGCAAGAGGACATGTTGCCAGAGCACCGCGACGGTGGGGAGACACCGCTCCCCGGGCTGCCCTCGCTACCAAGAGAGCTGTAACGGGTCTGCGAAGAGGAGCCAGAACTCCTCCGGCTTTGGAAGCTCCAGGGTTTTGGCCTAAAACCACCTCACTCAAAAACGACGAGGCCAGCCCTGAGACTTCTCGCTGCAGCTCAGTGGGAGCAGCCCACGGGCGCTGCTGAGCAAGGAGATTCCGGGCAGCTCGTGCTTGCCACTGTTTCTCAACACAGCCAAAGTGGGTTTGGACCCTGCGGAAGTCGCTCCCATCACTTTCCACCGGAAGCTTCCCCCCAGCCTGAGCTGGTGGAACAGGGATGGAAACATGGATTTGAGCCGCAGAGAGCCAGGGACGCCCCGAGTTCAGCTGGCGGCGAGGGGCAGGAACGGGGCAGAGCCAGGGGTGAGGGTTTATTTCAGTTCTGTGCCAAACTGCCCTACAAAGCCACCGCAGGGGCTTGAGTGGGACACGAGCTGCCCACATCTGTGTGGGGACAGACCAGGGCTGCCCCAGTGCCTGGCCCGGTTGCCCAGCAGGGCCAGCTCTGCTCCGCACCACGGGCACCCCGCCGAGCCCACAGTGCCCCGGCCATTGGTCACGCAGGTCCCCGGGGGTTCGTGTCAGCCCCTGTCCCCCGGCTCCCCCGCGGGCGCTCTCCTCCGCAGGATGTGCTCCAGCAGGCAGGTCGTTGCCTGGGCCAGGACCTGCTCCAGCCTCTCCCGCTCCACAGCATGGAACGGAGCCAGGACGTAGCTCGACACTGTCACTTCACTCTCTGGTCGCCCGATGCCGACCCTGAGCCGGGTCATCTCCTGGGGAGGAAGGAGGAGCTGGAGGAGCATCACCTCAAGGGCCCAGAACTGGGGGCAAGGGGACAGCGCTGAGAGTGGGGCTGGGTGGTGAGGGAGCAGCCCTGCATGTTTTCCAGGTGGTTTTGAGTGCCTGCTCCAAGAAACATGATTTTGGAAGAGGCTTTTGCTGGGCTGTGCTGAGATTCCGGGCTCCTGCCAGGCCTGGCAGAGCTGCTCAAGCTAATTGTTTCCATGTCCTCCATGGCGGCCAAACCGACATCAGCTCTCGGGAAGGAGAAAAGGCGGGGAGAGGAAAGGGAGCAGGGGCTTGTCTGGGTTGGGGGGGGGAGTCAGAAGAATGGGAGTGGGGGGACAACAAGCCATGCACTGAGGTGGGGGCAGGATTGAGCCCCTTCCACCGAGGCCCACTCACGTTGGAGTGCAAAGCACTGATGCAGGATCGGACCCCATTGTGTCCCCTTCGGAGAGAAGGAGAAAACCCACCATTAGTTTGTAACAGACACTCCCCCACCGTCCCCGGTATGGTCTTGGGGGGGGTCTCTCGCTGCAGGGACTTGGGGATGTGGCCCCAATCAGGGGCTGCAGTCCCCATGCCCTGGCTCTGCAGGAACATCCAGCCCCTGGGGCTGAGAGAGCTGGCTCGGGGGAAGCAGGGCTGGGACAGCACGTTCTGTGCGTCTTGGCTCTCGCTGCAGCTGGTGCACGTGGGACTGAGCGCTGGGGCCCAGTACCACCCCTGCCCCGTCCCACAGTGGAAGACTTCCTATGTTAAATGTCTCGAGGCTGACCCACGAGCTGGCGCCGGGGCAGGCAG
The DNA here is from genome assembly GCF_031877795.1 of Strix aluco. Taxonomy (NCBI): domain Eukaryota; kingdom Metazoa; phylum Chordata; class Aves; order Strigiformes; family Strigidae; genus Strix; species Strix aluco. The sequence continues at coordinate 9,457,246 of NC_133950.1, read as the reverse complement.
AGTGGAGGCACGGTGCTATAAAAAGCCCATGTGGTGCAGCCGATGGGCTGGATCCAGCCCACAGCCGCTTCCAGGAGGCTCCCGGTGCTTCCTGCCAGGGCAGGCACTGGGATTCCGCCCAAACAGCCAGCTGTTGCCTCTGCAACTGGGATTGAGCCCAGGGCTGATGCTGGGGCTGAAAACACCGCCAGGCTGGTGGGATGGGGCCAGGAACGGCCACGTGCCTGTAAGGGCATGGCAAGGCCTCAAACCAGCTCACACAACCAGAGAGCCGGGGCCAACCCATACCTTGCGCTGCCTCCCAGCTTGATCGCCACCTTGCCCAGGGCCTTGTCCAGGTCGTCATGAACCAGGTAAATGTCTTCTGGGCGGAGGTTGTAGATGTCAGCTTTGGAAAAAAGAAATACAACCCAATAAATGAGGGGGAGATGGGCTCACCAGGCCCTCACCCTGCAGAGCCGGGCTGCAGGGACCCGTGCTGGGCAAGGGGGACGTGTCACAGGGCCTGGTGGCACAGCAGATTTCGGGAGTGACCGCGCTGCTCACCGGCACTGGCGACGCTGAGCCCATTGAGGTTCATGAGCCTCCGTGGCTTCAGCAGCACCAGCTCCAGGCCGTGGGCCACGGCCAGGGCCGTGTCGGCGCAGCACCGCCTGTCCACTCGCCAACCCTCGGCCACCGCCAGCTGCTGGGCCAGCCGGTCCAGCACCTCCATGCCCACACTGTGCCGTGTCCCCCGCAGCCCGTAGTTGCCCAGGCCAGCCACCTGCCCCCCGGGTGTCAACAGGGTTCTGCTAGCCACCCCTGGCCCCTCCACCGGCCCAATTCCCCCCACCCCAGCACCCCTCAGGCCTTCTCACAGACCTGATCCCCCTCAGCCTTCATCCCCTCAGACTTGATCTCCCTGATCTCCCCCTCATAGCCCTGGTCCCCCCTGATCCCCCTCAGCCCCGATCTCCCCCTCACAGCCTCGGTCCCCCCTAATCCCCCTCAGCCCCGATCTCCCCCTCATAGCCCTGGTCCCCCCTGACCCCCCTCAGCCCCCATCTCCCCCTCACAGCCCCGGTGCCCCCCCTCTCCCCCCTCCTCTCTCCCCTCCCGCCCGGCCCCACCATGACGCGCGGCCCCGCCCGCCTGACGAGCGGTCGCGCGCGCCCCGCCAGCTCCGCCGCCAGCATCGCGCCGCGTGCTCCCCTTCCCGCGTGACGTCACGCCCGCGCGACGCCAACGGCCCGGCGCCGCCTCGCCTCCCGCCGCCATCTTGCTTACGGGCAGCGCCGCCATCTTGCTTGAGGGCGGCGGGGCGGGCCCGGGGCGGTGGCGTGGGGCGGGCCGCGCTCCGCCCATGCAGGGGCCACCGCTGTGGTAAATCGCCGCGGCTCGGCTGGCCCTGGCCCCGGCGGGAGGCGGTGGAGGCCTAGGGGGGCTATTAACCACGGCGGTGCCGGAGGAGCAGCTGGGGGAAAGCTGGGAAGGCCTGCGGGGGTTCTCGGGCCGAGGGCGGTGTCTGCGCGGTGAAGCGGGGTCCCAGCCCGCAGTGTGTGGGGCAGGGGGCAGGAGCAGTAAGTGTCCCCAGGGCTGTGCCCCATGTTTTAGGTGTTCATGCCTGTTACGTTCCCGCTCACACCGTCCTTAGCAGCAGCAGGTATGGCTGGGTGGGGGGGATATGTGATCCCTCACCTTCCCCTGGCCACCCTCCAGCCCTGGGTGGCTCTTGGCCCTCAGAGCTTTCTCCCAGGGCTGTGTGACAGTCCCCCAGTCCAGCAGCATGTCACTGGGATTTGCTCACAGCTCTTTCCCTCTCCACAGCTTGCAGAAAGGCCTGGATTTCTGTGGCCAGTGGGAGGAAGCCATCACCTGCTATTCAAAAGCCATCAACCTGGATCCACAGAGGGTAAAGGGTCCCCAGAGGGCTAGGGATACACAGGGCTGGGAGCCGGGGAAGGGAAGCAGCATTGTTAAGGCTGTCTCTCATGCTGGCATGTGGCTTCAGGATGCTGTTAACCTCTTGTCAAGCTGATCCTGGATAGCTTGAGCAGGTCTGGGCTGGGCCAGCGTGGGCTCAGGGTTGCCTGTGGTGCAGGCAGAGCTGTATGAGCAGCGGGCAGAGGCCTTCCTCCAGCTCTGTGACTTTCAGTTGGCCGTGCTGAACTTCGGGAAGTTGCTCACGCTGGTGCGTGCGCGGGAGCAGCTCTGCCTGGCTCACCTGGCCCTTGTCCTTGACCAGCAGGTCAGCCATTGTTCCCCACCCCTGTCTGCAGCCCCAGCCTATGGCCAGGCTGACAGGACTTCCCTGCTGATATCTGCTCAACCAGGAGCTCTACTGCGAGGCCCTGGAGGCCTTCACACAAGCAGTCGAGCTGCAGCCTCACCACAAGGTGTTTTGCCAGAGAGGGTAAAACCAGGGTAGCACTAGGCTCTCCAGCTGGGCTGGTCCTGCCGTGGGCTGCTTACAGCCTTGCCTGTCTCCCCTTGCAGCATCGTGTGTCTTGTGGCTCTTGACAAGTTCCCAGTGTGCCTCTGGAAGCTCAACAGAGACCTGAAGGAGGATGTGAAGACCCCTGATCTGTACATGCTCTGTGCATCTTTCTACAAACACTTTGGGCAGGTATGGCCGCTCCAGTTCCCGAGGGGCCCTGCTGCCCGTCCTGGAGGCTGGGGATGCCCTGGGAAGAGCCAGGCTCTGAGGGTACCCGGCCTCCCCAGGCAGCTGGCCCTGTGCCACCAGGACATCCGACGGGATGGAGCTGCCCAGGCCCTGAGGCAGAGGCTGATACAAGGAGGCCAGGAAGCCAAGGCCGAGGCGGTGGCCAAGGTCCTGTGCAGGGCCCTGCTCAAGATCAGCTTCGCCATCGAGAGTGACCCCTTGACTGCTGAATTCTTCACACTCAGGTAGTGAGAATGTCACCGTGGCCAGTTGGCCCTATTGGCCTCTGAGCTCTCCTGCCTCTGTCCCTGTGTCACAGGGTGACCCTCTGACAGCTCAAGGACTTCAATGCAGTCTGCGAGCTAGGGTGAGGGAGTTGGGTGCCTCAGGGGGCTCAGAGGCCCAGTGGCAGCTGGCGCTCACCTACAACTGCGCTGTTCACTGCTACACCCTGGGCCGATTCGATGAGGCTGTGATGCTCCTTGGCAAGGCTCTGCGGGATGAGAGGAGGGAGAAGGGGCTCTGTGTCAACAGAGGAGGCAAGCAGCCGGGCTGGGGATTGCAGCAGGGTCCCCAGGGTGAGGGCTGGGGTGTCAGACAGCGGTGTCTGCACTCAGGCATTGAGCGTGTGCAGGGGAAGGCCCTGCACTGGGGTCCTGCGTTAGGGAGCGGTGACTGAAAAGGACAGTAGGGCCCCTGGGTTCTTCCTTAGTCCTCACCCCCGTTCACAGCGGTGCCTGCCTGGACCATTTCAGCAGCAAGGGAGAGGTACCAGGAGCCAATTTACCACTGGTGGTTCAGCTCCCTCCCCATGTGGCCTGTCCTGGATGCACGGCTGGGAATGGCTGCTCTGTTCCAGACCGGGCTGCGTCTCCCGCCCAGCGGAGCTCAGAGCTTTTGGCTAATGATGGTGAAATCTTTGCGGCTGGGGTGCGCTGGACACGTGCCGTGCATGTTTCCCACTGGCACGGAGAGCTCCAGACAAAGCCCAGGGGTGGCAGCCAGCCCCCAGCCGCTCTCATTTAACTAAGATGCCAATGCTGCCTCGCTGCAGACTGCTTCCTTCGCCTGGGAGAGCTGGCCTACGTGCTAGCGGATTACCAGCAGGCGCTGGAGCTGAGCCTAGGTGACCGTGTTGTGCGGAGAGGGGTTGCAGTGGCACTGCAGGAGCAGGGATGGCCGGGCTTGGTGGCGAGGTGAGCCGGTGGGCTGGCGTGGTCTGTCCCAGGGCCAGTGGTGAGCCAGGCTGCCGAGTGTCCTCACTCCTGTCCCCGCACAGGCAGTACCAGCAGGCAGAAACTTGCTTCTCTGCGGCCATTGAGCACGATCGCCAGAAACTGCTCTACTATTTGTGCCGGGCGAGGGCCTGCCTGTGCCTGAGGAGGGTGGACAGCGCAGGGGAGGATGCCACCCTAAGTCTGTGGCTCGACCCCACGGATGGCGAGATATGGCCCTGCACTGCTTCCTGATGCCCTCCTTGGGCCGTGGGTGATGTTCTCAGCCCGTTGCCTTGACTGCAGTTTCTGTGCCTACCTCTCATGGGGTTTGAGGCAAGCCGCTATTTCTGTTCTGCATCGGGGACCAGCAGCTGATCAAGGATCGGGGACTGGGGTCAGGGGTCCTGCCAGGGCATGGGTCCAAGCTAAGCAGCGAGGGTTATAGCCTGGCTCTTACACCAGCCTTGTGTCAGAGACACCAGGCAGGTCTCTTTCCTCCTTATTTTCCTGTTTCTTGCCCCTAATTCAGGGCAGCAGCCGTCCTGTGTCTGGCTGCGATAAGGGGATTGTGTCTCCCCACAGCCATCGCCCAGCATGGCACCACTGGGGGCAGCGACCTGGGTGTTGTTTGAGGTGAAGCCCAAGCTCCCTGTTGGGGCAGGTCCTGGTGGGGCCTTTGCTGGTGGCCCAAGGCAGGTGTTTGGCTGCGGTGGTGGAAACCCCGTGGCTCAGTGCTCAGAGCTCACTGCGGGAAAGAGTTTTTCCATGGAGGAGATCCAGGTCTCACCTTGTCACCACTGCAGATCCTTTCTCTCCTATGCTACCTCTTTCCAAGAAAGACTGTCTATACACTCCTGAGAGGAGCCTGCATGTCGTGTCAAGAAACCTCGGAGAAAACACTTCACAGCCCCCCCAGAACTCACCATTTTGGCTGATGTCACCTGGTGTAACTGTAGCAATAGGTACGTGCTGGGGGGTAGTTTGTCTTGGGTGTTGGCCCACTAGTGCTGCCTATCCCAAAGGGAGGGTTGCTCAAATCCCAAGTGCGAGGGTTGAATTTGCTCCAGAGCGCAGTGACACGTTTCAGAGTTCACTGCTGAAATACTCCTGCTGGCAAAGGCTGGTTTTGCCCCTTTCTGCTCCTAAAAGGTGACGCTGGGTTGCTGGATGTCTACGCTTGGCCTGGGAAGCTTGTTCCAATCAGCTGTCTCACTCCTCCTCAGCCCTCCCAGATAAAGGATCACGTCAGGGGTTGCTGCAGGCCCATAGCTTTGCCTTTGCCTGGCACTTGTCCCCTGGCTGCTGATGGCACTAGAGGATGATCGGAAGGAAGCGGTTCCTGAGGGAACACGGGAGTAGGAGCTGTCGGAGGGACAGTGACTCGGGTGAGCAAGCCCGGGGCGTGGCGGCAGGGGCTGCAGGCGTGGATCTCACGCCCAGCCAGCACACGGAGCAGCAGCAGTAGCTGCTGCGGAAACGGCTGCTCCACCACTGCGCCCGCGCAGCCCCTCGCCTCAGCCCCAGCTCCCCACACGTAGGGCTGCCAGGCAGCCTTCGCTCTCCCCGGGCAGGAGGTGACCCGGCTCCCACCTCCTGCTGCGCTGGCACTAGCCCTGCCAAGGTGGCCGTGGGACCCAGAGATGTGCTCTGCAGTGGGGGGGAAGTGCTGCTGGGGCAGAGAGACCCAGTGGCCTTCCTGGACCTATGCTGGCCCCTCTGTGGAGGACGCCCGGCCCCACTACTGCCGCTTCGCCTCCTCCCCAGGGAAAGGCTGCTGGCTTGTTTCTAGCTGCTGCCTTGTTTCCAGTTAGCTAATCGGAGAGCATCAGCTCCGTGCTGCTAAATCCCCAGTCCCATTGCATCAGGCAGCTGTTCCCATGCAACTGCAAATTTTCCAAGTCCTTCCACACTAGCTGCAGTCAGGAATCCAAGTAAAAGATTCTTTTCCAACCATTTATTTCATAAAAGATTTATTTTAAAATTAGAAATGCATAACATTTTTGGAAGAGGCATTATTTTGGGGTCTGTCTCTGGGCCAGCTCCCGGGCAGCATTTGAGTGGTGTCTCAAATCGCTGGCCCCAAACCCTGGTCCTGGAGCTGGAATGATCCCAAGCGTTGGCAGCTCATTTCAGCACAGGGCCCGATCAGAGCATCCGGAGCTCTGGGAAGCATCCCTGCACCCATCCCTCGGACAGTCTGTTCCTAGAGAGTGAATGATTCTCATTCCTCTGACCTGTTCCCTCATCACTGACTGCATCGAGATTAAAACCTGGGGAAACGCCAGTGGTGCTGTGCACCCCATGCTTGGCAGTGTGAGCACTAATCCTCTGTAAGTTGTCCCCAGGTCCCCTGTCCATAAGTGACACGCCCCAGAAGTGGAATGGACGCTGGCCCGGCCAAAGCCTGCAAGGTCTGACCAGCAGAAGGATGTACGAGAGGCTCAACAGCTCATAGCACCAACTCTCAGCCTGCTGTAGAAATCATCATGGAATAAAAGGAATTTTCAAAACCTTTACTGGAACCATGGGCTCCCCTGGAGGTAGGACTGAAATTTTTCATAGCTGCTAAAATAAGCAAGAAGCCTTTGCTGCTGTTGTTTTCCTGGTTTGCTGCTGGGAAATCCTTTGGTCCTTAGGGGAAAGATGGACAAGGGGGTGGTTGGAAGAACCTGGTTCTTGGCAGATCAGGTGATGCCATCTCCCACATTACCCCCTGACACTTGTTGATGGTGAAGCTGGTCCCTACCAGCACCTATTCACAGTGAAAGGAAGCCGGAAACAAACTGGCTCTAAGACCTCCTTGAAAAGAAAACTTTGCTGCAACGTTGAAGGTGTTCACAGGCCAGCGCTGCGGGAGTCAGCACCAGCACTGTCATGCTGTACCAAGGAATTGAGGCACAGCCATTCTTAAAGACGTTTTAAAAAACTTAAAATGCTGTAGGAAAGAAATATTCTTCTGTGGGCTCAGAATCTTGATGTGTTGGATTATCAATAGCTGCCAGGAGAGGGGAGAGCTGCAGGTGGGTGCTGCTGACAGGCTGAGGAACCTGCCTGCGGCTGCAGGCCCTCTTAGCATCTCCCCCTTGTCGTCACATGTGTCTTGGGTGGAGGCCAAGCCGGTTGTATCCACCCTCACCTGGCCAAGGGGAAATCAGTAAAGTGCTTTAAATCGCATCACTTGTACTCGGTCCCGCAGCTGCATCCTGCAGCGGCCTCCTCAGGGCTGGAGAGACGAGCTCAGCAGGAGAGCGCAGGGGCTGCCGAGAGGGAACGCGCAGCTCCCGCTGCTCATCCCGCCAGCCCCGGGCTCTGCTGCTTTACAGCTCCGCACACATTCCCTATAGATCTGAGCAAGACCCTCGCCAGGGACTAGAAGAAAAAACTAATCCGAGAGGTCACTGTTTTGCAGCCTGTTGATGAGAATATTTTCTCTTCTTCTGGGAAGTAGGGGATGCTGTCAGCCACCTCCTGGACAACACCCGGACGGACTTCAAGGCCTTGCTGGACAAGTTCACTGATAACACACTGCTTTACGTGGTGGCGCTTCAGTGGGAGGAAGGGCACAACAAAATCAATGAGATGTTCGTTAATGATCCCAGATTTCCAGAATCCACCTGCAAAAGAAAAGGAAGAGACATGTTTTACCTTCAGAGAGCCTCTGCAGTCCCCAGAATTCAAACAGCTGCTTTGTGTGAAACTAAAATACTCAGCTGAAGACAGATCTGCTCCAGTTTTGTATAAGGAGAGAGTTGAACCCATCAGTTGTCTCCTCCTTCCCCCCCAGTAGACTTGTTCTCCAGGAATGGGGGGGAATTTATCTTGACTAGTCAGAATGTGAGCTCTGCTCCCTGTGACAAGGGCAAAGCAAGGAGGACCAGGCAGGCGGTGGGGAGCGGTACGTCTCGGTGCCTTTCCAGTGAGCGTGCTGTGCTGTCTGCCATCCCCCAGCTGTGAATACACTTTGTCGCCAAAGAACTTTGCTAAACGTGGCAACAGGTCTGCTGGCTTGGAAGGCTGGGCTATTCCTTCCCTTCGTCAAGAAAACTCGAGAGGATGGCAATTCCCTTCCCTCAAAACCCCCTCGTCCCTTTTTGGCTGCCTGGGAGGTGGCAGGCAGTGTTGGTGGCTGCCTGGGACGGGCCTGGCTCCCTCTGCCAGGCTCTGGCCCTGCAGGAAAGGCTCCGCTCCACGGACTCACTCTGAGGGTTTTCAAACACGGCTTTGGAGATGGCTGGCTCCAGGTCCTGCAGGCTGATCTCCTCCCGGTCCTTGCGGGCACGCCAGAGATCCAGCGTCATTTCGTTGATCTGCTCCCCCCCCGCGTTGCTGTGCAAGAATGAGATGCCTATTCAGCGTATATCTGGGAAAATGGTGCTGCGGGACAGAGGTGGCACCTGACACCCTCCGGCCTGCACGAGTGCAAGCCAGGATCTCCCAGCTGCCTGGCCTAAAATGACTCCTGTAAAGACAACCAAACAACAGGAACCAGAGAGCTTTTTCAGACTCTCCGGGCCTGTATTCACAATGAAATAGTGTCTCTTGGTATTTGTAGAGGCTCAAGGCTTGGAGAAGGAGAAGCAAAACAAGTGTGTGCTCTGAAGTAGGTATGACCTCTGCCCAAATGAGAAGCGGTGTGCTGGGAGGCCCCGAGGTGCCACGGAGCGGCCTCTCTTACCTTATGAAGATGAAGATCGCTTTGCGGTAGTTGGTCCCGAACACAACCCATGAGGGTCCCAGGAACGGTATGATCACATCGATCAGGCCCGGGTGCATCTTGTCCATCTCGTCAAAGAGAAAGGCCGACCGTCCACACTTTGTCAAGTTCCCTTGGATCCAGCGCTTCAGGCTTTCCTAGGAAGAACACCCACCAAGCTGTAAGGCAGCGAGATACTGAGGGTGGCTCAAGCTACCCCAGAGCAAAGGCTGAGACCTCAGCTCAAGCAGAGTTGAAGGTGCTGAAAGCAGCTTGTCCCTGCACAGCATCACCTACTTGGAGCAGGGACAGCCAGCACTGGGGAGGCCTCCTCTATCCTGGGGTTCACACAGTGGCTGTTACCAGCTTTATTAGCCCACTGTAGATCTTTTATTACAGATCTCAAGAAGGAGGCAGCACACTAAAGCTGGAGATTCAGACTCCTGCACTTCCCCACGTTCTTCTCTTTCACGGTGTATCTATGCAGTTCCCAGCTACTGCGTGCTTTTTGCCAGCTCCTGTCCTGGTGCACAAACATGTGCCTGCGTTGACCCAGAAAATCTCTGGCTCTTTACCACAGCTGAAGTTACTTCAGTGTAGATACCAGCCCACACAAAACCACTCGTGTCGCCTGGGGGCATGTATAAATCCTAATTGAAACACTTCACCCAGTATGGGTTTTACCTTCCTTGGAGTATTTCTTCTAAGGACACAATACAACAAATAACTTCTTCAAACACCCAGAAAGCAGCTAACCTTCATATTTTGATTCCTTCCCTTGCTCAGCTTTAAGAGACAGACTGGCACAGTTAAGAGTCTAGAGCTGCTGTTCAGGAGCTGCTTGCTCTGTGAGGAGAGGATTACAAGTCTAGCGATACGCAGCCACCAAGCTGTTTGGAAAGCAATGGGAGAATTTTAGTGCCTTTCATCTAAGCAAAGCACTTTTGTTTGTGCGTTCAAAGGACTGTGTAAATATTTAAGGAATGAGAACATGATCACAGCAAGGACTGCTGTGGGGAAGACGAAAGTGATAACTGAGTGCCAGAGTATATCAGAGTTACTAGTGGAGCTTTCAGCCAGTGTGTGGAGCCACTCACTCAGCCGTGTTTGAGAGGGTAAAACAAAGAGCTTTTATTCCTACTGCACTTCAGGAAACAGCCTGAATGCATTTGTACTGAGGATCAAGACGGACATAACCAAAGAAACCCCCAATCAAGTAGTACCGTGCTGAGAGGTGTCCCTTACCTTGTACTGCTCTATCCGCTCAGCGTGGGGGAAGTGCACTATCGGAGAGAACTGGTGAACGTAGGGGCTCTGGAGTCCACCCTGGAAGAGGTAGCGGACGATCATGGAGCTTACGTAAGTTTTGCCTGTTCCAGTCGAGCCATGGAAGGACATCACGAGGGGTTTCACCGGATGCCGGTTCTCCAGGAACTCCCTCACCCCCTTCATCACCTGCTGCCTCACCAGGGGCTGCCCCACCAGATTCATGGCCAAGTCACACTCCAGACCTGAAGCAAAGTCAAATCACGGCTCAGAACACGCAGGTTGAAGTAGCTCTCGTCTCCCGCACTGCGGCTGGCCCGTCTCCGAGAGCTGCTTCCTCGGCCCTCCCTGTCAGTCCGCCCAGGCTGCGGAGCGGCCCCGCCGCCCAGTCGTGCCCCTCGGCGGGGAGGGGGGAGGCCGAGAGCCCCCTCCGCGCCCCGCTCCAGGGACGGCCCCCGGGGAAGGGGCTCCTGGAGACCCCCCTGGCTGCCGGGACCCCCTGGCCCCCTCGGAGTGCCCGTCCTCAGAGGCTCCCCGGACCGCCGCGCCTCAGGGCCCCCCCGCGCCTCAGCGGCGGCCTCTCTCCCCTCCGCGGCCCGCCGCCCCCGCTGACCGCGCAGGTCGGGCCCGAAGCCGCACTCGCAGTCCTCCAAGAAGCCGCAGCGCAGCGCCCACAGGTCCCAGGCGCCGGCGGGGCGGGCGGCGGCCGCCAGCAGCGCCAGGGCCAGGGCCAGCGCCGGGGCCGCCGCCGCCGCCGCTCCGGAGGCCATGGCGGCCGCTCCGGCACCGCCCGCACTACAGCTCCCGGCGTGCCCCGCGCGGGGGCGGGACCACGGGGAAATAGGCGTGGCTATGAACCGGGGGCGGGATCACAGGAAAGTGGGCGTGGCTGTGAGTGGGGGGCGGGGCCTGGCCCATGCTGCCCCGCCTCCCGCGGGCAGGGCTGGCACTCTGGAGACCCCGGTCCCCCCTTGCAGAGCGGGGTCAGGGCAACCCCAGCGAAGGGCTGTCACTGGGCCACCGCGGGGGTCTGGGGGCCAGGCAGGGCTGGGTGCCCCTCACCAGCCCTTCCCTGGGGCTCTGCTCTCCCCAGAGGGCCAGGGCCTTGTTTAAATGACACCCAGGGGCGAGGGGATCCCCTTGAGGAACAGCATAAAAGTTTATTGTGTGTAAGAACTGAACCCATGAGATATGTACACGTATTTACAAGATGAAACGAATGAGCCTAATTATTTACAACAAGAACTGTCCTTCACAAGTCTGTACATCGAGAAGCGATCGTGAAGACGTATTTACAAGCAGGATCCAGCAGCTGTGGGCAAGACAGAGATGGAAAAGAAACAAAACCGAAGGGTGAGGTGAGGGACACCATGTAGTCGTGGACCTCAGCGGGGCTGGATGGTGGACACCGGGGTGCTGGCCTGCCCCAACCCTGTCCCCGTCCCTCGGGGCAGTGGTGCGGACCCTGCTGTGTCCCAAGAAGGCGGGTGGTAGATGGGAGGTGGCTGCTTTTCCTCCTCTTTGTCTCAAAATTGCTGATCCATGCCCCAGCGCCTTTCTGGGCCATGTCTCCTCCTCCTGGTGCTGGGTGACTGGCCCCATCCCTTGCCCCACAGCCACCGGGCGGACTGGCTGGGAGCTGGGGGGGTCTCCCAGCGCCCGGGGGGGTCACAGCTCGCTGAAGCGCACTGCTGGCTCCAGCTTGTGGGACAGGGCGGTGAGGACCTTGTCAAACTTCTCGTAGCGCTCAGCCTGGCTGCTCTCGGCCCCACGGCTGCCCCAGAGCAGCCGCAGCTGGAACTCAGTGCTGAAGACCTCCAGCAGCTCCGCTCTGCCCTGGAAACCTGCAGAGAGGGAGAGTCAGTTCGCTGGGATGGGATGGGGACCCTGCGCCCGTGGGATGCTCCGTCTGGTGCTGGGCTGGAGCTGAACACTGGGAATTCGGCAGAGGGAAAGGGGCTCTGCTGTCCCCATCGCTTACCCTGCAGCTTCACCTCAGCATTGGTGTGGTAGAGCCCGCCATGGTGGGCCACCATCCGCGCTGCCTCCAGGTGGGCCATGACCACCTCCACGCTGTTGTCGGTGGTCTCCCAGGGCTCGGGGCTGTCTGTGAGAGCCTCATCCCGCTCCAGGAGAGTCACCAGGGGCATGATGTGGGGAAAGGTGGTGTTGGTCAGCGGCGGCCCTTCTGCGGAGAGAGGCACCCTGAGGACCCTGTGCGGCCCCGTGCCCCTGCAGCCCCCTCCCCATCTGCCCTAGCCCTGTGGAGCGCTCAGGTGGCCACACAGCCCCGTGAAGCCAGGCTGCCACCACGCTCCCGGGAGAGGCTTTAAGGCTCAGCTGTAGCACAGCAGTGGCTGTGGCTCTGTGATCGCTGTGCCCGGGGCCATCGTCTTGTTCAACACCAGCTTCTCCCAGCTGGGCTTTCTGGTTGTGCTTGGGAGGGGAACGCTGCTGTCCCTGCTCGGGCTGTGTCTGCATTTCCCGGGGCTGCGATGGGGAGCAGGTTTGCAGAGCCCAAAGCACTGGGCGTTGGAGAAAAATGGCTTTTCATCTTCCCCGACTGGCCGCCCTGTCCCCTCGGCTTGGCATGCACTGCCATGTGAGCACGAGGATTTGGCTCAGCTGAGTTGTGTTTGTGCCCAGCTGCTGGTTTTATTTAGTTATGAAATGCTTCCTTGGGTGCTGGGGTGGTTCAGCAGCCAGAGGGGAAGCGTCTGGCACCAGCTGGGAGAGGGTCAGAGCTCTTAAACGTGTCCCCCTCCAGCAAGGCCGTGCCCAGAGAAAGCGGGAAGGAGCAGGCAGGCAAGAGAGAAGGGGAGTTGCTCCCGTTACCTTTCCCTTCATTCAGGCTCTTCAGGAACGGCTTGAGCTTCTTCTCATAGAGAATCGCGCCCTCCGTGTGCCGCTGCCGCAGCACCATCCAGGTCTGTTCCAGCCGGGCGATCTGAAAGTAGATGGGGCAGATGGAGGGTGCTGGGGGCAGTGCAGCGCCCGGGCACCGAGCTCTGGGCTCCCAGGGTACTCCCAGGGGGGCACAGCCTGGGCCCGAGCCATGGTCCCCGGTTTTACACACAGCAGTGCCCGCTGCTCCCCAAAACAGCCTCCTCCACCAGCACTCACGGCCAGAGACGGCACATCCCTGGCACCGAGGCTGGGTTCAGGATTTCTCCCCCCTCCCCGTGCCCCAGGAAAGCAGCTTCCCCACGTCGCAGCGGCCTGGAAGATGAGACGCAGGGAGGGGGCAGCCGTTCCACCTCCTTTGTGCAGGCAGGAAGCAAGACTTCCCAGCTGGGCTCGATTTAAAATTGAATTTTAATCTCCTTTCATCTTCCAAAGGGAGCAGTGTGGCCTGGAGACGCTGCTGCCACAGCCTTGAGACTGATTTGTATTGTACCGGAGGGCAGATTCATTTCCTCCCAGGAACACAGCCCAGCACAAAACAAAAAGCCCAACCACCGAAAAACAATCGGATCCCGGCGGGACTGGGCTGTCTGCTCTGCGGAGGGGACAGCTCTTCCCTTTCCCTGCTTACACCCCAGCGGATGTTGCCCCACGCCTCCTACCCTGGGCATTTTCCCCCTTCTCCCACCCCAAGGGGTGTCAGAACCCACAGGACACGGGGAGAGGGATGTGTTTTGGGTGAGGGGGCTGAGCCCAGGCCACGAGGATGAAGGGAGCATCCCTGTACCTGTGTCATTTCCAGGGCGTTCATCACCGCTGCAAAACTGAACATGTTCCCCATGGTGCTCTTCAGCTCGGCAGCCAGCTGGATGGTTTTGTGGAGCAGGGCCGCCCGCTCCTCCGTGCTGCCCGTGCAGCCCAGGATGTCCACGGCGATCATGATGGACATGGTGTGAAACCTGCCGTGGGGCGAGATGTGGAGCGGGGTCAGCACGGGGGGGCTGGGGGTGCTCCCAGGGCTCAGCCAGGGCTGCTCCACACCCCCCCGGAGGGGCAGTGGACCCCCCCTCTCGCGATGCCGAGCTGGGGACACCCCAGGGGAGCCGGGCTGTGCCGTGCGGGGGAGCCTGGTGGGCTCGGCCCGGCCGTGGCGTTGCCGTACCGTTCCAGCAGGTCGAGGCGGAGCTGGTGGCCGTGGGGCAGGGTGAGCAGCTCCATGCCCGAGCTCACTCCCATGAGCCGTTGCATCTCCACCGTCACACCCAATATCCGAGCGACCTGTCAAGAAAGGTGAGAGCTGATTAGACTTCTGTTAATTGAGGAATTTTGTTAATTGCCCCAGCCCAGCCTCTGCCTGCCCCAGCAGAGCCCGACAGGGATGCTCCAATGCTCGGGGGTGCCCCGATGCTCGGGGGTGCTCCAATCCCCTGCCAACCCGGAGCAATCGGAGGGCAGTCGTGCCCATCCCTCCCGCCTGGCCCCGGCCGTACCAGGCAGTCCACTTTGGTGATGTGTTTGGCCAGCGTCTTCACATCCACCTCTGCCAGCAGCTCTTTGACCTTCTTGAGCACGGCCATCTCCAGGGGTTTGTTCTCCAGGGGGATGAGCAGGGACTGGAAGGCCGCGGGGTTGAAGGAGGAGGTTGTCTCCATGGTGGGGGGCACAAAGCCCCTGAAGTCCAGCTCTCCTTTCAGCCTCTGCCCTGCCTCTGCTTCCCCGGAGCTGTTCTCCACAGTCCCTCTCTGTCCTTCCTCCACCTTTAGCCTCTCCACGTAGCTCTTTGTTGGCAGCTGCTTGATGTCATGAGCTGGCCGGTCTCTGCTGATGGGCGAGGTGGGGTGGAGCTGGCAGTAGTGCCCCGTGTCCGGGTCGCTGTAGCTGTTCACGGAGGGAGAGGGGGAGGCGCGGGCGTACCCGTGGCAGGGAGTTGAGTGGGTGCTGTGGGCAGGGTCTGGCAGAGGTTTGCTGTTGTTCCCTGGGCACAGCTGGGGCTCGCTGGACCTTCTTATGACTGGAGAGGCCGGGGCAATCCCAGCCGCTTGGCAGGCCTGTGGCTTTAGCCGTGTAACTGTAGGGAGCAGAGGAGACCCTGTTAGCAGAGCCCGGAGATATGCACACACGTAGGGACCATGGATGCAGCAGCCTGCGGACGCGGAGCTCAGGGAAAGCCCTGCTGCCCAAACACAGTCAGTCCCAGTTCAGCTGCATGACGCTGCGGCTGAGGACTGGCTGAGAGCCCATCCTCAGCTCAAGCCCTCCATCAGGACAGTTTTCTTTGCCATGCAAAGAGCTGGACAAGGTTTTGCTAGCATGGAGTGATTACAGCCAGCTCCATCCCCCTCCCCAGGTCCCTGCATCACACCTGTGCCTGACCCACCTCCCCACTGTCCCTGGTGGGATGGAGGGATGATGCCTACCCGTGCTGTAGGCGGGTGACGCTGGGTTCTCGGAGATGGGGGACATCGGGGAGTGCAGGTCTTGGATCTGGTCCACGCTGACGGCACAGTTGCGAATGATGTCTCTGTGGTGGGGTAGGGACACGCTGGGGAGGGGGCAGATGGGGCACATTAGTCCCTGTAAACAGGGCCCTGGCAAGGGCAGAGGGGTTGGGATGAGTGTTTGCTGCCCCATCACCTCCCCTCCGATCATCACCCCCTTCCACAACTACCCATAATGAACTGAAACCATAACAAGCTCAGCTGGAGCAGTGAGCAGGCAGTCCCTCAGGCAGCTGGGAGCACTTCTGTAGGGTCAGGACCTATATAAAGCAGAGACAGCCCCATCTCTGGGGAGCTTGGTCATATGGGGCAGGGGAGATGATGCAGATGGCTCCAGGGTGCTGTGGGGAAGTGGCTCTGGCAAAGCAGTTGTAGGGGGTAGTTTTCTAGGGTTGTGCTGCAAGGTGGTATCTGATGGTGGGTGCATTACTCTGCTTTCACCCAAGAGCTGTGTTGGGATGGTTGGGTTGGTTCCACCTTAAGAGAGGTGGAAAGTGCCTGGAAGCTGGACCTGGAGCCCAGCAGGCATCTGGTGGAGGCAGTGAGGTGCCTGGGCTGGTGAGCTGCAGCATGGGTGCTCAGGGAGCCGCATGGCAAGCAAGGAGGTCTTGGTGGGGCAGAAGCTGTGGCCTGATGCAAACACCATGTGGCAATGGTGTTGCAAAAGATGCTGTGTCTGGGGCGAGGTCTGAGCACAGGGAGGCTTGCAAGGAGGCATGGCAGGTAATTCACTGCCCTCCCTGCCATGGGTGAGGGCTGGGCTGCTGTGATGTGTTTGGTCTTGACCACCGTGCCTCTGCAGTGGGAGGAGCATGGGAGAGCAGTGGCAGTGATGAGGGGTTTGGGAAAAAGGTGAGTGGTGAGGAAAAACTGATGGATCTGGGCTCTTCTTCTGGAAACACATATGCTTTCCTGGAAGCCTGAGTGTTTTCCTTTTCCCTGTTGTAACAGTTGGTTGCTTGTTTTCTGCTGGCACGTTCTTACCCTGTCCTTGGGCTGAGAAGGTCAGGGCGGCGAGAAAGCGGCTTGGTTTGACAGGCTGCGTCCCACTGGGGAGACAGGAGTAGGTGGGTCCCCCCTTGGCTGTTGTGTGTGCGGATGTATGTGTGGCTCAGCCTTCTCTGCCAGGCTCTGGGCAGCCTGGGGCTGCCAAAAGCAAGCTCTGCAGAGGAAATCTCCTCTCCACCTCCAGAAAAGCCCAACTGCTCTAAGGTTAACATGTGGAGGCTGTGATGTGGGGGCTGTGCAGACCCCCATCAGCACAGCTCCATCAGTCTCCTGCTCATCAGACTTTCAGTTCTGCCTGGTAATAAATGCTCCAGCTGAATGGAAAGGGCTCCACAACTAAAAGGGCCCTTCAAAACCAATCAACAAATGCCCTCTTGGTGGCCAGGACTGACTCTCCCCTTACATCTGCCTGGGAAAGCTCGGCTCTCTGGCTCTGACAAGCCCTGACACGCGGTAATCCTGGACTGGGTAATTGTAAAACACTCTCTGGCTTCTGGCCTGTGATGCTAAAGTCATGTCTGCTCACTGGGTGTCTGCTGTGGTGGCTCAGTGTGGCTGGCAACTGGCCTGGGAGAAAACCCCATACCTTTGCTGGTCCCTCTCCGCACCTGAGCGGGGATGGTTTCCATCCCCAAACCCCTGCCCTGTGCCCAGGGAGCAGGGACCAAGCGTGGCCCTGCCTCTTTCTCAGGGGCTGGTCCTCTGCTCAGCTGAGCCGGAATGAGACCGCGTGCTCACCTGGTTGGGCACCCCTCAGCCCTGGTGATCTTGTCTGCTGTCAGGCCGTCTGTCATGGTGATGCTCCTCCTCTTGATGTGCCCCCCTTTCTGGGTGGCGGGGCTGTGGGATCCCCCATGCTTGCCATTGGCCAGCCCGTAGCTGGCTTCCAGGTAGCGCAGGGGGAAGGTGCGGTTGATGGGGCAGTAGACGATGGCTCCGCTCTGCTCGGAGATGGCCTTGCGGTTGCCCACGTAGAAGCGGACAAGGGCGGGCACATTGTCAAAGCTCTCCTGCTCGAAGAGGTACTGGACACGGGTATGGCCCTCACTGGACTTGACCGTCACCTTGTTGATCTTGAAATGGAGGGGCTCGTTGCGCCAGCGGCACGTCAGCACGTAGTCGCCCAGGCTGGTGAGCGAGTCGCGGATGAGGAAGTCGCCGTTCCTCTGCACGAGGCTCTCTGACACCTGGCAGGGGACAGGGCAGCCACTCAGGCACAGCCACGCTGGATGGACCAGGGGCACAGGCGGATGCTCCACTGGGGTGTTATTTGGGGCATTGGCTCGTTCCCTTTGCCCCTGGCTCTGAGCCACAGAAGGGCATTTCCCATGGCAAAACCAGGCAGCTCAGAGCTAACGAAGCCCTTGCCAGAGGCTTTCCCACGAGGACAGGCTGGTGGCTCTGTGTGGCCTTGGGGTGCTCTCCCTGAGCAGCCCAAGCAAAGGGTGCCCGGAGCCACCCACCTTCCCCTCCTCACCTCCCGGGGGATGCGGCCGTGGTACCAAGCGTGGCTGCGCAGGTCGGTGCTGCTCAGCTTCAGCTCCTCTTCCAGCTCCTTGTGAAGCTTCTCCGGTGATGAGTCGAGGATGTATTTCTCCTTGGAGAACTGTACAGGGGAGGAGAAAGTGTCAGCCAGTGCAGCAGTGCAGGCCCTGGGGAGGGAAGGGCTGGCCCTGGGATGGGCTGGCAGGGTCCCCATGTGAGGACCGAGGGACCTTTCATGGCATGGAGCAGACCTGTCCCCAGGGGACAGGTAACTCAGAGCTGGGTGTGAGGATTGCTGCTTGTGGCAAAGGATGTGGGAGGGGTAATGTGCCCCTTGATGGCCAGGTCCTGCCACCAGGAGCACTTGGAGGGTCTCCTGGTGGCACGTCCCCATCATGCCTGACCACATTGTCTCTGGCATGTCCCAGCTCAGAGCTGAGTGTGGTTGGGTAGGGGAAAACCTGCCTCAGCTCCCTCTCAAACATCTCCAGGGCTGAGCCACCACGGGAAACACTCTTCCAGGAGGAAACCTGCATTATTCCTCCTTGAAACACCCACTGTGGTCCCTCCTCCAAAGGGTTAACCCGCTGTGTTTAGCCTGATGGTGTCATGAATAGTAATGACAAACGTAAAGGGAACCTTCTGCATCGAAATTAGCTTTTACCACACTGGTGCACCTGAGCCTGGAGGAGGCAATTTGCCCTCTCCCTTCCCCCTGGAGATAAGGGATGGTGTCATGTCTCCCGCTGCCGCTTGGCCCGCGTTCCCAGAGGGCAGCCGAGGCTGCCGGCACGGTGAAGCTGGTGCTTGTTTGGGGAGGCGGGTGTAGGCTCGGGGTTCCTGCATGCTCCGCGCATGAGGCCAGTGTCCCCAGTCGGCGCGGTGGCTTTGAGATGGGCAGCGCTACGTGGAGGAGCAGGGCCTGGGAGCCAGGACTCCTGGGTTCCCCCCGCACCCCAGATGTGTGCTGTCCTGTGAGGGGGACATGTGTGCCACTGCCACGGACTGGGGAGCTTCGACGGGGCTACTGGGGTGTCCTGTTCCACCGCGAGGGTGGCCCAGTGGCCTGGCTCCACTGCCGGTGGCAGTGCCAGCGCGAGGAGGCACCGTAGACTGGCCCAGCTCCTTGGTGCTTGTTAGGGCAGGATGCTGCTGGTGTCTCGGAGGACAGGCATGGGCTTGAAACCCTGCTGACACCGCTCTGGCGCTGCCGGAGGAGCAGGCTGGCACTCAGGGCTGGCCTTGCGTGGCAGCTGGTTCCCCAGAGTGCTGGGGGCTGTAGGCCCATGCCAACGCACCGGGGACCTGCCTCGGAGCTGACCCCTTTGCCCAGCACCTCATCCTCTGCGTCCCATATTGATTCCCTCTGCTCCTCTAGCAGCTGTGAGCAGGGGAAAGTGTAGATCACCGTGCTGCTCTCCTGTCTTGTACCCACTGCTCTCGGGGTGCTCCTGGCAACCCACCCAGTCCCTCAGCAGGAGCCTGACCCCAGGTCTCCCCCTTTCCCAGGGGAGATGCTCCATCTCCCGTGGCAGCTGCATTCACCAGCCAAGCCAGGCAGCGATGCTGCCCCGGGGACCCTGCTCCAGCCTGGGGAGGGGGAAGGAGGCTGCGAAGGGCCTGTGCGATGGACCGTGCTCTCCAGGGCTTGCCCTCACCAGCCTGGGCCTGCCCCTATTCCTTCCTTCCCAGCTCCTTTTGAGTAAAAATGTGCTGGGACAGTGGGAACAGCCTGTGAAAACACTACAGACTGAACTCAGACTTGCTCATCCCACCGTGTTTACCCTCTTCATGAGAGAGTCCCGCTTGCTGGAGCTGTGGGGACCTGAACCAGGAGACATGTGGGTTGTCCCCTCCTGACCGAGGGTTGTGGGGAGCCGAGCACTCACTGTCACTCTGGGGCCCTCGTGGAGACAAAGCCACCCAGTGCCGCTGAACCCTATTAAAAATAAATGGTAGCCAGCGGATGCTGCCAGGGTCCGGCTGCCTCCCGGGGGGCCAAGGCCGAGCAGATGCCGTTTCCATGACAACCCATCCGCTGCCACCGAGCAGACCTGGCTCGGCAGAGCAGCGGTGGGGGACCCTTGGTTGTGGCACCTTCCCTGTGGCGTGGTTCACCCTAAACTCTGGGGCGCAGAGGGATCCCCCAGGAGCCTCTCCTGCCTGTGCAGGCTAAAGCCGTCGGAGCTGAGCCGGGAGCGGTTTGGAGCTGGTGCTCCCCCCACCACCCCTGGAGCGGGGATTAGCGCCTGTTCTGCTCAGCATTGTACATCTGGGTTTTCCCCCAAATCCTCCCCATGCAAATGCGCAGAATAACAAACACAAACCCAGCTGAGCAGCGCCCAGCGTCTCCAAGCCTGGATTTGGGCAGCAGCCGGCTGGCATTCATGCCAGGGGCCAGGTGCTAAGCTAGCAGGAGAGAACAGGAGGTTTGGGAGAGGCGAGGGAGGTTTTACATCTTGCAGACGGGGGAGGGAGACTAGTCATGAGCAGAGGGTGCTGCAAGCCACCTTCTCCAGCCGGGGGGGAGGGCACTGTCCCTTCGGCTCCTTGGCTGGGCAGGGAGATCCCATCCGATTTGCACGGTCACCAAAAAAGCCACCGGTTTTAGACGGGGAGGCAGCAGGAGACTGATCATGCAGAGCCCTTTTCCTTGGTGTGATGTGACTCTGGGGATTGGTCCTCGTTATGAGTCTCTCACGCTCTTCCAACACACGCTAACTGCTGCCAAAATCACCTGGCTGCTCCCTTCTCCATGTGGGAGCTGGGCTCGCTGCAAGCCCCTGGTGCAAAAGACCCACGTGCTGTGGAGGGATGCGCTTCCTCCAGCCCCCGAGCCCTTCAGCAGCGATCGACTTTCCTCTGCTCCGCTCGGTAGCGTGTCTCGGAGGAGGCCGGCTCGCAGGCTGCCAGCTGGCCGGGCGCCGAGGCGCGGGTGCTGGCAAGGCACGGCGTGGCAAGGCGGTGCAGGCCAGCCGAGCGCTGTCAGGAGCGTGTAAGCGGATGTCTGAGTGCCGCGCTGAAAAGGGCACCGCTTGGCACTCCCGGCTGCGCCAAGAGGACATCAAAAGATGTACGGCCCGACATGAGGTCTTGCATACTAGTAGGCTGGTGTGGGGAAAAGCCTTGACTTCTACTCGCACCTAGCTCGAGTGCGTGGGGCTGGTCTCCTGCACGGAGAGAGCCCCAAGGCCTCCTCCAGCTGAGCGGGAAGAAGTGGGGATTAGAGCGGTTCTCCGAACCAGCCGCACCAGACAAACCAGCTCAGAAGCTGCCAGAGACGATGCCAAGCTCTGCTTGAGGAATTCCAACCAGCAGCCAAGCTGGCTTGGCTGAAGAAAGGAGAGCTCCTCCGTCACTTCGCGTTCAGCACCCTGATGGGCTCTTTCACAGTCCTGGGGCTGGGGAATCCTCTGGTGCAATGGGGGCAGCCCCCCCTGAGGCAATTCCCAGGCACTTCCCTGACACTCCCCTCTGCTTTCTTGGGGGAGGAAGCACCTCCAGTCCCAGCCGAGGGGCAAGGACTGGAGCGGGCAGTGGAAGGGCAAGAGCTGAGTGGATGGAGGGTGCTGACAGCTGTGGAACATGTATAAAACGGTGGCTGTTGTTCTGCCTGGCGTAAGGAGAGCTTCAAAGGCTGGCGTTTGGCTTTCCCTCCTTGCAGAGGTAATCTTATGAAACAGGAGTGATTTGCAGTCTGTCTTCCTGCTCTCCCCTCCTAGATCTGGAGGAGTCGCAGCTGAGGATGAAGTCAGCTTGGAGAGCAAGGTGTACTCGCACCCCACCCCGCTCCTCTGCCAATAACATCTGACTAACCTCGGGGCACCGAGCGCATCTGCTCTCCCTCCTGCTCTCGCACTGCCCGCCCTGTGCTGGGACCCTTGCTAGGGAAATCCCAGCCCCTTCCGGAGTTTTCCATCCCTGCTCTGGCTGCTGGAGCAGCTGTGGGGCCTGGGAAGTAGAACTGGGAGGAAGCAGAGTAACAAGCCATTGGGAGCAGGTGTATGGGGAAAGCCCCAGAATTGTGTGAGGGGTCTTCTCCGCTTCCTCCGTATCTGGCAATGGTGTACCTGGCTACCTCAGTGAAGTATTTCAGAGCATCTTTGCTGAGAGACAGCCAGTATCACAGCAAACCCAAGAACCAGTCTGTGTGCCTGCCCAGTGCAGGACTGCTATGCTCACCAGTCCAGCTGCCAGGTACCACCCAAGAATGGTTAGTCCATCCTGCATGACCACAGTGAGAAAATCCCACCACAAACAACCCTCAAGTTGTTATGGGCTTGCTCTTAGTCTGCTTGCCCTGCTGCGAGCCAGTCCATCCTACTAATCTGGATATCCACAGGGAAAAGAAATAATCTGTTCCTCTGTCCTGTCTTGCAACGACTCTGGGCATCTAAATGGCCTCTGAGAAGGCACCAGCCCATCTGTCCACCCCGTGGGTGACTGAAGGCATCCCTTGGGTATGCCACATCTCCATGAGTCCCCACTGAAAGCAGACCTTGACTTAAGATCTTTTTTTCTGGTATTCAAAGCCCCTCTTAGGACTGGTCTTGGCTACCCACAGGGTCTCCTCTCCCCTTGTCTGTGCTCCTTTGTGGCAGCTCTGGAGCAATTATGTCTGGCTGGCAGGGGTGGGGTGCAGCTGGGGTTGATGGCCAGGAACATCTGGGTGCTCTAAGGTGGGACAAGTGCCCCAGGTTGTGCAGTGGGGTGCTGGAGAGCACTGCTACCACTGCCCTGGGGGAGCGGGTCTCCGGTGCAGTGATGGGGTGTGTGTATACACACATTTCCATCCATCTATATATTACTTATCTCACTCCAAGACGGCGGCAGCGGCTGCTGCTGCATCCCTTTTCAGAGCTGCTATTGGCCAGAAATGATGTCAGTGCTTTCCAGGCTGGGTGCACTGCCATTGGCGGTGAGCAGGGATGCGGCTGTCAGCTGGAAGCGCTCCAGTCATTCATGGGGACTTCAGTGTGTGTTTGCTGGGCACACTTGGACACAAATAGATGGTGAAAGATCTGGCGGAGGCAGGTGAGCACTTAGGGCTTCACTTTTAACTCTTTCTGGGGTCGGGATGGAGCGCCCTCCATCCCCTCTTGCATCCCAGTGCGAGAGCCAGACACCCACCTGTCTCTCCCTTGTTCTGGCAGCAGCTTGCTGAAAGCACCCCATCACCCCTGCGATGTACAGCCCAAGGGCTGCTGTGCTAGGGCACGTCCCCCTTGTGCTGCTCAGTGGCCTTTGGACAACTAGGAGAAGCTCTTCTGCTTCTCCCTCTTCACCCCCACTAGCAGTCAAAATCTCTGGCTTCGCACTGAGATCAGCCGCAATCATGACAAGACTTGAAATGCTGCTTCTGGGCTCCGTCTTACCCAGCATAATCTCTAAAGCTCGGCACCTACCTCACTCCGCAGGAGTACTGAATAAGACTGCCAGCTCTCTTGGCTGCCGGCTCCCTTCTAACTTGCAGTATGCTACAGCTCTTGCTTCAGAGCCGAGCTGCTTGGCTCTTGCAATCCTCAACACCTTTGCTCTCTAACTCAGTAAATGAGGGAACCAATTCCTAGCGCCATGCCCCTCCTGTGCAAATGCCAGAGTCCAAAAATAGGACACCTAGACTCGTGCCCAGACAGCGGCGGTGCTGGAAGCATCACAGGACAGGTGACAGATGGATCCCAGCTTCCTCCCACCAGTCGGACCTGTGCAGTGCAGCACATACGTGGAGACCCAGGCCAAGAAGCTGTGTGTTCCTCTGGGCTCAGCCTCTCCTCCGCTCAGCGACGCTCGCTCCCAGCACATCTTTTGGGGGATGCTAAATGCCCCCCCTTCGTGAGGTCTGCTGCAGGTGAGGGCTCCCTTCAGAGACTTGTGCTGCCTGTCAAAAGTGCTGGTCTGGGGGGATCGGGTGGCTTCGGCTCTGCGGCCCTGGCTGCAGAGGGGGCTGAGCTCTGCCCCACGACCCGGTGCTTTGCCTCATCTCACGCTCGCTACCTCCTTGACAAACGCAGGCAGGCCCGCTGCCCGCACCCAGCCCTGCCAGCTCCGTGCTGAGCGGGGCAGCGCTGGGGACAGCGGGGCTCCGCGCTGGGACCCCGGGGAGGCCGCCCCCTCCCTGCAGCCCGGGGCTGCGGGGCCGGGGGTCGGCCCGTGCCCCCCCCTCCCCGCTGTACCCCCCGCCGCCTTCCCCACGCGTGCGGGCGGACGGAGCCGCTGCCCGGCGGCCCCCGCGGGGATCTCTGCGGAGTCCCCCCCCCCCGCCGCCCCCCGCTCACCTGGACCTGCATGAAGGAGCCGCGGTAGAAGCAGCAGGCGGCCGCCGACAAGGCGCTCCACAGGCTGCACCGCTCCGTCATGGCGCGGCGCACCCGGCCGGGGCTGCCCCGGCCCGGCCCGGCCCGGGCTGCACCGCCGCTGCCGCCGCCGCCGCCGCCGCCGGGCTTCAATTTCAGCCGCTTCCCCGATTACCTCATCCCTTGTCGGCAGCGGGGGGCGGCGCCGGCGCGGCAGCTCCGCCCCGGCCCGCCCCGCGGGGCCGCCCGCGCCCGCCTCGGCACCGCCGACCCCGGGGGAACCGGCACCCCCGGCGCTCCCGCGGCGCGAAGGGAACCGGCACCCTGTGAGGAACCGGCTCCTCTGAGGGGAACCGGCACCGCCCAGGGGAACCGGCGCCCCGGTGCCTGCGGCCTGAGGGGAACCGGCTCCCCTGAAAGGATCAGGCACCGCCGAGGGGAACCGGCACCCCGGCTGCCTGCGGCCTGAGGGGAACCGACACCCCTGAGGAGAGCCAGCTCCTCTGAGGG
The DNA here is from genome assembly GCF_031877795.1 of Strix aluco. NCBI lineage: Eukaryota > Metazoa > Chordata > Aves > Strigiformes > Strigidae > Strix > Strix aluco. Next base: position 9,432,725 of record NC_133950.1, on the reverse strand, counting down.
GACCCAGCACCCCTGAGGGGATCAGGCACCCCTGAGGGGATCAGGCACCCCTGAAGTGACCCAGCACCCCCGAGTGGACCCAGCACCCCTGAGGGGATCAGGAATTCCTGAGGGGAACCAGCACCCCGGCTGCCTGCGGCTTGAGGGGACCTGGTTCCTCAGAGGGGAACCAGCACCCCTGAAGGGAACCAGCACCCCGGCTGCCTGTGCCCTGAGAGAAAATGGCTCCTCTGAGGGGATCAGGCACCCCTGAGGGGACCCAGCACCCCTCATCTCCCATCCCAAATCCATCTGCTCTCCCCAGTGACGCACACGGGTCAGGGACAGCCTCGTCCCCTCTCGCCCACTCTGTCTTCCTTCACCCCCGCCCTGGTGACGCCTTTCTGGGGGGAGACACCGGTGCCTGCCTCATGTGGCGGGGAGCCGGCTGCCTGCTTCCCACGTAGGCCGTCTCCGAGTTGTGTTTAATTAAGGCTCCGCTTCGGTTTAATTAAGGCCACAGTTTCACGTATGGGATGTGCGAGGCAGCACTGATGACTCAAAGCATTGCTCCAGCCCCGACTCTCGGAAAAAAAGAAAAACCCAACAAAATTCCTGCCTGAACCCACCGCCGGCGCCCTGCCCCGTGCACAGGGACGGGCAGGGGCTCCCACAGCACCCGGTAGCGAGCTCTGCGCCTGCTTGCCCGCACCCAGCCGGTCTCCCTCCAGGTCTGTCCCGCGCCGGCACGGCCTGGATTTGGCCACGCTTTGGTAACGAGGGGCTTTACGCTCCCATCCGCAAAGCGTGTCCTGGCCCAAAGACCCCCATGCCTCCCGGTGCACCCCTGCCCAAGGGGATGCTGTGAGCTGGGAAGGGTATTGCCGCTGCCACCAACTGCAGACCCCTGCAAGCCTCCCTGCTAATTAATTCAAACGAGCCCCTCGCATCCCCAGGCAGGGAGGCAGCAGCCAGGGCTGATGAGATACAGGTCCCCTGAGCAGCTCCTTCGCGCAGAACAAAGAGAGCTCGGAGGCGCTCGCCGGGCCTGTGCTCTGCCCCTGGTTTTGCAGGGGAGAGAGGAGACAGGAGAGCAGCGCGGGTTTTAGCAGGACAGGGCTGAGGAGCAGAAGGAAGGTGGGCAGGGAATGCAGGGCGGCGGGTGCTCACGAATCCCATGGGTGCCTGCAGCCCCGCCGGGACGGGCAGGGAGCATGGGCCCTCCTCCTCTCCTCTTGCGTGGGGCCGAGGGACAGACCAGATGGCAGCATGCAATGAGATGCTGCTCCGAAAGGATCCGACGGTGAATCATCCTCCTGCCAAGGCTTCTCCCCCGCGACGGGCTCCGTGGTTTCCCTCCAAGGCTCTCGCTGAGGGAGCGAGCAGGACCCTCATGCGGCACTGCAGGGCGATGCCCCCCGGCTGTGCCGGTGCTGCCCCTCCGCAGGGAGAAGCTGAAAACCTCCAACTGAGCTCCTGCGGGGACGCAGGACAGCTTTACCAGCTGCAGCTCTCCTGAAGGGTAACGCCGCTTGGCAGCCCCTTCACCTGCGCGAGGGCCAAAGCTCGGCCGGCGGGGATGTTAGCAAATAGAGCTGGGTGTGCAGATCTCCCAGGCAGCTTGGAAACACCAACCCTTAGGCTATTATTAAAGCACATTAATTACCAAGCGCTTATTGATCCTGGCTTTTCGACCCACCCTAGCTTCTGGTTGCACCTCTAATCACCGCAGTGTTGGTGATGGGAGAGCTGGCCCTGGCCAGTTTGTGGTTGAAGCTCAAGGGATGATATTTGGCAGTTCCTGGGTGCACGTCTGGACACAGACCTGCCCGTGACCCTTTCCCCACAAGGGCTTTGCAGCACGGCCTCTCCCTCCTCCTGACTCTCTCCTTCACTGGCAGTTTTCTTCCTGTCTTTCCTCCGCTCGCCCCTGCAGCAGTGTTCCCCCTCTGCTTGTTTCCCTTCCAGCCTCAAAGCGAGGACCTATTCCGGTGGCGGGTCCCAGCCCCGTCCCCCCTTGCTCCCAAGGGATCCCAGGCACAGCAGCCACCCTCCCACCCCAAATCCCACAGGCCCTGGGGCCGAATGCTGCTGGGTGCTGAACACTCCGCAGACACACCGGGCTCCCAGCCAGGCACGGTGCCTGCAATCATCCGGAGTGCCCCCATCATCCCGGTCACTCACACTGCAGATAATTACTTATTTGACTAAAATAGCTGCTGTCACTGCAGCCATCAGTTGCTTCCGTGACCAAAGGGAAGTGGCGTATAAATCACAGCCCATGGGCCGTGTCTGGATACCACAGGGATGGGTGAGAAATAAAGGCCAGATAGCTCAGGTCTGGGATCTGCCTGGAGAGTAGGGAATTCTCCTGGCTCACCAAAACCCACTCGATCCCAAAGCCATACCCATTGCTCCACACCTGTGTTGTTTCAGTCTATTAACTCACGAGTCATAAAATGCTCCTGTCTCTGGGTGCACACGCTGACAGCGTACGGGAAAACACCCCAAACCACCCAGCTTCATCCACCCTTCATGACTTCTTTGCTCTTGCTCTGTGTGAGCAGGAGCTTTCCTGCGCATCCCGAGGTGCCCCACACCTGGACTCTACCCTGTGAATCCCATCGGAGCCTCAACGCTCCCATCGGAGCCTCGTTGTTCCAGCACACATCCCACTTCCAGCTCTGTGAGCTCCTGCTCTGCCAGTCCCACACGGCTAAAGGAAGAGGAGAGGGGGGACATCCCACCCGGGGGATCGCTCTGATACAGGTCAAAAAGCCGCATCTGACCCCACTGCCCAGAGGCTGCTGGTTGCCAGAGCTGGCATGTGGGGTCCTCGTTAGCCCCAAGGCTGGACCTGGAGTGAGGTGACCCCCGTTAGAAGGAGCAGATGAGCTCAGGGTCCAGCCAGCTCTCTCCTGAGCCTGCCCCTTGATGCCACCATGGGAGCTTCCCACACTTCCATGTCTGGCTACAGCCACCATCGAGAGCCCCAAGTCCAAAAGCTGAAGGCTCGGGGCTCTGTACTCGTTACACCACCCAAGTCAGGCACCTCAAGTCACTTCTCAACAACCCAGTGGCATTACATCACCATCAGGCAACTGGCCTCAGGAGGCTCCTTCTCAAACAAACTCCCAAAGGCCGTCACATGGCAGCAACCACTGGGGCAGGTTTTCAGTGCTCCATCCTCAAACCACACAGCATCCCTGCCACTGTTCCGCTGCGCCTGCCCGGCTCCCATCGTGCCAGCAGCCTCCTGCAAAAGGGCCCGGTCTCCTCCGGAGCCAGGCGCCTCGCTAATGAATTTCTGGCCAGACATGAAGAGTCCTCAGGAATGTTAATAGTTTGCTGGAGGATAAGCAAGAGATTTGGAGAGATTTACACCGACTTTCATGTGACAGCCACGAAAGTGGCTCAAACCCTTCCGTTTCTTTACGTGGAGGAGGAGGAGGGAGGAGGCTGACCCTGCATCTGCGGTGTTCGCATGTGACAGGGAGCACGAAACGGGGGCAGCTCCTGTGGGAGCAGCATCGGAGGGACCACATAGGGTTTGTGTCTCCTCTGCCTCCCCCAGCCTCATCATTTCTGGAAGGGAATATCTTCCAGGGCCGAAGAGAGAGCCTGGAGGATGTGGTGGGAAGGGAGGTGCGGAACTGAGCACCCTGAGGACCCAGCCAGCCCTGGCCCCACCATCCCCCCCTCACCGTTGGCACCCGGCCGGGGCAGGCTGCGATTGTGCTCAGTGTCTTACCTTCACGTATTCGCTGCTGGACTCCAGGCCATCGTGGTGGCTAGAAGAAGGGGAAAAATAAAAGTACGTAAGTAAAGGGCAGTAAGCTGTGACAGTCAGGTCAAAGGTGATGGTGGCACAGCTGGGGGGAGAAGGGGTCTGTGCCCCTTGCCTTGCCATGGGGCCGAGAGCATGGCCACAGGTTTGGGAGAGGTTCCCAGGCCCCCAGCACCGTTCCTGCCCACTCTGTGCCCGCTCTTGGTGCAGGGCTTAGCCTCCCTAATGCGATCAGGAAAGAATGAGGCCTTTTTAGAGGATCTCTCCCCAAATCAGCTTGGGACCGTGGGAGCCAAGCCAGGAACACCCAGTGGCCAGTCTGAGGTCCCCACGGGTCATGGTGCTGGGGGGTGCATGCCGAGGTGGGGGACCCTGTGCCCTGTTCCCCAGCAGAGCTGTGTTCCCAGTAGGCAGCTGTTGGGACACACCACCCAGACAAGCGTTTCTGACTGTTTCTCTACGGCCTCGTTCAACTCTGTGGAAATCAAACTTTTGCTGAAGCCAGGGGTGATGTCCTGCCTGAGACTGCAATATTTGCCCTCCCAGCATCCCGGCAATAAAAACTCCGATTCTCCTTGGTGACATGTTCACTCTTAGCCCTACTGACAACCAACCCAACAACCCTGAGATGCAGCTGATCCGGCAGCTTCTTTGCTATCATTTCATGGGGGACACAGATGGCCCCTACTCTTTCCCGAGCATGTAGCAATGCTGCTACTGCTTTTTGTGCTCTTGTAGGTCGAGGTGTGTGTCTGCATGGATGAGTCCAAGGGCAACAACAGAGAGCTCAAAGCAAGAGAGGCTGTAACTGCCTGAGCTGGGATGCGCTACCCTGAGGTCTCACCTTTCAGAATAAAATACAAAAGTCCAGACTTCTTTCACCAGTACCTGTCACCTCCCCAGTGCCAAACTTCAGCATGGTCATCCCACTGCTTGCTGGGGTCACTTGCCCGAGCACGGGGTGGCAGCAAGGCCCCTGGGATGGCAGACTGCCAGCACAAGGACAGGCAGCTGCAACTAAGAAATAACCAAATCCGAGGGCGTCACAGACCTGGGATGTCCCTTTCCTGCCAGCAGCTGCCTCGCTCCACCTAGCGCCTACAGCCACAGCCATACTGGGAGCTGCTGGGGCTCCTTGCACACAAACCCTTCCTGGGAGCTGCACCGGTAGCATCCCCGGGGAGCCAAATTCTTCCTCTGTGGGCTCCCTCCAGGCTGGGGATGGTGCTGGGTGGCTCAGAAATCAGTTGCCCAAAGGGAAGCGGGAATGGCAGAGGCGGCTGCTGCCAGTCGTTGCCTCACTGGACATTCCCTGTGGTGTTACAGCGGGTCCTGCCGGGGTCTGCATGAGCCCGTCGGGGTGTCCAGCCCTGCCGCAGGCAACCCCCACTCCTCTTCTCCAAGCCGACACTCCTGAAACCACATTTCCTGCTGTCCAGCTTGGAAGAGGAAAAAAGGCTGGAAATCAAGCCCACACTTTTTTGGGGTGAAAAAAATAGAGGAGTATTTGGGAAAGAGATGGACATAGACTCCGCTGGGCAGCTGCAGGCTGCCTGCCCGCCCCAGCGCTGTCTCTCCAGCCTGTTTGCCTTTCACACGGCCGCAGAGAGCTGCCTGGTGCTGCGAGAGCCGTGAGAAAAACCGGCAGGAGGACGGGGGGCCTCCAGGCAGGAAATCGGGAGCATGGGAGCAGCTGGGAGACGCTGCGAGGGCCCGGGCAGGGGAGGCCTCCGTGCCGGGGAAGGGCAGCAGCTGGGGCCGGCGGGGGGGCTGGGCACCGCAGCCCCCCTGGTTCTGCACATTCCTGGAGGAAACGGCATTTTTGGGGGCAGTCGAACGCCTGGGAGAAATTCCAGGGCTGCCTTTGGAGCACGGCCGTGGCTGAGCCGCAGGGACCCAGTGCTACCGCGGTGGCACCAGGGAGTGGGGTTTCAGTGGGGTGGCTGCTCCTTTTGGGCTTGCAAAGGCATCACAGTGACTTGCAAATGAGCCAAGCTCTGGGCTGGCTGCTGGGAACGGTCCAGGGTGATCGTGTGAGTCCAGCCCCAGTTTGGAGCCCAGGGTCTGCTCATATTTGGACACCAGTGTAGGCTGTGCCCCAGGGGAACCAAGTTTGGGCACCTTGTGCCTCAGTTTCCCCCTCTGCAGAGCTGCCTCCTTTGAGGTTTTGGCTGGCAGTGCTAACAGAGGGGTCTGCCGACAGCTGCGGGCAGCGCCCTGCCTGTGCCCTGCCTGTGCCCCGCGGGAAGCGGCATTTCCCGTGCCTCACGCATGGCCGTGTATGGAGGGAAGTCGAGTCACGTCCGCTCTGTGACCTGCTTGCAGGTCATCTCCCGTTAGTCACTGTGTCCCTGCTGGAGTCACTGTGTCCCTGAGGGAGTCACGGCCACCGCCTCGCTCCGAGCAGCTCCACGGGCTGGGTGCTGCTCCCTTCCCACGGCAGCACAATTCCCCCCCTCGAGGGCCTGATCCTGCAGGGAGCATCCCTGGGAAAGCCCTCCCAGGCGTGGGCATCCTCAGCCTGTCCTGCCTCCGGGTCTGTCCTCACCAGGGATGCTCCGGGGCAGGGGGAAAAGCCAAAACGTGCCCCGGGGCCATGCTCGTCCCCCTCTGTGCTGCTTTCAGTCCCTCTGCACGGGCGTGCCCTGTGCTGGGCAGCCAGCCCCGGCTCCTGTCATGGCCTGGTGGGAACAGACTGTCCCCATCCCCAGGGATGTGCCTGTGCCGGAGGAAGGGCTGGGCCACGGCACTATCCCGGTCCCGCTTCCGCCTGCCCGCCCCACAGCAGGGCCAGGCCTTGGGATCAGCTCTGGCAGACGGCTGCTCCCTGAGCCAGGGGCTGTGGCAGGGGCTCCAAGTGAAGCGTGGAGGGGCAGAAATGCCCCTGAAGCCAAGTCCTGCTCTGGTCACGTGCCTCAGTTTCCCTGGCCAACAGTGTGGCTACGCCCATCATCAGGGCAGCCCCAGATGTTGCAAAAGAGCATTTAGCCCTCGGTTTTTGAGAACCAAGTCCCCACTCCCCAGAGCCAAGACACCCGGATGACCCCCACACATTCCCATGCTGCTTGGCTCCCAGCCGTGCTGGCCTGGGACCTAAATCATTTCTGGGGGGCAGAGGGTCTGGGCGAGCCCCGCGCACCCTCCGTGGGGACCCTCTGTCACTGCTGGGGCTCTGTGCTCACCGGAGGACGTGGCTGTGCTGCCAGCCCCCTGAGCCCCTGAGCCTCTGACCCCCTGAGCCCCCAAGCCTCTGGCCCCCCGAGCCGGCCGCAGCCCCTGAGCCACTCTGCCCTGGCGCCGGGTCTGACTGCGGTTTCAGCAGCCACCGCCGATGCGCTCGCTCTTTCCATGAGCAAACGCTGCCACGGGCCGGGGGCCTCGGCAGCCGAGCAGCAGCTCCAGCAGCATCTGCGTCGAGGCTTTGTGCCCGCCCCAAGCAAAGCCCCTTCCCAGCCTCTCCCTCCCTGTCCCCTCCGCCGTGCCGGGGTGTGAGGGGTGGCTGGGAGACCACGACCCCTTACCTGCCCTGTCCCAGGGTGGGAAACCTCCTGCCCACCGCTGTCATCGGCCCTGCACGATTCAGCGAGTGCCTCTGCTCCGGGATGGGGAGAAGCTCTCCCAGACGCTCTCCCGCCTTGCACTGAGCGTTGGGACTTTGGGGCGCGCAAGGCGGTGGCGGACCCTCCTCCTTCCCGTCCCAGCCCTCCTCCGGCCCTCCCTTCGCGGCCGGCAGGAATGTGTGGCCGGCACAGCCCGGCTCCCACCGCCGGCACGAATTCCTCCTCCTCACCCCACTCCTGAGGCCACGCAGACCTCCCAAATGCTCAGCTCTGGGGCAAGAAGCCCCCTGCCCCCGGGGCGGCATGGGGGGTAACAGGGGCGTCAGGGGCCACTCAAGTGTGGAGAGAGGAGAGTTGGGCCAGGGAAGGGGTGGAAAGATGGGACCTTATTTTGGGGAGAAGTTTGTAGTTGGAGCCTCCACCCTTGCCCCCAGTCCCATGCACACTGCTGGGCTGGGGACACATTTGACCCCTCATGCCCAGAGGCCCAGATGATGGGCCGGGGGTTAAAAATCCCTTTTGTTGATCCTGAGGTTAAAACCTCCCCTCGCAAATTCAACCTTCATCTAAGCAGGCTGAGCCCCTAAATTCCCCCATAGGGTGGGTTTTGTGCTTGGAGTAAGGGGTTTGTGCCCAGAGTGGGGGGTTTACTGGCAGGTGATGGAAATGGGGACAGGGCAGCTGGTTTTGGGGATTGCCCCTGTGCCTTGAGAGAGGCAGTGATGCTTGGGGAGGGGGACAAGGATCGGGGGGTGGAAAAGAAGAGAGGAAAAGAAGTGGAGGGGCCCAGGACAGTGCTGGTCTGAGTTCTCCACAGCATGTCCCAGCGCTGGAACAGAGCTGCCGGCAGGACAAAGGGCTGCCGTGGCTGAGCGGGGCTGCGAGATGTTTCCACCCCATCCGGAAACGGGAGGGAGCAGAAATCCCACAGGAAACCTCACTCCCATGGAGCCGCTGACCTGGCCATGGTGCGGAGCACTCCGGCTGTGCCGTCCCACCGGCCAGGTGCATCCCGCTGGCACTGTGGGTGATGTGGGGGCACCGCAGGGCCCCCGCTGTGTCCCAGCCCTCTTCTCTTGCCCTGCGGGGGCAGAAAGGGGCTCCCAGCCAAAGGCAGAGCAAACCCAACGGGGCCGTACCTGTCTGGGAAGGTCTTGCCAGGGTGATCTTGCCCCTTTTCTGGCAGATCTCCATTGGTGGTGTCCGCTCCTGCTGCTGTGTCAGGGCTTTGTCTGGGGTTCGGGGCCATGCTGGAGCTCAGTGCCTCTGCCCTGGGGCAGGAGACATTCCCCACAGGCTCCTGGTCCGTGCTGGCCATTGCTGCGCCTGGGGTGTCCATAGGCTGAGCCTCTTCCTTCTCCTGCTCTGCTTGTCCAGCGGCTGAGAGTGAGTCTGTGCCCGGCTCAGGGGTGCCAGACATCTCGGGGGACTGAAGGTTGGGGAGCGGGGCTGTCCGTGGGCTTTTGTCACTGGGGGTCCCTTTCTCCTGGCAGCTCTGGCTACTCTTGGCTTTGCCCAGGTTCTTCCCTGCCTTGCCCAGGTTCAGCCTGGGCATGGTGCCCATGTGGCTGTACATGTCCGATGACCGGGCGTAGGGGCCGGGGCTCTTGGACATCGTGTTGAGATCATCCTGGGTGCCGTCGAAGGGCTCCTCCAGGAAGCCGTGGGGAGGAGGGACACCTGCCCTCAGGCTCTCGGGAAAGCTGGGGGCCACGGACACACGCCGCAGGGTGAAGGACCGGGGGATGTTGCTCAGGCTCCCGAAACCTTTGAACTTGAAAAACTCTGGCAAGGAGAGAGGAGAGATGGGTGTGAGATTACTGCCAGCACGGTGTGGTGATGGAGAGTCCCAGACCTGGGTTGGGGTGGGCACGGGGCACTGTCCTGCGGTGCAGCCTGGTGTCAGCCCCCTGCGTCTCCAGTCCCAGCCTGGCATGACAATCCCTGTGGCCTGGAGTGTATGTGATGCTGCTTGGGGTGTCTCTGTTGGGACCCCGGGAGGTCTGTCCCAGTCCCTTGGGGAGCAAATGTCCCCTGTGCCCTGGCAAATCTAGAGGCTGCATTTCCCCACTGCAGTTGTAGAGTTGGAGGAAGAAACACCCAGCCCTGGTGAGCAGGCAATGCCAGAAATGATTTCAAATCTCTTCCTCCCGCCCTCTGCCTCCCTGCTTCCCCCAGAGGCCTCTGGGCAGGGTTGGTGGCTGTGCCCATCCCCGCAGCCTTGGGGCAGCTTCATGGGCCATACCCCCTGCCCTCTCCAGGATGAAAGCATGTCCCACACCGCACCTCCCCGTGGGATGGGGGTCCCGGCTACGTGTGATGTGCCCACGCGTGCATGTCCCTCGCCAGCGCGGTGAAGCAGGAACCATCGGCGCAGGGCCCGGCTGTGCTCGCGTGGCAGCACCGACTGCGGGCAGGAGGTAACGTCCCCACTTCCTCGGCCAAGCGCTCAGCCCCTCGCAGCCTCCCTGCAGCTCCCAGCTGCCACCTGCAAGCGCTGAGCGCAAAGCATTTGCTAGAGAAGTATTTATAACCCCTGCAGACGGCTTTGCATTTCACACCTCGGCCCCGGCTCGGTTCTACGTGCTGCTGCGGTGCAACCCCGGGCCGGTGTTGGTGCTGGCACGAGGAGGGTGGCACATGGGCGAAGCAGCCTGTGGCCGCAGCTCTGCAGGGCAGCGTTTCACTGCCGGAGCCCTGGTGCTCTGGGTGCCTCCGAGGGTTTTGCAATGTTTATGCTGCCCGGGGGCTCTGCAAAACCTCTTTCCCCTCCAGGCACCGTGAGGTTGCCGAGGCAGGAAGCAGCACGCTGCTGCGGTGCTGGGTGAGGAACTGGGTGTCTGGGGGCGGCTCAGCTCTTGGACCCCCACCTCCTGCCACCATCCATGGGCTCTACAGGGCATTCCAGCAGCCAGATGGGGCAAAGGACCATGCAAGGGGCTGCAGCAGCCCAAAAGCCCACTGCATGGCAGAAACCCCATGACCTGGATGTGGTTAAAGGCAAAACTGCTTTGGGTTATACATCCCCTCGGGGTCTGAGCATCCTCCACTGCCGGCCAGGTGGGAAAGGCAACAATTGGGGACTTTCCCCATCTCGGCACTCTCTACCACAAAGAAAAAGCCCAGCTGGGACGGGGCCGTGGGTTTTGCCAGTGGAGGGGTCCCGGGAGAGCAGAGGGACCGGCCTCCCTCCGGCACCACCATCACGGCAGGAATGCAGAGAGCAGCAGCAAGGGTCGGTTCCCGCACAGCCCAGCGCTGGGAAGTGGGGTGAAGGCCAGTGCAGCTGCCTCCCGGGGCTCTGGGGGAAACCCAAGGTCTGTGAGAAAGAGCAGAGCTCGCTCCCGGTGGGTACCGAGCGCTTCCTCTGAGAGAAGCCGGTGGGAATCTGCTCCCTGGCTCCCACCATGGCTCCTCTGTGTCACCACCGTCCCTGTGCTGCGGGAGCACCCTGGGGTGGGGGGCCTGGCCACCCCCAGCAGCAGCTTGCACTGACAGCTGTGCACCCTGAAGGATGTGATTTGGGGAGTGAAGACCCCCAGACTCTCTTGAGCATTCCCCGGGTGCATCGCAGCACTCAGTGCAGGGCTGGGCTGCAGCAGAGTGGTCCCTGTGCCTGCACCCAGCTCCCGAGCCAACAGCACCTGGGCTCTCCCCCAGCCCTGGGGATGGAAACCCCCAAAGCCCCTCACCATAACGAGCTTCTTAATGAGAGCAGAGCCTGTCTCGGCTCCCAGCGTCCCTGGGTGGGGGTGACCTGGGGAGCGTGTGAGAACACGCTCACACTCACACTCACACACTCTGTCATGCATTGCCCCTCCCTGCCGGGCTCTCCAGGTGAGCACCCCATCGCCTGCCCACCCCGTCCCATGGCCACTTACTGAACTTCTTGGAGCTCCCTCGTTTCTGGCCCTCAGCCATGTCCGTGCTGGTTGGAGGTCGCGGGGACCGAGAGGGACAAGTTTATAACTGTGAAGCCCTTCCCTGCCCGCTCCTCCCTTCCTGCCCCCCCCGCCCACTGCAGTCACTCGTCGCTTGCTCGGCGTTTCCTCCCCAGTGCTTCATCTGCTCCTGGCCCCTGCCTGTCCTCCTGCTGTCCCCACAGTCCCTGTGTCTGCTCGCACCCACCTGGCTGCTTAGGGGCCACCTCTGGGGCCCTGGTTTGGTGATGCCCTGAAGATACAGACACCCAAAAAACCCTGGGTGCCAGCCCCAGAGGAAGGTGTCAGCCCTGGACAAGGGTGCCAGCCCTACGGACGAGGGTGCTGGCCCTGCAAAGAGATGTCCACCGTGCACTTTTGGGGTTCAGTCCCTGCCCTCATCGGGCCCCATGGAGTGACAGCACGATGGCATCACTGCCACCTTGGGGTGCCCCATAGGACTGTCTCTTTGCAGGACAAGGTGGCCTGGGCCTGGCAGGGATCCGGGGTCCTTGTTGTCCCCCATTCCCAGGGGGCACCTGGTGGTTCCCGTGGCCAGGATGCCAGCAGCCATCTCTGCTACTGCTCTGGCCTTGGCTCCCTGTGCTCCCTGCCTTGGGGAGCAGTTTCAAACACCCCCAAACCAAGCTGTTTGTTCTGCACCCAAACACGAGCATTGCTGGGGGGTGGTGTCCCCCGACGGGCACATGTCTGTCGGCAGGACAGGAACTTGGGGTCCCCCCGGGGCCACGCTGTGGTGTCCTCCTGCCCCGGCCATGGGGTCCCTGTGCCACAGCCCCTGGGTGCAGGTGCAGCACAAAGCCAGGGAGCAGAAATGCTGTTGAATGCCTGATGGGGGACATGGTGACATGCTTTAGGGCCACCAGCACCAGAGGTTGCTCGGTGCCCTGGGCCGTGTGGAGGGATGTGGGTGACAGCGGGAGGGGGCACAGGGCTGCTTCCTTGAGGATGCCGGTGCATGGACACGGGCATGGGCGCACTCTGGGGGGGCTCACGGCGGGGCGAGGGGCCGGCCGCGGCAGCGGAGGGGTGGTGGCGGCGGCGGCAGCGGCAAGAACAGCCCAGCCGAGCACCCCGGGAGAGTGACAGGCGGTGACAACATGGCCGCCGCCGCCGGACTACAAGTCCCAGGAGGCCTCGCGGGGCGGCGTCAGGGCCGCGGCGCGTGACGGAAGGGGCGAGGAAATACGCGGAAGGGGCGGGGCAACCGCGACGGAAGGGGCGTGGCGCGGTGCTGTGGCAACGGCGGCGGCCGCGATGGCCAAGCAGTACGACATGGTGGAGTGTCCCTTCTGTGACGAGGTCTCCAAGTACGAGAAGCTCGCCAAGATCGGGCAGGGAACCTTCGGGTGAGCGTCCCGTCGGCCCCGGCCCGGCCCGCGCCCGGCCCCGGCCCTCCCCAGCCTTCCTCGGCCTACCCCGCCCTACCCCGCCCTCGGGCCTGCTGCCCGCGCCCGGCCCTCTCAGTCCCGCGGCCCGCCCGCCCCAGGCCTGAGGGCCCCTTGCTTGGGTGTCCTTTCCCCAGTCACCCCTCTGGCCCCAGGGAACCAGCCTGGCCCCTGAGCCCTCTTATTTCCCCTCTCCCCGAGGCCGCGCTTTGTCCCAGGTTCTGGCAAAGAAGAGTGTAGCCTGGAGACAGGCGAGGCAGCGACCTGTAGCTTTACCTAAAAGGTGCAACGCTGCCCAAAATCCTTGTGGGGCTGTGGGACCTCTGGACTCTGGGTTGGCTCAGCCAGTTCTGAGGGCCTTTGGTGCAACAGGGATGTGGCTGGGTCGGATGGTGGCACGGCACAGAGCTGTCTGTGTGGTGCTCTAGTGTGTCTTGCTTGGTCTTGTCCCTGGTCAGGAGCATCTGGCTCCTTCCCTTCTTCCTTGTGCTGCTCATAGATTTCTTTCTGTTTTTACAGGGAAGTTTTCAAAGCCAAACATCGTCAGACAGGCAAGAAGGTAGCGCTAAAGAAAGTGTTGATGGAAAATGAGAAGGAGGGGGTAAGTGTGGCTGGGCTGCGTTTGGGAAGGCCTGGATTGTGGGGTTCGTAGGTGAAAGTTAATCTTTTGGATGGCAGAGATGTGTTTTCACTCTGTTCTTCAAGAATATTTACTGCTATAATGTGCCAGATCTTGAACCTGTAAGGGTGTGAACAGAATCCCAGCCCCGTGGCCTTTTTCCTCTCCTACTGATACTGTGATAATGTTGGGTCTTGTGGTTGCCCTGCCAAGGTGTATCACCTTCTTGGCTGCAAAAGCACGTGGCAGCAGTGTGGTGCAGTAGCTGTGTGGTGACTGGGCCCACACATTCCTCCTCCTGTGCGAAACCCCGTCAGCGCTGGCACAGGGCTCCACACTGGCTGCTGTTTGTGGAAGAAAAAGCACATGCCCAGGGGTGTGCAGAGATGGGGCAAGCTAGGGAGAGAATTAACAGCTTAAACAGCACGGGCAGCAGCTGAGGAGTCCACTCTGCAGCTTGAGCTGGGCTGTACCATGTCCTGTTACGAACGTGCCCGGTGAGGAGAGGAGGGAGAGGTGTCTGCGTGCCCGTCTCAGCACCACGCAAACACCTCTGTCTCGTGGCAAGAGTCTCCCTCACCAGTGGTGCTCTGATGATGAAAAAATTTTGCAATCCTGGTGTTGGTGTTCTATTTTAAAGCTCTGATTGCCCTTCAGTGACTTGTCGCAGTGCTGCTCAAGCAGGTTCCCTGCCAAGCTACTGTGGTCATATCTCTCCTGTTCTCTAGGCAGGGGTGGCCTGGTCTCCTGCGCCCCTGATCCCTGTCCTCTCTTTCTCCTTTCCAGTTCCCCATCACAGCCTTGCGAGAGATTAAAATCCTCCAGCTGCTCAAACATGAGAACGTGGTGAACCTCATAGAAATCTGCAGGACCAAAGGTAGCTTGCGGGGGTCTCCCTTGCGCTGGCTGTCAGCTTTTTTCAGCTGTCCCTTGCCGCTGAGCAGGCTGGTGTTTTGTGCTGGGAGTGGGGTCCTCTAGCTGAGCACGGGCCCATGGTATGGGGTGACTGTACGCTCATCTTGGAAAACAGTTTCTAAATGAGTTAGGACGTTGCTGCAGCTTGGCTGGAAAAAGCTGTTGTCAGTCCTGCTAGGATATGGCTGTGCTGTGACGGTAAATGCTGCCTGTGTGGGAAAACTCCTGTCTGAGAGGTTTTAAATAAACCAGCACTGGAGAGATATTGAAGCAGAGGGTTCCCAGCCTGGAGCTGATGTCGTGGCCATGCACAGCCCTTTCCCTGTCAGGAGCTGGAGCCGTCCCTCTCGGCTGGTGTATTATGGTTCGTGGCAGCTCCAAGCTCAGTTGGAGACTTGCTCTGTGTCTCTTTCTGTGGGTGACAGTAACTGCTCCCGACATGAGGGCTGGGTCTCTGCATGGGGCGGTTCTGAGCTGCTCTTCCACCTCCTCACTTGCACCTCGCGCAGCGTGCCGCTGCTGCGTGACTGATATGCTCAGTGCACCTGGCCGGGCTCTGTTTCCAGTGAAACTGCTTTAAAACATCTGCTAGTTTTTGTATATCGTTCTCTTATATGGATTTGTACTGGAAAAATACTTTTGAATGTGACAGCGGATGTTAAAGCCTGCCATTCTCTAGTCAGTCATTTCAGTTAAATAAAAATGAAAGTGGCAGGTGACTGGTGATGATATTTTTAAAAATATCAAGTCCAGTCGCTGAACTGGTAGAAGTCTCTGGCCTAGAACCGGTCTGAACGGGTACAAATAGAAACACTGAGAACAAGTTAACTTTTAATTCATTGTGTGATTAAACAAGTTGTGATGATTGCGTGTCTGGCATACCTAAGGTAAATATTTTTTAGACATGTTGATTGTTTGTGTTTTGTTTGAATTCCAGTTTTCATCCAAATCTACCTTGACCTCAGTTTCCAGTAGAGTGGAAATGTTGCATTTGCTGTTCTCAAACTTTAAGCTTTTCTCTTTTTACGTGGGAAAGGCACAGCAGAGGCTGTGTAAGGAACTGCAAACCTGGTCTAGCAGGCACCCTCCTGGCTGGCAGAGGAGAGGGGTGTGTTTCTGTGGGGGCTGAGCTCAGCCCTCATTTTCTGGTTGGAGTTGCTGATCAGCAGGTTTTGCTGATTACAGATGATGAAAATCAGCCTTTTTAATAATGTTTTGCATGTGTGCTCTAGGAACAAGATTGAAATCGATTGCTTCATTTGAGGTTTCCTGTTATTGACTTTAAATTGCTATGGGAGTTGGAGCTTTAAATCGCTTTGATCCAGATCAGTCCATTTTCATAGATGCTGTTTGAGGTTGTAGAAAACCTCACTTTCTAATGTTATATTAGACAGATTTTCTGTTTCTGCATTTTTCCTGGGGCTGTCTTTGTGGGTACCTCCTCTATCGCTGATGCAATCAGTGATTGTGCTTGGCTGGCAGCTAGTGGTACGTGCACCTACCAGCCACAGCTTGCAGGGAGGAAACCCCACGGCCGTTATGTGCACAGAATAACACAAAATGAACCTTTCAAAGATTTTCATGCCCTTTCCTTGACATTCACTACTCCGATCCTCATCCCGTGTTCTTCCCTTGCTGGTTGTGCTGTCTTAGTGCCTCTTTATGAAGATCTTGAAGCCTGTGGGCTGTCTCTGGTTCTTGTGCCCTGAGGTTTTGTCTAGTGAGCGTTGTACGAGCAGCAGGGTGGCTGGAGTCAGGAGGAGCTGTGACGGGTTTGCGGGTCCCTCGCTGACAGTCCCTCCTTGCCTCTCCCATAGCCTCTCCGTACAACCGCTGCAAGGGCAGCATCTACCTTGTGTTTGACTTCTGCGAGCATGACCTGGCTGGCCTTCTCAGCAATGCTCACGTCAAGTTCACGCTCTCAGAGATCAAGAAAGTTATGCAGATGCTACTGAATGGACTTTACTACATCCACAGGAACAAGGTA
The DNA here is from genome assembly GCF_031877795.1 of Strix aluco. Classification (NCBI taxonomy): domain Eukaryota; kingdom Metazoa; phylum Chordata; class Aves; order Strigiformes; family Strigidae; genus Strix; species Strix aluco. The sequence continues at coordinate 9,416,549 of NC_133950.1, read as the reverse complement.
ATGGGCCAGATCTGTGCTGAGCCCTCAGGTCCTCCTGCTGCCTGTGGCCTTGTGAGGAGCAGGTGTCTTAGCGCAGGCTGGGGGGAAGCCCTTCCTTGTCCTCCACCTCCGGAGTCTGAGTGCCCTGCTGGCACCAGGTGCCCAAGGAGAGTACCTTAATGGCTTAACCTGTTGATGTTTGTCCTTGTACAGATCTTGCATCGAGACATGAAAGCTGCGAATGTCTTGATCACACGGGACGGAGTCCTGAAGCTTGCGGACTTTGGGCTAGCTCGAGCTTTCAGCCTGGCTAAGAACAGCCAGCCGAACCGCTACACCAACCGGGTGGTGACTCTGTGGTATCGGCCGCCAGAGCTGCTCCTAGGTACGAGGTGATGGGCTCTGCCGGCTTCTCTGCCTTTCTCGTTCCCCCGGGTGACTAACACGGCATCTCCGTTTAGGGGAGCGGGACTACGGTCCCCCCATTGACCTCTGGGGCGGAGGCTGCATCATGGCAGAGATGTGGACCCGGAGCCCCATCATGCAGGGGAACACAGAGCAGCACCAGCTCACCCTCATCAGCCAGCTCTGCGGATCCATCACACCGGAGGTGAGGGTGGGAGCATGGGCAAGCTGTGGAGGGCAGCAGGAGAGAGGTGCGAAGCGGTGGTGTGGGCAGGGAGCGGGACCGGGTGCTCCTGGGCCTCTTCCCTGCCCTGGTCACAGGTGCTGCGTGCTCCCAGCACTGGAGTGTGCCCGCTGCTGGCAGGGAGGCTGGGGAACCTCCTGCAAATAAATGCTCTTTGCCTCCTGGGAGCCGAGCGCACAGGGGGATGCTGCGCTTTCCTTGCTGCTCTGGCGTTACTTGTGTTCCAACCTCCTAAACGTAAGAGGGTGAACTTGGCCTTCCAGATCTCCTTTGGGAAGGGCGAGTCGTGTCGTTGTTTTTGAGCACAGAGAGCATGCTGGCTGTTGCGAGTGTGAAAGAACAGAATGTTATGTGTAGGAATCTGTTCTATCCTGTGTTTGGGGGTTGTCTCTCAGATAAACACCTTCTGAATTTCTGCTTAAAGAAGGGTGGGGTTTTTTATGTTTTGTGTTGAGAGATTTGTCTCGGGTGCTTTGCACTGGTCACCTTGAAAAGCCTCTTTAATTTGGGCTTGTGATTCGTGGCATCAGCTCAGCCCTGCTGTGAGCACTCAGCCCTTTCTCAACTCCTCATTTTAACGGCAGCTTGTCCTGCCCTCTCGTGGGGGATGGAGCCGAGGGATCTCTTGGCCAGGGCTGTAATCTGCTGCAGGGTGTTGTGCAGGCACCTCGGGAGGCCTGATGCCTCAGTTACATACATTATATGCATACATTGAAGGCGCTTTCTTTTGCATGTAAATACCTGCTGTGGTCTCTCCCACATCAGGGTTGACATAAGTGCTGGTGATTGCAGCAGGCTTTGCTTTCTAAGGATAATAGGTACTACATACATCCAGGTTGTTATTTAGCAATAAGTTTTGTCGCTTTACCTTTCTGGATGTTATTGCTGGCATGAGCCGTGCTCTCTGGTAGCTCTTTTGTGGAAGAACCAGAAATCCTGAAGCATCCTGCGTGCTGTTCGACAGCAGGAGGACTCTGTTCTGACTTGTCCGTGTGTCTCCAGGCTTTAGTGCACCCTTTAGTACCTCCCTCATACTGTGGGAACAAGGTCTGCTGGCTTGGAGGTTATAAAATAGTATTGTTCTCTTGGCAGACCTCGCCCTGGTTTGCCTGAGGGTGTTAGCAGCAAAAATGGCTTGTCCTCTCTGTAACTATTTCTTCCCAACTTTCCTGCCCCTTCCCAGGTTTGGCCGAACGTAGATAAATACGAGCTGTACCAGAAGCTGGATCTCCCCAAGGGCCAGAAGCGCAAGGTGAAGGATCGCCTGAAAGCCTATGTCAAAGACCCCTACGCACTCGACCTCATCGACAAGTTGCTGGTGCTGGACCCTGCCCAGCGAATCGACAGTGACGACGCGCTGAACCACGACTTCTTCTGGTCAGACCCCATGCCTTCGGACCTCAAAAACATGCTGTCCACCCACAACCAGTCCATGTTTGAGTACCTGGCCCCACCGCGCAGAAGGGGTGGGCACATGCCCCAGCAGCCGGCGAACCAGGGCAGGAACCCGGCTGCCACCAACCAGACTGAATTCGACAGGGTGTTTTGAGCGGGGGCTTCCCCAGCAGGGTCCCGGCTGGGCTACTCTGCAGGTTGCATTAAGCGGGGAATGTTCTGGCGGGGTCTTTCTGTCTGGGAAGGGACTTTTCTTCAAGGCGAAGTGCCTGCTGGCTTTAACCAAGCTCTGCCGTCTCCTCTCCTCGTGCAGCAGCTCAGCCACCATGGAGCTGTGGGACTGGGGAGGTGATGCCTGCGAGCCCAGGGTTGTTTCCCTGCTGCTCTGGCACTGAGCCTGTGTCCCCCCTGCAACAGTCTGTGCTGGTTACGTTAGTCTTGTGGATCAATTGTTATGGACCTGGTGATGGAGAAAGCGGCTCTGTCAGTGCTGGGACTCTTGGCAAACGGTGCTGTGACTGGCAGGACTGGGAGTAGCTGCCCTGGACACGACATACCCTTTGAACTCCAAACCATTGATGTAGGACAAGGCGGATGCTTCTGAGTAACGCGGCGATGTCCTGGGGAAGGCAGAGTCACTCTACACAGCCTGACTACCTCTTAGTAGAGCTTGGGCTCTAGCCTAGAAAGGGGCTTACTGGGAAAACCAGAGGGGTGGCCGGCAGAGCTGATGGCTCTGGACAGCCAGGATTTACAGTGGGAATCTGGTAACAGTGTGCAGCGTCCATACTTTCTTCCTTACAAACTGCAATTAGGAGTCTTGTCGGGCACGCCCAGCCTGCTGCGGGCCTTCCCTGTAGCGCTGGCCGCGGTGGGAGTTTGGACAGGGAAGGGAGCTGTGAGTGCTGGGCTCAGCCCGAGACCTGCCGTCCTGCTGTCCACAGGGCCTGCATGACAGCGTGGCTGTGCTGGGAGTGCTGTGCTGGGAGCAGGGTGGCTCTTCAAACGCTCGCGTGCCCTCTGTTCTGTCCTGGACCTCTTGGTGTGAGTCTAGAGCAAGTCCGCTGCCTTCCCTGGGTGCAGCCACCAGCCCGATGTGCCGTGACGGCGGGCGCACGCCTTCTGCCGGAGCTTGGGAGCGACTCGTACGGGGCGAGTGCTCCTTCACAGCCCGCTGCAGCGGAGCCGCTCGCCGAACACTTTGTCTTCCGTGGCTGGCAGCTGCGGCTGGCCGTCCTCGGGGAGCCCCATGGAGCCCGAGACTTTCAAACAAATAACGTGTACGAGACGCAGCGGGTGATAACCTTTGGCGTTTGATAGGTTGTCCGTTAACTAGGCTAATGGCAAAAGCCACGTCGGTAGCATAAGGTCTCAGGGGAGGAAGCGGTGGTGAGCAGGGGCTGTTCTCAGGACAAAAAGTGAGGATGATGAAGGACGTGTACAAGGTAAAACTCTCTTGGTGCGGGGCTCTGAAGCAGTGCCTGGCTGGGGGGACGTGGCTTCTTGGGTAAAAATGAAGCTGGTTGTAAGCAATAAGCCAGATGACTTCTGCCGGTTGTGAATAAACACGGTCCTTTCCCCGACGGCTGGTTTTAGCCTTGTGTCACTTTTTTGCCTAAACGGAGAAAGCACCTGGAGTGCTGTAACACAGCACTTCTGTCATCCCGGGGACAGACGCCCAGCTTGCCCTTGGGACACGGTGACTCCCGTGCCGCTGCTCCCCTCCCGGGGGGTGCCCGGCGCTGCCCCTGTGCCTGTAACGGGGCGGACAGTCGGAGCAATTAGTGCTGCGGTGGGTTAAGGCGGCAGGATCAGCAGAGGGGGCGGGGGGGGGGGGCAGCTCCGCTGGCACCGGCTGAGGGGGATGCTGCCTGGCTGGGCCCCGGAGAGGGGCGGGGGGGGCCCCGGTGTTGGGCTCTGGGAGGCCCGGGCCGCAGAGCTGTGTCCTGCTCAGCTGGAGGAACGTCTGGCCGGGGGGGGGCTCGGTGCTACGCCCTGCGCCGGCACCTCGCCCGAAGGGGCGGCCAGAGGCGGGGGGTCTCCCCCTCACCCCGTCTCGGGGGGAGGAAGGGTCCCCGCCGGCCGCCCTCTCCCTCGCTGCCCCTCGCAAAGATGGCGCCCCCCTGCGACGTGGCGGCGCACTGCCCTTTTCAAAGATGGCGGCGGGCAGCGGGTGGCGGGTGGCGGGGAGGGGGCGGGCCGGTCCCGCCCAGCCGGCGGCGCGGGCTCCCGGCGGCAGCGCGCGGCGCGGCGCGGGGCGGCGGGATGGTGGCGCGGGGGCTGCGCGCGCTGCGCGGGGCGCTGCGGGCCGCCGGGCGCCGGTTCAGCACGCGGCCGGCGCGCGCCCCCGCCATGGACTATCAGGTACCGGCGGGGGGCGGCGCCGCGGCGGAGCGGGACCTTGCACCGAGCGCTGCGGCGGGGCGGGGCGGGGGGGGCTGGGCCGTGCGGCGGGGGCACCGGGAGCCTGTACCCCGCCGGGCTGCGCGCCGGGGCATCCCACCGAGCCGGACCTTGGCGGGGAGCGGCGGCCGGCGGTGCCTTCCCGAGCCGCAGGCCCGCGGGCTCCGGGATTGGGGTTGGGGGGGGGTGGAGGTGGCTCCGGTACCGTGCGGGGCGGCCGAACCCCCCTCCCCGCCCCGCTGCGGGGCCGCCCCTCTCCCGCAGCCCCGGGCCGCGCCAGCCGCTGCTCCCCATCGCGCCCTTCTCTCCGCTGCCCACAGCCGGTGCCCGGCCGTCGCCCCGCCAGCCCCGGGGCAGCACCGGCGGGACCCCGGCCTGCAGCGGGAGCCGGACCGACAGCCACGGCGCATCCCGGGTGGGGGCTGGGGCATCCCGGGCCCGCGTGGCTGCCTGGCGGCGTGGGGACGACGGCGGTCCCCAGGCTGAGGGACGGTGCGGAGCCCCCCCGGGAGACGGGACGTGTCCCCGCGCTCACCGGAGCTGGAAGCGCCGCCGGTGCCCGCGCCGCCGTCTGCAGGGACGGGGTCCGGCTGCTGGGCGGGGTGTCCCCACACTGGGGACACGCGGGCTTGTCCCGTGCCAGCCCCCCGCTGCGGCACACCGCGGTGCCGGGGCCAGGCCTGCGCCCCCCCTGGCGCGGGTCTGGGGGGGGGGGCTCGGTGGCACCGGTGACCTCTGGCAGCGGCGGTGGCCGTGCAGGTGTAGCGCCGGTTGCTTCGTTTGCGCCTGTAATTAACCGCGAGCGGGACGGGCACGCCGGCACTGACGCACCGCCCGGACGGCGCTGGGTGCTGGGTGCTGGGCCGCCCCCGCACCCTCCCCTCGTGGGGCCAAGGGGCACCCAGGGAGGGGCGGGCTCCCCTCGGCCATAAGTAGCCCGTCCCCGCGGTGTCCCTGTGACAGGGTGTCCCTGCGACAGGCGCTGGCACGTCCCCGCGGGGCCATGGCGGAGATGCTGCCGGCGTGGGTGGCCGCGGGCACCGCCGAGGGGACCGAGCCCGACGGGGTGGGTCGGGGTGCGGCGGGCACGGGGCGGGTTGGTCCCCCGGGGCTGTGGCGGTGGGCGCAGCCCCGAGGCCGTGGGGATGGTGCCATCCTGACCACCCCGGGGGTCTCTGCAGGACGCCATCCGCACCCTCAACACCCTGCAGACCAACGCCAGCTACCTGGAGCAGGTGAAGCGGGAGCGCGGCGACCCCCAGGCCCAGCTGGAAGCCATGCGGGGATTTTTGGAGAGGAGCGGGCTGAAGGTGAGGCAGGGGGGGTCCCCATCCCGGGGTCCCCATCCCTGTGTCCCCCCTCCATCCCAGCAGCGGTGCCGCCACGCTCGGCGCTGGCCGCTGCGGGGGTCTCACGGGGTGGTTGACCTCCGGCAGGTCGAGGACCTGGATCGACTGAACATCATCCACGTCACGGGGACGAAGGGCAAGGTGAGGCGGGCGGGCAGTGCTGGGGGGGGGGCTTGGGGGGGCCCAGGGAGGGGGGCCACTGGTGTCTGTGGCTCTGTACGCCCCTGCCCCGGCGCGGGGGGGTTTAACGCTGCCATCTCCCCAGGGCTCGGCGTGCGCCTTCACCGAGTGCATCCTCCGCAGCTACGGGCTGAAGACGGGCTTTTACAGGTGGGTGGGGGGGTCGGGAGGGTTGGGGGGGTTGGTGGTGCTGTGCCTGACTGTGCCCCCTCCCGCTCTGCCCCCCCCCAGCTCCCCTCACCTGGTGCAGGTGCGGGAGCGGATCCGCATCAACGGGCAGCCCATCAGCAAGGAGCTCTTCAGCAAGTACTTCTGGCTTGTCTACAACCGCCTGGAGGAGACCAAGGTGGGGGCAGCGGGGCTTGGGGGGGGTGCTTCCTCCCTCGGGGACCCCCCCTGGGGCTGTGTGCCCCAGCGTTGGGTGGAGATGCCCCGTGCTGTCCCCTTACGCCCGCTCTGCCCAGCAGGACCCAGTGCACGCCAGCATGCCCGCGTACTTCCGCTTCCTCACCATCATGGCCTTCCACGTCTTCCTGCAGGAGAAGGTAAGTGATGGTGGCCTCCAGCTTGTGATGGGGACGTCAGGTTGGTGGGGACCTCGGGGAGCGGGGGACACGAGGTCCAGCCCCTCCCTGGGGCAGAACTTGCATTGGTCAGGCTGTCCCAGCTGTGTCCAGGGGATGCTGTGCCAGGTGGATGGTCCCCCCACAAGTGGGGTGTGTGTTCGGGCACAGGTTTGGAGGGCCAGTGGGCCCCACCTGCATCCCCGAATCCCTGGGGACACGTGCTGCTGGTGGCCCTGTGACGACTCCGGTGTCCCTGTGTCCCCAGGTGGACCTGGCGGTGGTGGAGGTTGGCATTGGCGGTGCCTACGACTGCACTAACATCATCAGGTAGGAGCCGGTGGGGTTGAGCTCATCCCCTGGGGCTGCCAGGGCCTGGTGTCCCCACAGTGGGGGGACAGCGGGGACACTACCACGCTGTGTCCCCAGGGCACCGGTGGTGTGTGGGGTCTCCTCCCTGGGCATCGACCACGTCAGCATCCTGGGGGACACTATGGAGAAGATTGCCTGGCAGAAGGGGGGCATTTTTAAGGTAGGGAGCCCCCCTCCTCCCCTCTCTCGCGGTTTTGGGGTGTGGTCCCCCGTGGCCCTGAGCACCCCCGTGGCCCTGAGCACCCCTCCCTTCGCAGCCCGGCGTGCCGGCGTTCACCGTGGCGCAGCCGGAGCGGCCGCTGGAGGTGCTGAGGGACCGAGCCCAGGAGCGGGAGGTGAGTTGAGTGGTGGTGGTGGGGTGGATGGGGGGTACCCCATGGCGGGGCGCTCACCCTCCTCTCCCCACAGTGTCCCCTCTACCTCTGCCCGGAGCTGGACGCCTTCGAGGGGGGGCACCGGGCGCTGGAGCTGGGGCTGGCGGGTGCCCACCAGCGCTCCAACGCCGCCCTGGCCTTGCAGCTGGCGCGGGCCTGGCTGCAGCGCCGCGGCTGCCGGGGTAAGGCGGGGGGACGGGGACGGGGGGGTCGGACCCCGTCATGGCCCCCAGGGTCTCAGCGGGGCCCCCGTCCTCCCCAGCTCTCGGGGAGCTGAAGGAGGTGTCGCCAGACGCCGAGCTGGCGGGGAGGCCGGTGCCGCTGGCGCCCACCTTTCGACCCACGGACGCCATGATCCAAGGTGCAGTATGGCCGTGCCGGGCCCCCCCGCCATGTTGTAGAGCTCAAGGAGGGGGGGTCACGCTGGGCCCCTGGCCACTGCTGCCTGTGCTGCAGGGCACAGCCTGGCTGCCCACCCCGTATTTGATCCCCACGGGGGTCCCAGTGCTGGGGGGGGGGGGTGTGGGGGTCCCAGCCATGTCCTGTGCTCCCCCCGTCCAGGCCTGCGGGACACGGAGTGGCTGGGCCGGACCCAGGTGCTGCCCCGCGGCCCCGTGACGTGGTACCTGGACGGGGCCCACACCACCAGCAGCATCCAGGCCTGTGTCCGCTGGTTCCGCCAGGCCGCCCTCAACCAGGACAAGCCCCACGAGTAAGGAGGGGACGTGAGGGGGGGACACACGCACTGGGGTGGTGCTGGGGGTCCCCATGGGGCACGGGCCACCTGCCCTTTCTCCCCGCAGCGGTTCCGAGGTGCGTGTGCTGCTCTTCAACGCCACGGGGGACCGGGACATGGCGGCGCTGCTCAAGCTGCTGCTGGTGAGGTTTTGGGGGGACAAGGGCGGGGGGTCACTGCGCCTGGGTTCCCTGCTTTGCTGTGGGTGCAAGGAGCCATGAGGTGGAGCTGATGCCCTGTGCTGTCTGTCCGTCCACCCTGCTGTCCCTGGTTGTATCCCACCTCGGTGCCACCCCCCAAGGCTCAGGCGCAGGGGGAGACTGGGACTGCCCCCTCCCCAGAACAAACCCCCATAACCCTGCTGGTGTGGAGCTGGTCCCAGTGGAAATCCCATGGGTGGGTCCTGGGGGCTCCCACAGTGCTGACCCCCCCCCCTCCCCACAGCCCTGCCACTTCGACTACGCTGTCTTCTGCCCCAACTTCACGCAGGTGCCAGTTGCCAGCAACGCAGGTGAGTGCCGGGGAGCCGGGGTCTCCCCCGGCCCCCCCAATCCCCCACCCCTCCCCGGCCCCCCCTAATCCCTGACCCCCATCCCCATCCCTCCCAGACCAGCAAAACTTCAACGTGACGCTGGAGAACGCCCTGACCCGCTGCCTGGAGAACCAGCAGACGTGGACCCGGCTGCTGGAGGAGAAGGGGGGACAGGACCCCTGGCTCCCGGCCCCTCTGCGGGCAGGGGGGCTGCTGCAGCCAGCCCCTGCCCGAGGGACCCTGCTCCTTGTCCCCCCGGCCCCGCGACCCCTCAATTCGCCAGCCCTCGTCTTCCCTTGCCTGGCCCAGGCGCTGCGGTGGGTGGCGCAGGGCCGGGACCCCCGGCTGGCAGCGCCGGCCGCCACGGGGGCTCACCCCCACCCCGCCGCCAGCAGCGGGGCCGTGCTGCTGCGGGAGGCGGCCGCCGTCCGCGTCCTGGTCACCGGCAGCCTGCATTTGGTGGGGGGGGTCCTACGGCTGCTCGACCCTGCGCTCTCCCAGTAACAGGGAGGGGGGACAGGGCTTTGCAGTTCCTCTTTTTACTTGAAGCGCCGGTTCTGCCCCCGATGATGCTCGGAGGCGGCCGGGGTGAGGACGTGGGACCACCAACCCCGTCCCGGTTCGGCCTTTTTCACCCCAGTGCCTTTCGCCTGTGCCGCCCCAGGGACACTGGCCATGGAGCGGGGGGATGCTCCTGGCCCCCAGCCCACCTTGGTGAGTCTGACTGGGGGGGGCCCCCAGGCTGTGCCGGGGTTCCGGCACCCAGGGGGGGTGGGCAGTTTTGGGAGGGTGGTAGGTGGGAGCCTCAAGCCGCAGCGAGGCTCGGCATCAGGGTGTGACTAATTTAATGTAGGGGAGATTTTTATTATTATTAATAAGAGTTTGTAACTTGGACAGGGAGCTGGGGGGGTGCGTGTGTGGTTTCTGCCCATCACCCCATGGTGGGGCAGCAGCCCTGCACCCCCCCCCCCCCGCCCCAATAAACCTCTTGCTGCTCCTAGTGGTGCCCGCTGCCTTCCTGGGGGGATGCGGGAGGGGCGCAGGGGTCACCCCAAGTGCTGGGGCATGTCCTGGGGGCACCCACTTTTGCCCCCCCCCCCGCCCCCCCATTTGATGGGGAGTCTTGGTGGAGGCTTTGGCAATAGTTGTGTTCTGCCTCCCCGGTGCACCCAGAAGTGGGGGACCCCGGGGGGGTTGCAGGGTGCCCCCCACCCAGCGTGGGCTGCCCTTGGGGGGCCAAAGCATTCACTGAATGAGTAACGGAGGCCCCCTCCGGGCTCGGCCTGAGATCTGGGGCAAAAAACCAGCTTAATGGGGCTGAGGTGGGTCCCCAAGTCCGGTGGCCAGGGGCTGGACGGGCTCGGGGGGACCCGGGGGGGTCAGGCCATGCTGCTGGTGGAGCAGGGGGTGCTCTGGGTGCTGCCGATGCTGTGGTTGGTGCTGCTGCTCTCCGAGGCCGGCGCCGTGCTGGAAACTGGCTGCAGTTTGGAGATGGGACCTGGCTCACACCGCCCGCCGCGGGGCCGGGGGGAGAAACACCAAGGGGAAACCAGACTTAGGGTGGCCAGCGGTGGCCGTGGCTCGTCCCCACAGGACCTTCCAGCCCCCATGCACAAACCCTCCCAGATTCGCTCCCCAGCCAGCCCCTGAGCACCCAGGATGGAGATGGGCACGGGGGACCACGGTGGCACCAGGAGCAGGCAGGGGGGACCCCAGGGCAGAAGGGGGGGCCCCTGGGGAGCTGTGGCCACACCAAGTGGGGTTATTCCCCTGCGGCATTGCCAGGAGGACTGTACAGATGACGGCAACACCCAGAGCCCCCTGGCTCAGCCAGGGACCTCAGCCAGGAGGCTTTGGGCTGGGGGGGGTGCATGGGCTGCAAGGAACATGTGTGTGGGCCCCCCCATCCCACCACGGGTGTCCCCAGGGATGGTGGATACTCACGGGTGTGCGAGTAGATGTACCAGAGCCCGGCGGTGAGGAGTGCCCCGATGAGGAAGGCGCCGAACGTGATGCCCAGGACAGCGGCCAGCCCTAGCCCACGGTCTGTGGGAGGACAAGGCCATCAGCACCGCCATGCTGGAGGGGGGGGGCCCTTCCCACCCCCATTCCCATCCCGGCCCCCCTCCTGCCCCAAACTCACTGTTGGGCAGCCGCCAGCTGTCCTTCACCATCACCTCCAGGACCTTCTCAAAGATGGTGTTGTTCTGCGGAGGTGGAGGTTGGGGTGAGACGGGGGGAGACCTGCACCATGGCCAGGGGACAGGGCAGGGAGCCCCCAGGATTTTTGGCGACCGGGGATGCAGCTCCCAGCTGGGCTCCATCACCCGGCGGTGTGGGAAAAACCACCGATGGTGGGGACCAGCATGGTGGCATCATGGCATGGCAGGGGGGGTTACTCACACTGACCTGCAAGCCGGCCTTGCACTTGAGGTTGGCAGAGAAGGGGACGCGCCCGCCCTCGGGGATGGTGTAGGTGAAGCGGAAGCGCCAGATCTTCCTCCCGTGGCTGCTGGGGGGGCCCTCCAGCATGGCCACCCCTGCCCCACGTGCCTCCCCGCCCTGCACCAGCAACACCGGCTCCCGCCCCGGCACCACCAGCCAACACTCCTTCAGCTGCAGGTCGGCCGGGTGGTCCTCCCAGCGCATGGACACCTGCCGTGGGGGGAGACACTGTCAGGGTCACCAGCCTGGGGCCAGCTGGACCCCCCCAGCCCAGGCACTGAGGCAGTGGTGGTACCTGCACGAAAGTCTCCTTGTTGACCTCCAGCTCCGTCTGCGGTGCCTCGAAGGCAGCGGTGGGGAAGAGGCGCAGGAAGAGCTCCCGCGGGATCTTGCACTGAAAGGCCACCTGCAAGGAGGGACAGTGCTGAGGCCACCCCCCGCAGTGCCCAGCACCCAGCCAGCAGTGGCACCCTTCTCCCATGGTCCCATCCCCAGGCTCGCTGGAAAACCCAGCTCTTACCCGCACGCTCCGGAGCACTGCACCGGTGGCCAGGCTGAGGATGAGCTGTGAGAAGGTGGGGAAGGGTGGATCAGCCAAGTGGTCCCCACTGCCAGGGTCTACTGTCCCCACCGGGATGGGATGGGATGAGATGGGATGGGATGGGATGGGATGGGATGGGATGGGATGGGATGGGATGGGATGGGATGGGATGGGGGGGTCCCACCCCCCATCTCTGCCAGCACCCGGGCGCAGCGGCAGGGCTCAGCCCTGGGCTACAGCAGGATGTTTCCAGCCATGCAAAAGCAAAGAGGTGCCAGTGGAGAAGCCCCACTGGGCACCACCGAAGCCCCCCTGGGGCATCAGCAGGGCTGGGGGCAGTGCCCCAGCCAGCCCCCCCTTTCACCTCGTTGTTGGCGTGGCCCCTGCCCTCCAGCGAGGTGCCGCAGTGGCTGAGGGGGGTTTTCAGCATGAAGTGAGTGGCGTTTTTCTCTGCCTGGCAGCTGATGTCCCGCAGGGTGATGTTCACCACGTCCTTGATGGGCTGGGAGAAAAGCACCCAGCAGTCACCCACTGGCTGGGGACAGCCCCATGCCACCCACCCCGAGCACTCAGAGCAGGATACGACCCCCCCCCCCCTCGGGTGATGCTGGCAGGCATGGAGACACCCCCCCACCTCTCACCTCCAAGTGGGACCTGGCGATGACGATCTCCATGGTTTCATCTGTGCACTTCCAGGGCTCAAGCATGAGCAGCAGCGTGTGGGCCAGTGAGTTGACGGTGGGGGCCGGGGGGGTGGACGTCGCAGGTGCCCTCCTGACCACCTCTGCGGGATGGGGAGATGGCGGGGGCTGAGTGGAGATGGCGGGACACCCCCCCTCCATCCCACCCAACCCTGGGGTGCCGGCAGCCTCACCGTGCTCTTGGATCTCCAGGCTGATGCGGGTGCTGGTGGGGATGGCGGAGTAGGAGGCGATGACGCTGTAGTTCTTCTCGAAGGCTTTGGCGACGAGGCCCTGCTCTGTGTCAGGCAGCAGCTCCCCAGGGATCGTCATTGGGGAGATGGACACTAACTTGTAGTTCCAAGAGACCTGTGGTGGGGATGGGGACAGCGGGAGGGGGGCTGAGCGGGAACGGGGACAGCTGGGGATGCTCAAGGCAGGGACGGCTTCTGGGTTTGTCCCAGTTAGGAGGGCTTGTAGTGAGGGGGCTGCCACCTCCCTATGCCCAATGGCCCCAGGTGCCCTTCTGCCACCCTCCCCGTGCCACTAGCATCCCTTGGGCAATCTGGCAGCCCCCTTGGCGGGGGTGGTGGTGGGGGACACACATGTCACGTCCAGCCCTACCAGGAACTGGATGTGGCAGTTGTTGACGGAGAGGGACCAGGTGATGTCGGCCCGGCTCTGCAGGATGAGGATCTGGTTGTTCATGGCTCTCTCGGGACAGGTCAGGGACAGGTTCACCTCTGTGATGGGGAGCTGCAAAACCACAAGATCCCCCACACAGCATCAGCATCCCACACCGGTGGGTCCCATATCCTCCTTGGGATGGTGGGGGGGGCTCTACCTGTGAGAGACCCCAACCCCTTCCCGAGCATCTCCACGCATGTCCCACTGCCTGTCCCACCACCCCCCCCCAGCACTGCGCGGTACCTGGGCTCGGGCTGCAGGTGGACGATGTGGGCGGTTTTGGTGCTCTGGGCATCCCCATGCGAGCAGCTCTTCACCCCGTGGAAGAAGACCTCTGTCTCGAGGTGCAGCACGGCGTCAAAGCGCTCCCGGGGGATGCAATCTGGTGGGCTGCCGGCATCTGCAGAGGCGGGGGGGGGCGGGTGTCACCAGAGCCAAACCAGGCTCAGTAGGTGGGGAGGTGTGTGGGGACAGAGACATCGATCCCCATAGCATCTCCCCTGGGATCGTGCTTCACCCCAGTGGGTTGTCACCCTTTGGGAGCAGGAAGAGCATCGCTGCCCACCTGCACCAGCACCCAGCCTACGCACCTTCTCCCAGGCGGAGCTGGACCCAGCGGGGGTCCCGCACCTTGCTGTAGGACGTGATGCCCCCGTAGGTTTCCCGAGCCCAGGCCAGCAGCTGCCCCTCGCCAGTGGCCACAAGTGGCTCGGGGCCCCGTGATGTCGCGGTCCCCAGGACAAGATGGGCATCCTGCAGGGCAAGCAGCAGCCTGAGGTGGGGTGGGGGGGACAAGGCGCATCCCTCGCTGGTGTGGGGAGGATGCGGGTGTAAAGCTAAGCCAGGTGGGCATCCCTGGAGCCCCGGCCCCATCGTGGCTGGGGGTCACCTCAGATGAATGGGGGTTTTTGGGGCCACAGAAGGAGTGGCGTGGGCAGCCGGTGGCACGCGGAGAGCTCGGCCCACTTTATTATTAGCCACAAACAAAGCAGGAGGTTTATTTTGCTAACAAAGCGCCCGGCCCCGGCTCAGCTCACTGGAGCCAAACCCCATCTCTGACCTTCCTCCCACCGGCTGGAGGAAACAGGAGCTTTTTCCAGCCCTGTGCGTCATTCCCTGCCCAGCCAGCCCCATGCTCAGCGCCACCAGCAGCGGCCAGGCGCGTCCCCGCCTCCCCGGGGCACCTCAAGCATCATCTCCAGGGATGGGGTGGACTGGTCTCCTCCAGGGACTCCCCTCTAAATGTGTCTGGAGACGGCCCCAGCCCCCCCGGGGTCACTGCTGGCATGGGGCAGTGGCACTCACGGTGCGGATGAGCAGGTCCGGGCACAGAGAGGTGATGTTGGCTGCACAGTGGGTGCACAGGAGGACAAGCACCACTGGCCGGGAGCAGTCACCGTCTCGCGGCGTGACGAACACCTTCAGCGGGAAGGCAGAGGCCTGGCGGGGGGGAAAGGGGGGGAGTGTCACCACTGCGACCATCAAGCCCCAGTTGCTGTCACCTCCCTCGTTGTCCCCCGGCCACCCCACCTGCTCCCGGAGCCAGAGGCAGCAGGGAGAGCCCTCGGGCTGGCCCTGAGCATGAGCCACGCAGGAGGCGGCTGTGGCTGGGTTTAAGGGGAAGGTTGGGGGGTGCAGAGATGCCACATGGATGTGTAGCCACACCAAGGGGGGGCAAACACACCCTGGCTCCCCCAAGCAAGGGACCAGAGCATCCCCACCTCAGGGACAGTGGCATCCCCACAGTGGGGTCCAGGGCACCCCCATACCAGGGTCTAGGCACTCCCCCTTGGGGACCAGGGCATCCTTGCATTAGGGACTGGGTAATCTCCGCACTGGGCACCAGGGTGTCACCCCACTGTGGACTGGGGCGTCCCCACACCAGAGACTGGCATGTCCCCACACTGGGGACTGGGGCATCCTTACACCATCAACCAGAGCATCCTCACACTTGGGACTGGGGTGTCCCCACACTGGGGCCAGGGCATCCCCTCCCCACCCTGGGCACCGGAGCATCCCCACTGTAGGTACCAGGGTGTCCCCCACTGAAAACCGGAGTATCCCCACCCCAGGCACTGGACATGCCCCCGCGGGTTTCCCAGCCCCATCCCAGCTCCAGGACTGGGACCGGCCGTACCGGTGTGCAGGGATGCTGGGGGCACAGTGGTGGCACGCACTGCTCCCCATGGCCGGCACTGCCTGGCAGCCTCCAGCCGGAAATCCGGATGGGGAAGCCGAAACATCAGGCGCTAAGTTTGGCAATTGCCGCCTGAATCACCGCTCACAAAGTGCTGAGCCAGGCAGCGGGCAGGGAAAACCAGCCAGGGACCGGGCGGGTGGAGGCAGCCGCCACTGCCGGGCACGGGGCCGGCGGGACGGGGCCGTGGGCATCCCGGCCTGGCCACGGCCCCATGGCAAGCGTGGGTGGCCGGGGACCCCGGGTGGCCCCGGGCGTCGGGGAGGAGCTGGCGGCTGTTTTTCCTGCCGCGTGTTTTGTGGCGCTCCATTGTTCGGCTGCGCAAGCGGCGGGAGCCTCGCCGCTGCCTTTCAGGTTATTTTTTTCTTTTTCTTGGATTTTTTTTTTTTTTTCCTGCATCGTGGGGATCTGCTTATAGAAAGCAGCTTCCAGTAATTCTTCTATAAGTGGAGCCATGTCCCTGCCCTGCTCCCTCCGCGCACCGCAGGGCTCGGTGCTGCAGCCGTGACATCAGTGTGTGTCCCCCGCCACCACCGGTGACAACCCTGGGGCACCCCCGGTCCCGATGCTTATTCACACACCAGGATGCCAGGGCCAGGTCACACCGGGCTGGGGCAGAGGGGCCCTTGTAAAACCCACCCTCCCCGAGCAGCTCTTGGCCTGGCTCCCACCTCCCCCTGAAAAGCAGAACTGGGAGGGCTGGGAGGCAGTGCGGGGGGGGGAGTGTGGCGCCGGGCGGCTCAGGGCTGAGCCAAAATCGGGTGCTGGGTTTGCTGGGGCCCAGCTAGCGCGAGGGGAAGCGGGCCATGCTGCAGAGCAGCCACACAAACCCATGTGCTGCTGCAAACCCACTCAACAGTGCCACCCAGTACCAGCTCCAGACGAGGGTGCAGCCCCAGCCCTGCCGCTGCTCTGCGCCCGCCCTGGCCCAAGAGATGCCCCGGGGCACCCACAATGTGGTTATTGCCCCTCAGCAGGCTGTGCCAACACTGGTGGCCAGGCTTCCACTCACTTGGCTGCCTTCAAGTGATGTGTCTCCCTCCATCCCTCCCCCTTTTCCTCCTTCCATCCCTCCTTCCATCCCTCTATCCCTCCCCCTTTTCCTCCCTTCATCCTTCCTTCCATCCCTCCTTCTGTCCCTCTATACCTCCCCCTTTTCCTCCTTCCATCTCTCCATCCCTCCTTCCATCTCTCCATCCCTCTTTCTAGCCCTCCCTCCCTGGTGTGGTCCCCCTCGGGTGCCTGTGGCTTTGCCCTGCTCCTGATCCGGGACCAGGCCACCTCCCCAGAGAAATGGGGATTCCTGGGACATCCAGCGCAGGGACAGCCGCAGCGTGGGCTGTTAGAAAAGTTGCCTCTAAGGACTTTAAACCCCCGTCGGGGCCAGAGACACTGCGGCTGCAGAGGCGCCATGGAAGAGGTTAATCTGGGTCCTCTCGCTGTGCCTTAGAGGAAATGTTTTTAACAGCCCAGCAGGAACAGTGCTGGGGTGACAACGCTGAGGTGACAGTGCGAAGGTGACACGCTGGGACCCCGCTCGCTCACCTTGGACCACTCGATGCTGAGGACATGGACTTCATGGCCGCTGCCCAGGGAGCTGCTGCTGACACAGCCCCGCTGCACCGTGCTGGTGGCGTAGGACAGGGCGATGGGCGGCTCCGCCGTCACCGGCTGCAGGTCGCAGCCCTCGGCTCTCCCGGGGTCTGGGCGGAAAACAAGAGACCGTCAGTCCCTGCCGTGAGGATGTGGGGTGACATAACACAGGGAGGGGGGGGGACACCATGCGGGAGGGGGCTGCATTGCCACGCCAGCTCCAGCGCTGCCCCTGCGCCCCCGGCACGGCGTCACCATGGCCCCACCGCCGGCACAGCGCCCGCGGGACCATCTGCTACATGTTTGCTCGGGGCTCGCCTGCCGCGGTCAGCTCCCGCTGCAACAACGTTAATGACCCTCGGATCTGGGCTGGAAAAATCCACTGTCCCTGCTCGGCACTGCTGCGTGCCAAAACTCACGCCCAGCTGCCCTGAACGCTCAGGCGCTGGCGGAAGCCTCCCCACATCCCCCGTGTTGCAGGAAAGCGGGAAGCTCAGGTATGGAAATGGCCATAAAGCTCATCCGAGGCGTGAGCTTCATCCCATCTCGAACCCCCTGCGCGGCGCGCGAGCGAGCGGGGCCGGTGGGCGGCTGCCAAGGGAAATCCTGAGCGCAAACAGCCGCTTGAAGGCCTGATCCTGTAAATCCCCGTTTGCCTTGGCCATTTCCCCCACCCTGGGCAGCTCTGGTGTGGCCACGCTGTCCTTGAGCTGGCCCCTGTGCTGGGGGGGGTGTCCTGGGGACCCGCTTGCACCCATGGGTGCCCCTTTGCCAGGGGCTGGGCAGGATGGAGGCCCGTGGCCGTAGCTGGGGGCTTCCCACTGGGAGACGGTGCCTGGGGCACTGCGTTGGGTTTGGAGGTAGCCACTGAGCTCCGTCTCTTTCCATCCCATCCTTTCCCATCCCTGGTGGCTCCAGCCACCACACTGGGAGGTGACGGGACCCCAGTCAGCCACCCCCGTAGGGACCAGGGCCCAAGGGCATGATGCCCTGGGTCGTTGAGACTTTGGGATGTGGCAGCCGGCAAAGGGCCATCACGGCATCCCCAGCCCACGTCTCACCATCGGGGTGGTGTGGCCGCTGCGGGAGGGTCATGGCACGGACCCCCCCCCAGTGACGCTGCCACGGGTCCATGTATTGTCCGGCGCTTCCTCCCCCCAGCGCGGCGGCCGCACGGCCGGCAGCATCGGGAGGAAGATAAACAGCCGCTTATCTGGGCGCCGCAGGCTGCGTCCCTCTTCCCCTCCACTCTTGTCGCGACGGAACCGGGCACGGCCGCGCGGCCCCTGGCATTGCCGGGCAGAGGACGGGCAGCTCATCACACCTCCGGCAGCATCCCACGGGGAGGTCAGGCAGGGCCTGGGGCCCGTGGCCGGGCTCGCCACCGGCACAGGGCAGGGATGCCAGCAGAGGGGATGCGGGGCAGCGGTGCCAGTTGGGCACCGTCAGTCCCTGGGGAAGGCAGCGGGCTCCAGCATTATGTCAGGATCAGATAAGGGGGTTCAGCTGGGCCGCCCGGGGCGATCAGATAAGGGCACTGTTATTTTTGTACTCCAGGAAAAGGAAAAAAAATAAAAAGGAAGAAAGAAAGAAAAACCACTTTATGTTTTTCCAGCCGCCTGCCCTCTCTCTCACTCCGATGTGGCCGAGACCAGGGAGTGGGGATGGTTCCACCATGGGTCCCCCGCAGGTTGGGGGCCGGGGGGACAATTCCTGGGTTTTTGGGAGCAGATCAAAGGCCCTGGGCAGAGAGCAACGCCCAGGGGTGCCGGGCTGGGGGGTGCGGGGCCAGGGTGGCTCTGGCGGCGCAGGATGCCCCATGGGACGGGCAGCGCCACTCTGGCATCCCAGCATCCGGCTGTGCCGCCTCGGCACTTGTGTAATGAGCTGGCCAGTCTCAGCCCGGGTCAGGAATGGGGATGGAGCCCCGCGCTGCAAACTTGAGGGGGGGGTTGTCACCCTCTGAGCCACCCCTGGCTGTTGGACCCTGTGGAGGTGGCACTGGGGCTCAGATGTTGGGATGGATGGGGCCAGGCTTTGGGGCTGAGGCAGGCTATGTCATTCCTGCCCCTCTCTAAACCAGTCGGGCACTGAGCAGCCTCTCCCCAGGGACGGGCAGGGACGACCCACCACTGTGCTCACCCCGTGGGGAGCAGCGCAGGTCCCTGCCCCGCGGGATGGGGCACAAAGTCCCCCACCTCTGGAAGCCTGCTGTGTCCGTGAGGGCCCCCAGCACTGCGCCTGCTGTGGGCACCCCCAGCCCTGCGGGTCCTTGCGGGGTAGAGGCGGCAGCCGGACAGGACGTGGCACGTGTAGCACAGCGACGCAGGACAGGGACCATATGGCACAGCCACTCAGGATGGGGACCATATGGCACAGCTACATAGGACAGGGACGACATGGCAGAGTCACACAGGATGGGGCCCATACAGCACAGCTGTGTAGGTTTGGGATGGTATGGCACAGGTGAATGGGATGTGGACTGTATGGCAGGGACGGGGACCATATGGGCACAGTCACATACGATGGGGACTGCGTAGCTCAGTCACATAGGACAGGGACTGTATGGAACAGCTACATAGGCTGGGGACCCTATAGCACAGTTAGGACAAGGACTGCACTACACAGCTGCACAGGACAGGGAGAGTATGCGATGGCTATGTAGGATGGGGACTGTATAGCACAACTACGCAGGGTAGGGACTATATAGCACAGCTAAATAGCACAGGGACCATATGGCCCAGCCACTCAGGATGGGGACCATATGGCATAGCTACATAGGACTCAGCCCACAGAGCACAGCTGTGTTAGTGCAGGGGTGTGTGGCACAGCCATATAGGATGGGGACTATACAGGACAAAGGACCCGGACTGTATGGCACAGCTACATAGGACAGAGATGACATTGCACAGCTGTGTAGGACGGGGATGGCACAGCTACATGGTATACGGACTATATATCACAGCCAGGGAGGACAGGGCTGCTATGGCACAACTCCATAGGATGCAGGACCATATGGCGCAGCTATAGGATGGGGAGTATATGGCACAGCTACACGGGACACAGCCACTATGGCACATATATGTGGGATGGGGACGGCACGGCACAGCCATCAGACGGGGATGTACGGTCCAGCTATGGAGGACACAGAACTTGCTGTACATCTCCGTAGGATGGGACCGTCCGGCAGAGCGCCGGGGGACACGGCCCACACGGCACAGCCTCACCGGACAGGGAGCGCCTGGCTCGGGGGCCGGGCAGTGACCAGGGGGTGACAGTAGCCTGGCAGCGGGGACACCCCAGCAGCACCCACTGCCGCTGGCCCCTGCGGTGGCCGGGAGGGACCGACCAAGCCAGGACATGCAGAGCCACCGGCCCCGGCCTCCCCGGGCTGCTGCTGCCTTCCCGTTCCCTTCGCTCTGTCAGCGGGTCACGTCCCCGGGTCCCCCAGCTCCCCACCACTCACCCAGCACGGGTGTTCCCGGGCATGGCCCCCCCTTGAAATTCTCCCTGTGACTTCTCAGGGACCTCGGGGTGGCTTCAGTGCTTCCCTGCCCGCCTGCTCCGGAGGCGGACGAGCGCCCAGCTCCGTCCCCACGGCCCACGGAGGGCTTGACGGGGTTTTTCCCATTCCTCGCCCCCAGCTCCCAGTCGACCCCCCCACACCCCGCGGTGCCGGACGCCACCAAAACCACCCCAGACCCTCCATGTGCCGTTGCCTCGGCCGGGGGACAGCAACGGCCCCTTCGACAGCTCCCGACCCCGTGACGCAGCCTGGATTTCGGGGATCCCAGAGAGCAGCAGGGCTGTGCTGTGTGTCCCCCCCCTGGCGCTGGCGGCGGTTTGTCCCTCCCCACCCCGGGGCTGCCCCCCAAAACCTTCCCCCCCGGGGTGACACTGCCCGCAGCGGCACAGCCGTGACCCCTTTGGCCACGCACCCCTCAGGTACCCCACACCCCCCCCCCCCAAAGCCCGGGCCACTCCGGGACGGAGCCACCAGCGGGTCCCGCCGCCGCTGCCGTCCCGGGGGTCCCGTCTAAGGGTCCCCCCGGGGGGGTGTGTGTCCCCCCCAGCCCCACTCACCCGGGCGGCCGAGCAGGGCCAGCAGCAGCGGGAGGAGCGGGGCGGCTCGGGGGCCCATGTCCGCCTGCGGCCGCTCCCCGGGACCCAGCGCCGAGTGCCGGGAGGCGGCGGCGGCAGGAAACCGACTCCCTTCGGAGGAGGAGGAGGAGGAGGAGGAGGAGGAGGGTCCGCGGGCGGCGCGGCTCCGCGCCGGGAGGAAATGCCGCTGGCGGCGCTGGGGCCGTGCCGGCGGCGGGGGGGCGGCGGCAGCAGCCCGCTACGGGGGGGCTGGAGGGAAGGGGGTCCGTGTCCCCCCCCCTCCCCGGGAGGCGTCCTGCCTCAGTTTCCCCACAGCGCGGTGCGGGGTGTCACCTCCGGAGACGGGACACTGGTACCCGGGGTGGGGGGGTGTCCCCAGGGACCCCCCGCCGGGCTGGCACAGGGGTTTGGGTGGGGTGCGCCCCCCCCCCCCCCCCCCCCCCCCAAATATACCCACACACATTGCTGCAGCACTGCCTGACCCGTGCAGCGAGGAGGGGGGTCCCCAAGTGATGGGGATGGGCGCTGCCCCATGGCGGTGGGGATGGGGCCTGCACCAGGTGATGGGGAGAGGGGCTGCCCCACAGCACCCTGACACCGAGCCCATGCTGCCCCCAGCCAGCACCCCAGCAGGGTCACTGTGTCACAGACCAGTGACGGCCCCATGGCCCTGGACCGGGGCTGCCCCATGGCAGTGGGGATGGGGGCTGCCTCAGGTGATGGGGACCGGGGGTCCCCAGGTGATGGGGAGAGGGGCTGCCCCACAGCACCCCAACATTAAGTCCACATTGCCCCTAACCCCAGCAGGGTCACTGTGTCGCAGGCCAGCGACTGCCCCGTGGCCCTGGACGCGCACTCTGGGGCCATGGGGCAGGCACTGCTGCCTGCCTTGCCTGTACCCTTGGCCAGGCCCCAGCCAGGGACTGCCTGGACATCCCTGCCTGGCAGGTGGGTTTGGGGGTGGGAGCTCCCCCCGGACAGGGCTGCCTGGGCAAAGGGGCGACAGCGAAGCACCGCAGAGGTGGGAGCCACAGGGTGGCTGGGGACACCCGGGGAGCCACTTCCGCACCCCTGCCCCATTTCTCCGACTTGTGCCAGCAGCTGCTGCCCAAGGCAAGAGCCCTCACACAGCTGGTGGTGTGACTGGGAGCCCTGTGCCGGGGGTGGGCGCAGGCCCCCGGGGGTGGTCGCCATCCCGAGCCACAGCCACGGGCAGAGGGACAGCCTGGGAAGACAGTGAGGCCTGTGCCCCCCAGCTAGGATGTCCCCGGAGATGTCGGTGACCCTGGGGTGAGCAGCAGGCATCTCCCATGACAGAGCACTGCCATCTCCTGGGGACCGCGGGGATGGGTGCTCACCCAGGGGTGCGGACAGGGGTGGGGACCGGGACCAGGCACAAGCACCCCTGACCCTCCCGCACCCCTCTCTCCCCACGGTGACACTGCAGGGCGATGAGCAAGAGGCCCTCGGCGATAGGCGGTGGCTGCAGGGTGACAGAGGGGACGGTGGCTGTAGCTGCGGGGTGGCCGCACGTGCAGCCCTGTGCACCCCGTTCCGCCCCAGCACAGCATCTTTCCAGCCAGAGAAAAAGTAACTAAAAACCTGTCATCAAGCAGCCCGGGTCTATGCTGGGCAGGAGGGCAATGTGCCCAGGCCTGCTGGACACCACAGGGTGCCCCCTCACAGCCCCAGCGCCCTGCTCAGCACGTGGGGAAACTGAGGCACGCTCAGCGCACACCCGAAGAGGGATGGAGACCCAAGAGAGATGATTCATCCCGCTCCCCAGCTTTAGGCTGTAGTGTCCCAGACCCCCTGTCCCCTCACACCCACAGGCACGAGGCAAGCGCCCGCCGGCCCCAGCCGTGGCTCGGCTGTGCTGGCAGGGCCCCAGCCCCAGACGGATGGCCGCATCCTTCCTGCCCGGCCGCCCGGCTGCCTCCCTGCAGCGCCCTGGGCTCTGCTGGGGGCTCCTTCAGCCCCAGGCACGGGGCTGACATCGGAGTCTGGCAGGTTTGGGTTTTCTTCTTGGGTATTTTTGTTTTTTCCCCACTCGCTTCCTTCCTTTGCTCTGGCCCCGTGGCCTCGGCTGCCCTCAGCACTGCTGCCTCCCCCCTCCGGCCCCCTGCAGGCGCCTGGCTCTGTGCCCAGCTCCCAGCAGCCCCAAAATGAGTGGTGGGGCGCCCTGCTGAGGTCACGGCTCTGCTGCCTCCTGCCCTCACCGTGGCTGGGTAAAGCCCAGCCCCAAGCCCAGCCACAGCCCCTCTGCTGTGGCATCATGCCTGGGCAGCTCTGCGGGTGCTGGGGAGCCCCCAGATCCCTGCCCTCCACCCCCAGCTTGTCTGCTCGGGTGCTGCAACTCACCCCCCATGAAGACCCCTGCCCTGTCCCCCACCCACGAGGGCACCCAGCCTGGTGGCTGGGCTCAGCTGGGTGGCCCCAGGGTGTCCCGCAGCCCCCCAGGGACAGGGCTGAGAGGTGGCACCGATGGCAGCGGATGCCCAGGCACAGCAGGGCAGGGAGCACCCTGCTCTGGGGTGTTGTGCCACCCTGAAACACCACACTGCAGCCACTCCATACCCTAAAAAACCCTGACAGCCAAAAACCAAGGAAATGCCAAGGCATGAAGCTGCTGTAAATCCCCATCCCGGCCTGGCTGGGCCCGAATCCAGGCACCCCCAGCCCCTGGCAGCTGTCAGGAGAGCCGGGGCAGGGGGAAGGGACGCGTGTGCAGGATACGGCTCAGATGCTGCCCCCCACACCCAGAGCACAGGGCAGTTCAGCGAGGGGGATGGATTAGGGTCAACGGGAGCGGCTGTGGGATGGGGCCACAGGCTCCCGGCAGGACCTGGACTGGGAACCTGGGGCGAGTGACTGGGATGCTCCCTCCCTTCCTCCGAGCAGCAGCATCCCGCTGCCCCGGGGGCATAAACACCAGCTTCCTGCCCCTAATCAGCTCGAGGGGCTGGGGGGGCACAGGGGGGGGAGGAAAAAAAAATCTCTGGAAAGAAAAACTCATTTCCTGCAACAGAAGAAAAAGATAAAGTCTGGGCTCATTAAAGTGAACTTTACTGGGGAGAGACGGGAAAGAGCCAAACACAATGTCCTTGAAATTTCCTCCACGCGGCTCCGTCCACGAAAACAGGATAAAGCCGCTTCCGCTGTCTCTGCCGGAGCGCGCCCAGGGAGCGGGGACGGGGGTTCGGCTACAGGCTGTCGAGGTGGGAGCAGACCTGCTGGAAAACCTCCTCCACGGAGCCCTCGGCGTTGAGCTGGGTGCAGAGGGGTTAGCTGGGGGGGCTCAAACCAGGGGACAGCGCGACCGGAGCTCTTCCAGGGATGGATTTTGGCCGTGGGTGGAGAGATCGGGGCCGATTTAGGGCAAAGGGGTGTGGGGCCATCCTTGGAGGGGGTCTCCGTGTTGAGAACCACAGGGGTCAAGCCCATCCCAAACGAGCCAGGATCAAGTTTCTTCCCCTTCCCTCATCATCCCCATCCATCACTTCCCCTCCCCTGGGACCACACGCAGCCCGAGCCGTGGGGCTGGAGGGTGCTGGCATCAGCCACATCCCCGCTTACCTGGCGGACGATGCCTCTGCTCTTGTAGAAGGCGATGACGGGCTCGGTGGCCTTGTAGTAGGTCTCCAAACGCTTCTTGATGGTCTCCTCGTTGTCGTCCACCCGCCCGCTGGTCTCGCCTCGCTTCAGCAGGCGTTTCACCATCGTCTCCTTCCCCGCGTCCACGTAGAGCAGCAGTGTAGGGGGAGCGATCTGCGGGCAGAGGGGACACGGTTGTCACCACGCCGAGCCAGCACAGGGCTGGTTTGGTTTGGAGAGATGGGGTGGTGGTGAGCGTGGGGGTCACAGATGTCCCCATCCTGTGTCTCCCTCTGCGTGGGGCTGGGGGCCACCAGACACCGTTCTGTGTCAGAGTTCCGTGTTCCGAGGGACACCGCAGCCAAGCTCTGGCTCTCTGCCATCGCACTGGCACCGTGGTCACCCTCTGTCAGCCTGAGGGCACCCTGGAGAGATGACACCCTCCCACTGCACCCTGGGCACAGGCTGTCCCCGAGGCAGGGGGACTTGCTGGCTGCGATGGTGCCCAGTTTAGACCCTGCTGGGACGGGATCTTCACTGGGATGGGGAGGCCGGGCTGCTGCCGGGTGGAACGCCTCTGCCTGGAGGGTGGGAAGCACGGCACAGCATGGCACAGCACAGCACGGCACGGCGCCAGCGCTCACCTTCTTCTCAAACTCCTCTCCCTGCTTCACCTCGCGGGGGTAGCCATCGATGAGGAAGCCCTTGGACACGTCTGCTTTGGCCACCATGGCGTCCCGCAGCATGTCCAGCACCGTGTCCTGGGGAGGGGAGGACAGAGCTGCCAGGACTGACATGGGACCATATGCACCCCACCCAGCACCCCCAAACCCTGCTGCACCCCCAAATCCCCACTCACTCAAACCAGGACAAAAAAAGCCCCCTGGGGTGGCAGGGACAAGGTGTCCCCAGGCCACGTGCTGACCATTACCGTGGTATCTGGCGTCCCCCCAGCCACCCCTGCCTGCACCCCTGCCTGCATGGACTCACCAGGGGCACCAGCTCGCCCTTCTCCATGATGGCCTGCAGCTTCTTGCCCCGCTCCGAGCCCGAGCTGACCTCCGCCCGCAGCAGGTCCCCCGTGGAGAGGTGGGTGTAGCCATACTTCTGCACAATTTTCTCACATTGTGTCCCTTTCCCCGAGCCTGGGCCACCTGCAAGTCATGCGAGGGCCACACGTGCCCCAAACCACGGGTAAGGAGCTGGAGAGGTGCACGGAAGCAGCAGCACAGACACACAGGAGACCCTGGAGCCTGGTGAGACGGGGGTCGGTGTCCTGAAGCCCAACACGAGAGGGATGGGCAGAGCAGCTCCTGGGGTGGGCTGGGGGATGCCAAGTGCTTGGGGGTGTCATGGGCTGCTGGCAGTTGGCACGTGGGCACCACCACCCCAGGGCATCACCACCCCGACGGCACCCAGGACGTCACTGTCCCACTGCCAACCAGGACACCACCACCACCCCGTCAGCACCCTGACGTCACTGTCCCAATAGCACCCAGGGTATCATGACCCCATTGTTACCCAGGATATTGCTGCCTGATGGCACCCAGGGCATCACCCCCCAGGTGTCACATCACCCCAGACACTGTCACCCCATGCCCGGCCAGAGGTGCCCTCCTGGTCCCAGCACACCCCACCTCAAGGAGCTGGGCTGGACCCATGGTCACCCCACAGTGCCTGGGGACAGCCAAGGTCCCTCAGCCCCCAGCCCCAGCTCCTCAGCCCTGGGCACTGGCTGCTCCCCGCAGCCCCCACCCCAGAGGTGCAGGGGTAAGGGCTGGGCTGTGGCCTTGACCCGACCAGCGACAGGACCCAGACACAGACTTACCCACCACAAAGATGATTTTGTGGTGCTTGAGTTTTTCTGGAGGAAAGGAAGGAAAAAAAAATAATTATCAAAAGCCAGAAAGCCCATTGGGGAGTGAGGTGCTCCTGGAGGGTGCCAGATCCAGGGCAGGCATCCCCAGGGATGGAGGGGACCGATCCCAGACTCCTGGGGGCGTAGAAGGTGGAGAGGGAAGCAGCCGCGTGTCCCCCTTGTCCTCGTCACCTGGGCAGGTCGGAACGGCCGGGCTGGACATTGCTGAGCACAAACACCCCACAGCGCCTCGGCCGTGGGGCTGGAATCCCACTGCCGCCTGGTGTCCCGGAGACGGTCACTGTCCACGGCTCCACCGCAGGCAGGGACTGGCCACATCCATCCCTGTGGCCAGCTTGTCACCCCGGCAGGCTAACGGGGGCTTGTGGCAGGCTCGGCTTGGCAGGGCCACCTCGAGCGCCTGGCGTGACCCCCGGCAGTCCCTGAACCCCAGCATCGGTCCCTGGGCCTGGTGGCTGATGTGCTGGTGGCACCAATCGCCCTGTCCCCTGCTCAGCACCCAGGCGCAGGGTCCTGTGTCACCTGCAGGATCTGGCCCAGCCGCGGTGCGGGGCGATGCTGGGGTGCGACACCATGGGGGGAGGCAGAGCTAAAAATAAAGCCGAGCTGCTCTGAGGCCGCTCTCCCATCTCCTGATTACAGCCGGGTGAAATTTCAACTCCTCCAGCACTCAGCGATCCCCAGGACTGGGGACGGAGCCAAATGGCTGGTGGGGACTGAGGGGACGTGGGGCACGTGGTGGGCTGCAGGGACGTGGGGGGCGGTCAGAGGGAAGGGATGGAAGGGGATGGAGGTCAGGGATGCACAGGGGACTGAAGGGATGGATGTAAGGGGGATGGGGGGGATGCGTGCAAGGAGGGCAGATGCAGAGAGGACGGAGGGGACAGATGCAGGGGGGACAGATACAAGGGGGACAAGGGGGATGGATGCAGGGAGGATTGAGGGAATGGATGTAAGGGGGACGCGTGCAAGGGGGATGGAGCACTCACCTGCCGACATGCTGCCGCGGTCCAGGCACAGGAGCACTTCAGGCTGCGAGAAAAGAGCAGGATGAGTAACTCAGCACAGCTGGGACACACGGGTCCCCAGGGCTGGGGTCCAGGGTGACAACAGTTCTCCCTCCCCTGCCATGCGGGTGCCCAGTGCCATGGCCAAGCTGAGGGTTGGGCCTTGAGGGCTCCAGCTTGGCCCTAAAATAGGGAGCTCAGGGCTTCTGCTCCCACGGCCATCACCTACCTGGCTCCCGGCAGCCACCCGCCCCATCCGGCTGCGGCAAGGGCTTCCCCATGCCGGGTGACGCGTGGTGACGTTACCAGCTTCCTCCCTTGCCCTGACCACATCCCCGTGCCCCAGGTGCCGCCTGGCAGCCGGAAACCGGCTTGGGTTTACCGGAGTCACCAGGACACCCAGTGATGGAGGCAGCATCCCTCCAGCTCCCCCCAGGCTGATTTTTTGGGGGGTGCCCTAAGGGGGGGCCCTTGCAGCACCCCAGCTGCACTCCCATCATCTCAGGGCAGGGTTTGGCCACCCTGCCTGCCCGCACCCAGCCCCACGGCACCCAACCTGCTTGGTTACACCACGTCAGCCCAAACTGGCCGGACGGGGTGCTGGGGATGGGACATCTCGGGGCCAAACAAGCCCGTGGCTGCTGACGAGGTCATGTTACAGCTGGGAAAGGGCAGAGGCTAAGAATGGCCGGGCTGAAACCGGCACCGGGTCACGTCCCACCTGCGCTGGGGGGCCGAAGCCTGGGATGGCCCCCGCGGGGTCTGTGTGGGGCTGGGAGGGTGCAGAGCCTGTGGGGTCTCTAATTGTGGGGGGTACTGAGCTCCAGGACCACTGGCACCGACCTCGGGTGGGCCATGGCGGGCTGGGGGCAGCTCTGGCCCTTGGTGCGGGCTCAGGGCCTGATCCAGCGCGGCGCTGGGCCCGTGGGTGCAGCGTGAGGGGGATGTGGAGGAGCCTGGTCCGAGGAGATGGGGAGGGGGTGCTGTGTGGGGAGCCCAGTGGGTCGGGGCTGCGGAGGGGGCTGGGTGAGAGGTGCAGTGTGGCCCGGGACAACCCAGAGCACCCTGGGGTGCTCCCACCAATCTCACCCCACTCTCAGCTCCAACCCACCCGGCCCCCACCCCATCCCGTCAGCATCCAGCTGCCCCCCCGGGACCCCAGGCCTGGGCTCGGGCTGCTCCAGCACCCCGCAATCCCTCCAGCACCCCGCAATCCCTCCAGCACCCCCTGCAAGCCCCCAGCAAAGGCCTCAGCACCCATGCAACGGCTCCAGCACCCCTGCAAGCCCCCCAGCACCCACTCAAAGGCTCCAGCCCCCCCTGCTGCAAGCCCTCCAGTATCCCCTGCAATGGTTCTAGCACCCATGCAAGTGCCTCGGCACCGATGCCCCCAGCGCCCACACAATGCCCCCAGCACCCCATGCAATGCCCCCCAGAACCCACACAATGCCCCCAGCACCCCATGCAATGACTCCCAGCGCCCACACAATGCCCCCAGCACCCCATGCAGTGCCCCCCAGAACCCACACAATGCCCCCAGCGCCCCATGCAATGCCCCCAGCGCCCACACAATGCCCCCAGCGCCCAATGCCCCCCAGCACCCCATGCAATGACTCCCAGCACCTCATGCAATGCCCCCAGCACCCACACAATGCCCCCCAGCGCCCCATGCAATGCCCCCAGCACCCAATGCCCCCCAGCACCCACACAATGCCCCCAGCATCCCATGCGATGCCCCCAGCACCCCCTGTGATACCCCCCGCCCCCGCCGCCCCCGTTCCCAGCCGGTGCTGCCAGCCCCCCCCCGGGCAGCATCGGTGGGCACAGGCCCCCCCATCCCATGAGCCCCCCCACCCCACCCCGGTGCCGCAGTGACACACGTCACGGCCCCCCCCACCCCCGAAGGCCGGAGCCCCGGGCCTCCCCCAGGGCGGGGTGGGGGCTGTGGGGGTCACACTGACCTCTGGGCCGGGCCGGGCAGGGGGCAGCTGCCTGCGGTCCTGCCCGCGCTGGTACCGCTATATATAGAGCGCTGCGCCGCGGTGCATGCCGGGAGCGGGGCCCTGCCGCCAGCGGGCAGGGGACGGGCAGGGGACGGGCAGCGCAATGGGGGGGGGGGGGGGGGGCGAGCACCGCCCCCCGTAACATCGGCCCTTCCTGCGCCGGAGGGGGCTGGGGGAAGGGATGCGGTTAACCCCTGCATGGCCGAGGGGTGCGGACCCCCCATCCCAGCCCCCCGCCGGGGGCTGCGCTGCACCGCCCCCCCCTCGGGCCTCAGTTTCCCCATCAGCGAGGGGACCCCGCGGGATTGGGGTCCCCGAGTCATCCCCGGGGCTCCCTGCGCCTCACCCTGTGCCTCCTCCGCAGCCCCTCGGGGGGGACAGCTGTCCCCATCCCGGGGTCCTCCCTGGCTGCCACCCCCACTCTGCCAACCCCGGGGAGGGGGAAAAGCCGCGGGGGGTGCAGTGGCCTCACCTTGCCTTCCTCCTCCTCCTCCTCCTCCTCCTCCTCCTCCCCTGCGGCTGCCGAGACCCTGTCCCAAGGCCCCGCAAACGGGCAGCTGGCCGGCGGTGACACGAGTTGGGGAGGTCTCAGCTGCCCCCCGCCCCAGGGCAGGCGCTGGGGATGGCTCAGGGCTGGGCTCAGCCGGCTGCTGGACACACCGGGCCCCTTCCCGCAGCCTCCCGAGCGCCCGGGGCCAGCACGGCTGCGGGCTGGGGGTCCCGAGCGGCAACCGAGACCCCCTGCGATGACCCAGCCCCAAAAACCCAGCGCGGAGCCAGGGCCCAAGGCAACAGACTGCAGCAATATTTATTCCTGTACAAACCATTACAAAATGTGGGTGTCCCGCAGCTTCCCCTGGTGCAGAGCCCCCCAAAGCCCCAGCAGCAACGGGGGCACTGAGGGAAACTGAGGCACAGAGCCCCCTGCCAGGGCTCAGCATCCAGACACGCTGTATTTAGCTATTTTCCCCAAACCCACTACTCCGCTGCTGAGAAATAAATAATAAAATCCCCCCACCCCGGCTGCCGAGGGGCACTACCGGCCCCCCTGCTACGTGACAACTTCTAAATATTTTATAAGCAGTTAATAAATGATGAGGACCAAGCTGGAGGCTGCTGCCGGCCCCTTTGTTATCACTAACGAGCAGCCCCCGCTCGCCCCTTCGGCCGGGAAACCCAAATACAAACCCTGGGACCAGAAGCAAGGAGGAAAAGACCAAAATACCCAAAAAGCTCCAAAAATCCCATCGCTCAGTTAGAAAAGGTTTTGGCAGTGTGGGTGTGGGGCGCAGCAGTGCTGGGAGGGGCTGGGTGTTTTTGGGGTGCTGGGGCACCAAGGGTGGCAGTGTCACCCCCGTGGGGTCTCACCGAAAACTGCGGGGTTCTGCTGAGGGAAGGATGTCTGCGGACCAGCATCGGGGTGCTGGGGATGGCAGAGGTGGGGTGAGCCCCAAGAGGGGGGGTCGCCCAACTCAGGGGGTTGGGGGAAACAGTCTCTGCGGTGGCCCCAAAAATGATGCAACCCCAAACTGAGCCGAGGGGACCTGGCACCTCCCCGGTGCAGTCCTGGACCAGGATCGGGCAGGATCTCACCCCCACGCCTCCCGTGTCCATGGATGGCGGGGGGGGCACACCCCAAAGACTGCACTTACCACCTGGCCCCCCCAAAACCCAGCTCAAAACCCAACACATCCCAGGTGCCACCGTGCACAACGGCAGTGGTCCTGTGGGAGGCAGCCGGTGGCACCCCGACGCCTGGGTCCCACTGCTCCCCGGGGGGCTGCAGGGGAACCCCCATCTGTCACAGCTCCAGGGGTCTGCCTGGCTGGGGAGGGAGGGGGGGCAGCCCCTAGGGCCAGGTGGGGTGGGAGAAGGTGATGTTGTAGAGGCCGGCCCAGCTGGCGAAGACCCGCTTCTCGGTGATGAAGCGGTGGTGGTTGCCCTTGCGGCTCCGCTCGTTGTGGATGTAGGTCGTGCACTCGTCGGGGCCCTTTGGCTCGTAGTAGTGGTAGGGCAGGCGGCGGGGTGGGGGCCGGCGGCTGCAGATGGGGGGGGAAGCGTGGGGTGAGCCCCATGGTAAGGCCAGGGGGGGCTCGGGGCGGGGGGAGTGTCTCCTTACCCGCAGTAGTTGGGTGGCACCATGCCGTAGACATGGACGGCGTCGCACAGCTCCACCGCGATCACCATGGTGAACCAGCCGGTGCTGAGCCATGAGCGTGACTTCTCCCTGGGGAGGAGAAACGCGGTGGGGGGGAGGTGACCTGGATGATGGACCCCCCCCCCAGGGTCCCTAACCTGCCCCGGAAACCCCCAGCCTGGTGCTGCAGCCCACCCCCATGGAGCAAGCCCGAAGGGACCTGGAAAAAAGGGGGGCACGGTGCAGGAGGTGGCTCTGGGGTACCTGTCCTTCCCCGTCTCCCCCCGAAACAGGTCATCGAACTGCTTCATGCGGCCGGGGGAGACGACGTAGGCCGTCATGTTGGGGAAGGAGGCGCTGACACGCTGGATGATTTTCAGGAGGCTCTTCTGCATCTTGGCGGGCGGCCCCCAGAAGATGAAGATGGTCTCCGGGGTCTTGTTGACGAACTCCTGGGGCCGCTTGAGGACACGGTAGAGGCTGGAGTGGGCCACCACGCGGAAGCTGGTCTTATTGCCCACGTCGACCTCGTAGCCGGTGGTGGGCGCGTCATTCATGCGGATGGTGCACTCGGCCCCGTCGATGGCCGTGCCCAGGTGGGTGCCCAGGAGGTGGCTGGAGCTGGTGACGATGACGCACTGGTGGCAGCGGGCAGTCAGGGTCTGGGGACCACAAGTGCCGTGAGCAGGTGACTTCTGGTGTCACCGCGACCCAGCAGGGAAGGATGGAGCTGGGACAGGGGACACGGCACCCCCACAATTTGGCTGGACGTCAGCGGAGGGCTGGATCCCACCTCTGAGGCTGGACCCCGCCACTTAGCTCGTACCTTGTTCCCACAGACGGGCAGGTACCCGCTTTTCACCCCCCACTTCTTGAGGTCGGGGGGCCGGCGGGCTCTGCCCCGCAGGCGGCTGTAGGGGAAGACCTCGCTCCCGCTGCCGGAGCTGTAGATGATCAGCAACATGATCAGGGCAAAGAGGACCCCCAGGGCGGCGGCGCGCTGGCTCTGCGGGCGGGGGGAGAGCGTCAGCCGCTGCCCCCACCCCGCGGGCGTCAGCAT
The DNA here is from genome assembly GCF_031877795.1 of Strix aluco. NCBI lineage: Eukaryota > Metazoa > Chordata > Aves > Strigiformes > Strigidae > Strix > Strix aluco. The sequence continues at coordinate 9,384,093 of NC_133950.1, read as the reverse complement.
CCGGCCCCGCTCCCGGCGGCATCTCCAGCGGGATGCCCGGTGTCCCCGGGAAGATGTCTGCTGTCCCCGGGGTGACACCCCGGCAACTCACCGTGCTGCCACTCATGTCTCTGTGCCGGCCTCAGCGCGCAGTGATCGCCGGCGTCCCGCGAGCACCTGCAAGGCCCGTGGTCACCCCCGGCACTGGCCCCTCGCCACCGCGCTCGGGCTCCCGTCCCCAGGCTGCCGGGGACAGAGGATGAGCCACCAGGCAGCCCGGCTCGGCTGTGCCGGAGCAGAGTCCCACGGGACGGGCGCCCAACCAGACCCCTGGGTCCCTCTTTCACGGGGAGGACAAAGCCCCGGCACCGGGAAGCGCCGTGGGCAGAGGCTGGGCGGGTTCTGCGGTGTGAAGGAGCCGAACTCAGCCACAGCTCGTGCCGGGGAGATCCCTGCGGCGGGCTGGGCTCCGGGAAGGGATTATCCCCCACCGGCGGGGCCAAAGCCGCTCAAACCCGCAGGGTCAGGGAGGGTAAACCTGCTGCTCGTGTGGTGAAATCCCATTAAAACAACTGGCTGGACTGGGGGGAGAGGAACTGAGACCTGCCCAACTCAGCTCATACATGGGCTCAAATCCAGCTGGAGCTGGCAGGGACCTCTCCAGCCCCCGGGCCCGAGGCCGTGGGGTGCACCCGGTGTGTTCACCCCTGGGGTACCTGCTCTAACCCCCACTCGCCCAGGCTCGCAGAAATGGACTGACCCAATTGAAAGTCCTCTCATTTGTGAGTCATGGCTGCGCCTGGAGTACTCGGAGCAATTAGAAATTAAAAAAAAATTCAAGCCTAATTGCCCTCGGGGGAACAGGGATGGAAAATTATGCAGCAGCCTGGGTTCAACCCTTGGGGGGACCCAGGACCTCCAAGGGGTCTCAGGGCCAGCGTCGATGCCCGGGAAGGTGCCAACCTGCCCAGGGAGCCCAGGCGATGGCCTGGCGTGTTGGTGCCAAGGGGCCCCCCCGTGTACAGCCTGGGGAGCAGCACCGGGACCCCCCGAGGAGCAGAGCCGGGACCCCCGCCCCTGCGGCTGCCCCCCGCCTCGCTCCTTCCCCAGCGCTGAGGCCGTGGGTGACCCCGCCGTGGGGACCCCGCGGGCCTTACCTGGGTGGGGGCTCTCATCTGCAGCGGGCGGCGAGCGGCGCGGGGGGGTCCCTCATCTCCTCCTCCGCCCTGTGCGCCCCGCGGGCTGTGGGGGGCTGCCAGGCCCCTCCGGCGAGCACGGCCATGGCGGAGCCCGGGGCGGGGGGGGTCACATCGCTGCTCTGCCGGGGAAGGGTTCATCCAAACCCGCCCCCCCCCTCCCGGCACCCCCAGCCCCGGATGCAAACCCTCCTGCACCCCGGAAAGTGAAAACCCTCCCCCGGCCCCCCCGGAAAGCAAAACCTCCTCCGCTCCCAGATCCTCCCTCACCCTGGCACGCAGCTCCCGCGGTCCAGCCCCCCCCCCCCCCGCTCCCGGGGTGCAGCCCCGCACCCCCCGAAGCGCCAGCCCTCCCCGGGGCAGCCCCGCTATTGCCAGAACCGGCCGGGCCGGAGCCCGGCGGCGTCCAGGCGGGGGGGAACCGGCCCCCTCCCCGCGCTCCCCCCTTCCCCTCCGCCATAGCCACCGTGCACCGGAGCCGCGGGGCACCGTTCCGCTCCCCGCACCGCCTCACCGGGCCTGGAGGGGACGCGCCGGATCCGCCGCCCGCCCCGCCCCGCTCCGCCCCGCACTGCGCTGCGGTGCTGCCGCCGCCCGCACCGGGGCCGCCGCCGCCGCGCGCGCACGGAGCCCCGGGAGCCGCGCGCCGCCCGGGGCCGGGGAGCAGCGCGGGGGTCCTAGCGCCGCCCGTCCGGGGCCGGGGAGCGCCGCGGGGGTCCTAGCGCCGCCCTCCCAAGGCCGGGGAGCACCACGGGGGTCCTAGCGCCGCCCTCCCAAGGCCGGGCCCCGATGGGGCAGGTGACCCGTCCCGTCCCACCCCCGAGGGCACCGGTGCGGGCAGCGGAGGAGGAGGAGGGGGAGGGGTGGGGTGGGGTGTGGGGTGTGTGTACCGGCAGCGCTGCCCGCGAGGAGCAGCACGTGGTGCCTGACCCGCTGCCTGGCGCATTGTTGGGATGCCGCGGCCTCCCCCGCCCTGGCCGGGCCACCCAGGGCCCCTCTCTGGGGGATTTCGTGGGGCGAGCAGGGGACTCCACCGCTGCCCGGGACCTGCATCCTCGCTGCGGTGGCTGATGCCTGTCCAGAAGGATTTTTGGCTAGTGATGCCCTTTGCTGCATGGGGTCGTGGCAGCTGGAGCACCCAACAAAGAGCTCCACGGGCTCTTCTGTCTGCACTCGCCCGAGGGAAGCCGTCCTGACTCACTCCTCACTTGACCCCAGTCAGCTGAAACGGGAGCGAACGTGGCTCCCTCTGCCCCTCCTATTCGCCCCTGGACCCCCAGACCCACCCAAACACATGGCATCTGTGATGGCAGCTCCCTGCAGCCGGGCTCAGGGCCGCACACGTGCCCGTAGCGTGCCCCATCTCTCCAGGGACGCAGGAGCTGGCAGCCGGCAACCCTGAGCCCTGTGGGGCTAAGGATCATCCCGGACCCAGCACAAAATCCACGCTGGGCCAGTGCCTGTTGTGTGGAGACGCAGCTGCTGGTTCTCAAATAATCTCAGCTTTTGGCACCCTCCTCCAGGCTCAGCTCTACCCCCTCGTCACCTCCCCCTCTTATTTATAGCCTGGCAGGGGAGCGGGATGCCAGCAGCCCTGCGACCAGCTGCCATCCCACGTCCCCACGTCCCGCAGCCACAAGGGGCACAGCATGGGGCACCACTGAGTTAAAAATGCTTTTAATGGCCATGTTTGCTTTGGTCTGAATCCAAGGGCACTTGTGACAAGGCAACTCAGAGTCCCTGGGGCACACGTGGCCCCCGGGCTTCCTGGCTGGGGGCCCCAGGGGCAGCCGGAGCCACAGGGACCTGTGTGGGAGCAGCAGGATGGGGGGCCCAGCCCCAGCTCCCTGTGGCCCACATCCAGTGCTGGGTCTCAGGGACTGCGCTGAAGCTTCATCCCTGGGAGAGGCACTGGCTCGTGGCCCTGGCGGGGCCGAGCTCTCCCGCCCCGTGTCATGCTGGAGCCCAGCAACGTGAATGTTTAATCCTGCATTAAATATTCATCCCAGTAGAGCGGGCGGAAAACCTTTGTGGTCGCCCCTGGGTCCATCTGGGCAGGCGCTTGGAGCTGATGGGGCTCTGTGGGTCCAGCTCATGCTCCCAGTGCACTGACATGGGGGGTCCCAGCCCACCCACTGGCTTGGGGAACCAGCCCTGCTGCTGTGGAGATGGAGACTCCCCGCTCCGGCGCTTGGCAAAAGGCTTTCAACCGTGGCACTGTCAGAGCGGAGCCACGTCATTGCAGGATGAGAGCCACCCCGCTGTCAGGGTCCCCACCGCCTCGTCCCACGGCTGGCACCCTACCCGCCTGCCCAGGATGGGTGGGAGAAGATGATGTTCCTCTTCTTGGCCCAGCGGGAGAAGATGGCTTTCTCGGTGATGAAGCGGTGCCCGGCGCGGCGGGCTCGCTCGTGCATCAGGTACATCCTGCACTCGTCCAGCTGGCCCTTCTCGAAGTAGTGGTAGGGCACGCTCGAGTGGTTCTTCTCCCTGGCAGGAGGGGACCGGGTGAGCACAGGACATGGGGGGACACTGAAGCACCCCATGCCCACCCCCGCCGCCCCCCACACACCTGCAGTAGCTGTCGCTGACCATGCCGAAGACGCAGATCTGCTCGCACAGCTCCATGGCCAGGATCATGGTGAACCAGCCCGTGCTCAGGAAGGAGCCAGATTTTATCCTGCAAAGCACCGCGGCTGCGCTGGAGCGGGTGGCACGGTGCTGCCGTCCCAGCCGGGCTATGGGTGCCTGACAAAGGGGGGTGGGTGCTACAGCGGGGGGACCCCACAGGGGCTCCTCGGGAGCTGGGGGTACCTGTTCTTCCCCGTCTCGTTCTGGAAGACGTCATCGCAATACGTCATCTTCTCCTCGGTCAGGGTGTAGATCTGCAGGCGGGGGTACATCTCCATCACTTTCAGCAGTGCCTGGTAGGTCGAGCCCACCTTCTCCCGGTTCATCTTCTTCGTTGGCCCCCAGATGATGTAGAGGGTCTCCTGGGACTGCTGGAAGAAGTAGGGCTGGTTCCTCAGCAGCAGCGGGACGCTGGTGTGTGACACCACCCGGACGGTGCTCCGTGCCCCCACATCCTCCTCGTAGCCCGCAGTGGGGGCATGGTTCATGCGCAGGACGCACTCCAGCCCGTCGATGGCCCGTCCCAGGCGTGAGCCCAGCATCTGCCCCGAGCTGGAGACGACGGCGCAGCGGCGGCACAGCGCCCGCTCCAGCGGCTGTGGGGAGACGCACGGTCAGCCATCGGCTCCCCCTTCCCTCCCGCAGCAGCTGGACGCACCGCAGCCCCCTCCGCCCTTCCCTAAGGAAGGGGAAACTGAGGCACGGGAGGTTGAGCCGCCCCACCAGCCCCAGCGCTGCCCCATCCCCACGCACCTTCCCGTCGGGGACGCGGCTGTACCCTGGGAAGCTGAGGATGGTGGGTGCCCTGGGGCTCCGCTCCCCCGGGGCCCAGCAGCAGGGCCGCAGGCAGGCGTGGGAGCACAGCAGCAGGTAGAGCGCGGTCACCGCCGCCACGCACACCAGCGTGAGGAACAGCCGCACCTGGAAGCACAGCGGGAAGGTCTCTCCAGGCCTGGCCACATGCACCAGCCCCACGTCGGATGCCAGCGGCCCTGCGGTGCCGTACGGCACGAGCAGCCCCTCGGAGGAGGGTGTTTGGGTGAGTGTTCGGGTGGGTGTTCGGGGGGTGTTTGGAGGGTGTTTGGGTGGGTGTTCGGAGGGTGTTCGGGGGGTGTCTGGGCGCGTCGGCCGGGGCACAGCGAGGAGCCGCAGCGGGGAGCGCTGGGTGCCTGCGCCTCCCTCACTTCCTGCAGGCAGCTCACGGGGCCGGGGCTCCGCGCTGCCAGGCTCTGTCCTCCCCCAGCACCGCTTTCGGGGCCAGTGGCCCCCCCCGATGCTGAAGGGGTCCCCCCAGCCTCTCACCCCCTGTCTCCGTGCCCCCCCCAGGGCCTCGCACCCTCCGTCCCAGCGGGTACTCACCAGCGTCTTCATCCTGGGGGGCTGGCGGGTCGCCCGGCGGGGTCTGGGGGTCACCCAGAGGGGGGGGGGGTCGCACCCTGCACGCAGAGGGGGCTCAGCCGTGGCACCGGTGAGTGGGGCGCAGGGGACACCCCGCCCCGTCCCCAGCACCCCGGTGCCCAGGATCCCCCACCCCCCATGCCCCGTGCCGGGACCCCCCCCGACTCTGGGACCTCCCCATGCCCTGGACCCCCGCCCCCCCCGTGCCCCCGTCCCGCCCCGGGGCCCCGCGCGTGCAGCCCCCCCCCCCCCCCCCGCAGAGCGGCGTCCCCCGGTACCGGCCACACTCACCGCGCCGGGAGCCCCCGCGGCGCCGCCGCTCCCCGGCCCCCAGGGCCGCCGCCGGTTCCCGCATCCCGGCCGGGCGGCACCAGGCTGGGGCTGCCGGGGCCGCGGCGGGGCGGAGCCGGGCGCGAACGGGACCGGGACCGCCCCCGCAGCCCAGCACCGCCCGCCCCTGGTTGAGCTCCGGGACCGGCCCTGGTCCCCATCCCCCGTGTCCCGGGACCAGCCGGCCCGGTTACCGAGCCCAGCACCCACCCGTGTGCCCCGGAGCGACCCTAGCACCCCTTTTCCCACATCCCTGTCTTCCCTCCAGCCTGGGGGCGGGGGGGTTGTCGGTGTCCCCGCAGCCAACCCCCGTGTCCCAAACCCCCTTTCTCACCTCCGGGCACCGCTGGCTCCCAACCGGCCACGGGTGAGAACAGCCCAGGGCCCAAAATGCTCCAAAACGGCTCGGGAGTGGGACCAGCGGGCCTCTCGGTACCCCGGTCCCCATCCGACAGCCCCGGGGGGGGGGGGCACCCCTCACCCGCACCCCCTCACGCCCCGGCCACGCTGCAGAGAGCACCGGTGAGAAATGTCTCCAGAGCGAGCTGCCGCCCGCCCAGGGAGGGGAACTGGACTTTATTTTCTCCCACAAAGAAATATGAGAAGTAACATTGAAACTGGTCCCAATCCTGTCCCCCCCGCAGGCTTCGACCAGGGGAGGAGGTAACAGGGACACTGGCAGGGACACAGGAAGCAGTGCCTGGGGGACACACCTGGAGTTGCTCAGAGCCGTGACCAAATTTTTCCCCCTTTTGTCTCAAACCCACTTTCCCGGGCTGGGCTGAGCCACATCCAGAGGCGAGGGGCTGGGAAGGGGAGCGAGGGATTCCTCACTGGGAGAAGCAGCAGGAGCAAGACACGGGCAGGGGAAAATGTGGGGATGGAGGGCTCATGGACAGACAGCCCGCAGCCCCCACAAGAGCTGGGAACACCCCCCAGCCAGACCCCGGCCTCTGGGCCACCCGCCGGCTCCAGCCACGCAGCGGGTCAAACTGTGGCCACGTTCAGCCCAAGACCCGCAGCACCCGGGGGCCCCCCCGAGCCACCAGCATCACCTCCCCGTCAGCATGGAAGACGAGGGAACACGCTGCTGTCTGGTGGGGGAAGTTCACAGTACCCACAGGAAGGCTCAGAGCGCCCCAAATTTGCCCGGCTTTTGCTGGAGCTAGCCCAGGTGGGGTAAAGCAGCCCCCGAACATGGCAGGGCCACCACAAGGGTACGCCCAGCCCCAGCCAGGTTCTCCCTGACACTTCCCTGTGTCCCCACGGGCAGGACAGGGCCCTTGGCAGCACCTTCCCCAGCACGCTGTGGGGCACTGCCAGCAGAGACACCCCGCCAGGCCCGCGGCACACCCTCGGCGCAGGCAGAGGACAGGGACCGAGACCTTGCAGAACCTTTATTGAGGGTGATCCTGCTTGTGGTCTGGGGGAGCTGCCAGGAGAGGAAACCCCACAGGGGGAAGGACAGGGTGCCACCATGCCTGCTTGCTCAGCCCCAGCCCAGATGGCACCCAGAGCCTTGCCCGGGGCAGGAACCCAGCCAGCAGCTGGCACAGGAACCGCACGCGGGGAGCTTCCTTGTCACCTTGGCACCCCCGCAGCCGGGTGACTGCAGGAGGGGACACAGAGGGCAGCAGTGGCACTGTCCCTGCATCCTCTGCACGCCCGGCCTCACCGGGGTCCCTCCTCAGAGAGACAAGAGCCCACCAGCACCGTGACTAGCCCTTCCAGCAGGCAAATGGAGAACGCCAGCCTGCCTTTTCCCAGCCCAAAGTCTCACTTCTGTCCTCCGAAATTCGGATCCAATTAAAAATGCCCCCACAAACCATATGTAAACATTTAAAAAAATGTATAAGGAACAAACTACTGGTCACAAGAGCAGAAGGGGAGGAATACCCAGAGGCTGAGCAGTGGGCAGGGGTCAGGGCTCGACTCGCACTCGGGTGGTTACAGTTGCTGGACCCCGACAGCTCCTCTAGCCAGCACGGGCACAGGCAGCCCCAGCTGGGGAGCAGGTCCCTCGCAGCCGGGGCTCTGGTCCCTCTCTTGATGAGCCCCGGAGGTCAGTTTTGCTTCCCTTTGGTCAGTTAAGTTGTAAACTACAGAAGGCTTCGTCTCTGCAGGAAGGAAGGTGGGAGAGCGCAGCCAGCTTGGCGCTGAGCGCTCTGGAGGAGGCGTCCGCCCGGTGCTGCAGGTAAAGTCTTTTCCTGGCCACACCGCCGCAGCGTGGGCACCTTCTCATCTCTCTCAGCTGGGCCTTCAGTCGGATTTCTTGGCAGGTTTCCTGCTCTTCCACATCACGACCATTATAAAAACACCTACCATGAGAGAGAGAAGAGATTCAGCCAGAAAACTTCCAATTATGGGCCCTTTTAAAACACATTGTAGGGAGAAACAGAACCTCAGCAGAGTGATCAAGGAACAATTAAGCTGTCCAGAGCCTCAAACAGCCAAAGTTACACACAAACACATGCCCTGAGAGCCTGTGCCAGGTGAAGGTGCAGCAGTAGCCACAGAGAGTGTGTCACAGACGTCACGCATTAGCTAACCCCCTAGCAACCCTGTTCTCTCTTCCTAATTTAGAAGCTTCTAATTAGAACCACAGAAACAACACTCACCTATAAATAGGACCAGCAGCAGCCCGGCGACCACAGGGATGATAACGGCGTACTCCCTCGGCAAGAAGTACCGGTGGATCCCATGGTTGCTGTCGATGAAGGGCTGCAGGAGACAGAACGGGGTGTCAGCAGGTGGGGACAACACCAGGGCAAGTCCCTGACACCTGCAGCCTCATGGTTTCAAAAGCAGGACAGAAATATCAGGCCTGAGGAGCAGCTAAAAAAAAAAAAAGGGTGCCCAGACCCGCATGTGGCTCAGCCCACAGCTGCAGGGACGTGACAGTGGGTGGGCAGTGAAGGTGTCAGCGGGCAGCAGATAACGAGGGGCAGCTACACGAAGCCGGCACAGGGGTCCCACAGCCCCGGGGTCTCAGGGTGGGCACGGCTGCTGGCCTGCTTGGTGCGGTGTACAGCAAATCCCCCGACTCTCTGCCCCGCAGAAGGGAGCAGCTGAAAACGGCTCTGCTCAATGGCGATCCCGCCAGGATCCCCTCTGCGGAGGCTAGTGGAAAGCTTTGGACACTAGAGAGCAGTGTAAGGATTCCTACACAGCAGCGAGCACACCTCTGCACTCCTGTACGGGGCAGCAGAGTAAGTATACACAAGAGGGGAATTCAAAACTCTCAGAGGTCAGAGGGGAAGCTGCCAGGAGTTCAGACATCAACCCAGGGCTACACCAGGCCTCTCGTACCTGGAAAGCTCACAAGGAGACATTTCCTTCCAGGAAGAAAATGACTAATGATCCCACCTGATGCGTCCCTAGACATGGGCAAACTACCAGGCTCACAATCCCTTCTCCAGAGATCTGCATTCCCTAACTCTTCTCCTCCCTACCAGGCCCCAGATTTGGCAAGTCATCTCTTTTTATGTTTTCCTCCATGATCCCCCACCCGAACCAGGAATCTGGAGGACTGAAAACACGAACACCAACGACAACACCTCCAGAGGGGTCAGGCTTCAGCTCTCGCAAGCCTCGGATCTTACACCGGCCGTGTCAGCACGCCTTCGAGCAGCAGGGCAGGCGGCATGGTCAGAGCTTGGTATTACAGGCAAGGGCTGTGCCAGCAGAGGAAGCTCTGCCTTTAAATTTTTAACCAGGGATCTGGCAAGGCAGAGTCCTTCAGGCACACAGACACATCAGCACCTAACAAAGCCCAGGCAAACACCTGGGTGTGAAGTGACTGGGATTATAATGGCCAGAGGAGACCCGTACCAGTATGATGATCCAGAGGGTGTAGTAAACAAAGAGGACGAGGCTGAAGGCAACCAGGCCGAATCCAACCACCTGGTCTGTTGCTGTGGCCTGCAAAGGGAGAGAGTCAGAGCGGGATCTGCTCGCTGCAGGGTCTGCACAGGAATGGGAACCTGCTGTTAGTTCAGCCCCAGGTTACATGAACGCGCCGCTGCGGGTCTGAAACACGCAGGGAAGGGGAGAGGCTCTGCAACAGAAATAACGCACCGCGAGGGCAGCGGAGAGAACGGCCCGGTCCTGCGGCTGGGGGCGCTCCCGGAGCTCCCGCCCGGCCGCGCCAGTTCGCGCTCCCACAGCTCTGGCCCAGTCCTCCCAAGTACCGACCCCCGCCGGCACCGGCGCTGCCCCGGAAAGGCCCCAGGAGGCGGCCGGGGCCCAGCGTCCCCCCGGGGCGGGCAGCCAGGAGGCCCCGCGCTGGGTCCCGGCCGCGATTCGGCTCAAGCCGCCCACGTTAACGGGCCAAGCAGGGACACGCCGCGAGTCGCCGCCTCCGGAGGAGCCCACGGGCCGCCGGGCCGGGGCCGGGGCCGGGGCCGGGGCCGGGGCCGGGGCCGGGGCCGGGGCCGCCCCCCTCCCCCTCACGGCGTCCCGGGGCGGGGGCGCAGCTGACCCCACTCACCATGGCGACCGCCAGCCCCGGGCTCCCCCGCTCCCCGCCAGCCCCGCCCTTCCGGGAGCGGCCACCAATCAGCGCGCTGTGAGCCAGCCCCGCCCTCCCCCCGGCCGGACACGGCCAATCAGCGGAGGCATCTTGAGGCCCGCGGCATTGTGGGAAGGGCGGGCCGGCGGGGCTCTCCCGGATCATGACGGGAGGTGCAGTCCCGGGCCGCGCTGCCTCGGCCGCCGCTCCGGGCCGGGCCCAGAGCCGGGAAAGCGGCCGGCAGGCGCAGAGAAGGGGCCGGGCGGCCGCTGCAGGCCCCAGGCCCCACGTTAGCCCCCCCCCGGGGCAGGGCGAGCCGGGGTTTCCACAGCTGGGGTGCTGCCCAGGGGAGAGGCGAGGCAGGTTGTGAAATAAATGAAATTCCCTGAAATTCCACGTTGCGTCAGCGCTGTTCAGAGATCTGTGTTAAAGAGCCCTTGGGTGCCTAGGCCCGGGCACGGATGGGAACACCTAAGATCCATTTTTACAGCTGGAAGCAAGCTCGTCCTGGAGGGAAGGTCCAGCTCTTTGCTAAAGCATCCCCCCTGCTCTGCTTTCTGCGCCTGGTGACGCGAGAGGACGGTCTCCTTGAGCAGCAGGGTGCTCTGATCTCATCTGCCACCCTCTGTCTGGGAGTTCTGATGGAAATGACTCATCTTGAAACCAACCAGCTCAAAACCAGCTCCAACAGCCCAGACGCTCACATCCTGCGCCCCAGACAGTGCTCCACACATGCACATGCCGCAGCTGGAGTAAAGGAAAAAGCAGAGACTGAACAGCCAAGGGACCGTCTGAGGAAGGGGAGGCAGCCAAGGGAAAGGGGAAGACCCTACATGGGACTCCAAGGTGTAGCTGATCCATGTGCGTGGCCGAGGCTTTGGGAGGGTGGGGAAGGCAAAGCCGCTTCCTCCCAGGGTCCCTGGTCTGCTCTGGCCTTTGCACGTACCAGCAGCAAGTATCTGGACGCTGAGTTCGGCTCAAATCTCGGTTAATGGGATTGCCAGCCTGGGGTGGAAGAGGGGGGGCTACCCCGACACAAACCCTGAGGGCCCGCAGGTGTTCCCTGAAGCCCCGTGGGGCCATGGCACCTTCCCCCAGGCCAGGCCGCCCCGGGCAGGGGTGCCCAGCCCTGCTCTGCAGCGGGGCAGGACAGGGCTGTTCAAGCACAGCCTGGGCCAGGACGCGGTGTTCAGGAACACAAGACATTGCCAGTGACTCGTGCCAGTTCCCCTTGGCCCTGGATGGGTGTTGCTTCCACTGGACCTGTGTGGTGCTGCCAGGTCCCCTGTCCAGCCCTTCTCCCCGCTGCAGGGAAGGGCTGGCAGGGATCTCCACTCCCAGCCACCAAGGAAATCCTAAAAGGCAAAGCCAAATCCTATTCCAGGGTCCTGCATGCCAGCAGGCCCCATCTCGCCCTTCTGCTTCCTTAGCAGATATTTAAACACATTTAAAACAAGAAACAAACCAAGAAGAATCAATGTGAAGTACCAAAAACCTTTATTTTTCCCCCAAACCATAACAACATTTGACATTATATTGATTTCCTCATATATTTGTTATTTCTCTACGTTAGGAACCAGATACAGAAAATACAAACACGATCTGTTGAATCAAAGACGGCACAGCATTCCGTTAGAAAAAGAAACAAAAAACTAGAGGAGCAAGATAAAAATGGTGAAAAATAGTCATTCCCTCCAGCCCAAACTTTCCAAGAATCATCATCAAAATAGAGCAGTGGAAGTAGCTTCTCTTTCTAAACGCACTTCTGCTTTAAGAAAAAAGTTAGATTTATCTTTAGATTTCAAAGTAAAAAAATGTTAAACTATCTTTCAAGCAATTTTGGAAGTTTGCATAGACCCATTCCCTTTCCAAAAATATCAGCGATCTCTCTATAGAATCTGATATAAATCAAGTGCGCGCCTCATCTGAAGATCACCAAGCTCAATTAACTTTCAAGAAAATAAAACATGATCTCCCCTTCCCCTCCCTCCCCCCACAAAAATATGGGCTCTACCGTTATTCCTTGTGTTTGAGGCAAGTTACGAGGCTCAGCCACACCTCTCGCTCACAGCTTCATCCAAATTCCTTTTTTATTTCCCAGGTTTCCACGTCCACTCCCTCCCAACAGGGCAGGGGCGATGCAACGCGGAGTTGTGGAGGGCATCAGGCTCGGACAGCGTGGGTGGGCTGATGGACGAGGCAGCTCTTGGGAGGGGAATGGCGGGGGGGGAGGAATTTTGCGCTCATCAACCCCCCCCCCACACCACCACCGCGAGGAAGTGGCTTTTCAAGAACAAACACCTGCGACCAGGCAGTGTTTGTAGGAACTTGCCCCTGGGGACCAGCCTTGTCCACAGGGCTCAGGTCACCAGAGCAAGAATCATTCAGCTAGAGACTAGGTGGGGTGGCAGGGGACGGCACAGGAGGGGCGGAGGGTGAATTTGCAGCTCCCGGGTAAGGCAGCGAAGAGGGGAGCAGGGGGGCCCCTCTCCAGGAGGGGTGTTTAACCTAGGTGCTCTAGCGTACCTGGAGTGAGGTTATCCCAGAGGTTCACAACAGCTCGTGCAGAGTCCAGCTGCACAGCCACCAGTTTAAAAAGAAACAGCAACGACAAAATAAATAAAAAGTCAACCCCTCCTATTAAGATGAGAATGAAATATGTATTCTTCAGGTTTCGGCCTGGTTCGGAACCCTCTAAAAACTGAAGCAAACATTTAAAAGGGCTTATTAACTTTCTGCAGGGGGCAAAGTGATGTGGCAATGAGAGGGTGGGGGGAGAGATCACACGCCTGCTGCCCATCACACAGAGGGTCAGGACAGCACGAAGGCCCCCATTTAAAGTGCCAACCATGCAAAAGAAGATGGAGGAGCAACATCCTTCTCCCCCTTTTTCCAATCACAATTTCCTATTGAAACCCACGTCCTTCACCAAGTCACAACTAAGCCTATTCTTTTGGACATTCACTGAGTTTATACTGCTTTAAAAAAAGAAAAAGTTAGTAAAAAAGTTACATTGAATTTCCCAACTCTTCGCAATGGGCTTCCGCCAACTAAAGGTCCAGAAACTAGGAGAGCAGAGCCCACACGTTTCTCCTGGCCACGAGACTGGAGCAGAGAGCCAGCTCTGCTCTCCAGGGTCAGCCAGGCGTGAGCAGCCCTGCTTGCCAGCATCAGAGACCCAAGGGGATGCAGAGTCTTGCCAATAAGGTCCTTTTACTTGTTTAAGCCACCTCTGAATCCCCTGAGAAGGGGAACAATGTGGGGAAGAACGTCCCCCCCTCAGCCCCCCAGGAATAAAATATCAATGAAACAATAATGCAGTCAAAAAAACACCAGCCTGCTGGGTTTATAAAAAAAAAAAATTCAATAAACTTCACGACAAAAAAAGAAAACCCAAAGGAAACTAGCCAGCGGTTTGGGTCTGGAAACTGATTCACTTCTTAAACGTTCAAAGTCCAAAAGGAACAGACGGCAGCGATGCCACAAGGAAAAAAGTGCTCGTGAGACGCAGCTTCCCAAGAGACGGCAGTGAGTCTGCAGGACGAGCGACCCCACTGCCATCGCCACCGCCTCGTACGCCCACCGCCGGCCAGGGACCGCCGGGCATCGCTCACGACGGACACGCAGCGGGAGCTCTGTGTGGGCTCTAGAAATAGGAACAGACTGCTCCTTCCTCCCTCCGGGTCTGCTCTGGGCGCTCCAGCCCTGGCTGTGCTGCACCAGGCTGAATGACTAGGGCTGCTTTCTTTTTCAAAACAAGGGGTAGGAGAGCGAAAAAGCTACATAGAGACCAGGATCTGTGGAGTCCATAATAATGTGGAGACAAGGAAGAGATACCCTATGAGACACAGTTATCAAAAACACAAGCAGTGATGTGCCAAGCTGCTGGAGGAGAAGCCAAAGACATGCCCAGGTTGGCCACAGCTATGCAATGGAGCAGGTTACGCCTCTGCCAGCCTGGGAAGATGAGACCAGCTTTCTGAAAAGCTTCTCCTCTTGCTTTGCTGGGAAGAGATTCCTCCCTCTGTCCCACTGGGGATTTCGTGACATGCCAAGCTGCCAGCGCCTCGGAGCAGCCGACTCTTGCCAATGGGAGCCCAGAAGAAAGCTCTGGGTTCCCAACTGCTCTGACAGTGACTGTCATTGTTTTTCATGGGAACAGAAGCAAAGCAGCAGAAGTTTGGCCTCTTTCCTGGCTTATGTTTGCTCCTTTCAAGTCCTGGTTGGACCCAATTTCCTGAGGGGCTTCGCAGGCCCCTGGGGAGCAGCAGGTGCCCTGTCCTGGGGAGCAGCCTGACCCTCAGCTCCACATGGCCGGCTGCAGACAGGGCAGGATGACCCATCGCTGTCTGAGCCTCCTTCTGCCCTCATCCTGACCCGAACAGAGGGTCAGGCCAGGCCTGGCTTTCTGGCAGAGCCCCAGGGAGAGAGAAAAGCAAGCAGTTCTCCCCTTCCCGCAGACACACAGCATCCCAGGAACAAGGCAGGATGCTCACCAGCCTGCTAGCGAGTGCCAAACCTGCCCAGACTGAATGAAGAAGAGATCACCATTAAAAAACACCAGCAAGTGTGAAAGAGCTTTTGTTCTAGACAGACTCAAAAGACCCAATACTTCTTCCCTACATTAAACTAAACCAAGGTGTTGTTGGTACCCCCTTCTTACCCTAATCCAAGTTTAATTCCCTTTGAAGGGAAAGGGTGAAAAAAATCCATATCCTATATGTGGTCTGTCCAAATACAGAAAGAAACCTCTTGACTTGAAGAGAGAAACCATCAAATCAGTGTAAGCAGCTGTATAGCTTTGCCACACTGCCTAGCACCCTCCCCATGCAGTCATCCTTAGCTAGCAGGGCAAAAAAAAAAATATAAATCAAGGCCCTTTCATTCCTTGTTTCTCATTCTGCCAAATTCCCTTTTCCAGTAGCTCATCTGCATGCATTCTGGCCACGGAGACCACAATTAATCCTGTTTTTTTTTTTCTCTTCCTCTTTCTCCTTTGAAAAAAGGCTTTACCATAACTAAGAATTTGAACAACAACGTGATCAGTTACAAGACTTTCCTTGCTGAATGGGACAAGTGTGTGCCCGTGTGTGTGCGCACACGTGTGTGTCAGAGGAGGACACGTTCCCAGCCATGCCCGGGAGCGTGCCATTGCTCCAAGTGCACGGGCGCTGAGTGCTACTGCAGTACACCGGCGAAAGAGGAAAGGGCACTACACAGAAATAGCTTATCGGCTGAGAGTCTCTGTACAGGAAGGGCTGCAAGCACAGCCTGCTGACAGCCCACGGCTGGAGTCTGCATAGATCCTCGTCTGCAGTTCAGCTGCCAGGAGAATCTATAAGTGGGAGCTGAAAGGGACTGACATCTCTGCCACACACTGCAAGGAAGAGAGGCAGCTAAAGTGTCAAACAACTGCAGAAACCAAACCCAAAGAAGAGCAATTGAAAGATCAACCAGGAAACAGTTTGAAGCCTTGTCAGAAGGGTTCACTCACCACGGAGCAGGTAAGAACGGCTGCTGTGGCTAATCCAGCAGCAAACACCCATTCTACCTTCGAAGGCAGAGACAGTGGCTTCTCCCCAGCCCCAAAAGGAACTAGCTCAGACACAGATCCCTGCTGACAGGGCAAGAAAGGCCAACCAACACCAATTCCCTTACTGGCCCAGGCCAAGTGAGGCAATTGTTCACCACCACCACAACGGAGAGACCACTGCAGTCAACTGCATCCTGCTCTGGCCCAGGGGAGGGCTATCAGATAACCAGATTCTTTTCACAGTCCAAGAAGGGCAGTTCCCTTCCTGAGCCAAAAAAAAAAAAAAAAAAAAAAAAAAAGAGGCTCTGTATTCCAAGCTCCAACAGTGACTATTTGCTGAATCAGTCCAGCAAACAGGGATTACGCTCCTGGAACAGCAAGTAAAAGCCTCCTCCAGGTAAAATCTGGAACCTCTAAAGTGCTCCTGCTAATGCTAATAGATGAACACTGTCCTTCCATGCCCAGCAGTGGAAGGGCATAATGCAGTTAGTGGTATAACAAGCACTAGCATTTAACCATTTATCAACTCCCATCTGGATTGCGGTAGTTTTCTGAAATGCACTTTTGGGAGATATTTCATACGAGAAGAGGATGTTTGGGGATTTGAGGGTAGGAAGGTGAAGTGCACACCATAGCATACCTTGTTCAGTAAAACCGTTGCCTTAGAAGGGGATGTTCCCTTGCAGAGTCAATGGAATAAAGCATCCTGCAAGTGGCCATTTCACCGTGTCACCAACAAGCAGCTCTTGGTTTGGTTAGAATGGTTTCCCCCTCCCCCAGTGGTTTGAAGAGTTCACAGTGGTATAACCCAATGTTTTGGGGAGACAGAAGCTGAGAAGTCCCCTGTTGCAAGTGAATGGGTGGAGTGAGGGATGCAGATGAGCAACATCCTCTAGGACTAAGGATAAGCCCAACAGACACCTCGTGTCTGATCAGAAACAGGGGGAAGGCAGGCACTGGAAGAACTGGGAAGCGGAGAAGGGCAATGGCAACGCAGGGAAAGTGCATGATCTGGAGTGGTCTCGGAGTAGTTCTGCAGTGCAAACGTACAGGGAGGGGCGTGGAGAAATCCCTTCTGGAATGCTGCATGAAGAGAGGTAAAGGTTGGCATCCATGTGGCAGCGGACTGGGTAGGGGACCTGTTTCCAGCAGCTCTACCCTGTTCTTCACATTTAGTGGGTTTCAATCACCACTGGTTCGTAAACTCCAGATGAGACCCTGGGGAGGTAGAGGGGAAGAAGATGAGAAAGCCAGGTTATTTTTCTCAGTCACTTAGAGCAAGTTCTTATCCCGAGTTCTCTGCTCACAAACATCGCCCTCTAACCCCGCACAAAATACTGAAAATAACGAGTCAGTCTGGCGAGAAGTCAACCCTCATAACACAAAACAGACAGCTACGTGGCAAGCGAACACTAGAGCACTTGAAAGAGCTGGGTGTAACACATGAATCCTTCTAAGGGACAGAGGAAAGGGGGGAGTATCCTGCGCAAAGAGCCAGTGTTCCTGTCTTTGCTATGCTCCCAATTTTGTCACTGACTTGACACATCTTTGCATTACCATTATTGCTTTTTTGTTAAGCTCAAAAGGTGCTATAAAGGCTCAAAGACAACTAGCCAAGACACTGTACTAAGAGCTATTGTGGCAAGAAAAAGTTTTATTTGTTCAGAGGTCTTTCACGAGAGAACAAGCCCTCGGTGATGATGGAGAAGGCAGGAAAAGGGACAATAAACCAGGCTGCTGCAGTTTTGCTGCAGGCCAGCAGGAGGCAAAGCTCCCCGCCTTCCGTCGAGCACAGGAGCAAACGGGAACCAACCTCTACCATTTTGTCCTTTTACTCTTTACTTCTGTTCTTGGATCTAACAACTAGGATCACATTATCCCTCTGAGCTCCTGCTGAGAGCTGCATTCATACACCAGTGCAGCTGTAGCCTGTCACCAAAGGAATCCCAGGGGTGTTAATGTGGGAACAAAGCTACCATGTAGCACGCTATGTTTAAAAATCTCTCCTGTAGTAAAAAGTGAAAGTTTCCTGGGTGCAAAGAGCTAACTAATCTCTCTGGAGCACCTCTGTCTGCCAGCCTTTCAGGAAGCCTACCTGTTTCCCAGCTGAATACCACTCAAAGTAGTTGTTCCGTCTCTGCTCACAAACAACCTCAGGTTACTGTCTGCAGATGGAAAAGGAAGACATCAAAATCCAGAGCTACCAACGGCTGCCAGGTGCTCCCCTCCCAGACACATTACACAACCGTCAGCAAGGTACAAAGTGTGTTTCTGTGAATGCATGTGCACGCTTTCTGGTGTTCCCACAGTAATAGAGCTCCTGGGAACTCCTCTTCTTGCTCTGAAAGGGAGCTTCATGTACAAATCAACCACAGCATTAAGCTCTGGAAGAGTAAATGCAGAGAAATTAATTCAGTGATACTCCTTCAGCTGCTTAATACAATTCCATTGGTGCAAGTTCTTGGTCAGCTTAAACACATCTGAACAGATGATACATGGGGCCTCATGCTGCTTTTGTAGGCTCACTGGAGGAGAAACAGCCTGTTCTGCTGGTGAGAGGTGGCTACGTTCAGTCTAGTTTAACCCGTGCTGAGTGAGGTGTAAATCCCCATATGGTAAGAGTGTTGCCATGTGCAATGATCTAAGGTGAGTAACAGTAAACTGCAGAAGCATGAATAACAAGCTAGACAAAAAACCTCAACTAGATGAAAAAGATTGATTTCTAGGCTACACTGGAAAATTAAAACAAATGCAGTGATATTATCAGTTTTCTCTTAACAGATGCCGTGGCTGCAATGGAGAAAACCCCTTCTTCAGCTCTCAGACCTAATGACCAGCACACTGTGACCCATCTTTCCATCTTTTTGCAGAGACATGCTCTTTCCCCTCCAGTTGTGCTCTCCCACTTTAATAAATACCCTTGGGCTGACCCAGTACAGAGAGCTGATGTAACTGATTTCCACTGCACTGAAGAATCAGTACTTTTCCCCTCACCTCTATGTTTGAGCTACTATTCAACCTCTGCTGTAGCGTGTAGAGCAGCAGCAAGCGCTATTTGCTAATGGATGTGCAGCTCTCAAATCCACACAGTTTGTTTATCTACCATAGAAACACCTAGAAAGCACTGACAGCAAATTGCTGTCAAAAGGGGGTGGGAGTCCACGGCAGATCATATCTGACTGTAAAAGCTTGGCAGCCTTGCTAAAGGAACAGCCAAGACCTCCCCTTTGAGAATCCTCCTCTCACCTTCAGTATTGCTGACATCTGTGAAGTCCTGACTCTGCATTATTTTCTCCACTATATCATCAGCATCGATCCTGGTGTCATCCACTCGGGTTGGGTGACTCTCCACTGAATCCTTTTTCCTCCTGGGGAGAGAAAATAAAGGGAAAACTTACTCAGCTTTTCAAGACACAGACTTCCATATACTGTCCTGCTTCTCTTGGCAGCAGCCTCCTCCTCAGTGGCTACAATTCAATCTACTGCTGCATGAAGACAAAGGAGTAGATTCTGTCTTGCCTTCTAGGAGAGGGGGCTTTGCTCCAGTTACTCACCGGGAGGGTCTATCCAGCAGAAGGGCTGGTCTGGGGGGGCGAGGTGGCTTCTCTAGTTTGTGGTCCCGCTCTCCCTCAGGACACTCCACCGTCATGCTCAGCCCTCCGGACGCACTGCTGCTGGTGGAGGTATTTCGGCGATGGGTCAAGTCAGACATACTAGAGGAACGGGAGTGCTCCGTGCTGTAACCTGCAAACACAAAGCGATTACAAACCAGATCTTCTCCCTTTCCCGGCACCACAGTTAACAGGCAGGGCAGCTTCAGATCAGTCTTTCTGCTCCCGTATCAGAGGTTTAGACAAGCATCTATGAGCTCATCTGCAGAGACTAAACAGGAGACTGATACTACAGAGCAGGGCAAGAGAGATGGTTGCAAATCACTCTCACAAGAGCTTGTTGCAGGAAAGAAAATAGATGGGGCCAGTGCTGGCAGAGCCATGCGATCGATGGTTACCGGAGATCTTGGACTGTTGGCTGGCGTAGCTGGAGTTCCGCGAGTGCCCCGAGTGGAAGACTTCCTCCGGGCTGGACAGGTTCTGATCCGGTTCTTCTGGGACACCTGCCAAGGGACAACAGGTCACTCCACTTGCACTGTAACCAAGCCAGCACACTGCCCGCTGATCACCTTGGACTGGAGGCTGATCTTGGGACACTAGATCAAGGAAAGGGCATGTCTGTTGGCAGAGCCCTGCTGTACAGGTTAGCACAGAGCTTAGAAGCAGCTGGGGAGTAGGGAAGACAACAAAGAGCTTCTCTGTCAAATTTATCACTAATTCTAGCATCCAGCACCTGAATTTACAAGCATCTCCAGGGGCTCGAAGGATCTAGGACAGGCAGTTTCTGAAGCTATCCACAGTTAAAACCATTAAGCTAAGACCAAGAAAGCATCAAATGGCCACTGGCAGTAAAGCATTACAACCTCTGCTTGTGTGCTTCTCTCATTACTACCTTTCCCCTTCTATTACTTGTGAGAAAGCCCATGCCATTACAATCACATCTGAATCTGACACAGAAACCTCAGCACAACCTCTGCTCCTTCGCCATCGCCCCTGCTTGTCTCTTTTGCAGGAAGCTTATCCAAAAGTGCACAAGTGTATCATGTTAGCCAGCTTTTTAAGAAGAGCACTTGCACGGCGTGATAATTCACTGAGGTGATGAGACTAGTGTGCTACTTTGGTGCAGTGTATCTGCCTGCATATTTGGAATGTGCTGGGAAGGAAAAAAAGCTATGGGAAAATGCAGTGCCCTTGAAAACGGGCTCATACAGAAGCCAAAGAACCCTGCATCAGCAGCTGGAACAAGGCCATTAGACCTCAAACCAACCTCTAAAACCTTCAGAGGAACTTTTCTAGAAGATCAGTCTGAGCAACAGAACAGCTGAGTAGAGAACAATGTTAAGTGTCATTGAACACAATGGAAAGCAGAGATGAGTGCAATGCATGAATTATTAAATCCCCAGCAAAAAGAACAAATTGCTTTATCTCCACTAACTAACAGAAATATGTATATGGCAAAGATTCATCCTTCCTCTCCTGAGCTGCACTTAATAGATGGTTTTGTTTTTCTCAGTTTTCTTAATGAGCAGAGGGGTGAGGATGGGTGTGAGAGAACATGAAAAATTGAAGAGTTTCTGTGCTTGCAACTGCTGGGAAAAACAAAAGAGTGTCCAGGCAGAGCCAAGCATTGATGGCTCCGGGATGGGCATTCATACCCGAGCTGAGAATGGCAGTTCTTGGCTTGGTCTGACGCAGGGAGCCAATCGTGGCTGAACTGCTGCTGCTGCTGCTTGTGGTTCCCTCGCCCTTACAAGTCAGCTGCAGGGTAGAGTCCTGTCCTGGTATGGTGATGGATTTGGCGGTGGAAGGAGGCCTGTAACCAGAAGCAAAGAAGGTTACAAACTGCCAGGCAGGGGCCGGGAATCGCCCCAACGCACCGGCAATTCCCACTCGGCTCTGTCAAGAGGGTTCCCCCGCCCGCCCCTACCCTTCATGGTGGGGGGAAGCCGGCAGCCCTCTGTGACTAACGGCACAGCGTGACACTGGATTTTGTTTTCCTACACGCAAGGCTTCAGTCTTCCCTACCTCATACTGCAGCTGGACTGCATTACAAGTAAAACCAAGTGTCAGAGGTAAATTAAGGCAAAAAGGGACCATTCAATCAGTTATACAGGACAACAGGCTCAGAGCCTGCACTATCCTCCAGAAGAACATCCAGCGCTGCCCTTTCCCCCAATGTGTGTCCAGTGGCCAGTTAACTTCACAAACAGGAACCAGTTTGCTGTCATCCAGCTCTCGATTCCAGCACCCTTTTGTTACACCTTTTTGACTCAGGTCAAAAGGAAACCTTTTATCCCAGCAGCCCCATCCCCCTATGAGAGTACTTTTACAACGATCAAACAACCTTTCCATTTTTTAACTGACGATTAAACTCCTTTTCAGTGAGAGTAAAGTGTTTTTCCAGCTGTCAAAATTATTTTTCTGGTTACTCTGCGTGCTCCCAACATCCCTTTGTAAATGCTGACTGCGGGGCAGAGCTGCGAGTGCCTGGAGCCCCCTCCCTTCCTCCAGAACTGTTTTTGGGTGGAAGCCACAGCATGTGCAGCGTGGCAAAGTGAATATTCCTGTTGGAGCCCTAACCTCCCTGTAGTCTGAAGTCTGAACTGGAACTAATGGATCATATTATACTTTTTAAGTGAGGAGTGAGAAAGAAAAACTTTTATTTGTCTCACTTGGAGCTCTGAGGGAAGATGCTACATGAGAGGACCTTGGCAGTGTTTTGGGAGAAAGAATAAAGCACTGAGAATATTTTATATGGGCAGCCAAACAGCTATACAGATTTCAGGAAACCCACAGCATGCCTCCACCAGGAAAAAAACCTCCCTAATCATGTTATCAGTGATTTACATGCACCCGGGTACTTTGGGGACTTTGCTTTGCAGGTTAATAAAGCCTTTATAGCCTTAATCAAGCAAACTGTTCCTGCAGCAGCTGTTGGAGCAGCTCATGGTCTGTCAGCTCAGGCTGCTCAGCCTGCTCTGCCCCCCTCTACGACACCCAGGAGGAGAAGGTTCATCCGAGTGCTGCAGAAAGTCAGTGCTTGGAAGTGATTTCCCAGCACAGTTTAATTCCTGCCTAATCCTCTAATGAGCGCCACTTCTCAAAAGCTCTACTGATCAAGGACATGCAAAGCTTCCATTTTTAGACATTTACACATCGTCAACATATAAGGAAAAAATGGGAATGACTGCAAAAATCCTTTAAGAAAATTAGGAGGTTTGACTTTCAGACTGACCCTACTTATATGAAATAGGTATTTATATCCAATTCTCTATCATTTTCATGCACTCCAACAATGGGACTTGCTTCCACAGTGAAGGAGCAACAGGTATTTTTGTCAGAAGTATTATTGCCAGACATCCTAGTACCCCAGATTTAAAACATCTGCTACTGTTACAAAGCTATGGCTTAAGATATCCAAAACTTCTTTATTACACTTCCTTCTGAAGCAGAAATTTTCAGAATCAGATGACACTTCATTTAGTGTTTTAGTCTCAGAAAATGCTGCAGCGCTATGAAAAGCCATTCACAAAATAAACCTACCAAAAATTATGCAGCATTTTATAACAAGAATGCAAGCTAATGTATACACTTCAAGCTAGCTCCTAAAATTAGACCTTTTAGCCGAGAATACCACCTGCTACGAGACATGGCCTCAAGGTAAAGGTTTTTTCTCTCATACTGTTGGTAGTCAACACAAAATATTTCAGTCAGCACCTGGCAGTCCTGCTGCATACAGTCACACCTTACAGCACACTACGGCAGGCTGGCTTGGACTGCAGAGTCTTGCAACGCTATACTGCAGTATGAAGGTAGAGGTTTGTTTATTTGTATATTTGTTAATTGATCCCCCAACAATTCTTTAAGCAACAAAACTGCTTCATAGCTTAACTGTACTTATTCTTTCCTATCACAATGCATTAAAAAAAAGTACATGACTGCCATTTCTCTGCTGATTAATACAAATTGGGAACCTGGGTCCCTGTAGAAGAAAAGGAGAATTAAAATGTTTCAGCCTTGCAGTATTTTTGTTGCTGTTTCAATTCAAGATCTTTATCCTGCATGATATGCGCTGAAGTGTGTCCATTTCCATGACTGTTTTCTTCATTGACCTTTCCCTTCTTGGAGGTCAGTGACACTAACCCCAGAGCTATGAGAAATTCTGTCCTTCGTGCAAAACATGAAGTTTGTCATTAACATCCATTGGTTTCCAAAACCTAACTGACATTAGCAGAGAAAATACTGTGACCAACCAATAACCAAGCTGGGAAAACCAGAGCAGAGAACAAACCCATTAACAGCACAGGCTGGCTATGCTTATCCTGGCTGATTCAACAGCCCAGACCACCAGTTTCAAGCTTTCCCCTGTACTTCTCAATATCAGGGGCATCTTTTACCCCTCCCCAACAATTTTAGTCTCCAGCAGAGAACTGCAGATAAACCAGGTGTCTTGGTTTGCCCAGAATGGGGTGAGCACCCAGAAACTCACGTTTTGAAGCAGGGGTCCCCCGAGAGCAGGGACATTCCAATCGTGACCTGGAGAGGGGGACAAGGCACATCATTAGCCATGCTGCAGTGAGCTCTTCACTTCCAGGAGGCCAAGAGCTAGGTGTAAAGATTAGCAAGACCTAGTTCTTTTCCAAAGGAAATCAGCTTCGGGGATTTAGCAAGGCATTTCCCTCCCTGCCCCAAATCACTGGCATCAGTAACTCCAAGTTGCAGTGGTTCAGCAGGACACCAGCCCGGCCACCCTGACCGTGCACTTAGAACTTTTTTCCCCTCCTCCTGTTCACGGTTTCTTTGATGACAAAGAATGCTATCAAGGGTCATCGCTTGGCTAAATGAATGCCAAGATATCAAAGGGCAACTCTGATGATGGGAAGCTTTCCAAGTCAGATTAGCAGCACAGAAGTAAATCTCGACTCTGTACATAACAGGACCTTCTCTCAGGCCTGGAACTGCACCCTGGCTGTGATCTTTCCGAATTCAACAGCAGGATTTCCACTGTGGCAATACTAGCTGCTGTACCTTTAGGATGGAGTTGTCCTGTCGGGTGTTCTTGGTATCATATCCTTCCAGCAAGCAGCAACGGACAGTGGATCCAGAGCCTGCAAATTCTGCCAGATTTAGATCAGCAAAGCCCAGCTGTGGCCAAGAAAACAATGGAGGGGAAGGGGAGAGAAAAAAAGTTACTCAATAAAGGGATACGTGGTGTGACACAGACCAAAGGAAGAGAGCATATCTGTGAGCAAGGGCAGAAATGATCGTGGCTGTGAAGACCCCCTACTCTTGAGGATGGGCAGGGTCACAGTCCTAATCCCAAGCCAGGTGGACACTCGGAGGCCTTCAGGAAGCCAGCCCTGTGTGGAGGAAGGACATACAGTAGTGGTGCTGGCCAGGACAGTGTTAACCAGCCTGCAGCCGTTGCATAACCAAGGACATGGAAGGCACTAGGTCAACGATGTGGAAAAAACAGAATCACACATACACAAACATAATAAGGCACTCTTTGTATTGGGCCATCCCAGAATGCAGTGGAGCATGTGAACCAGGAGATGAAAGGATATTGTTACAGAGGAAAGTGACACCATCCTGAAAAACAAAGCTGAGACTTTCAGCACAGTAAGCTGCAAGTCCAGAGCCATGCAGCAGTGCATGTGCCTCACCCCCACAAATGCAGCTGCTGGGCAACTCCTGGAGCAAAGTTGCCTCAACACTGCTAAGATTTAACTAGCGAGTGGTATGTTTGACAGGCAGAAGGGAAGAGAAATATTTGGAGAGATTTAGCTGTGAGCTCTCCAAACCTTCTCTAACAAAGGAGAAGCAAATAGGGAAGGTGACAGAAAGTTGAAGTTCACAGGCAAATCCAAAGAGGGTACCGATGCCTCTAGAGTAAAGACAAACACAACGAAGAATACTTTTGTTTTTCTGCTCTAATTCCTGGTGTATTAATACAGTATTTCAAAGAAAAAGTTACAGCTTCTTTTATGCAGAGCTTTAGCCCTAAAAAAAAAAAAATCAGTTGTCTCTCATCTAATCTGATCAGGAAGAGATGCTGTACCCCGTATTTGGCCAAACCATCCAAGCATGGAAAGTTTGCGTCACTTCGACATACAGCTTCCACAAGAACACGGAGAGAAGGTGGAGAAGCAGCAGCTCAGACCTAGCTGTTACTCTGTGCACTGCAGTACATTTCTCCTGCCCTGGTGTTGACAGCTGGATGATACAACTGAACAGGGAGCCCCAAACAGTAGCACCATCCTAAGGAAACGTGATGCTCTGTCAACTGTGGAAGCTGATAGGGAGTCACAGCACAAGCCACAGTCACTGCTGCATGAACCCCGGCTCCCACTGTTCCAAATCAAAAGTCTAAACCACAGTCTGCGCAAGATATATGATTCAGGGGAAGACAGCAGCAAGATTAGCATAGCTGCTTCCTCCATCCCATTCTCAAAGGGGAACAAGAGCTGATGGCAAAGGAGAAAAAAAGCGTGGGATAGAGCAGGAACCTTTCTTCAGAAAAAAAAGGAAGGAAAAAAACAACCTAACTTTCCTCCCTCTTTTCTTCCTTCTTAAGAATTTCCTTAATGCAAGTGTTTCTCCATCCCTTGCTGTAGACGGTCCTTTGTCTCTTCCAGCCAAGGGCTATGCTGCTTGGTGAGTATTCACTGATAAGGAAAAAACAGTGAATTTTTATCTCTCAGAGATAAACAGGACAGGAGAAAGTCACAGAGGGAGCTGCAATCCATCACTGTGACAAAACTGGAGGACTGAGACACAGCATGACCACAGCAACAGAACCAACATGGCACAAGAGTGGCCCAGACCCAAATCCCTCTTCCTCCACCACAGCACTAACTTCCCTGAGAAGACCAGCACTGGAGGACAGTGTGGGAGAACTCATATGGCGTGCTGAGGTCAGAAGCTCTTCTCAGGAAGCAGACTCCCAGTATATAGAGGAAGGATCCCTTAACAAAAGGATGTTTTCAGATGTAACCTTTCAGAATAGTTTCCTCAGTTTTCCAGCCAGCTGATGGTGTGTTTCTTCCAGCTTGGTGAAAGAGTTTCCGCTTTATCAGTCCTTCCTGTTGGCTTCCGCTCTCTAACCCCTGACACTGAAGTGACATTAACGTCAAACCAAAAGGTGCGCGAGTCGGTGGAAACTCTGTGTCGAGCACAAACAGCTCCATCACCCTCAGTCCCTGCTGAAGGGGGATCAGGTAAAAAGGGCATTCACAAGTTGCATCTTCCTCTACATCTGCTGCCATGATTGGAGGAGTTTTCAGCTGAATGAGTATAGGACTCGTTGTTTAGAATGGGAAGAGTTGCATGGACATACACTGCAGAGTTCTGCTAGAAATGTTAGAAATGCCAAGTCAGCCAGTTCTGCCACGAGGACCTGACTGGAACAAGCCTGGTCCACAGGGAAAGACTGCAAGGCTTACTCACCCTGTCTGCTGTGACATCCCTTGTTTCTGAGCTGCCAAAATGCTCGGGTCATTTTTTGTTGAATTCTAGGAGAATGTGTCTTCTTCACAGAAGACTAAGCAAGATACCAGCCCTAGAGATGGTAAGTACTTCAGCTTTGGCCTCCAATTCTGGGCTAGAGCAACTAGGTCTCTTTCAAAATGTCACTAAACACAACTGGAGACTGAAAAAGAGGGAAGTAGGTTAGAACACGGCCTGAATAAGAGTCGAGGTTAACTCCACCATAGAGACATGCCTTCAGGCTTCCTTTAATTCTGCATTTCCAAATACTGTGGGAAGCTTGAGGATGGACACTGAGGGAGGAACAGGCTGATGCATTTACTTTGTCTCAGAGGCATGTTTCTTCCTCCAGCTGTGCTGCTCTTCCTGGACAGGCAGCTCTGCAGAACAGAGGAATAACCTCCCCAGAGTGTGAATTTAGTGAAAGAGAAACTGATGGCCCTAGAGACCAGGTCCTAATTAGCAACAAAAAAGGAACGGTGTGGACTGTTGCCCTCCTCTATCACGTAGCACAACAGTACATAGGAGCGAGCGCAGTTCACCCTTCAAAGCCAGTTGTCTCCATGGTCTCAGGAAGGATATTGATTAGAAAAAATTCTTACAAGGTTGTGTGTGACCTGAACATCTGTTTATTAGAAACCAGCAGCAGTGACTCATTTTCAAACAAACATGGTTTCAGGCTCTGCGCGAGCTCAACTTCCAAGCCAACGTTGTCTCTTGATCCAGCACAAAGAGAAGGGGGTGGCCCATTGTCTCTCCCATAGCACAGGCAAGAAAGCAGGGGGGAACAAACCAAAACTAACATCCCTGCTGATCAGTTTGTTTTCTGCCTCAACGTCTCTTGTGCTTTGGAAGGCAGAGATTTCTGCTGTAGGTTTTTCCCTGCGCTCGCGAGGCAGTGAGGTGCCTACCCCAGCCACAGCTGGCTGCTGCACTCTGGAGAACAGAACTGGAGCCTGTGTTTCTTTATTAGTGAGATGTTGCCAGAAGCCAGAGAGTTCCCATCTGACTCAGAACTTCCCCAAAGTTTGAGGACATGCAGATCATCTTCCCAACCCCCTTCTCAATTCCACATCCAGTGCAGCCTGGATCCTGTCCCAGCAAGTTGATTTTTTCGGGAAATTACTTAACTCAGGCTTAAACTAAGAACTAATGACCGTCCCTCCAGATTGCTTCACAGAGCAGTCACTGGTTTCTAGTGGGTGTAAAGCACTAACAGAAGACATGACCACCATCACTCTGCCACATTTGCCTTTTCTGTGCTCTTACCTTTGAGTATGTTTTTCCGCCCTTCAGCTCCTATAACAGGAGACAAAACAAACAGGAAAAGCAGCTATTATATGTGCTGGGGAAACAGGGGGAAAGACATTACTCAGTCCTGGAATTTGCTCTCAGGATTTCACAGACCTCTGTCTCTCAAGGGTTACCACCACCCTGGTTGCTCCCACCCTCCATCAAGCACCCTTGCTGGAGAGAGAGGCTCCGTTTGAGTTACATCCTGGTCCAAACAATCCTTCCTTCCCACCACTGCCCATGCAATTCTTCCTGCTGCCAAAAAAAGGCAGCTAGTAACCAACACCAGTACACTGGTGGTAGAAGCTAGATGCTCACCTTACGGACAGATACTCGGCAGATGCAGGGGTCCAGGAGTCCTGTGGCTGGGTTGGCACTCATTTTGCACACAAAAGTGAACTTCTTTTTCCAGCGGACACAGTTTTCCTGAACTTCCTCTCTATGAGAATGCAAAAAAAAAAAAAAGTCTTCAAATAAAGGTACAAAGCCAAACCAATCCTGAATATTAAGCATCTTTTTTAATAACTGGCAGCCTGGCCTGTAAAGATCCTCTACAACACAGCCTGGTCTGCAACACCTGGAACTGCACCACACAAAAGTGTTATGTTAGCATTAAGCTTTTCACCAGCCAATACAGGAAAAAGCCACCTAGGTTACAGGGAAGACTAATCATCTCATCAACAGAATTTGCCTTTAAAACTCTCACAAGCCCTCTGACATTTCTTGCTTAGCTGGTTTAGCTCGTTCATTGTCCGGCCTGGACAGAGCCAACCTTCGAATTGGGCTGAAGGTTCAACAAACTTATCTTCCTACGGTGTGCCTGTTCTGGACGGCCTCTGTACAGCAAACGTGCTGTGTGTCCTGGACGGCTTGTCCTTCCCAGGCAGCCATCCTGCCTCTTATACTGGCACTAAGCCAGTTAGGACAGCCAGCTCGAAGGAGGACAAAAATGCACGTGGAAGTGCTCCTGGGCGCACACAGACAGGACCATGCCAAGCAAATACTGTGCTTCAAACCATGCGGGGGTTTCAGACAGTAAAGCAGTCCCAGCCAGGGAGGAGGTGGTTTTCCTTGCACAGTCTCTCACCAGCCTCTCCTGATCTCCAGGGTAAGTGGAAAAGTGCATGGCTCCAGCATAGCCTGAGCTGCAGCAGGAAGAGAAGCAGCCTTCCCCAGCACAGGAATCGCTTCAGGGACAGCTCTGGCTTCTGCAGAGCCCTCAGGGGAAGCTGGAGTTCACCCTTCAAAGGAGGCCAGTTCAAAGGAGCCTGGAAACGAGGTGTGTGGGTCCTTCCACGGGGCTCTGGTTCCCCACTGATCCCCTGCAGGACCTGATCTGTTTATGGCTCAGAGCTTGGCCCTCAGCCAATTAAGTTCCCAAAGTAATGATGGCAGGGCAGAGGGACGGGAAGGCACTTTTGACAGCTATGAGCTAGCAAGTTTGCATCTTGGTCTTATCTCTCCTCTGAGCACAGGACAAAGGGGCAAGGGCACCCGATAAAGTGTTTGCTTTAGCAGGGAAAGGGAGGCTTCCCACCCTCTGACCCGGGCACAGCGTGAGCCAAAGAGGTTGGTGGCAAAGGGGAGAACGATCAGTCTTGGTATTGCCTCAACTCTCCTCCTGGGAAAGAAGAGGCAAAAGCCACCGCAGAGCCCAATAAGACCTTCTGCAACCGTGAGCCCAGCAGGACAGATACCAGGGACTGGATCCTGACCCAGGAGGTCCCTGCAGTCCTCTGAGCTATTCTGTGGGACCTGAATGTGCTGGCCAAGGCAAACACAGAGAACAGAAAAGGAGAAGCTGACAAGTAACTGAGACCTGTAATCCTCTGTAATGCACATAAGGGCTGATCATCTCTGTTTAAAACGTGGGAAAACAGAAGGCAGCAATTCCTTCAAGGCAGTGAACTTAAACTCCTTCCAGACAGAACTAAAGCTAGCTATTGAAGTCATTGGAAAGTGAGACATCTAAGTGCCGAAAGTACCTTTGAATCTGGGATTAATTCAAGATGAGATCTGGTTCTCATTGCTCCACTCAACTCACTCCAGCTCCTTCAGACAGGAGAAGAAACACTTCCAGAGGGATTAAAAAGGCTTTGCCTATATAATAAAATATTCACCAAGCCAGCTAAATTAGGCATGTTAAATTTCAGATGTGAGGTGTCTTAAACTTGATAGTGGGTATCTCAAATGGCCTAAAGGAAGGAACACTCAGATACAGATGAAAAAAAGAATCCAACAGTACAGAAAAATGCTTGTAAACATATGTGCTTCAGAAATGCAAGGAAGGTACATGGGATGCACAAAACATCAAATATTTTAGCAGCATTAGCTGTCTTTAAAAAGGAACCGCTATTTTCTAGAGAGCGAGGCAAAGCTAATTCTGCCAACAACACCAGAGCTTCAAGCTGAATCCTGGAAGGCAGCTACAAGTGAATGATCTTCAGATGACACAGGTACAACAGCACACTGCTGCAAACCTCGTTCACAAATGCCCCTCAGAGCTCCAACTCCTGTCACAAGCGAATATTTAAGTGACCAAGCTCCAGCTCCTGAATGCCCATTGCACACGCCTGGCTCCCCGCAGCTGCTTCGTCAGTAGGATGGGCAAGAACTGCTCTAGCATGCGAGTTTCCTTACTCATGAGTTCTTGCTCGTATTACAATGCAGTTATGATTAAGCATCTGTTAGATACTGCTAAGTCCAATGAAGGCTAATTACTTCAAAACATGGCAAAAAGTACTGATTAGTAATAAAGAGCTCCTTCACAGCTAACAGACATTCTGCTTCTTATTAAGCTTTCCAAAACTGCTGTAGATACCATACGGCGCAAGGAATTAGGAACAGGATTTGGGGGGGTTATGTTACCCACAGCACTGCGAACACGAACCCGAGCTGCAGGTGCACGCATAGCTTGGGCTTTTTATATCTTCAGAATAGTCTGCACAGGGCGGAAAGGAGGTTACAAGATAAAATTCAGAGCTGCTTTCCAGTCACAAGTTTCACAATCATTCAACAATGACTTTCAACTTTCTTTTTTACCTTAAAGAGTGGCTTTTAAGGGTGGGGGCTGGGTCTGTATCCTTAAACAAGCAAGCAACAGCACTATTGTTTCAAGCCAATCTAAAAAATTAGTTCCACATTTCCAGAAGATGGCATGTGGGGAAGCAATGGGCTTTGTCTATCCACCTCACACCAAGCTATCGTTAGGCTGGTAATTAGAGAACACTAAAATAGGAAAAAAAGTGGACTCAGATGAGGAGCAGTTTTGTATTTAGCTCTAGAATATTCTCTGATGTACAATTAGGAACCATCACACAGAAACCAAAACCACACAAGAAGCATGGTGAGGGCTGCACCAAGAGAGGCGTTTCCTTCCATCCTAATCACAGGGCATCTAAAAGCAAAGCAGAAACTAACAGCTTAGAACTAGAAGTGTCTAATTTTAAGTTTTACTCTGTATTTGGAGAGCCAGAAATAGATCAGACCAATGCCTGGTATGAGGTGCTAATTCAACGGGTCTTCAGAAGTTTTATTTTAAAAAAAGCCGCCCGTACCATTTTGTAGAAAGACTCCCAGAAGGTTGAATCCCTGCCAAGCTAAGCTTTGCCCTCTTCTGACTCGAGATTTATTCAAAGCTGTGTAATTACTCTTCCAGACCTAAATATACCTCCTCAGAATAAACTGACGCAACCCTGCAGCAGCTTTTGTGAAAAGTGGAGTTCCAGAAAGAGCTTCTTGGGGGTCTTTCAACCCTGGAGCTGTTCATCTACCTCCAGCTCCTTGACCAGCCAGAAGAGACAGTTTACTGCATCCCCCAGCCACCATCCTACCCTTTGAGATAAGATTTACCAGAAAAAGAGCAATTAGAAGATGTTTCACCATAGCGTGGTATGAATCCAAGTAAGGGAAACGATGCTCAGCAGCAGCCCACTAGTTTACCTACTTTTACAGAAGCAGCAGCGTGTTTGGTGAAGCCACTAAGCCTCTTCGGGTTCAGATCTCACGCAGAGCCTTACTGCAGCTCTGGAGACAGGCAGAGGAACACGCAACAAACAGATTTTAGAGAAGAGATGTTTACCAACTGTGAATTTAGTGCCACGGACAGAGTAGCACTGTTACAGAAAGCCACAAAGCTCACTCTGAATGCAAGTTAGCTAAAGCAAACACTTCTACAAAAAGGCCATGTATACGACCCATGCTATCTTGGGCTACTGTGGGCCTCTCTCCCACATGAAAACCTAGCTAATGAAACACCAGAACAGAGATTAAAACTTCTATTTATGGACTCAAAGCTGAGTTACGCCCAACTGGGTATCATGCTTCAAATACACAACGTGCTGAAACAGTTTTGCCTTACTGAAACATTTAGAAGAGCAGATGTTTCACTCTTACTTTATGGCAGTAGTCACATGTAAGACAATTAAAAGTCGAAACATCATAAAAAGGCCACAGGCTTATTGGGAGGGCAATGACAACAAAAAATAGCTTTCTAACGCCACACATTTCAGTACAGCAGTGTGTCTCAGTCTGATGTTTCATGCACGGTAGCAGATGTGGGAAAACCTCAGGCTAAATGAGACAGTATATAGATAAGCACACACAAAGAGCTTCTTATTCAGATTTCCTCCTCCTCATCTACACAAAGGGGGAGGGCAAGCTTCCCTATTTCTGATGCCCAATCCACATGCTCACTGTCCCCCCTCTCGGAGATGTGGATCTGTGTCAGACCCTTCAAGCAGAACTAATCCTCCTGCCTGCTCGCAGCAGACTGTACTCTCCATCCTCCTCGCTGGTTCACCGCTGCACGCAGGAGCACAACATCACTGAAGCAGCATCTCAATCTGGTAAGGCACAAGAAAGGTAACACCATTTTAAAGAGGCCAAGGAGCCAAGTCCTGGCTCAGATTCATTTAAGTGCAATGGATTGAAAAGCAGCCCTTGAAGGGGCCCCGACACACTGCAACAGTGAGTCTTTTGGGGAGGAAGGTAACACAACCTCAGCGATGCAGGTACAATCCCCTCAGTCAGAGGGAGGAAAAGGAAAAAAAAAAAATCAAGTTATTTCAGCAGATTGCAACTGAAAGGCATCTTCTATAGCACTTCTTTATACAGCTCTGCTTTCAGCTGCAGAGACTGACCATTAAAGACAGCCTCATCTATTCCCCAGCACTTCCAAAGGCTGAATTAGAGCAGGATCACTGACACTCCCTTAGCTTGGCAAAGTCTGGAACAATCCTTCATTATGTTCCAGAGAAGATAGTAACTATTTTAACTAGGTTATCTAGTGCAAAGCTGTAGGAGAGACCTTTGGTAAAGGCAACAAAAAAGTTCCTGAAAAACCTGTTTCAAAACTGACTTTCTAAGATGCCCAGGTCAGTAACCAAATACTCAAGCACTGTGCTCACAGCACACCAAAATTTATACCATCCTACAGACACAGCAGGTCCTGCTACAGAGGGCCTAATCACTGCCTATAAAGCATAGAAAATACAAAGGTGGGTGAACATATGTATATAAAATAGAAAGTGAGCCTTCATGTAGCCATTAGCTGGTTTAGATATATGACCCAGAACCTGTAGGTATCCTCAAATAATGGGCTTAGGACAGGGCACTTCACTGCAGCACACGTATTATTAAAGAAAACTGCAGCTCCGAGGCTTTGCCATCCAGATGCCTGGCGAGGAAAAGGAGAGAAACTAACAGTGAACAAGATGCACCACTGGCAAACAACATAGCAAACAGCAGCATGGGAATGTATCGCATTAGTAAAAGCTTAGGGCTGCCATCCTTTTTATCTTGTCAAGCTCATGCAGGCCAAATGCAGGTAGAAAGCAGAAGCAAACACGATGCAGCAACAGATGCTGGGAAACTCAGTGGAAATGTGTCCCAAGAACGAAAGGTGACACACCATATTCCTTGGGGAACACCATACAGGATAATAAACACACACCTGGATACATGAACTTGCATGGAAATCCAAGTCAGTTTAACCTGGATGCATGCAAGTGCTTTATAGCAAGTTATTTACACGGCGGGGTTTTGCCTTCCCTGAGCAGAAGGAACAGAAAGGGCTGCAAGTAGCTCTCAACAATAAAGTTACTCTGTTTTAACTGGGCTTACATCACTGACCAGAACAACTGCCAACCCAAAGAGCTGGACATCTCCCCCACTGCAAACAACCCTGTATTCTCCAGCTGACAAGTGTTGGTTGTTGTGTAGTAGACATTAGCAGTTATGATGGAAAAATGGCTCGGAGACAGATGATGCAGACTGTGTCACTAAGAGAACTAAGCAAGCCTTTGTCATTTCAAACAAGTCTTACTTGGATGTTTCACTGAAAGTGTTTTAAACACGAGTTCAGCAGTAAGGTCATCACATCTACCGACTACTCGCAAAATTAACTTCTGAATTCCCAGCAAACCCATTCCAATGGCCCGTGGTGGAGAAGGACACCTACCCACCCCTCCCTCTTGGCATCAGCTTACACCTAGTGATTTAGTTCTTCATTCACACCAGAGGGAAAGATACGTGTGAGCTCTCTAAATGCCAAATTTGAAAACCAATGCTTTTAGAATGAAGTGTTCATGCAACCCAGCATTTTTTGGGGGGAACAGGCGAGCTCCAACACTTGTAGAGAGCTTCACCATACTTGCTCAGTTCTGCCTCACACCAGGACATGGACATACATCCACTCCTGCTGATCGCTGGCACTTGGAGAGGTGGGGAAAGAGTGAACGGGGAAGGAAGAGTAGGGAAAAGTCAGCTCAGGAGACTAGATTCCACTTACGCAGCTAACAGCACAGCCTGCATAATGCCTGTTTGACTGGAAAAGGGACAAATACAGGAAAAAGAATTAACAGCAACTGTAGAGGAAAGAAAAAAGCTAATGGAAGAAACTTCAGCTGCAGCTGAGAAACCAAGGTAAGGAACAGTCAAGACTGTTTCACTGGGGGACAGGGGACGACGACAGCACCAAGTATGTGAAAGGCAGGCGAGGAAAGAACTGGAGCAAACCCAACAAGGCAAGCATGAAATAAAAACAGGATACAAAGAATGATTTACAAGTCCTCCTTAGGAATAAGCTGGTATCTAGCAGGCAAGTGATTGACTTTTTATGGTTTTTAACCTTATTTCCAGAAGAAGCCTATTTCCATAGAAGCACAGCTTTTGAACTGCATATTACAGTGCCCTCCAAGGCAGTGATCAATCTTGATAAAGGTCCACCAGTACAAGCCAGGGAGTGATAATACCTACTGGAGAATAGGGGTGGCAATCAATCACCAGTAGAAAACCCTCCAGCATCAGCATTCCTAGTTGTGTGTTAACAGCTTCTTTAAAAGGCAGTAATTCAGTTATGTCTGGACTCCAGTCCTGTGCATCCAGACATGTGTCTTGTATAAGCGACAGACATGAAATCCTGCACCTCATGCAGACTGTCCCACAGACAAGAGTCTTCCAGTGCAGTCCATTTCATGCACTCCAGATCACTGCCCTGGGTAGCCCATTCTCCACTACATCCAAGGTTTCTAAAACTTAGCATTGGGGCTTATTTTAGAAAAAAAAAATATTTCCAACCATTCCTTATAGCTAAATCTTAAAACCTTTAAGCTCCTCCTAACATGAACTATGTTAAAAATACTATGTGAAACAATGGAAATTTATTTAAAAATAGCAAAAAAGCGACCGAGTGCTACAGCAGAAGTTGCATAACAAAATAAAAATTGTGCTAAATGGAGAAAGAAAGTCGCAGAATAATGACCCTTTAAAAACTTAAGCTATAGAACAAGTCAGATGAGTTTTGGAAGGGTAAGTAAGGGTGGAGCAGGGAGAAGGCAAGGGGAAATAATTCTAAGAGGCTCAGCTGCAAAGCAACAAGGGACATGTACATGGCACTTTACAGACAGGACATGCTCAGCAGAGCCAGTCTGCTTTGAGGGATTTATAATTTACATTCTGTCATCTCGAAGCAGAGAAGAAAACCAGACATCAGAAAACAAGGACAAGAAGGGACTGTAACAGTAAATGCTGTGCAATACATCTACTGTTACACACTGTACTGAAGACAGACCAACCCGAAGTAGCTCATATCCAAGGACTTCTTGCCACATCTACAGAGCACAAGCTCTTTTTGGTCAGAGGCCAGGGATGTGTGCCAGGAGCAAAAACATCACAAGCAAAGAACCACCAAACTCTTAAGTGTAAAGAAAGGAATAACTGGATAGATGACTCAGTTACTAAAACACAAGTCTGTAATAATGTGCGTATTGAACACTGAAAGACGCATTTGCTTTTTTTGAACTCTGATCATGCACTGAGTCACCACACCAACTCCTACCTCTATTGTTCTGATAGACTACGTTGAAGCGCGATTAGCCAAGAACAAACCATGTGCCAGGCTGCCAAGCCCACCACCAGTGCTCTTACAAGCAAATTCACAAGTATTTCAGTTACAGAAGAAACAAGAACAGGTCTGGAGTGCAGATTTCACTTAAGTCTGCCCAGGTTAGCCACCAGCTACTACGCTCAGGTTGCTGTACAATGGTGCTGCATTCTCCAGCCTCTTGCTCCCATGGTTGCTCTGTGCTGCAGAAGACTGGGCTACCTTGCAGTTCACACCCAGCACACTCTGAAGAACTTGCCTAACTCTGGGCATAAATACCTTTCAGATCTGATTTTCCACAACGATGACCACTGAACAATCAAATGTGCTCTACGCATAAAACAGGCATGGGTGTAACTTAACTAAGAAGGGCTCCTGAACTCTTACCTACGCCTCCAGCCAAGTCAGCTGGAGTTACAGGGGATGAGCAAACACAAACTGAGAGCCCCCCATGTTACTGGGGGATGGAAGGCACAGAGGGAGGGGGTGTTCAGGCTCATTAGTAAGTCAACTGCACAGTAAAAACCACAAAAGTTGAGAGGAAAATAAAATCCTGACTCTCTCAGGGCCCTTTTGCCCTTTGGACAAATCACAATTCAGATTTCCCCTGGAGCTCTAACAGATAGAGGAGCTAAAGCTTCAGAAGGTCCCAAATGCTTCAGAAAAATCTAAAGTTTGTTCTGTACAGATGCTTACAAGATTAAGGTAGATTAACCCACCATATTTCAGAGTCAATACACGTTTCTGTATCACACTGTTGCTTAGAAAGCCTTTTCACTTCTGGCAGATCACAGATGTAAAATGAAGATTCACTGATTATCTGTTGCTGATATATTTATAAACTTTCTTCATCCTGTAAGTGTTAGCTGTCATTCTGAGAGATTCCAGATTTGCCTTTTGCTGACTAAATTTAAACTCCTAGAGAAGAAAGACAGCAATGTAAACTCCAGCAAGGAGAACTCTGATAATACCCCTACCACACAGGGTACAAGACACAGCTACAACTCCATGATGCAAGAAAGCTGTGTTTGTAAACAAAATGCTCTTATAAAGAAAAAAGAAAGCTACCTTTCAAAACAACAAAAAAAAAAATCCACACATGCCCCCCAAGATGAGAAAAATCAAGACATAGGTCAACTCAACACTCCAGGGCTTTGCTAGGATAGTAAATCCGGAAAATGAAAACCCTGAAGAGAATCAACACAACTAGGAGTAACTTCCCTAACACAAGTGATGTACACAGAGACAAATCTCTTTGCCTCTAAGGCAGATTTATGGCACATGAAGACATACAGATGCCAGAATAGTTAAGTGCCATTTTTTTGCCAATATCAACCCCGTTTCAACCTGGAGCGTTTGCCAATATAGCTATACCAGAGAAGTCTTTATAGTGCAAATTAACCTGCACATGAGGCCAAGTTCATTTCTGGAATAATTTCATTAATACCATGTGATGTAACATCATTGCAATTTGGCTCGAGTACGCTGAAGAGCCCTTCAGTAAATAAGCTGCCTGAAGTCAACCCCAGTGCTAAAGGTAGTTTTAGTTACCCAAGAGGTAACACCCTACCATGCTCAGACATGTTCCCCTATGAGTCACTTCTATACGGTATGTATTTAGTCAAAACCAATACAATAGTCCAGGAGAAAACCCTTTATATGCTAACAGCAGCTTTTTCATTCCACGATGAATACAGGTGCTTTATGATGGTTCCTGTATAAAGGCACCATTCAGCTGTACAAACCAGGTCACTGGTTTTAAGGACAAGGTACAAACCATTGTCCCTGAACCTCCATCCCCTCCGTCAATATCTATCACTGTTACGGTTTATCAGCAAAAAGGCTACTCAGCAGAAAAGGTTTGCAAATTAGAAGAGGCTGCTGAGTAAAGCCTGCAGCCCCCTGACTCGTCACCATACTGGTGGTGATGGGCTGGGATTTCCAGACCCTGCCGGTCCCAACTCTCCCTTCCCTTCTGCCCCGACTCCGGAGCGTGTCAGGGCCAGGGTTATACCAGAGCGCCAGAGTCAGCAAGAGAGGAGAGGAGAGAAAGGGGTCTGAGACAGAGCAGTTAGAGCTGCTTTGGCTCCTCTGGAGCCACAGCTCCAGATAAATGCAATTCTCTAAGACCAGTATCTCATGATGCAACTTGTCCTAATCAGCAAAAGGTAATTTCATAAATTACATCTTGGTTAAAAGCAGAATACGGGAGAGCTCTGCATTTTGTGACAGCAGCCAGTGCTGGTTAAGCCCCTGGGAGATGTTAGCAGAGGCTCCCACTGCTCCGCTGCCAGGAGAGGGTTTCTGAGGATCAGAGAGTCTTTACCTCCTCTGTGGCTGTCACTACCAGCTGTATTTAGACACATTCCCTTGATTGTCCCCTACTGAGAGCAAATGACCCTGGAGATGTCTTCCCTCCAGAACTGATGCATACACAACACGCAGATTTGTTTTGAACGAACAGACATACTTGCATGGAAAGCAGAAAAAGCCATTGCTATAAACCTACGTCAGAAACGGACCTTAAAGAGAACAGGGGCCAGAGTATGATCAGCTACTCCCTGTACAGCAGAAAAAAGAATATTCAACAAAGCAGAAAGGCAGCAAATGTAAGAAACAGTTATAGGAAATACACTCCTCCACAACACAGTTTCCCTTGCGGCAAGGAGCACTGCAGGCTACTGAAGGCATAAGATGAGCAGCACTGCACTTGAAAGGAATTCAACATTTATGCAGATGCAATTGCCTAGTGCTACTGAAGTATGAGATAAACCGTAACAGGCCACTGACAGAAGCCAGGAAAAGAGCTTTCCTACAGAGGGGTTACTGCATAAATAATCTATAACAGAGGCAAGCAGACTACCTCTGAACAGCCCTTATTGCTTAGTCTGGAAACAGGACACTGCACTAGCTGGGGCTGACCTGGTACAGTAGGTCTTCGTCAAAGTGTGAATGCTCTTGCTCCGTTCCAGGGCAATGGAACATTAAAAGATTTGGAAAAATTGCTGAATTATAAATATCCTAGATTCCTCCCTCATATTCTGCGACACGCAGGCACAGCCTAGGTGATGATGGGAAGAACAGGAACTATCAAGAGAAACAGAGAAAGCACGATGAAAACACAGCCAAGCTGGCCACCCTCTCCCCAACCTATACACACATGAACAAAAATCCACTGAAAACCATGACACCCCACCCAACATCACATTTGCTGTTTCAACCATGGATAAAGACTGAAAGAATCTGATGCATGGCCAGGGAAAAATAATTCTAAGCCGGAGTTTTTCCAGACAAGCCTTTCTTTCCCCCCTCTCCTGACCATTTGCATTTTTATTTTGATGAGCAATATTATCCCATAAGGACTGGAAACAGAACTGACTGGACAGAGAACAAGGCAATCGGAAACCTTTGGTAGGGTTCACTCTGGCCTCCCCATTTTGTACTCCTCACACTCACAACTTGCATTGCAGGAGAAATGGAAACTCCAGCAGCAGGCAGGAGCACAGGTAGGCATGTGCTGACCAGTCTCCTGTGGCAGCTGGCTGAGGGAGTTGATCATTAACCCAATATCCATTAGTGAAACATCCTGCTGCAGTCATTTCATACAAAGTTTTATTCTGGAAGCAAAATGGAAGTATGCAACTCCCCCAAACTGAAACCCTGAGCCACATCCCTTTCACGAGGTTTCCCATTACAGGTTCTTTGATCTGCTTTTCCATTGCAAAGCCAGACTGGAGCATAATGTTTGGTAATTTCTGAAAGGCACTGAACAAACCTTAAATTTTGTTTTCTATATTTGGTACACTGAATGGCAAGAGAAGGGACTTGCCTCATTGAAGCAAACATGCAGTTCTAGGAAACTGCAATCCCAAAAGAAAGTTTTCTAGCTTTAGTTTATTTCAGAGAGCACATTTCAGGCTCGTTACCAACCACACGCAGAGGTGATGGTCTCTGTAGGTCTCTAAAGCTGCACTGCTAATTAGTGCTGCAGCTTTCTAGCCCTTCCAGGACAGTAAATCCATGTACTCTCTTCCTTCCTCCCATGTGCTTTCCCTTCCACCCTTGGTGCTTTCAGGCTGAACAGACAGGGTTCATTTCTTATTTAGAATGTAGCATACAGCAGTAAAAGTATTTTTAGCTTCAGTCCCATCTACTACTACAACACAGAACCTCCTTCAAGGTCTCATCTCACCAATGAAGTATGATAAATTCAGCCAAAGGAAGGGCATAATCCTGCCATCTTGCCAGCTCAGCTACTTTCTATCCACAGGGAAAGCATCCGTTATACAGACTGTATATGCTATTGCTTATCTAGAACATCCTGTCTCTTCCACACTTGCCTCCTCCCAATCCCTTCATCTCCATGTGCTTCCTCTTTGTTTTCTTCCTCAACCCCATAACGCCATCCATTTCCTCATCTCAGCCTTATCAATTGAGCTACACGGGAGACCCACGAGAAGCACGTGAAAATGACATCCATGAAGATCAGCAATTTTGAATCCTGCAGAACAATTCCCTTTCTTGCTCATCAGATTAAAAATACACCAAACAAGAGGGCTGTTCATCCAGTGAACACAGGCACAACTGTTTGTCTAGTGGGAAGTGCCTTTCAAATCCAAGCACTAAAATGAGATGCTGAGTTTCACTGTATGGTACCAGAGAGATCGTGATGCCGAGTCCAGAGTGACGATAGTGATGTGCATCGTGTCTCCCAGCATGTGCACAAAGGCATAGTATGAATAAACTGCAAGAAAAAAAAGCAGCCTCTCATCCCGCAGGGTAAGCAAGCTGGTACTGGGGTGGGGTGACACATCCAGCCACCTGAAATAACACCTGAAATAATCACCTTTACAGCACTGATCACTGATACGAGGTCACAGGCCATGACAGAAGAAACAAGCAGATCCAAATGTTGATCCAGGGCACTCCTAAAGGCTCCTGTTTTACTACAGAATAATCCACAGCTACAAAATAATTCCCAAGCCATTTCAGAGCAGACTGTAAGCCCAGTGCAGAGCCAGCAGCCCACAGAGGATGCAGAACACATCCTGTTTGAAAAAGGGAGGCCATGTGCAGAGTGACATCCGTCTGTCCTTGCACGGATGAGACCGTACAGAGCCGAGCGCAGGTGGATGCTGCAAGAGCTCCCCATCCTGCTCCGGCAGGCTCGCGAGCATACAGACTTGCCCTGAAGCGAGGGAGGTTTCTGATCTGAGGGAGACGCTGGGTTCTTTCCTGAAACTCTACCAGTTGTAGCTTCCTGCAATAAAATAATAAGAAGAAATAAATCTGTACCTACCTCATTTATCGAGAAACTGGTACCAGAACAACTTGCCATTGGCAACTTATGGCCTATTAAAATAGCAACCACTGGCAGTGAGACCAGAGGCTCCCAAAGGCATGCCTGAATTCCTCAGAAATACAGCTACAAAGGTAGAGTCAACACCGATGGCAGCTCAAGAGCACAAAGAATAAGCAGTCTGAAAGCCATTTAGGTTTTCCCCTGTATTTCAGAAATACCTCCTACCTTCCCTCGTCCTTGGCCAGACCTGATGGTATTGCCACCCTGCAAATCAAGTGGGCCACAGGGCCCCAGTCTCAGAGTAGAACATTAATTTCCAATGAGCAGTTTTTTGAGCCAAGGGCTGCTTAAATCACACAGATAAGGCTGTTGCTAAGAGTCAGCTGTCAAAGCAACGCCAGTTCAGTATTGGCGATGAGGGGGAAGTTTGAAAGCCAGCTGTATCCGAACATATTTACTGATGCTGAACACACAGCCTATCAGTTACAGGGCTTTAGATTACAGCTTCTGGTCAACAAAGCAGCCCCTGCCTGAGCAACAGCAGGCAGAACAGGAGTCACAGCATTAACAGAGACTGTTCCTTACTCAGGAGGATACAGCCCCCGTGGCAGGAAAGTTTTCACAT
Organism: Strix aluco; assembly: GCF_031877795.1. NCBI lineage: Eukaryota > Metazoa > Chordata > Aves > Strigiformes > Strigidae > Strix > Strix aluco. Next base: position 9,341,814 of record NC_133950.1, on the reverse strand, counting down.
AATTCTGCCTGTCTTGTGACAGGCTCCAAGGCAGTGACTGGTGACAGGAAGAGGCAAGTCCAGCACAAAGCAAATCAACCGACCCCAAAGCCTCTGCAGTTGGACCCCGCAGGTGTAGCAGCCAGAGCCCAGACAAGGTGATAGAAATGCTCTGCAAACTCAAAGTGCAGCCTAAGATCGTTTGTGCCAGGGACCTTGCGGTGCTGTATCACTTCTGCACTTTTTCCAACACCCTCAATTGCCAGAGGTTAAACCTCATCCACTGCTTCTGCTTTCATGCCTTTCACCTACATTTAGCTACGCTGCTGGAATGAAACCCCTTTTCCTCATCTTTGCTGTCTAGTTTTTCTGTATTTGTTTCAGAATGTAGGCAGTGCAGTTACTGTGCCTTAGTATTATCTTGAACTAGGTTATGTTTTATTGCAAATCATTTCTCGAGGCCACATTCAAACGCCTCCTCCACTGACACCCCCACAGCCCACTCCTGAGGTTGCAGCCAGGAAAGAAGGATGTTAGCATGTGAAGCTGCTCTGGAGCATTAAAAGTCTCTCTCTTGATCTGTGTATTAGGAATATATTTATACATAGGGAAGGTCTACATTTTCAGACATGTTTGCAACAAAAGCACTTTTAATATGTTATCACCACCATGTGCTCTAGTCGAGGACAGAGCCAAGCGCATGTCGTCCTAAAATATGGAAGCGGCAGAACAGTTTAGAGCCACAACCAAGTTCCTTCCTCTACTACAGCCTGGCAATCCCACTCAAATCAAGAGGCAGAACTCAGCCAGTGATGCTCTCCTTTCACTACAGCTAGTTTTCTGACTCTAGGAGAAACTATTTGGTTACCTAACCTTTGTTTTGATGCAGACGGTGGTGAAGATTTAGATCTCAGCTGGGCTGAATCAGTCCTTTAGTCTCTGATTAACCAAACAGTTAACAATTTTCCAGTATGAATGAGCCAAACATGGTGAACTTGGTTACCCGAAGGATCCTGTATAACAGCAGGCACAGTGACTATTTATGTGAAGACAGTGAATTAGTTGATTTCCAACTCTCATCACTAAGACACGGCTGCATTTCAGAGGCAGTAGGACTTGCACCTCCCTTCACAAAGGTTTCTGAATCACCAGCTGTGTGTTAGCAGGGCAATGCTTCTCCCCTTTTATTTATGGCCTACAGAAATGAAAAAGTGGTATATACCACTAAGACATAGTGATGTTTTGCATCCCACCAGCTGAGGAAAGCAAGTAGCTTCAGGTCTGTACCTACGTAAGGATGACAAAGCCACGCTTACACAAAAGCCGACCTCAGTCCACCGGGAGCTATCGGTATGAGGTGCCTCCCCAAATATCAGCACTTCCTTTGGCTTTTTGGATGCAGCTTTACGCACACACAGAGAAAAAAAAAGCATGCAGTGCAGGAAGTGGCCTTTCACTCTTACTCAATTAAAAATTGCAAGGCTAAGAACATTCTCGGTTCAGGCTTACAGCACCAAAATACTTTGAGGCCAGACCACCCTAACAGGGTCAGCTCTTCCCAGATCAAGCCTGCATGCAAACAGCTGCTGGGCTGCAGGAGACAAACTGTGTTCTTTGGTTCAAACTGGCACAGGAGGGCAAGGATCAGAAAACCAAGCTGAAACGCTGCATGTGCTTGGAAAAGCATAGTCCCAAAGGAAATAGAGTCTGAGGTGCCTTCAGAAGACAATGAGGAAGGTGGGAAATGCCCTCAGGGTTGCTCCACTCATGCAGTCTTTCCTGTAGAGTCAGCCAGGGGCTTTCAGAGTACAATCCTCTCCTTCAAATCCAGAAATACCAGAGTGAAACTGTTGGCACACTAACAGAACAACGTAGGATGAAGTGTCAGGAGTCTGTGGATAACACCTGGCTTTCCACTTCCTTCACATCATGCACCAGCAACTCTTGCTGCCAACACGCAGCCAGAAATCAATCAGCACCGAGGTAAAGAGCATCTGGCTGTCACTCAACATTAACTGACACTGTAAGCAGAGAGGGGGGGAAATTTAATCAAGTCTTCCTCTTCTATGATACCCAAAGATGTACATGTAGCTTTAGGCACTCCTTTGGACATCCAGGCTCCTGCCTGCGCCGATCCACAGATCCAAAACCTCCTGATGAGCTTATCGTATCATCTCTCTAGGAACAAAGATGCACACCCCCCCAAAAAAGCTTCAAACTGGTACAAAACGCAGCAGCCCATCTGCTTCACAAAACTGGTTGCCATGAATACATCCCTACTGCTCTGTGCCTGCTATTTTTAAAGATACTTGGGAGGCAACTGAATTCTCTGGTGGTTGTGCTATTTAAGTATCTGGATTAATACTATTCAAGGAATATATCGGTACTTCTCTGGGGGGAAATACAGCACCTGCCTGGCCTACACCTGGTTCAGATGCATTTTCAGAAGACCAGCTTCTGTAATCCAATAGCACGGCGATAAACCCACAGACAATAGAGGCTTTTACGCAGAGCATTGTAAACTGAAACAGGCGAGTCTTATTTTCAGAAGCCCTGCCAGAGCGTCAGGAGACTTTAAAAAGGAAAGGACAAGCAAAACGGTATTTACAGCTGCAACTTCAGTCACTAAAATACCCATGGTTTAATGCAAGGCCTGAGCACAGCAAGCGTGGAAAAACGGTACCTGCCTGCAAGAAAAAAAGGAAAAAAACGAACCAGAAAACCCAAGAGAGGCAGATCCCCAAAGCTGAATGTGCTGACAGGACCTGGACTTTTTCCAGAGTGCCTTGAATTCCTAAGAGTGTTAAGTCTTAATGCATTTCAGACAGGTTCCCCTCCAGCCCGGCTGCTTTGTCCCAGCCTGGGCAGAGGAGGTACCGGCAGCTCACAGCCCTGGAGGGGGGTCCGGGCCTGGGGTGTGCCCCACCGGCCCCACAGCACCAGGCTGCAGCAGGTACGTGCCACCCAGGCTGAAGTGGACTTGGGACCAGGACAGGCTGACCAGAGCTGGCAGTCCAGCCTCCCACTTCTGCTCTGCTCACAGGTCAAATTAACCCAGTGCCACCTAGCAACTCATTGAATATATCATATCCCTACCACTAGCCACAGACGTGCAAAAGCTGCCAAGTAAGTCTATTATAAATAACCTGAGAAATCCTTCTCTGGAGATTGTTATATTCTCAGACAACACTCTTCTTTCCACATCATAGGTCACTTAATCGAGAAAAAAGGAAACTGATTTAGCATGTCCTATGATGAGTTCCTATACCTACTTCTCCTCCCTGTTTACAGACTCTAAACGACATGAGACACCTTGTTCAGATCAGTTCCCTGAAAACTCACTGGCAGAAAGAGCCACTGGTCTGCTTGATCATAGCTGTGTACCTCCTGTTGCCACAGACCGCAGAAGCAGCCCAAATCGATTGCAGAGCAAACACCAGACTTTTTTACATAAGCAGCTCCCATAAGATGACCTGACAGACATTACAACCTCAAACGTGATCGTTTTTGGAAGTGGTTGATTTCGGAGAAACAATCACAGATCCTAAATAATGAACACACTTCTAACACATGGACACAGCATCTCCTTCCCTTTAATCCTTCCCCAGATCCAAAGAGTATCAAAAAGGTCATGGAAATGACTAGAGGAGTGTAAAGCAGAGCCAAGGCATGATCTGGGAGCTTCTCCACATGGTAACTCTTCTCCCTTAATGTTCCTGGAAATTCATCCCTCCTGAAGTTTCTCTAACTGCAACAGGGGAAAATATTTGGAAAAGGTCAAATGACTCAATACCACCAAGACCCATAACTTTTCAAGCAGGAACAGGTTTCCATGTGCTTTCAGTTAGAGCGCAGACAGGTTAGGGGAAAGGCGGCAAACCCAACAGCCTACTTCCCCTTTGCTCATTTATAAGCAATCAAGCCGGTTGAGAGTAACGTATGCGTTTGGTTTAAATTACAGATGATTTCGCTGCTGGAACACATCTGCAGCGCACCGTGCTGAGCGAACTGCTGAACCCCAGCCAGCTCAGAAAATAACCCAATGCAACCCAAACGGCTGGCAGCATCAGCAAACCCCAGCGACGGCTCCTAGAAGCTGCTTTCAGGGATGACAAGGAGAGGGAGAACGACATTTCTCAGCACAGGCTTTTCCTGAGACGCCCTCCAGTTCAACTCATTACGACTCCAGGAAGCAGAGGGGTTAATTTCTTTCCAAGTTCACATACTGTTTGAATTCCTTAGATAAGCTGCTTCCACCAAACCCAAGGATCTAGCCTCAGGGGAGAACACTGTAAGGAAAAGCTCTTTTGATAGATTTTCTTCAAAAGAGAAATTAATTCAAAGTCCATTTTTGGAGGTGTGCCACGCCTTCTACGGGCTTCAGATGAAGTTGTACCATGCCTCTGGAAGAAAAGCCAAGCTTTGAGCAATGCCCCACCACTTCTATTTGCAAGACAGAAATGTTTTACACTTGCCCAATAAAATCTCCCCTGAAATGAGAAAGCTCAGTGCACAGCACCACAAAGAGGAAAACCAGACTAAACCAGGCTTTAGCTCTGGGATAAAGCAGTTAACAGCTAGCACAAACTAATCCTGTACCTTTAAAACTGAGCAGTCACTCAGGAAAGCAAAAAAACAAGTTTTGAAAGCCACTGAAGGCTTCCTTCACATCTTGAGGCAGAAAGAAAGCAAGTCCGGGCTGTTATGGAATTCACGTTTGCATACTGCTGGTGATAATCTATGTGCATAGTTGGAAACAAAGCAAAGCAAGTTTTTAGTAGCAATTAGTAGCAGGAGTAGGGACAGACCCGCCTGAAGGAGTCAGAGAAATGCCAATACACGATGGCAGAACAACCTTGTAAGATGTGCAGCAGAATGATCCCAATATGACAGATCACATAAAAAGAAAATACTGCAGCTATAAACTTGGACACACAATGGCATCAGTTCAAGGAGGTAAACTGTGTCTTTAACACTGACAACTTTGACTCCAGGCAGCAGTTTTCCCTTGCACAGCAATTTGCAATGCAAAGCAAGCTACTTCCACTCTTACCAAGAAGAGTAATTCAGAAGCAAAAGGGGAGAGCAAAGTTGGGAAGGGTTGATTTGCTTATATACAGTTTTCTACAGGGTTGAGTTTCAATTCAGGCATGAAAGCAATATAGCATAGGGTCTGAAATAGTGTGTGAGAACTTGGGCAAGGAGAGGCGGGGGGAAAAAAAAAAAAAAAAAGAGGATTTAATCCACAAACCCCAGCCCCTTGCAAGGGAGTGATCTCCTGCTCCTTCCCCACATCTCTGAAAAACGCAATCCAGCTCTGATCAGCCACCACCACCCAGGTTCAGAGCTCTCCAGCTATGTTCTTCCTCTGCTCCAGCGAATGATGTGGCATGTGGGGCCCAACAACAGAACTATTAAAATCCCATCAAGGGGTAGGCAAGTGGTAGCCATATGCTAAACTGCTCAAGTGAAGAATAACCAGGGAAAAAAGCACAGCCAGGAAGTAAGTCCGCAAGCAGCTTCTTACCTGGTAGATAAGCTAGCAAAGTCTCCTCCATCTAGCAGCCTGATTTTGCAGAATAGAACCCCATTCACAAAGGGGACTGCAGTCAGCTCTTCTAGAGTGAAACTTGTCTGAAACTTGAATTTCTTCTTCTTCATCAAGAAAGCCATGGGCAAATTCAGCGTGGAAAGCCCAGGACTTCCAAACAAGACCAGGGAGGAGCGGCTCAAAACACACAGACAAGCAGAGGAACGGCACTCGTTCCAGAAGCGCAAGCAGGGAGTAAATTCCAGTTCAGTTACAACGACGGCCCAGCTTCAAACGCACAATTCTCTTCTCTTTGGTGGTCGGATCTGGCTGTGGGATCATTGCCACGGCAGACTTCAGGTGAGGAGGAAGATGTCAGATCAAATCTCTGCAACATCTCCAAGGGAAAAGGGAGGGAGAGAAGTTGTTCTCAGCTCCAGACCAGCAGGAGCTGTCCCAGTTAGAGGCTGCAGTGCTTCGCCTTCAGCACAACCCCTCCAGAAAGCATCTCTTGTGGGAAGTCATCTTGAGTCTCTGAAGAAGCCTCAAGTCTGCAGGCAGCACATTCAGAGAGCTTCCAGTTTCTATCTCCTCCTCTTGTGCAACTCCTTGATACAGGTCTTCGGGTCAGCCTTTGGGAGGGAAATGAGTAAATTAGTCCCAGCCAGTCTTGGGCTCCTCCTCCTCCTCTAAAACCTGTTTGGATGGGTAATATTCAGCCCAGACTCATACCAGTCTTAAGAGGTATTGCCCCAATTAGCCTGGCCCCAACATCCTCTTTCCCCTTTTTGCCTAGAGCAACCTTCACTGTTGTCATCCCCCTTGTAATTTGTTTTGCAAAGCAGCTAATAAAAATCTGCTCTATTTTCAGCCATCATTTTCAGAAGCAGTTTACAGAGCAAGATCAGTCTAACATGTAGTCTAACAAGAGTAAGCAAAAGCTGCCTCAAGAAATGCAAAAATCTGTTTCTTTTCTGTATTTCCGACCAGCCCTAAGTGTTAGCACCTGTATCTTATAAATGGAGAAAGCAGCACTGAGGAGAGAAAAAAAGCAGTCTGCTCCAGATTACACAGCGTAACAACCGAATCAGGTCATCTGGCTGTCCAATAGCGAGGCCCACCGAGTATTCTGCCTTCCCCCAGCACCAGGCCCACACCGAGCCGTGCCCCACACAATTCAGTTTTGGGGCTGAAGTCAGTAATTTCATTATACGTTTAAGCAACACCTAAGCCAGGGAGGCAAGAGCTGATTAGCATCTAAAAGGGACGAGGTTATGAACACCGGGCAGTAAACAATCCTCACCAATACTCAGAATTAATGACTGCAAACCAACGCGGGCAAATCCAGGCGGCTCTGTCCGCTGTGCCTGGGCCCGGGCACCTCCGCAGAGGCACAGCTCTCCTGCGGTGGCCAGGAGCAGAGCGAGGGGGCAGATTGGTGACTGCTCCGCACCACCAGCCCCCTCTGCCCCTGCGCTGAGCTGTCGCTAGGTCTCAGCCTGCCTTCTGGCCCCCCGGACTGTGCACCAAGATGCAGACAGGTCTCAGCCCACCTCTGGGCCCCGTGGACCACACACCAGGCTGCAGCGAGGTCGCAGCCCTGGGCCATGCACTGAGCTGTGGTCAGGTCTCAGCTCTCTAAGCCATGCACTGAGCAGTGGCCAGGTCTCAGCCTGCCTCCCGGCCCTGTGAACCACGGAGTGGACTGCAGCCAGGTCTCAGCCCCTCTCCCAGCCCCAAGGGTCACGCACTGGACCGTGGCCGGGCCACAGCCCGGCTCTGGCCCCACGAACCGCGCTCCGAGCTGCAGCCAAGTCTCAGCCCCTCTCCCAGCCCGTGCACCGAGCTGCAGCCAGGTCTCAGCCCCCCTCCCGGCCCCTCAATCACGAGTTGACCTACGGGAGGTCTCAGCCCGCTTCCCGGCCCTCTGCACCGACCTGCGACCCGGTCTCGGCCCGGTCCCTGCCCGGCCCTGCTCGCACCTCCTGCCCTCTCCTCGCACGGCCGCCACAGCCACCGCTGCTCCCCGCCACAGCCGCCTCTGCTAGCGCTACGCCAACTGCGGCCGCTACGCTAACGCCGCAGGCAGCCACAAGGCAGAGCAACCCCACCACGGCGCTTCGGGAATACCAACCCGACACTACGTAACCCCCCGCCCGCCTCCCCGGAGAGGGGGAGGGGAGCACGAGAGCGGCGCCACCCGATTGGGCAAGTAGCAAGGGGGCGGGCTCAGCGTAGCGAGACTTTGATTGGTTTCTCCGGCACGGGGCGGGGAAGAAAGCGTGGGGATTGGAGGCGGAGGCTGTCGGTTTAAGCAAGGCCCGCCCCTCCTGGCTGAGGGTGTGGGCGGGAAACTGGGGGCTCTGCGGCGGCCCCGGTGTCGCCTCCGCGGGGAGGGCGGCGGGAGCGCGGCCCAGCGTGGCTGTCCGGCCAGCCGTGTGGCTGCCGGGGAGGGTGGTCCCTCGGGCCTTCCCGCTCCCCCAGGATGTCCCAGAGCCCCTCCTCAGCCCGAGCAGCCCTGAGCTGGCACCAGAGTGTGTGGGGCTGAGGGGATGGCAGGCCTCTGCCCCTGGAGCCTGCAGTTGAGGTGTCCCAGCCTGGGCTGAGGCGATGGGAGAGGCAGCTCTGACAGACGTGGTCTTTATTGGTCCTCTTCAGCGCTGCCCCTCGACCAGCCCCCCCCTTGCCTTGTCCTTCTCCCTGTGCCTTCCCTGCCCCAGCACCTCCGGGTGACATCTCTTCCAACGGGTATGTCCCACGCGCTACAGGCGCGCTGCTCTTCGGGCAGCACCGCCTCACAAACGCAGTGGTATGGCCACCCCTGCGCCTCCGGGTACCACACAGCGGGTCAGGCTGACCGGCAGCGTCCAGGCTGGCTGTCCTAGAGCGGGAGGGAGGCCCTGGCAGGGCCAGGAGCTGGAGTCTCACGCTTCGTGTGTGAGATGTGGCAACCAGTTAAACACATCTGTTCGTCAAAATGGCTCCCTGTTATTATGTGCTGCTGCTGTGTCCCGTGCTATAGCTGGGATCCCTGGTTAGGCAGGATTCCATCGTTTAAGGACAAGGAGAACAAAATGTCACTCCTTGTCCTGAAGGAGTCTGCAATCATCAACATGATTTGCCTAGTTTTTAAAGTTAGGGATGTGCCTAAGAGTCTCTGTGGCAGAGAAGCTGAGGCTCATATGGTAGGGACTTTTCCCAAGGCTGATTTGCATGTCTGGCAAAGCTTGGATGAAAGCCTGGGAGTCCTCGCTCTCTTTGCCAGGCTTTGATGCCCAGACTCCTTGCCTTTAATCTTTGCCATCTATGCAGACAACATCAGAGCTATCAAATAATTCTACCACAATGTGAGTCTTTAAAAAAACAATGTGCTAGGAAAAGTACACAGTAACATACTTGGATAAAAGTTAAAAACTGGATTAAGCCAAATGCGTTGTTGATTCTTGCTTACCAGGTTAAGCAGATACACGGACTTTTGGCTGGGAAAACATTTCACATTGGTACAGTGCGACTATCGCAGGAGATATCAGTCTTCCCATAAAGCAGGGTTTGTCAAGGCTGCTTTTAAAGGTAGGGCTTGAATTGTTCCATCAATGGGTATCTGGTGATTTCAAGGCCTCGAGACATTGCTAGGGATGGGCTGGGGTTTTTTGCTTTCTGTTTCTCAGTTTATTGGGAAAGAGCTCAGCCTGCTAAATATTTAATATTTGCCAAGCTGGGATGTCTGAATGCTAGAAGCATCTGAAGAATCCATCCCAGTCCCTCACACTTTTCATTCCCTGAGCACCACTGACAGACGTGCGGATCTTTCGCTTCTGTCACTAGGTAAAGGACAAATGATCTCTCTGTTTGTGGTGTGGGAGGAGGCCGTGTGTTATCTGGTATGATTCACGCCGATAAATAACCTCCTCCTCGGACTTCTCTTGTTTATAGCAACAGCCCCAAATGCTAAAGTTTATGGAGATTTTAATCCTTGCTGTTCTCACGCATATTTACTCTGCAGTTTTATCAGAAACATCTTTTGAAAACCTCAGTGTTTTTATAATTAATTGAATAATGTGACTGATGTTAAAAATAAACGGATTTGGAAAACTGCCCACTGAGCTGCTGAGCAGTATGTAATATAGCAACCATAGCTGGATTCTCAGGGGTATGTATATTTTCCTAACAAATGCAGTCTCATGACTTAGAGATTAAATCTTTATTAGTTCTAAATTCACCCTGTTGATTTTTCTGTGTTTATGCTGCATAATTGTTTCTGGATGAATTGACATTTTTTAAAGGGACAGTGCTCCTCCGGACATGTGCCTCTGCTGATCTCAGAGTGGGTGAGTTTGTCTGAGCCCCACGGAGGCACCACAGAGGGGATGTGGGTGTCGGGTATCTCTATCCATCCACCATCCCACTGGTTTTATATTATTTTCCGATCCAGATCCAATCCATTCACTAAGGGGCCGTGTCTGTGAACAGGCCGCTCGGATATATACTGATTCTGCTTGCCCCAGACCCAAATGCCGTTGATTTCTCCTCTATGACCTTGGCCCCGCTGTGCCCACCTCACCCCTGCTCCATGAACCCCAGCCACGTCCCTGCCCCATGCTCTCCCTGACCTAAGCCTTTCCTGACGCAGATTCCCAGTGCAGCCAACACTTCCTTAACTTTTGCTGGCTCAGGGCATCGTCTTATCAGTCTGGGATAATTTATCAGTTTGGGCTCTGCAGTTAAGTCTGGGCCTCACCTCTGCTATCTCTGGAGGTGTGTCTGGCTGGCCAGGGCGGGGGTCTCTGCGCTCTGCTTGCCTCGGGCTGCGAGTGAGCGGAACAGAGATGGCTTGTCCTGCCTCCTCCCTCCCTGCTTCAAGGACTGGCATAAAGCAGCAGGGGAAACGCAAGGCAACGTAAATTCAGAAGGGACAAAACTCAGTGAGGTGACGGGAGATAGATTCTGTAATGCGTTTGGTGAGCCATCGAATCCTATCTCTTATCCCAGGGGAATCCCAGCTACACGAGCAAATCATCAAGCCCTGTAAACTACATCATCAGCATCTTCCTCTGGAAAACATCATCACGCTGATCCATTTGTCCTAGCAGCCAAATGATTAAAGTTTGAAAACTAAATTATACACGTTGCTGCAACAGCATAAACACAATAATGGCTCTCCTCTGTTACACCTGTAACCTCTGTTATAATAGCTTTAATGAGCTTTCAGCCTCATCATCCAAAAAGAAAAGATTATCACACGGCACTTTATTGCTACTAAGGTGTTCTTCGTGCTGCTGGTGGCCAAGCACCTGCAATGCACCCGCTCTGAGGAGCTGCGGGCCGGACACCTGCGGTGGGTGGGTGCCTTCCCCCGAGCTGGGGGGCTGACCCAGGCTGGGAAGCTCCCAAAATGGGGCAGGGGGTTCAGGCCCCCGGCGTGGGACACCGCAGTGGCGTGAGCCCCGACTGTAGCGGGCAGGCTGCTGGAAACCCTGTGAGGGGAACGGGCACATACCCCCATGACATAGCATTATCCTGTGGTGTGGAGTTACTCCAAGCTTGCGTCTTCTCAGCTTAATTTAATAACAGGCTGTGAGCTCTACTTTGATCTGCTTGTGTTTTTCATTAGTTCCATATTTAACTGAACTCATCATCATAAATGCCAGGAACTGTTTCACTTTCTGTGCCAGGCTGGGTTTCCTGTTGGACATGCAAAGGACACACCTGCACGGTGGGTTTCTGGCCTGCCAGGACGGGGGATCCTGTTATTGACAGAGACAAAGGGAGCACAGGAATCTGGAGCTGGTGGATTCCTTTCCCCAAACATGTGGCCAGACCTGAAAATCCAGCTGCCTGGCTTTTTTGTTTACTGGTCTGCTCCAGTGTGTCCTGGGAATGTGTGGCAGGACTCTCCGCTTCTTTCCAGGAGGCCTCACCATACAACCACCGGAGCTGGTTTGCCCCTTTCAAAATCTGCAGACTGGAACCCATTTTGCCTCGAGGCTTGTTGTGTTTATTAAGCATTATCCTGTGTCTATCCCAGGTGTCGCCTTCAGCGTTCTACCAGGTTGAGAGACTTGCTGGCCGTGGGCTCTCCCACTGGTTCTGTGCTTCTGGCTGCAGCCCCACAAATGCCGCTGTTACCCCAAATGCAGCAACTGTACGTCTGTGGTTCTCACTTGACACAGCAATCTCTAATTCGGGATCCCAGGCCGTAGAGGTATCAGGAACTGTCGCTGCTGGGGCTGGGACTCAAGGGCTGGTGAGCCCAGTTGGCAGGGGATGTGGGCTTTATTCCTGCTCGCAAAATGCAGCCTGGAAGCTGTGCTGATCATTTGTGTGAAGCTTTCTGTCAGATGCTTGCAAGAAAGACAAAGAATTTTAAATGCTTCAATTTTCATACTTAATAGACCACACTTGTGCTGACAGTACCTGCTGGCAATAACCTCTCAGATGGCAACTGGAAAAAAAAACCCCAGAAGAGTTCTTTGCCAAAACAGGCTTGACAAACTTTAAAAACATGCTGGAAGAGGTAAAGGTAATTTGGGTGAGTATGCAGGTGATATAATTCTGTCCCTCGGCAGCGATCTGCTCCCAGAACTGCGATGTAGCTATGGCAGGGCACTGTACTTGTGGGATGCTGACATATTTATGTGTGGTCTTCTAAAAAATCTTAAAACCTGTCTCTTCGCTTATAATTAAAGAATTCATGTGTTTTTTTATCTTGTGCCTGCCCGTTCAGTTCTGCAGTGAACTCATCCCAAAGACAGATGTGAGCTCCTAATATCTCGGTGTCCACTGCCCGTGTTTGAGGGAAGCAGGGGGACCCGGTTTGTGCCCCCAGGCACCCTGGTTTTTCTAGGGGTACTGGTGTTCCTCCTTGCTGGGCTCTGCCCATTGAATTTCTTCCTCTCCGGGCTCTCAGTCCTGAAAAGATTCATCAGTGAGAGAAGCAAGCAGGATCACAAAAGGTCTGGACGACAAGCGTCATTTCTGGGACCATCCTGCCAGGGCCCTGCAGTGCTGCAGCTCAGGATCCCCCGCCTTGCCCCGTTGCGCAGTGCCATCTCCTGGAAAGCCGTGCCTGAGCCGCACACATCACAAGCAGACTTTTGCTCCTGCAGCAGCCAGGGATGCTGCAGGCCGCTTGGCCGCTGCCTCTGATTGCCATGAAGATTATCTTCTGACCCCCCAAGAGTCCCTCACCAAACTTCTCTTCCTCTGGCAGGTACGAAGGACGCTGCTCGCTGCCCGGCTGCTCGCCCTCACCTCCAAGGTACCCTGCAGCAGAACATCCCTGTGTAGCTCTTTCCCGCTCTGGATGCTGAATACAAATCTCTAGGTACAAAGAGAACAGTAGAGGAGCACAAATTAGCATCTACAGATGTTACCCCTCAGCTTTTGTTCTCCTTGGGCACCAGTTCCCTGTTCAGTTGAATGCCCTGCCTATCCACATTTGCCCTGTGAGTGCCCTGTTTACCTCTTCCTCCTGGTTTTGACTCTAAGGGACACATTTTCTCTCTTTCTCCCTAAGCCTGATGACCTCGTCATGAGCAACAACCAAGCCCCTCATCACAGTGCTCACCCTATATTTAAAATGTTGCTACATCTTTTTAATGAGACAAAAATGTGTACGCGGAACTTGCACCTGAATGCTGGCTGGCTTGACTAAGCTCTATATTTATCCTGAAAAGACAAGAAAAATGGGTGGTTCCAAGGGCAACACGCTTCCTCCTACGAAACAGTAACATAGCTTAAGTGCTTAGTCGCTGAAAAAATGCACACTGCAATTTAAAGCCAAAGGCTGGTACTTCATCCATCATTTTAGGCTATTGTGGCATCTTCTGAGCAGTTGGGAGATTACTTCAGTAATCTGTCATACACAATGAAATAACTAGTGCTCCAAGGTAAGGCTGTAAAAGCTGTTATTTGAAAAAGACCATAATTATGTAAATACAAGGCCACAAAGTTCACAAAGAAGAGAAAAAGCTGCCGTGACTCGTGGCTGTTCGCAGTTTTCTTTGGCTCTTTCTCAGCGAGGATTCTGTGCTGCAAACTTGTCTTTGCCCCGGAGCGTACCGATGAACTCAAAGAGCCTGTTTACCAAAAAACATATTTTTTATTAAAATTCATATTTGTAAAGGAGAGATCATTACACAAATGAGGTAAACCAACACATATGACATAGTTTTCACTTTAAAAATAAATTTCAATTGAGCAATTGATTTGATTCCATGAAGTCTGAGAGGCAGAGTCAGGCGAGCGTTACTCATGTGGCGAGCTGCTGGACAAGGCGGAGAGACGCAGCTGATGCTGCCCTGACTCAGCACAGGGATGTCAGTGCCAAAGGGTCGGAGTCCTCCAGGGGCCAAACCCTTCTCAGCGCTGTCCTTTTGTCCTTTTCTCCCGTCAGACTTGCAGACCAGAGGAAATGGGTAAAGGCCAGGGACAGGCAGCAGTAGCCTCTTCACTTACTGCTCTAACCAGGGGGCCCCCACCAGCATCCCCCCATAAAAGGCTGTGTAAAAAGTTTAATTTGATTGTGCAAATTCACTCCTTCATCAGCCGTCGCTCACCACGTCTCAGCCCTAAAGGAGACTTAACAGCAAGGAAATACCAGCTCTGAAAAAGTTCCATTTCAAAATAACATCTGGCAAGCAACAAGCCTGTTAAATGTGACACACTTTGCAAGGTACAGGGAGAAGACAACTTACGCTTCCTTCTTTTTTTTTTTTTTTAAGTTTGTTTCCATGCATGTACAAGTGGAGCTTTTAGTCTAAAAGTTCATGAAGTTACTGCAAGTTTGTGAGAATCATGTTCACCGTCCTGTGAAATTAAGCTTTCCCATTGAGGACCAAGCCCCACAGCCTGAACACCTCACAGAAAAGTGGCTGCAAACGTTGTTTCACCCTGTATAATGGTAAGAAAATAGTGAGGTGAACCTCAGACCCGTTTCTCAGAATGCCACTCGAAGCCAGCTAGCAGACTAACACAGAACAGCTGTACTCGCCTCCAGCTCCTAGCAAGTACAGAACAAATACCACCACCACCAGCAGAACCGAGTGATGCTCCAAAATTCACTCCACTAAATCAGTGCCTCACAAACTCCTAAATGTTGGGAATTGCTGCGCGGCTGAAGCTCTGCAGTCCAAGTCCACTTTGATGGGTGAAGGTGTTATGGAGGTGACAAGCTATGCAGAGGAGACGGAGTTTCACCTGTTACACCCACTGAGTGAAACTCATCCAGGCCCTTGTGTATTAACTACGCTGAGACAGGTAATACATTGCTTCCGATACGTGTCCCAGGGCAGTATCTGGTAACCAAGATATAAAATTTTCATCACATCTGCCAAGTTTATAGTGAAATTTCATGACCGCACGCAGATACAACATGAGGTGAATGAACTATTTCAATTCCATTTATCTCCTCAGGGGATGTGCGTGAGATTTAAACTGCATGTAGGCTTGGTGCTGGTCTGCATGGGCTGGATGTCACGCTGCAAGAGCAGTATCTGTAACTCTCAGTGCAGACAGAAGGTTGTACCACATCCAGTACCATGTTTCCAGTAAATGCTTTCAGCAAGAGACAGAAATGCATTCACTACCGCGCACTACAGTTTGTGATAACTGTAGCCTGGCAGCTGCAGCACTGTGATATCGCAACAAGGCTCTCCACGTTAGAAGTCAGCTAAAGGCTATAGATCTTGAGAGAGAGAAAGAAAGAGAGAGGTGTCATACTTAGGAGAGTTTTTTCCAAACAGAAATAAAAAAATAACTGGTTTTTTTAATAAATCTATTGTTTGAGGGACTAAAGCAACCAATGTTAAGTTCCTGGTTTATTACACATCCTGCTACGGCTCTGTAGGACGAGTCTGAAAAGGCAGATTAGCATAAGATTAGCAGAGAAAGAAAGCTGTTTAGGCTCAGCAAGACTCCAAGGCAGCCATTTCACACTGACAAGAGCTAGCGCCCCTCACTCCTGTGTCCACTGGCAGCATGGGCAGGTTTTTTCCAAGAAAGACATTCCACTACTGTTTCTTTCACTGGATCATGCCATCTTGCTGCCCTGTCTGGCTGGGGTCAGCGGTGACCGATGGACTGGGTGTATTGCTCTGCAAAAATCGACGGAAGTCCTTAATCATGGGGCGGAGGACCTGGATGAGGGCACTCAGTGCCGCCTGTGTTCCTTCCATGGCTTGTGCCTGTCGCTCCTGGGCGCACGCCTGCACCTCCTGGGAGCGCCGAATCATCTGAAGCAAGTCATTCTGCTGCTCCAGGTGCTGGGCGATCTCCTTCACGTGCAAGTTGGTCACTCGCTGCTCCTGCAAGAGCTTGGCTGAGTTCAGAGCAATTCGGCTTTTCAGCTCCTGGGGTTTCGCAGACACTTCGTGTTGATGCGCCATCATCTCCAAGGGTGCTTCGGCCGTGACGGTGGTGGGGGCTTCTGTTGTGCAGTACTCCACAACTCCGTCCTCCAGACTGTGGTAGGTCGTCTCTGCAGGAACTGAGAACAAAGGACAGAAAGGGGGTAAGAAGTAGCTGCAATACGGGGATTTTTATCTACAGGACTATTCAATGAATATCACAGGAATACTGCCTGTTCAGTGAGATAACATACAATGAACAGCCATGCACAAAATGACCTATTTAAGTCTACTCCACCCTCATTCGAGCTTCCTTTTAGGCTATACAGTCCAAAGGAATAGGGCATGCCTTATCTGTCTAGACAAAATAATTTCTCAACCTCCAGTCCAGCGCAGAAAAATCTTTCCAAGCAGCATTAACCAAGTGACATAAGGGCAAAGACAAGACCCAGAACGGCACTTGTCAGAAGGACAGCTGCTCTTTGGGGCAGACTGGGAGATCAGCCTTGGAGATGTTTCTCCCCCTGCTTTTGTCCCCAGACAGGGGGACTGAACAATCTGCAAGGCGCAAAGGATACTTGCTTCCCTTGTTTTTAAGGCTGAGCCCAGCTATCAAGACTGACTTTCAGTACGTGCGTATCTTGCAGCCGCCCCTTACAGCACGAGGACATATTGGGAATGGCATTTTCATTACAGAGATGTGGGGGGTTCTTTTTGCTGGGGCTTTCCCTGCACAGGGCTCAGGGCCTCCTCATGGGTGGGTGTCAAGGCCCCCTGTATGATCTTCCAATTCAGAATAGAGCATCTGCAGCCGGCGCAGCACTCACTCTGGGTCAGGGTGACCGTGGTGGCTGACGCGGTGATGGGTATCTCGGTACCGTCACCCGTGCTGCAGTCCCCACTCGGCAAACTGATGATGGTGGCTTCTCCCAGCAAGTTGCAGATGCGTTGCTGCATGGGGGTGAGGATAACCGGGGCGGTCGCAGCGCCCGTTGGGTCTTCGCTCTCTGGCCCGTTGCCGTTGCCGTTCTGGCTCTCGCCTCCCCCTTCCATGGCAGCCCGGACTTGGGCCACTTTGCGTCGCACCTCGGTCTTGAGGTCGGACCATTTCTTCTTGACCTCGGGCAGCTCGCGGTGGCAGGTGGCAACGGCATTGACGCGGCGCAGGATGTCATGCCAGGCGGCGGCCTTGGCGGCCAGGGGCACGCCTGCGTTGAAGTGGTTGATGAGGAGGTGCTTGCCTCGCTCTAGCTCCTCCACGATGATCTCCACCTCCCGCTCCGAGAAGTTCATCTTCCGCTTCTTGGCCGGGGGCGCCGGGGGCGACGCCATGGCCATGAGGGGCACGGAGGAGGGGGCACTAGGGGACACCTGCAGGCCAGGGGGGCCTGGCCGGGCCCAGGGGGCCCTGGGGGAGGCTGGGCAGGGCCGAAGGGCGGCAGGGCCTCCCCAGGCCTGCTCACCCCCGGGGCCGGGGACAACAGGGGGGCCCCGAGGCCCCGCAGGGCCCGGAGGTGTCCGTCCCCCCCCGCTCCCCCCTTGGCACCGCCAACGATACGCAAATTGCGTACCGCAGCCACCCAGCAAACCCCGCTTAACAGCCTCCACCCTGCGACACTGGCGTAATGGCTTCCAGAATCAGCCCCCTTTCTTGCCTCTTCTGATTGGGCAGCTCGTCTGCCCGTCAGGCGGAGATCTCGCCTCCCGCCGTCAGCGCCGCGCTATCATTGGCCAGTCTCGCTGCCCATCGGGGGGCCAAGAGACGGCCCCGCCTGGCCGCTTGTCTCAGGCCACTGGGCCTGCGTGAGGCCTGTGAGCGGCTGGGCCCGCCCATGAATTTCCCCGCTCTAATTCCATTGGGCATTTCTCACATCCATCAACACGGAGCGCCCCCTGCTCTGGAAGCTACCGGATACGTGCCACATCCGTCAAGCTCAAACTGACTCCCGGTTCCTGATCTGATTGGAGATGTGGTAGCTTTATCCCCGCCTCTCCCCGGGGATTTAACCAATGGGAGTTGGATCCAGGCGCTCGTACCGCCCCCTTCCGCCCCGGGCGGTGTTTCCTTCCGATTGGTGCAGGGGAAGGCGTCCCTCTGACGTCAGTGCCCGCCCACTCGCGGGCTCGCGTGGAGGCCGGGGGTGCGCGCGGGGGCGTGTTGGCTGACGCCAGCGCGCGGGCCGCCGCCATTGGTCGGCGCGGAGCGTCACGTGGTGGCCGCGGCGTGTGGCGCGAAGGCGGAAGCGCTCCGTGTCGGTCCCTCGCGGCGGAAGCGCCGCCATTTGCCGGTGTCGGCGCGTGTGAGGAGCGGGCGGGCGGCGGGAGGATGCCGGGGGCGCGGCGCTCGCTGGCCTCCCCGGTGGTGAGCGGCGTGCTCTGTCCCTGCGGCTCCCCGCGGGCCGCCGGCGCGGCGACCGGCCCGGGGGCGGAGGGCGGTGGCGGGAGCGCGGGACCCTGCGGGCGGTCTCTGTGTGAGGCCTCCGAGCAGGACCGGCGCCTCCGCGCCCTATTCCAGAAGCTGGACGTGAACCGCGACGGCGCGCTCTGCATCCACGACCTGGCCGTGGGCCTGGGCCGCCTCGGGCTGCACCGCACCGAGCTGGACCTTCTGGTGAGCGGCGGGGGGCGGGCGGGGCGGCAGGGCTTGACCCGATGGGGCCCAGCCGGGCTGGGCTCCGGACCTGCGTTGCTGGGGGGTGAGGAAGGGTCTGGCCGCCCTCCTCATCCCGTGTCCGCCCCGCAGCGCGGGTCTGTCCCTGGATCCCGGCTCCGTGCCGCGGAGCTCCCCCGGCTCCGCCGTTCTCGGGAGCGGGACGTGGGCTCTGAAGACCCGGTAACTGTGCCCCGGCCGGGGCAGAGACCCGCCAGGTTAGTTGGTGATAGTGGGCACCTGCTTGTTGCATGCCGGCGCTTGTATCCAGTTACCTTCCTGATGCGTAGCCGGGAGGACCCTGAGAGAGCGCAGGCGTTTGTGTGGTGGGAGATGCCGCTGCTCCGCTCCCGAGAGAGCGTTTAAGCATTTCTAGGTACTTGCCTAAAATCAGCCCTGCTGACTTGAACACTAAACCCGGAGGAATCTGCTTGCTTACTACCTGTAGGCACGTGCAGCATTAACTGTGGGAATTTAGGATTGAAAACTTACTGCTTGGGCAGGAAGCACTATAAAGAAAATCCTCTTTCTCCAGGTCCAGGGACTAGGAAGCTTGCATGTTTACTTAAATTTGTAAAAGGTTTTTTGGAAGGGATAGATGCAGTCAGGTTGTCGTGCAGTTTTCATTGCATCATTGCACTTCCTCATGTTAGTCTTTGGCACCATGTTGCTACTCAGGTTTCTTGCCCAAGATGGCTTATACATGCTAAACTCAATTATCTATTTTAAGGGGTTTGAAATATCTTAAAATGTGGGAAGGCTGCTGTATTTGTACGGTTTGCCTGTGGAGGATATGAAATGTGCAGCTCACTGGCTTTCTACTTCAGTATTGGGAGCTGTGCCCTTTTGTGGTCACACAGCTCTTTGTGTGATGCTGTACACTGACGATTCTAGGCTTCAAGGTTCAACGTGATGTTGCTCTATTTAACTGTAATTAGTGCAATTTACATCTGCATGAATCTGAGTAATGGGCTTGTCCTCAGTGCACAGTTTGTTCCTGCCTAGTCTCTTGTATTTTATATGCAGGACCATAAAAAGCTGAGTATCTTGGGAGGATGGGAGATAAACACATGGGTGCAGTCGGGGATGTGCCATCTCAGAGTGCCTCAATCCTGCAGGAAGGAAGAAGAGTTTAAGGATAACTTCTGAGTCACTGAAAAGACATCTAATTTAAGTGACAGTTCCTATTCTCTCCCAGTTCTGGGAGTGGTGCCCCAGTTTGAGTGCTTTAATTGCATGTATTCATCCTTTCCAGAGTTTTTAGTTCCTTTCTGACTTTGAATCTCCAACATCTTAACTTCTAACATGTCTTTTTGGTTGGCATCTTTGTTGCTGCTGTAATGTGTGAGAATTCTTCTGTGGTGTGAGGATCTTGTGAGTGGTTTAGCTGTGCAGTTTCTAAAAATAACGATAGTGCCATGGCGATTTTCTGCTGTGTGCATTTTGGTAATGAAATCTGATTATACCATATAAATCACCTGTGCATGCCCTGTGAAATGCTGACCTGCTGCCACCCGTGGGTGCCGAATCCTTTACCTCTGGCAAAAGTCCCTCATTCGTCAGAGCGCTCTGTGCTTACGCCTGCATGCCTGTCTCGGTTTGCATTCCCTTTTTCTCCTGGGCACGTTACTCAATCCAGCCTGACATTCTCCAGGCTAGCAGGATGCACCATGAAACAAAATGCGTTTTTACTTCCCAGCAGATAGCTTCTTTGCTTGCCACGCTGTGGGAGCGGCAGAGAAGAACGTTCTGCAGGGACTGGAACTGCTCTGTCGGAGGGAAGCACTGTCTGGATGCTGCTTAACAATCCTGTCTTTCTGCTGAAGCCCTTGTCTGTCAGTATTGTTCCTCAGCTCTTCACTTCCTCTGCCTACTCTTCCGCCGTGCAGGAAGCGGCTGGTTAGATGAATAGAGTTTGCAAAGCATTGTTAGTACTGCAGAGCATCCCCTTCAGCGGTGTAAAAAGCGTCCGTTAAGAACGGGGATGCAGAGTTCAAAACTCTTAAGTTCCAGTTAAACATGTGGGAACAGTCCTCGGAGAGCTGGTTAGAAAACTTCCGCGTGGTGTAATTTTTAGGAAAATAAAATAAACTTCCTGTTTCCCAGGCAGTTCTATTAATAAGCCCTTCTTTTTTCTGCCCCATCGTTAGCTAATAACGGCAACTGGGTGCTTGGGGTAACTAATATGAAGTCACACTCAAGAAAAGTGCTTAAGCATCAAGATGAAAACCTTTTTGATGTATTGGACATGGTGTTTGGAGACTGATTTAGGCATAAATCACATGAATTGCTTGTGATTAGTAAATTACTTGGTGGCTCCGGTGCATTTTATTTTTCCTTCCATGCAACGGTACATTTGATATGGGAGTTGCCTTCTAACGCTTGGGAGACAGACGGAGAAAATATTAGTCTCCTAATGTGAGGTTATCACCAATCTTAGCTGAATGTTGCTAATCTCTTTGCGTCAGGAGGCTAAAAGGCCTTGTAACAATAATAGTTTTGGGCTGCAACTTGAAAAGAAAATGAACAATGTTTTGGCTCTAATGCTTGAGAGCTCTTACTGAGATAAAACCCTTTGTAGCATTCTTGGAAAATTGCTGCCTTCTGTTTTAGAGGTGGCCTTCTGTGGTGGGGGAGAGAAGGGGTTGTACTTGGATGTCCTTTGAGGTGGAATTTGCTTATGTAAACGTTGGATTTTTTTCACCCATGCTGTTATCTTTAAACCATTTGACAAATACAGTGTGCCAAGTCAGTGAGCCTTCTAAAGAAATGCTTGTTTGTGCTGGTTAGCATGAAGCAATTCACATACTTCACTTTGCTTGAGCAGTAAAGTGATAACCATGTGAAGAATTTTTTAAAGGCTTTCTTGTTCTACTGTGTAAAGGGATAGTCTTTTGCTGCTAAACTACATCTACCTCTGGAGTAGTCAATCTCCTGTTATTACTACTTTCTGACTTCCCTCATGAAAATATTTGTGTAGACTTACGGAACTGGAAGTACACACTTCATGGAAATAGAGACAGTTGAACCAGAATGATGTTTTCTACTTTGTATCTGGAGATGATGCATTGTTGAAAGGACATGTGATGGTAGTATTTGTGTATTTGCCAATATAACTGTTTTCCTACTGATCCCAATTAACTACAGGGCTGGAGGATCTCTGCTGCTGAAGTTCCAGACAGTTTGAACTGGTGGAATTAATCCCAGCTGCCTAGAGACAGACTGAAGTGGTAAACTTTGTCTGCAGCTACCTCTTCTGTGGTGGTGCTGAGCATCTTCTGCTGGACTAATTCTCTCAGCTTTAAGAAACAGAGCAGACATAACCCTTGTCTCTTTTCAGTTACAAGTGTCTGGTTGACTCTGCTGTAATGATGATGTCCTCCTTGGCCTTGTGATACTTTCTTCTCCAAAGTTCATCTGTGTGACTGCCTATTGCTCCTCGGTATCAGCTTCCTCACGTGAAACTACATCAGCCCCCATTCTGCTGAAATCTTCCCATCTGCTTTCATCACTTATTTCTTAGCCTGGTATCTTCTCTTTGATCTCCTAAGTTCTGGCTGTCCACACTCCCACACAAATTCTGTTGTTCACTTTTCACGTGTACCAAAGAGCGTAACTGCACTGCTGCAGCTGGACTCTGCAGCGTTTGCTTTGCTTCAGGCCTCTCCTCTGAATGATTTTGCTTTTTAGGTGCATCTCTGGACTCTTGCAGCCGTCAGAGAACACTGTGTCCATGCTGCTCGGGGACAGTTGATCACTTAGTTCTTTCGGAAGTGCCTCCATGGATGGATTGAGAAACTTTCTATTGTAGCACTTGAAATCATAAATAAGTTTAATCTTATTTCTGATCAATATTTTATCTTCTGTCATGATGTCATTTAATTCTTAATTTCAGATTCTATTTCTGTAACTATTTTACTCTCCAAGACTTTTGAATACTCTGTATTATACTGTGCATAATGTACTAAAATTCTCAGCAACTGTAAGGTGCAGAGGAAGCAGGGGAATCTCTTCTGTGTGAGGCTTTCACCTGTTTTCCATTCACAGTCATTTGGAAAAGGAGGATCTGAGTTTTTATTGTGTTGCAGAAGTCTGTTTATGATAAAAAGAGAGAAATTCTAATACTGTTCTGTAATCTAGACTGGAATATCTCTCCAAACCTATGTACATTTAGATACAACATCTTCATGGTTTGTGTGTCTTGTGTCCTGCTGGGGCAGTTGTGGAGCTTTTAGCCAGGCTTTGGTAATCTGTCATGAAGGGTTGAGCAACACAAATTGTATCAAACAAATGAAGCAGTGTTACAGTTTGAAATTCCAGTTGATACCCTTCCTTCTGCTGAAAGGTATTTGCCAACAGCTTCTCAATCACCCATCTCCTGACTAATCCCAAAGGACAAATGTGGATACCCTGAGCCAGTTTAACACAAGGTGAAACTGCTTTCAAGAATGTGTTAAATAACTCCACGCATTTATGTATAATGTGCATTAGAATAGCAAGCAAAAAAGATTGTATTTGCTGGGTCTGTAGGGAGTGGAGGCCTGTTCTTGCTTTTTATAAATTGTAAAATGTGTGGTTTGATGAAGGTCCTGTTCTCATGCACTTGGGAAATCTGGTGCAAGAGTAGAACTGTAGGTCAATGATTTAGTCATAGATAAAGCCTTTCAAGCTGTGGGAAGTGGATGAGTTGGTGTGAATTCTGGGTTCTGTTACCTTCTCTGATTTAGGCATGCTGAAGACGCAAATGAACTCTTTGTAATCAATCAAATTGGTTCTTGACAGCCGCTGCAAAGACTGAGAAATACAGAGATTGGCTTTGGCACAAGGAAACTTCTCAGTGCAGTGTCAGTTATTAATAGACTTGGCCAGCAACCTCCTAAAGCGAGAGCTTTGCTGGGCTGGAGGGTGCGCTGTGACAATGAATGTCAGGGAGACTGGCTGGCACGCTGGCTGCCTGCCTCTGTCACTCTGCCTGGACCCAGAGGTCACACGGGGAGGGCAGGAGGAGAGGGATGCTGGAGACCAGGCAACCTCTCAAAAGTCTTTACTCAGACTTGGTCTTTGGTCATCAGACCTGCCTTAGTGTGATTAATGTATTAAACTGGTGGTGTGTGTCCACTCAGTGTTCAAAGGGGTAGATTGGAAGTGAGTTTTCAGATGTAAATACATACAAGAGAAACTTGCTCTTGCATAAGCTTACCTTGCGTATAAACAAACAATTGTGGATTAGGCAAGTGTTGCTTTATGTTCATGTACGTACAGGACCAGGTATGTAACTCTTGAGAGATGCAATCTTGGGATGTTCTTCCATGATCATTTTTTGCCCTGCCTTGCAGGAAATTGGAGAAGCCTGGTGGTTCTCAGGTTTATTTAGCAGAGACCTTTGTCCTATTTGCAGAGTGATAATGAATGAAGGATACTGGCTGACTTCTGTGGGATGTGGATGCAACTTTTGACTTGAGCATATCAATTGTAACTGTTGATGTTATGTGAGAGTCTCTCTTTGCAGAAAGGCAGCCTGCATGTCACTGACATGGTCTCTCACCCTTCTGTTTTCGGCGGGATGGGATGTATTCTGAACTCTGTAGTGAAGTGAATGCCTGTAGGATCCCCAGAGCCTGAGTGAAATGAAACAACAAAACTGATCCAAGGCAACTGATTGTGCCTTTGGAGAATATGCAGCAGGGTTTTGGTCTTTCAACACGTTCTGTGGGACATTATTTGGTGACCAGGGCTAGATGCCTTGGTAAGTAGTGGAAAGTGTCTCCTTATCCTCATCCGCATTGGATTATTAGTCAGATTACTGAGATAAGGGCAGAAAAAAACCTCCAGGACTTCAGTATACTTGTTCTTTCTTTTAATTTTTTTTTAAAAGAAACTATACCCGTGATGAATCTGGTTGAATATTGAGCAGAAGCCTTAAATGGTTGACAACTGTTAATAAAATGACATCAAAGCCATAACAAGGACTCGGTCTCCTGTTTGAGAGCCCTACAAAACGGTGATGCTGCAGTTCTGTGCTCTCTGTTGCATATATTATAACATGATATGGTGTTGGGAGGAGGAGCAGGGGGAGGGATTTTTTTTCTTCTAGACCTACTTGTAGCAAATGGTAAATGAGCCTTTGTTCTTGTTCATGTCCTGTTGCTATATTTGTCCCTCTGAATGTGGGACATGAGAGCACTTTAATGATGCCCCAGACTTTGTCTCAGGTGGAGAAGCGTAGCTGTGATAACTAGTGTCAGTGTGGAAAGGCAGCGGAGACGTCTTAGTTTTTCGAAGTCATACGTAAGCGAGCTGCAGGGGAGCTTCTGGCAGTTAAAGTGGCTTACAGTGGAGAATTCTGCTGTAAGAGAAATTGTTGAAATTTTTAGATCATGAGTTGCTTGGAAAGGCAAAGCTGTTTGGTATGTGAATCTACATTGCTTAGCCTGAGAGAACAGGGGCTGTGTGAGAGCAAGCCTGGGCCCGGGCTGCTGGGGGGCCATCGTTTCTCCACTAGCTATATTCCTGGTTAATTTTCCAGTGCAGCGAGAAGTTGACTTTCTAATTTCTGAGTACTGAGGATGCCCTTTCTCTTGGTCAATCCCTGGTTCTTCATGTGATATGATATGACCTTGGTGGAACTCGCTGTTCTGGGCAATGGCTGTGTATTTCCCCCGTCCTGGCCAGCGCTCTCTGTGTTTGGCACTGGTCCCCGGTTGCCTTAATATATCGACTAGAATAGCTGATCACTTGTGCCAGGTTTCCTATAACGAGGTGACCTGGGTTTCTTTGTAGTGTTCACTGAACTATGCTGTGTCACCTTAATATATTAATGTAGTTGAATGTCACTAGACAGTTTAATTATTTAAGCAGCAGTGGCCAAGACGTTTAGATTTTATGGCGTGGTGCGAGAAGCGCTGTGCAGGGTTTGGCTTTCTAAAAAGTGAGAAGTACTTACGTTTTCATCTTTCAGAAATTACATTTGAAAAGATAAGAGGTAGTTGAAGGAGTCATGGTGGCCCATCCCAGCTGGGGCAGGCTGGGTGCTATCTCTGGGTGGCACACGAGTAGGCAGTGCTCCTCGGGGTGCTTCCAGGAGAGCGCCCGAAGGAGATGAGTCACTGCTGATTCCTGTGGGGTCACTTAAGGAACTGGAGACGGCGACCGCAGTGGCAGCTCTTCCTGCGCCGCGGAGGAGGAGAAGGGTCATTGCTCCAAGCACAGCTCCTTTTCCCTCTGCCCCCTTTTCTTTTCACCCTCCCTCCTGCATTTTTTATGTGTTAGCTAGTTGTCTGGTGATGAGGCTCAGATTGTTGCTGGAAAATGCTGTGCACTTACTCAGAAGTCTTCTAGAAGCCATCTTAAAGCAAATGGTCTGAATCTGAATTACTGCCTGGTACTACCAGGCTGGAAAGAGCAAATGCCTGTTTGAAAACTGGAGTTACAGACTTAGCAGGTACTAAAAAGTGGCCTGCATGATGTGGCTGAAGAGGATACAAGATACCTTGAGCTTTTGGCTTAAAACAGAACATCCTTCTGACAGCTTGCAGTACTGAGGAAAATACTGTTTTAATTAAGCAAAGCACGTCACTGTCTTGCTCTTCCCTTTCTCCTTTGTCTCCGTTTGGATAGATTACATGACTTTATTGTCAGCTTCTCCTCTGGCTATCTAATGACTATCCATTTGGATGGTGTAGGACTCTGAGGCCAGCTGCCACAGGCGCCTTTGGTCTCCGGTGACTGGTGTGCTGGCTGAGAGCCAGTTTTCAGATCAGTCCTGGTGCTTTTCTGCCTTCAAAATCCTGGGCTTGGTTCATGGAAACAGCTGGAATTGGAGGGCTTATGGTCTCCTAATGAAGCCTAGGTCAGGAAAGCTGTTTCACTGTGGCCTAGGTGTTTGTTCATGATTTCTAGAAAAAGTGAATTTTTGTTCCTCCTCCATTCCTTTGTGTCGCTGTTCAGGCTGGACCTGTGGTATTTATTGAATCTTTTCTTATGTGTGAATGATTGGCTTCGTGGTGGTGTTGGTCGGGTAATACTTCCCTACAAATTCCCTGTAGGAGAGCAGTTGTCTTGCCTCTAGCAATAATCATCTTGCCGTTACTAGGTTTATTATTCTGACCTAATAAAATTCCCCACTTGGTAAAAGAAATGCTTTTTTTCTAAATATGATTAGAAAAGTCTGTCTGTTCTGAAGGAGCTGTGTGGATTAGTGCGGTGGCAGAATTCCTCTGAGGTTTTCTTTAGCGAGGACAAAGGCCAAGGAAGCATTGCTGAGTGTCTGCTTTAATTGCACCCCAGGCATGTAATTTCTTGCACAAATTATTATTTTACTATGGGATGTCTGCATGAACAAAGGAAGATTGGGTCCCTGCCATGCACACACCACTAAAGCTAATAAATACTATGCAGAGAAACTGTAAGCAATAGTGTCGGGTAACATCAGCTGGTTTAATGGGTCCTTGTGAGTAGCAGCCCAGTATTAAGTGACCACTGAGGACAAATCTAACGTCCCACTCAAGTGTCTTGCCTTCTGTTTTGTGGCTTGTAGCTCTGTGAGTGGTGGGGCCGGTGTGCCTGCTGCTGCCACAGGCAGCTCTGATGCCGTTGCCACAGGCAGTCACACTTTTTTGCACCCCATCCATGAGTAGCCTCAACTGGTTACCCCAGCAGAAAGCTCTGTAACTTTTGGCTGGGTTAATGAGGTTGTTGGAGGAGCATATGGGAGCAAGGTAAATGCAGAGCTGATGTGGATGTGTGAGACGACCTCTTTTAGAGGCAGTAAGCTTCAGACCAGTTTCTTGTGAAACGACAGCTTTAGGCTAATAGAAGCTGATTTTGAAGAACGTTTCCCAGTTCAGAAAATCTGCTTTGTTCTTCCTCTGGCCTGAGTGTTAGAAACTTTCAAATGTCATTTTAAAGGATCTGATTCACTGTGTTTTAGAAAGCAGTTTAACTTCTGTGCTTGTTGTTTGTGATGACTGGCAGCAGCTCAAGGTAATGGAGGCATGACAAAAATTCTTCACTCTTTCCTGCCTGTGCCTGAGCCGGGGCTTCTGATTATATCCCAGCTAGAACTGGGCTGTGCCATTCCTCAGAGAGGGACAGGGCTTTTCCATACCCTCACCCCAGTGTTACTGCCTCTGAATTTTGTGAATTTTTAATGCTTTGTTATTTTTTTGTATGTGTCAAGTTTTAAGGTAAAAAACTTTGAGTACTCTATGTAGACCTTATGACTAAACAGCGTTTTTTTCTTCTTAAGTAACTCTGAAATGTATTTGCAGAAGAATTCATTTTTAATGTGATGTCTATGTACTTGGCTCTCACTTTTTCCATTACTCAGGTTGGTTAAGGGAATTCAACACTAGCAAGTTCCCAAATGTGATGTTTAGTGTTCTTCCTCTCAAATTTATTTGCGAATTGGCTACTTAAAGCTTGCAGTCCTTTCAGGTTTTGGATTGTATTTTCATATCTAATATCTGTAAAACAAAAGTTTCCTACAGTCTGTCACTCTCAAAAGCTAAAAGCTGAAAATGGAGGTCCTGTGCTTGCTGTAGATCTTGCTGTGGTACTGTGGGTAGGGAGCCTCGGGTGATGTATGTGGTCTTTATTTATCTTTGGTCTGTGTTTATTTATCCTGTGTGTTAAAAAAATCCAAACTGTTCTCTTAAGGAAAAGTCATAATACTTTGGAAAGTGAGGCATGCAGTGCCCTCTGTCTGTAGATGCAAAAGGCAGGCAAGAATCTAGGACTATATATTAAGTTGTTGGTACTTTAAAACAGCAAATGAGCCCTTACTGTCTGCAGGCTGCTGTTGTGCCTGCCAGATGTGGGCTGCTCGCTTCCACCAAGGCAGGTTGACTTTTCTGGTGATGCCCTGGCCGGGAGGCCGATAGCCCCAACCTTACAGCCAGGGCTATGAGCAACTGCTGCTGAAACAAGGCATTTCTTGGAGGAATTTGGGCAAGGTCATGTGTTCGGTGCTTATATATTGATATATACTTGTGGCCGTGCTCTGGCTAATCCTCGCCTTGACTGTACGGTTAAAGGCTCCTTCGGCAGAACTCGGCCCGTTTGACTCATCGGCGATAGTTTAACCATAGCGTATTAGAGCGTGTGTAGATGAATAGCCATAAATGCTATGGAAGCGTGTCGCTGTGTTGCGCTGAAAGCCAAATGGCAGAAGCACAATGCAGCACCAAAGAGCTATTGTAATGACGGATGACACTATAATAGACCAGGGAGAGAGGGTGCAGTTAGAGGTTAATTCAGCCATGGCTGGGAAAAGCCGGCTTCTCTCTGCAGAACCATCTGCTGCCCTAACAAAGAGCTGCGGCCGAAGCTGCCGAGCCCCAGAAGCGGGTACGTACACGCCTCCGACAATCCCGCGCTGCTGAATCGCATCGGGGGCCATGGCTTCTGCGCTCCGGACGGCTGCCCTGCTGCCCTCCCTGCCCGTACCTGCCCGACGGCGTTGGCGGGCGCGCTCCTTTGCGGGGTGCCTCCTGCGTGGAGGGCGCGCTCCCGCCTGGCTGCGCGCGCTGCCGTGCTCCGGAGCACCGCAGTGTTGGGAGCGAGGATTGGCTGGGCACTGCTGCAGTGGGGACGCAGCCTTGGGTGTTCAGCCTTGCTGCTCGGCTGATGTGCCGTTAGGATGAGCCAGGACATGCGGGTGAATTGGCAGCTCTGAGAAGCTTCTCTCGGAGAGGTTCATCTTTAGCTTTCCGCTTAAGCGCAGCGGCTCGGCTTCTCTGTGCGAGCAGTCTCCAAAGCTCAGCGTCTCGGCTTCTCCGTGCCAGGGGTCTTGTGCTTTGTCTGTTGCCATCAGATTTCTGAGGCTCTGGTACAATGAGCTGCTTGTCAGGCCAGGCACGACTGCAGTAGCAGCAATTTCAAAAGGCAGGAAGCGTCCGCAGGAGCGGTCTGTAAAGAATCTGAGCCTGTGGAGTCGCTGGGTTGAAGCTCCTACTGGCTGCCGTGCCGATTCCTGTCTTGGGGGTGCTTGGTAGTGCAGTCACATCACCCTTGGCAGCGGGCAGCTCCTGGGCGCGCAGGGTTTCCCTGCCTGGGATGCTCTCTGGAGCAGCAATGCTGCAGACCCTTTGGCATTTTCTGTTTAGCTTCTTTCCCAGGGCCATATGCCAAGGTCCTGCAGATGAAAAAGAGGATGAGGCCAGAAACACCACCCCACTTCCAGGCCCCGGGGAGAAAGGGCCAAAGATGTTGGGGAAGCCACAGGACAGAGGGACTGATCCCACTGAAAGGAGACCAACTATCCTACTGGTGGTTGGACCCGCAGAGCATTTTCCAAAGGTAACGGGATATCCAGGGGCCTGAGGAGGGGTTGGTGCACATGACAGTGGAGTGTGTGGTCTGCCGGGAGTAGGGGTGTTGCAGGTTGGGTGTGTGCGTAGCTGGGGGTGGGTGCGTGTGTATTTGGGGAGGGGGGAGAGGAACAGGAAAAGGGAGCAGGGTCCAGTGTGTGCTTGCTAGCAGGGAAATGTGGGGGGACCAGGGGAATGACTGTGAAGAGAGGAGGTGATCTAACCTTTTGGATATGATGTTCAAAGGGGGGAAAAATGCTGTTTAGGGGCAAAGGGGAATAGAGGGGTCTGGAAGGTTCCTGGGCAACTTGGAAGAAGCATGACGGAGAGGGCAGGGAATAATAATGCAGGTTAACGGCGAGTCCCACCCCTGCACTGGAGACCAGCAAAGGATCAAATAGATCCTAACGTGTTCCGGAGTCACTGGTAATTTGGCAAGCCTCTGGAAAAACTAGCATGTTTTGAGCAAATGAGTAACTGGCTGTATTATTTGAATGGCACAGCCTGGAAGAGAGTAAAACCCGTCCCTGGGGAGCGGGGTGGCATAAGGGAGAGACTAAAATCTGCGTGAGGATGGGAACTTCCCAGGGGGTGGGAGAGCAGGGAGGTGGTGGGTGCGCACAATTGGCGGAGAATAAATGGTGAGGCTTTGTCTGGGGGGAGACAAACAAAAGCTGCTTAGTTTAGTGCCTGGGCTCCTAGCACAGTGCTGGCTGACTGCAGTTCTGGTTTATTTTTGATGGGGAGGGAATGCTGTCTGTCTCTCCTGAGGATGGTGCAGTCAGCAATGACTGCTTGTGGTTTAAGACCAAGGGTGTGACGTGGGATTAGGGGAGAAGGAGTCGGGCATAACCCCTGCGAGTGGTGGGAGTTTGGGATAATACTAAGGTCTGCAGCAGGGGTAGGGGTGTGTGACTTGCAGGATCTAGCTTATTTAACAGGGAACCGGGCATGGTTGTTGCTGTAAGCTTTCTCTTTAAAATGGGGGATGAACAGGTTTAAGTTGTAGAGGGGATTAGTGTCTGTTCAGCTGCTGTTCTGAATGGAAACAGACAGGGTGGCATTCTGGGGAGCAGAAGCCACTCCCTGCTTGAATCAGACTGAAAAATCTGCAGGGACTTTTGCCTTCATCCCTATCGTTAGCAGTTAGCACTGTGCATCCTCTTTAAAAAGAGGAGCGTGCGCATTTTGAGGAGGACTTTCATGCAAGGAGGTTGAAGAAGGACAGAGGCTCAGAACTGAAGGAGGTTGTGATGAAAACCTTGAAAGCGTAGGGCTGAAAATCTCTGCTGTCCTGCAGGGAACAATGGTCCCTCAGTCAGGCAGAGCCCATCTGTTCACACCTAGAAATGAAGCTTTCTCTGAAAGCTGATGCCAATCTCTTCTGTGTGACCCTGGGAAGTTTCGCTGCATAGAAACCCTAACATTGGCTAATGGAGAAATACCTGGAGGATAAGGATGTGGTAAAATGGAGTTATTGCAGCTTAGGAAGTAACTGCCCATCTGCTAGGAGGTTGTGACTGTAATTTTAGCCTGCCCTGATTGTAAAGTAAAACGCAGTGTAAAGCTCTTCTGTTGAGGATTATGCAGATATGTTTTTACCTTGCGATTCAGGCTGGCTAATACTGCACCTAGTCATCGTGGCTCAGCTGGTGGACAGTAACTTGTTAAGCTGCAATTACTTGTTTGTGATTGATCAGATATCTGTGTCCTAATTACCTGTCTGAAGGAGAAATGTTGCAAAATTCTCATACAGCCTTAGGGGTAGATTATAGACCACTGTGAGCAAACATTATTATTTGGTGTTTAAAGAAAATGTGGGGGACACATGGCTTTTGTTCTCTGCCACTGATTGTCTGTGACCTTGGGAGAAGTCTCTTGGCTGGTATGTCACTTTGTTTTGTAAAAACACCTGTAACTACCTATCTGTTAAAACCAGAAAATATCACACCTTATACTGAGGTTACTGTAAGGAATTGACATGTATCAATAAGCTTGACTGGAGCTGCTTCCTAGCCCTGGCTCTTCAGTCTTCGTGTTGTTGTTGGCGTGTTTCTGCTCAGATCCTTGCTTGAAGGTAACGATTTCAACATGAAGCTGTTTCTGCAAATGTGGGAGAAAATACTGACTATAAATGTGATGCGTTGGCCCCTGGGTGTGTGTACACAGAAGAGAGGTATGATCTGCCCCTGATGTCACCATCTGGACTTGTAACTTTGGATCTGTGTGTTGTCAGTGGAACAGGTCACCTTTCCTGGTCACCTTTATGTCCAATAAATACCATGTAGTGTTGTCTGCCTTCCCTGGTCTCTATCCTTCCCCTTGCACAGTCTTGGCTGGCTGCAGCTCTTTACTCTGCTGGGGTCTCTTAAATGATTAACTCCCCTCCTTCATACACTTTACACTCTTTGTTTGTGCTTTCTGAGGACTTTCTGTACTGTACAATTAATTATAAGCTAGTTTCCAGAAATTAAAAAATACCAAGTCAGCAGAACTTAGTGAAAACTTGGAGCAATAGTGGTTCTCTCTCTGGCCCATGGTGTACTTGCCCAGAGACCTGTTTTGCTTGTGAAGGAGGATGTTAGTTATGTGGCTGTGACACTCACTGGCGCTTGATATTTTTAGAGACTTTTTTTTTAGCAACGTGAATTCAAAATTAAACAGCATATTTTCTTGCTCCTTGTATGGCCGCATCCTCCCATCCTTTGGGAGGTACCTTTTGGAGCTGATGTAGTAAACTGGTGATGAAGCAGATGCCTGGAAGAGTACAAATGACTTGGAAAGGTTAGCGTTGCAATGGCAGGGTATTGAAACTGGTAACTCGTGCAGCATTTAAATAAGAACCAAATGCTATAAATAAATGAATGCTATAAATAAAATGAAAACGAGTTTGCAGCTTCCTTGATGGTAAGAAAAGTGAGCCTTCTGTAGAAGGAAGACAGACTCATCAAGTGCTCGCCTTAGCAAAGAAGGGTATTAGCTAGACTGGCTTCACAGGGACCACAAAGGTGTAGGTCCAGCTCTGGCTTCATTGGCAGAATTGGTGGAAGGAAGAAGATTGGGGAGGACTGACTTTATTTGGAGCTCTGTGCCCTGTCCTCAGCTTGATCAGGAACAGACAGTGCTGATGAGGGATGCGCTGGCCATCGCTCCCGCCTGAAGCCCTGGGAGGGGTGTGCTGCTGCGGGAGCGGGTCCGGCTGCGTCTGCTAAGGCCTGGGCTCATAGTACTTGTGTTCCAGCAGCACTGATCCCTCCAGCTTTGGAGAGCTATCTTGCTTTTGAGTACTTCCAGGTTTGCCAGGATTTTTTTAGGTGAAATCTAAAAACTTGTTAATGCTTGTTTAAGTTCCCTTTGTCATTATACTCAGAATTGCTGGTATAAACTTCATTTGTAATCTGTCTCTCCTTAGCTCGCTGTCCTGTAATTAATACCCTGCTTAAAATCAGCTTTCTTAACCTCCTTACCTTTCTCCCTTTCTCTGACGTATATAGTAGGGCTTTTTTTCCTAAAATGTGCAGATTTTGCCTTTTGTCTCTAGCTGCCAACTCCAGAGTTTATTAGGAAAATCTGCATCATGTTGGCATAGCAACTGAGCTGCCAGGCAGCTATTATAGCCATGCTTGGCAATTCATGGGAAGGACTACAGAGGATCTTAAGGCTTGGTGGGGCAAATCTGAGTTACGTTTGTTCACTTACTACCTGGAGCTGTCGGGGAGCTGCTCGTGTCGGTCAGGCTGCTGAAGGTGTTCGCTTGTGACCAGTGGGGTGTAGCGTTAGGGTACTGCTGGCAGTGAGACTCAGTGGGAAGGCTGGGGTGTGCTGTTGGTGTGCATGTAGTGAGCTGCTGCAGCTGATCTTTAAGAGGATCTGGAGTCCCTGAGAAGATCCTGTTTTCATGTGGAGAGACGTCAGCAGGGAGTAGGTTAAGCCTGGTTAGGTAACGTGGCAGTAGTGCCATGGAAGGTGAGGTGCCTGGGGGAGGGCATAAGAAGCTGTTGTAGGTCATGATTCTCAAGGGTACCGAATTGCTGCGAGTTGTGATCTATTAAGCTTTAAAATAATATAAAAAATAAAATCCTTGAAATAAAGCCCCAGATTAAATATTCCCAATTTGTTTGATTGACATGCAGCTCCACAAACAGCTCACTACAGACCTTGGCTTTTATTTAAATCTAAAGAACAAAATCCCACGGTAAAGATGTAAAGGCCCCTTGTGGATTAGGATCTGAGAAGGGGAGTGCTTATTGGACTTTGCACTGGCCAGGCAGTGTGTTCAGACAGAGCAAACACAAGAAAATGTTGCTGTGTCCGCAGTGGTGGGGAAGGCTGTTAGCTGGGCTGGCGTAAACCAGTTTAGCAAACATGCTGTGTTACTTCAAGTGTGGGCAGGATTAGTGTGTTTTGGTTATTGGCTATGGCTTTTTGCATCTTCCTTCTCTTGTTAGATGTTAGTGTCTCTTTGAGGAATATCAAGACTATAACTTTAATTTAAAATTAATGTAAGGAATTAGTAATTCTGTATTGAGCAGTATTGTGATCTACTGCGCTGCTTTGGTACTCTCGCTCTAGTACTAGGTGTCATCCCATACATCAAACTCCACTGAATGCTCAGAAGCCTGTAATTATATCCACATTAAATGATGCATGTGCCACACTCCCTCTTCAGCCTGACTTGCTTCTGATGAAAGCTCAGGAACTCGCTTACAAAGTGGTTAAATTGTAAATGGTAGAAACTGGAAAATGTTCTGCCCTGGCCACTTGTCATTGTAGCACATATCCGACTGCAATGTTTAATTGTAGTTGGAAGAGGAGGAATAACTATTAAGCTGGCGTAACTGCTGTGTGCATGCCTAGCTAGGAGGCTTTGAAGCAGCTGGGTCTGTTTTGAAGCCTGCTCTTGATTTTGGTGGTTCTTTAGGTATTTGGCACAATGGCAAACCTTCTCCACAGGCTTTATTGCTGTCTGTGTTAGTAACGCTGGAGTGCTGCAGAGGAGAGAGCTCTTGGTATGCAGAGATTGCCTGCTCCTACCTGGCACAAGTGGGTTTGGGAGAACTTTCAGCCAAAGCCAATCAACTCTGGCATAGCAAAATAGCCTTATAAAAGTGGAATTTCAAAGCTTTTGCTTAAGCTGGATATCCCAAACATGTATAAAAGCAGTAAGTGGCTGGCTTCTTGCTCTTACTGTGTTTTAGAGGAAGAATTTGTGGGAAGAGGAACAGTGAGAGTCCTCCTGTGCTGTATGGTGGGAGAGGTTATGATCAAGACTGGTCCCAACTGTGCTGCGTGTGTAAAACCCCAGAGGGGTGAGAGCAGGATCAGAAAGGACTGATCAGAAGTAAGGGACAGCAAATGAGCGTCTCGGATGTTGGCCAAAGTCCCTTGGCTTAAAAGACACGCCAGTAAGAGTTAACTTGTGGTGAGCGTGATGTAAGGTCTTGGGGCTTAATGGGAGCCTGGTGTTGAGCAACGGGAGGCAGCTCACATGGGTCGGGTGTCTCGCTGGCAGCTGGGTGGGACTGTACAGCCTCGGCTTCCCTTTTAAGTAGAAGGGCAGGGCTTGTACAGCCAATCCCACCGGAGCCCAGTGCGCTCATAGGCATGTGTCATGAGACTCACTGGCATTTCCTTTCCACTACGCACTGAAATTAGCTCAGGGGAATCATTCAGCTTTGCTTCCCTTCCCGGTCAGTCTGAGCAGGGCAGCTGAGTCTCCGGCTCAGAAAGATGCTCTGCCTCTGTCTGTATGTGCCAGTGTTTGGGGAGTCGCAGACAGAGTTTGAATATTTTGAGTCGAAGGGGCTGCCGGCTGAACTCAAATCCATCTTCCGACTCAGCCTCTTCATTCCTTCCCAGGAGTTCTCCACCTACCGCCAGTGGAAGCAGGTATGGCCCCGAGGGAGGAACGGGAGGGAGCGAGCTGTGGAGGGGTGGTCTCCGACCCCCCGAGTGGCTGCTCGGAGGGGGAGAAGTTCATGACGACTCTGTTGTAATAGCTGGGTACAGCATGTACGTGTTTCTCTTGCCCTTTGGCACGGATTGCTGAAGCAGCGTGGAGTGGACTTTTTTTCTTTTTGATTCATTTGGCTTGAATCTGATGAGATTTCAGTGCCTCTAAGACTGTTTAAACCAGTTGATTTGATGCAAGTTCAATAGGAAAAGGGGTTTTCCAAACTATGATTTCTCTGCTTTAACTAGTCTGCTCAAATACAACGTTTCACATCCTCTTCCTTTTCCTCCTTCTTACACCCTTCCGCCTCCCCCCTCCTGACAGGAGGTGTGTAATCTAACGTCAGCTCAAGCTGATGCAGGTCTCACCCCATGAAGGTGAGCAGGTCGGCTCTGTGAGCCAGCGGTGGGTGGGCTGAGCCGGGGGAGGTTGTGCAAGAGCATTTCCCTTCGCTGCAGAAGGGAGATGCACTAAATCTGTGGAGCGCTTGGTCCAGCTCTATCACAGCCCTTGCTTTCGGCTTGCTGCTGCTGGTGTGATTTTCGTCAAACAGCAAAGCTGGGTAGGCTTCTTATACCTTTGTGCAGACGCACAAATGGGGTATGTAGCAGCTTTAGGACGTGTGGGGTCCCAAAGCCTGCAGCAGGGACAGCGTGTTACGCAGGTGACCATAGAAACGTCTGCAGCCAGCGTGGCTGTTATGAGCAGTTCAGTCTATGGAGATTTCATACTTGCTTTTAAAGGCAAAGACCTGCAGGCAGATATTTGTTCATATCTCTGGAAAAGATGCTGGGAGCTTGGCTTTCTCGCCCTTCACACGTGTTGCAGGTTACTGTTTGACAGACTCACAGCATTTTTGCTTTGTGATCACGGAGGAAGAAGACTAGCAGAGCAAGGCAGCTTTTATTACCTGCAGTCTCTGATCACTCCTTGCACATCTCTGCACTTGTTAGGGGTGTGCTGAGAGAGCGGGAGCAGTTGCACAGTCACATTTCTCTAGTGCCTCCCAATTTTTAGTGCCTGTCAACTGGTTGGGGGTTGCCAGTCAGAGGGAAGCCCTGATTCAGCTGTTCAAGGCCAATCTGCTGACATGCGAGGGATGTTGGTCTATCTTTAGCCTGCAAGTTGAATGTGGGGTCATATCTGAACTTTGCAACAGTCATATGATAAATTGCAGGTTAAGAATACTGGGCGTACCTCAAAGGTCGGGGCAGCTGGGACAGCACTTTCTTATTTAAGGTTCATAAAATGATTAGGCATAATCCCCAGAGCATTAGGGCTAAAGTGACAGGACTTGGTGGGGCAAGGGAGAGAGAGTTTTAATACTGAAGTATTTAGTATTGAAGTCATTTAAAATGGCATTGAAACAAAGACTTAATGCTTATGACGGGGACAGGTGCTCATAGGCTGAGGAAACATCACAATAAGCTTAGGTTTGCCTATTACCCTTGAAGCCTAAATATTGAACAAAATATTGGTGAACAGAGGGTTAGCCTAGTGTTTGATCACAGAGCTTCCTTAACAACCCACCTGCTGTTCACAGAACTGTTATGAGAATTAAAAATCTGGGTGATGCAGTAGACTGAAT
Source organism: Strix aluco (assembly GCF_031877795.1). NCBI lineage: Eukaryota > Metazoa > Chordata > Aves > Strigiformes > Strigidae > Strix > Strix aluco. The sequence goes on along the minus strand of NC_133950.1, from coordinate 9,304,459 downwards.
CACACCTCGTTTAGTGTTGCTCACTGATTCATGTTGAAAAAGACTTACAGGCTGTCAAAGGCAAGTGACTGAACAAGAAGGGGAATAGGAACTCCCTGAGCCACATTCTTACAGTCTGGAGATCACCTCTCCTGTCAACACGTAGCCACGTGCCTTTAGAGAGGACAGTCCATCGGCTATTGCCCCATGCTGGAGCGAGTTAATTAGTCATTTACCTTGTCCTAGATGTCTGGCACAGAGTCTGATCTTGATTTAAGCTTTGTCCTACTAAGAGCCTTTTCTTGTTCTATATGCATCTCATGGAAACTTGTATAATTAAAGCACATAGCTTCAGGGTGCCTAAACCAGTTCACAGGGGTTTTTATCTCTGGCTGTGTCCACTAGAGCTGGACAGGCTTTTTCTGGTTGGAGTTAGTTATTGCCAGAGGGAACTTACTTCTCTAAGGATCATAGTAGGCATGAAATTCCTTTTCCTGTTCAGGTTTTTTTATTACCTGAAGTTTTGTGATTCACTTTTTATGCAAATCTGTTGCCTCATACTTAGTTCAAGAACCTCTACAAGGGCTTTTTAAGTGTTAATCAAGACACAAGACTGAGATTAGACACATGATACGAGCAGAATATCCCTGATAAAAGCATGAGGCATTTCATCTGCGTAACTAACTTTGGGAGACAGTTGCCTGGAATCAGGTGACTTTTCTACACTACTGCTTTCCTCAAATTTCTTTGAGGAGTTATCATAACTGTTAGCTACTTTCTGGAGGAAAAGTCAGTCCTGTAGGAAATGATCTTTAAATATGGTAGAGGAAGGAGCAGATCTGTCTGAATGAACAAAGGAAGTGACAGTTTTCGGTTGTTTTTTGAACAGAAAATTGTGAAGGCTGGAGACAAGGACCTGGATGGACAGCTGGATTTTGAGGAATTCGTTCACTATCTCCAAGATCATGAAAAGAAGCTGAGACTGGTTTTCAAGAGTTTGGATAAGAAGAATGATGGTAAACACCTTTCTCACGCTCATGAATAGACTACTGCATGCGTTAGCTTGTAATGTATATACTTGAGCTCACTGCTTTATCTTTGCAGGCCGTATTGATGCCCAGGAGATTGTACAGTCTCTTCGGGACTTGGGGGTCAAGATCTCTGAACAGCAGGCTGAGAAAATACTGAAGAGGTGAGGATGCAGCTGGTGGTTCTGCGTTACTGTTCAGGGGGTTAGAAGGAAATGTAGGGACATGGAACCCATCTCCTCTCTCTACCCTGTACACACTTTGCAGAGACTTCAGCTCCTCCCTTTTTGCCTATTATTCTTCATTTTGATTTTTTTCCATGAGTTGACACTTACAAGGTTGTAATGCATTATGGAGAGTTACTGTCAGAATCTCTTATCTTCCTGACCTGTTGTGGGGAAGTGCTTGCACCTGAGCTGATTTGCATCCCTGTCTGATTGTCCTGTTGCCCTGGGCTTGCTGCTTTGGAGAAAGACTGTGCTCTTTGGAAATGCTGAGTGCTTTATGCATGTGGCACTAACATGTTAACAACCACTTATTTGTGCTGTTTTTTCCTCTTTCTTTCCTCTGCTACCTTCCCTCTGTCTGTTTGCCTGTGTGTCAGAATAAGGACGGGACACTTCTGGGGTCCTGTCACCTAGTAAGTATTATTTTCCCTTCAGTGTCAGTTATGAGTCCCTAAGTTTGGCAGGAGGGGGTACAACTACTCCTCTGGGTCAGTTAAAGGGGAGAGAGAGGGAAGGAAAAAGGGAGCCCACTTCTACCTCTCTGCAGTGTTTGGTGAATAGAAGGTTTCCTAGCTTTGTGTTGTGTCTCTTTAGAAGTCTTTTAGTAGTTGCTTTGCAAAGCTTTTTTGGTGTAGGCCTGAATAATCAAAGGGAAGGGGAGGAGGAATTTCTCATCCAGTGGGAGTCTGTACTCATCTACTGATAAATCTTTTTAGCATGGATAAAAACGGGACAATGACAATTGATTGGAATGAGTGGCGAGACTATCACCTGCTGCACCCAGTGGAGAACATTCCTGAAATCATCCTGTACTGGAAGCACTCCACGGTAAGAAATGGTTCCTCCACAACAGGTCTTAGTCTTTCCCCAGCTTCTTAAGAGTCCTGACCCCCAGGAGCTGCTATCTGCAGTCCCTATCTTTCTCTTCATGGTTCAGTAGCTGCCTTGTAGCCCTAGACGCCCAATTGCTTCCTGTCCTGTCCTCTTATCTTGCCACCTATCACTGGCACGTGATAATGTGAAGCCTCTGGCACAGGTGATAACAACTGCACGTTCTGCAAGAAGATGAGGGTGTTCACTTGGCTTGCACCTCAGAGCTTTGCACCAGTGGCCAGCCCCTGCTGGTTCAGGACCTGTTAAGACTAGAAACTGATCTTACAGGCAGCAGTCCTTCCTGGAGATATTTCAGTGGGTGTAAATAGCATGTAACGAGATTGAACTGGCTGTGAGCTTGGAAGGTTCCAGAGAGGCCCAGCTTTTTTGCCACGCAGCTGCCTGCAGTCGGTCATTTTGTTCCTTACTGTGATGCACAGTATTTTAAAGCAGACAAACGTTCAGCAGTTGCCAGCTTCTTGGTCAGAAATTTCTGAATGTGAAGGTTCCCCGTGTGACGTGCTATAGCAGTGGCAGTTCTGTGGCCAGATGCAGCAGTTAATGGCTATAGATAAGCTGCTGACTTGGAATAAGCATATCCAGTACTTCAACACTTAGCATTGATAAGGAGCAGTAAAACTTTGGCAACATCATTAGCTGATGAAACACTTCTCAACACCTTATGCTTTTGCAGATCTTTGATGTAGGAGAGAATTTGACCGTCCCTGATGAGTTCACAGTGGAAGAGAGGCAGACAGGGATGTGGTGGAGACATCTGGTTGCAGGTGGAGGTGCAGGTGCCGTGTCCAGAACCTGTACAGCTCCCTTGGACCGCTTGAAAGTGCTCATGCAGGTATGATGGAGCAGTTCCAGTTTGTTTGAATACCGGGCAGATTCCTTTAATATTCTTGGATGCCTAGGAGATGAGACTGTTCATCAACACAGTACAGCACTCTGGCCAGGATTAATCTCATTGGTTTTATATTGCTATTTTTGAAAGATTTCTGGATTATTTAAATTATCAAAGTCATGTTAAAAAGTTATTCTTCGTTGACTAGAAAAAAATGGAATCTTTTGGGAGGTAGACATGTGAAAACTGTCAATAGAGTGCTTTGTGGTTTAGAGCACTGGAAAACTTGGGTTCAAGTCTTGTGTTCCCATGAGAGTTGAAGTGGTTGTGGTGGTCAGCTGGCAGAGCTCATACTCGGTATTATCTAAATAATAAGTTAGAAAAACTTGCTTTTAGCCTGCTTTGTCACTGTACCTGCACTTGAGCCAGCTGAGAAGTTTACCGTGGGTAGCTGATCCTATGCTAGGTATGGGAGTTGCCGATTTAACCTTTCCTCCCATTCCAGAGGGAGATATTGATTAGACTCATTAGTTAACACTAGACTTCGCAAAAAAGAAAAGAAGCTTGCTTTCCTATTGTAGAAGTTGTCTGGAAGGGATTAAAGCCTTGGCAAATCTCTGGGTAAATAAAAAAACGCCCTTTTGTCCCCGGATTACAGAAAAACGTAGCACTGTCGTAATCAGGACTGGAACTAATCCAAACTTGCACTCTCTCTCCCAGGTTCATGCCTCCCGCAGTAACAACATGTGCATCGTTGGCGGTTTTACTCAAATGATCCGAGAGGGTGGACCAAGGTCGCTGTGGCGAGGGAATGGCATCAATGTGTTGAAGATTGCACCGGAATCCGCCATTAAGTTCATGGCTTACGAGCAGGTGAGTAAAAGGGCACAGATAAATCTGGCTGCGGAAGGGTTTGCAGAAGGACAAGCTGAAAAAAAGAAAAAGACGGCTGAGACAAGTCAGTGAGCCTCAATGTCTGTTTTGGCTTCTACAGATCAAGCGGTTCATCGGTACCGACCAAGAAATGCTGAGGATTCACGAGCGGCTGTTAGCTGGTTCTCTGGCTGGGGCCATTGCGCAGAGCAGCATCTACCCGATGGAGGTGAGGCAGTGGCTGATAGTCCAGCCCAGGAGGGGTCAGGGCAAGGTGCTGAGATGGGAAAACGGGGGTAGAACACCAGCACTATGATAGCTTAATGAATGAGTTCTCGGAGGTGATGTCGGGTAATGCTGCTCGCGTGACACTTGCTCTCAGCCTGACCATCGTGTCTCAAGAATGACTTTGTATGTTTTTCTCCTGTTGATTCTCCTGTAGGCCTTCATGGTATTTATTCTTGTCTTCTAGGTTCTGAAAACACGGATGGCTCTAAGGAAGACAGGGCAATATTCAGGCATGTTGGATTGTGCCAAAAACATCCTTTCGAAGGAAGGAATGGCTGCCTTCTACAAAGGCTACATCCCCAACATGCTAGGAATCATTCCGTATGCTGGTATTGACCTGGCAGTCTATGAGGTATGAAGCTTTTAACCTATTATTACTGGGTCTGGCTGAGATTGAGTTAATTTTCCCCAGCCAAGGTCAACCCACCATGCTATTGTAGGGCTGTGCTGCTTGTGTAGCTTTATCACTGTCAGACCAGTCAGTTACTGCAGGAGTTTGTCATTTATCAAAGCTTTCCTGATCAGCCTTATGGGGCACAAATGGATTTTTTTTCTTTTTTTAAACCCAAAATGGCCTGAAAGATAATCCAATACAACGATTCTCCTTTCTTAGTCAACATCATGCATGGTTTCTTTTTTCTTATTTTTGAGAAAATTGAAGCAGAAAATTAAAGAAGGGATTTTCCCCAGGCACTACAGTAGCAGTAGCTCAAAAAGGTTTGGGAAGCCTAGTGCTTCTGGCTGAATGGCACATGGCTTTCTGGGCCTGTATGCTAGATCGTCTATGCAATGTGCTGTTCTTTCGATTGTCTTTTTATTGCTAACTACTGGCTTTTTCCTTCCAGACACTAAAAAACGCCTGGTTGCAACGCTATGCTGTCAACAGTGCTGACCCGGGAGTCTTCGTTCTGCTGGCTTGTGGCACCATCTCCAGTACCTGCGGGCAGCTCGCCAGTTACCCGCTGGCTCTTGTGAGGACACGCATGCAGGCCCAAGGTGAGAACTTCTGGGAACTGTGGGAGCTCCTGTCATGGTCTCTGAGCAGGGTAAAGGTCCTCTAGTGTAAACATTGCAACAACAGCCCCAGCTGGCCGGTGCAGCTGAGCAGGAGGCTATTTGCCATGCTGTAAGAGGACGGTGGACTTTGTGCTACCCTTAGCATCTGGGGCCAGGCACCTCCAGGACAGAGGTTCTGTTTTGCTCAAATCAGGAGTTTTGGACTAAGGGCATCTGCAGAGCAGTTTGGGAAAATGGCTGTGATGTGCAGCACAGCTACGGCTTGCTGAGGAGTGAGGGGCTGTCCTCCACAAGGTGCCTTCGCTCTGTGAACATCCACAGGAGGCACATGAATCAGAACTGCTCTTTGAGACAGATTTTACCTTAAAGTGTTTTCACAGTGTTATTTATTGTGGCTTTCCCTGTTGCAGCTTCAGTGGAGGGTGCTCCTGAAGTGACGATGAGGGGACTCTTTAAACACATTCTGAAGACAGAGGGAGCATTTGGTCTTTACCGGGGTCTGGCGCCGAACTTTATGAAGGTGATCCCAGCTGTGAGCATCAGCTATGTGGTTTATGAAAACTTGAAGATGACTCTGGGCGTGCAGTCACGGTGACCAGGAGATGCCGAGGACTTTGAACTCTGAAATCTTGGGGTGCAATCCCAAGACGTATAGCCATCTCTCATTCTGTGAATGTGTTGACACTAAGCTGACTAAGCAAAGCTGTGAAATCTCAAGATAGTTTGTGAGTCAGTAAGGGGGAGGGGAGGATCTGGTGTCCTTTGCCATCTTGCTACTCAGAGCTTCACATAAAGCATCACGTGGTCCTTTTTGTTGGGCCTTTTGGGAGACCAGGAGGTGAACTCCTGGGAGAATCTTAAGGCACAAGTTGCTGAGGTCAGTTCCCAGCAGTATGGCAGAGTAGCAAAGATTTGGGTAACAGGTCTGCTTGCCGTGTATTGCGTGTACGGAGCTGTTTGCCTGCAGATGAGCACCTTCTGACTTGCTGGAAGAGCTTCTTTTTCCATTCAGAGAGCTTCTTTTTCCATTCAGTTGTTTAACTTCCTACCCATTGTTTAAATTTGTACAAACCTTGTGTAGGAGCTGCTGCCACACCAGGCTTGTTATTATGTTTACATATATTCCTTTGGGTAGGAGACATTCATGTTCTGCTTCCAAGACTTGACATGAAATGTAACTTTGAACTATACTGGTTTTGAGGGCTGGTGGGCAGTGGTTTATCCAGTCAGGCTGAAGGTTACTTAGGCCAGCCTGATGAAGAATTAGGATTATTTATTTTTTATAGGTGTGTCTCATAAATCCACTAACAAGATGCACTTACTAACAGAAGCAGCAGACTAGAGCCTGCATGCCTGTATCCTTTGCATGCCGGGATTGGCTTGTCCTATACTCAGCAGGGGCTTGGAAAGGGGAAGGCAGGAGAGCCCTGGGGGGACTGGCACCTTGATGCATGGCTTTAGTGCACAAAAAGACAATATTTCACAGCTCCTGTGCAGTTGTGCTCCCAGCACGACACGAGAGCCCTTGTGCAGCATTGCATGGACCTCTGAATTCCATTCTGCCTGGTGCCAAGGAGAGCTGGTGGACCTTTTCCAAACCCCGTGCCTACGCTGCTATCTATCTCTTTAGACCTCTTTGTAGATTGATGTTCAGGTTTGCATTAGCGGGATGGAGTCCCCAAGCCAGGAGTATGTCTGCTGTGGGAAGGGGTGTTAGGGAGAGGGGCTGGTTGTCACTGGGAGAGTTGAGCTTTCAGTCCTTAAGATGTGCTTGCTTTTCTTTCAAAGGGTGCTTTTTGTAAGGCTAAGGGAAAGAGATGGCTTTAAAATTTCTCTGACTGCATTATGGGCTATTTTAGTTGATAGGATCTGGCTTCTGAGGCCTGGGAGATCCTCATCCAACTTTACATTTTGGGCAAAACGGACCAGCATTGCATTCCACTGTCTTACTGCTTAAAGCATATTTATTTTGTATTTATTTGAACAGAGTTATGTCGGACTATTTTTATAGACTTGTTTAAATATTGTTACTGTGCTTGTATTTCTCCTGTTTTAAAAAGTTCTCTATTTGTTCTCTTACATCACACAGCTGAGTCGTGGGGAGGGACGCTAAAGTCACTTGTGTACTTTCCCTTTGGGGCTTGAGCTGCCTTTCCCACGTCTGGGGTTGTTGCTGGAGGACCTCAGCCCAGAGAAATTCTGTAGCAGGAAGCCATAGGAGAGAAGGGAGCTGGTGAGGAAGCAGTACGGTGGGAGGAGGGAGAGGGTGCGCGGTGAGGCTCGCCTTATTCTGGAATTGCCTCTGTGCGTGGCTGGAAGGGTTTCAGTGGATGGCTGAAGTTGGGAAGTAGAAGGTCTGTGTATGTTGGGTGTCACAGCGGCCAATTGAGAGCGACCTTGGGGAATTTTTAGGTAAGGGGGGAGGGGAGAAATCTCAGGGACTAAAGGGAATACAAGTTTCCAGAGAGACGGAGGGAAACTTGCACTTGGACACAAGCTGCTGCAGTTGTGCTTTGAGGCTGAATCGGCAGGCCCTGTGCTGAGCCAGCGCTCTTCACGTGCACGTGGCGTGGTGAAGTGTGAGAGAAACCAGAAAAGGGTTTGCTGGCACTCGGCAGCTGCTTTTTCGCTGAGAGATTTTGGTGGTTCATGGAGAGTCTTCAAGGTGAGGCTCTGCCTTGACTAGCCAGTGCTGTCAGTGGTTAGCCACATGGAAATCTAACCAGTCTGGATTAGTGATACGATTTTTTTTCCACACCCCCCTTCTTGAGACCTGTCACAAATTCTGCAGTGGCTCCTTCCTACCAGTGTGGCCTAATGGGAATATGAGTATCAGAATGCAAAAATCAATGCAAAATGACAACCATCTTTGTAGCTGTAACCACAAATTGTTATAATGCAAATCTAACTTGGATTCTTCATGTAGGGAACAGTCTGCTAATAAAGGTCTGTCAAAGAGATACCACGTGTCTGCATCTCTTTCTTGATATGGTGTGTTGGTGCTGCTTGTGCCCAGACTCTTCCTGGGATGATTCTCATCAAGGGTGCTGACACTGGCAAGGATATTCCTTACAAGGACCTGGGAGAACAGAATTCTTCTTAAAGGCGAAACCAGCAAACCTGAGATCAAGGCTAATGATGGTGGTGATGAGTCGGGGATGTTCAGATACTGTCAGCCTGTCTCAGAGTTGCTGGACTCTGCTCATCTGTGCAGTATCCATAACGCTCTGTTCAGAGAAGTGAGTTTCCCAGAAAAGCTGGAAACTCTGCAGTCCTGTTATGCCCTCGAAGGAACCTGGCTTATAGGGTTTTCAAAAGAAAGGCTGTGTACAATTTTTTCTTAAATAAAAACCCAACCAGGAGCTATCCTTGAAGGTCATTCAGGAGCCATAGCTGGTAGTACAAGCGGCCTCTGCTTTGGTTAACAAAACTTGCCGCGGGGGCCAGGCTGGGTTTGTTGGTTCCTTAAGTCTCTGACTGTAATTCAAGGCTTTTACTCAGCTATAAATCTACTCATAAAGTCTGGGTCCTTGTAATCTGAGCCACTGCTTTCCAGTGGTGTCAGCTTCGGTCAGCTGAGACGCTTATCGACGCACTCTTGGCCTGCAGCGCTCAAGGCTGCTGGCAGCATCCCCTCTCCTGCCCTTTAACTGCCTCGCCCCTCGAGGTGGGGGTTATGTTTCGTGTCACCGGCTGATGAAGATGTCTGAGCCACAGGCTGGCCAGGTACCTGTCCCCTGAGCCCAGGAGGAAATTGGCCATACTTGACCTTGTAAAATTAATTTTTGCTACAGGAATCCGGCCAAGAGCTCCACACTGAAACGCTGCCCAGTAAACGCTGCTGTATGGGGACAGGGCACCCTGGTGCTGCAGAGGGAGGAGCAGGGCTCTCTTTGCTGCGTTCCCTTCGGCTTTTCTCCTTTTCTTCCTTTTTAAGGAAGAGAGATATTTTCAGTGCTTAATTACGGGGTTAGAGCTGAGACTGAAGCACTCTCCAGACACGCAGCAAAAGCAGTCTCTTTATAAACTGTCCCTGCTTTCACAAACAGAGTGACAGTGCTTTGGGGCTGGGGGTGTGACAAGGGCTGTGTGAGGTGCCCGACGAACGCAGGGGCGTGCCGGTGGCACGGAGAGCAATGTGACTCTTAGCGCTTGAACCTTCTTGCCTCTGGGGTGCTGAGCTTCTTGGGAAATGAGGAAACACGACCTTTTTCTCTGGGGAAGTAAAAATCCAGCCTGGGCTGGGTTAGCACCCCCTCCCTCTCTGGCAGGAGGATAATTTGTCAGTGTTATACTGTGGTGCAAATCTTGTTGTGGATGAACATCACTGGGAGCTCTTGCCCAGTCTAAAGGGTTTGGGCAGGAACATCTGCCCCAGCTGGGCTACTTCGGGCAGCCAAGCTGCTGTCAGGAGTTGGGTGGTTGCTTCTAGCTAAGCACCCTCTTCCTCAGACTGTAGAGTTAAAGTTTCTAGCCTCTCTTGGTACACTCATTTAAAATAGTTAATGATTGCCCTCTTCTGGTTAGCCTCTCGTACTGCTTTTTCAGTAGAGCTCTCTTGCGAGCTTGGTGGGAAGCTGAGCAAACTGAGTCAGCACTGAAAAAACCTCCCTGTGTCACCTTGTTTTGATCCCCCATTGCTCAAGGCTGACTTTTCCCACCTCCCAGGTGAATGACACACAAGGTAAATCGGGTGTTCGGTTTCTTTTTGCAAGCCCCGCTTCTGATCTCTTCCGAACCCCTGCTCTCCAACCTCATGGCATAAAAACGCATCGAGTTTGAGCAAGACATTTATTGCCTAAGGTGGCGTTAGTTACCGGTGCTCCCAGGCTGGTGGGTACCCGGAGGGGGGGAGGATGCTGTGACAGCAGCCGCGGGCTCCGTGCGTGGGCTGTTTCCTTTTTCGTCTTTCACTTGACACAGCTCCTTCCAAAACAACAATAAAGGGATAAATGAAAATACCACTGCACCAGCAGGAGAGAATTTACTGAAGAAAAAGATATTTTTCTCTTCATTTTTATCTGATTATAAGTCTAAGAGGGCCTGGAGAAGCTACGGGCTTCCTCATGCTGCCCCAGTCGCAGACGCTGCTCGCCTGGGTGCGGAGCTGCTGCTGGTGTCGTTTTCCATGTCTGTTGTAAAGAGCAAACCAGGTTTCTGGGGTAAAGCTGTGCTATGCTGGGGGGTCAGCAAGGGTGCTCTGAAGGAAAGGTGCTCTGAAGGAAACTTTCTGAGAAATAAGTAAAAAGCTCGTGCTTCTCAGGCACTTGGAATTAGTGTGGCTTAAGCTCTGCTAATGCCTTGGGCTGACGCAGGGGTACGTCGGTCTCTGCTCTGGTGCTCTGTTCACATCTATCTCTTTCAGCCTGATGACAGAGGCCCCCAAAATCTTTTCTGCATTTGTTTAATCGGTTTCATTATACTCCCCAGATGTGGTGTCCTGCCTCTTGCCGGGCATGAAACCCTTCTCTGATAACAGTGATTGCACCAGGGCTTGTAAGGACAAGCAGCTCTGGCTGATTCCACTCATCTTGGCTTTCTCTAAACATAATTTGTCTTGCCCAAATTTAAATGTGATTCAGCTGTTCATCTGGGGGAGCTGGGCCTTGTCTCCCAGGTGTTGCCTGTTGCCTAATGGGGAGGAGAGACCTGCCCCTGCCCCTGTCCCACTATGAGGGTTTCAACCTCTGCCTGTGTCCCCTTCCTTGGTTCCCCTGAACCTGTGGGGGATATATCTAAAAGAATCATCTTGAGGCTGGGGGATGTCAGGGGCTCTGGCAGGTCTGGTCTGGCAGCTTGGAGCGGGGTTTTGGGCACCACTGGAAGCTCAGAGTCTCCTGCTGTGGACAAGCAGGCGGCCAGGACAGTACAGGACATGAAAAGGTAAAATATTTTTTCATTTTGTGAAAGGGAGCCCTATCAAGCTGGCTTGGGGACTGAGTCATTTTCAGGATAAAATATCCTAGATCAGGTGACAGGGGTTAGGGCTAGGGCTGGGTCTAGTGGATGTTTTGATGGAAAAACTAAAGGAAAAAGTCTGTTTTTGTGGGAATGGATGGTGTTGCCTCTGTTCTGATGTCCTGTGAGGCTGGGAGCTCAGGGCCAGACCCCAGCCCCGAAGGAGCCTCTGCCAGGGTGGGGGAAGACTGGCTTGAGCAATCTTCCTGAACCTCACGTGCAGCCAGCTGGGCTGTGTACCCGCCCATCACGCAGCACCTCGGGGTGCCAGAAAAGCAAATCTCAACCTGAAAGCAACCCGAGGTTTTTAGGGGTTTAAATGGTTGTGGCTTTGGCTGAAGCAGGCTGTGCTGCACCCCAGGGCACCGGCCTCTCCTGCCCCTTGCTGCAGCTCCTGGGAGCAGCTTGGCCTATGGTGGGGGGGCAAAATTAGGAATTTCAGGGCAAAAATCCCATGCTTTATCTATCTCCCCCCTGGCAGGGGGAGCCAGGCAGCTACCATGTTTCCCACTGGAGATGCTCAGGTACAGGTGTTTGCTTTGGGGAGTCATGTATCTGTGGGAGGGGAGTGTGTTATTTTAAACAATTGCTGTCAAAGCAAGCCTGCATTTATTTAGTCCTCTAAATCATTTCTACCACCTTGAAAATATCTCTCCAAGAGCCAGGTTTGGTGGCTGGAGCTATAGCCCAGGGTCTTGGCACCCCGCCCATGAGCAGCCACGTACCATTTTCCACGGCGCATACACAATCTCCTCTTCACTCAGTCCCAGGCGCTTGGCGTGGTGCTCGAACTCTTCCCGGTGGGCTGTGCTCACGCTCAGGTTTCGGGCTAGAAAAGGAGAAACATTTGCCATGTGTTAAATACGAACGGCCCTCCGTGCCTCATCCCTGCCCTTGCTGCCTCCCTTCCCCGTGCTCCCACCAATGCTTGCAGTGGACGTGGTCTCTGCCAGGGTCTCTCACCCCCAGGGTGAATACACCTGAACAAAACCAACCTTGGGCATCACTTTTTTTAACCCTCTCCCCCGTTGGCTCTCGTCCTGTCTGCTTTAAGGGGTTGCAGGATAGTCTGATACTCCTGGGGCACCAGGAGGGATGGAAGCTGAATGTGGAGGCAGTTTTCTATGCGTGTCTTCAAACTCTCTTAAGCAACTGCTTTGCAGCTCAGAAGGGCAACAGGAAGCGTTATCAAGGTCTAAAATGCTGCTTTATGTGGTTGTGGGTAGATCTGATCGGCTCGGCCTGTGTGCTTGTACTGCAAAGCCACGTGCTCTGCCCTGGGAGGTAAGTACTGAAAAATCATGGTTGGCTTGAAAATATTGAGATTTTACAACGATATCGACGTGGAATTGTATTTGCTTCCTGTTCTTTGAATATTTATGGCATAAGTGAGTTTTGTCTTTAACTTGCTCTTTCTGCTCTGCCAAGAGATTTAGGTTCTAATGGGATTTGTAAACACTCCCGTGACCCCTGGGGCGGCGGTCTCGGGAAAATCACTGACTGTTGGCAGTTGGTTGCGTGGTTTTAGCTGATCATTTTATGTCCGTGTTTTGGTGTCCTGTGATAGCTTTAAGTTACTTTAGGGTGGAGTTTGCATACCATAGAGATACAGTCCCGAATACGTCCTTTCCCTCTGCAGTTGGTACTGGATGAGTAAAATGTCTTCAGAGCTGAGGTTCATCAGTGTCCCCATGGTTTGATGGGTCTTGGCTTCAAGAGAACAGAGTCGAGGTTGGGAAGAGCCACGATATTCGGATATTCAGTGCTGCAGCAGCCATAAACCTCAGCCCGGGTGCGGGCGATGCCTGCAGCCCCCAGGATCCAGCCTTTAGCAGCGGGTGAGGACAAATGTCCTGACGTGGGGCGAGTTGTTTGGCTCTCGGTTTATTTGAATTGTATTTCTTAAATGTGGGCCTGGGGAGTAAAGGAGCCAAAGCCACCCAGCTCTTGTCCTCCTGTGGTGATGTGCTGGGTGGTGCAGCTCGCTGGTGCTCGGGGTGTGAGTGGGTCTGCCTGGCCCCAGGTGCCTGACCCCACAGCTTGGGGGGCTGCAGAAATGTGGAGCAACTGTCCCCTGCTCGCAGCGATGCTGTCGTGGCTGGGTCAGTGCAAACTGTGTCTCGAGGGGTTCGCAATTCCCACCCTAAATGGCTCACCCCACTTCCAGGAAACAATTTCAGAGCTGAAACCTGCCATAAATGTTCCCCTCCTCTCCCAGAAGGATTGTGAAATAACTTTACAAATGAGGCAGTGTCCTTCCTTGCAGTGGGAGCAGGTTTGCTCCTTGCTCCTGGCATGGTGTTGCTTCATGGGGTTTAGTGTGGGGCTGCAATTCCTGGGGTGTCCCAGGAGTGGGGCCAACCCAGAGTGTCTCCAGCTCTGGGGAGCCGTTTGGAGTCCACCGAGGCTTCAAATGGACAAAGCAACCCGAGAATAAAATGTGTCAGATGATGTAAAACATGGACATGGGCCCTTTGCGTGTCTCAGCCCATCCAAAAAACAAACTGGGTGATAACCCCGACGGCTGCGCCGGCCAGCGCTGCTCACCGTGCTTCACCAGCGTGGTGTTACCGGCGGTGATTTCGAAGTAGGTGGAGTTGTTGGTGAGGCATTGGTCCCCCCTGGAGAGAGAGGGGGAAATGGGTGACATGGGGAAGGAGAGAGGAGACCCCCACTGCGGGCTGGAAAGGGCCAGCAAGGCTCTGGCCCTGGCCCTGGCACCGCATGGGGCATGTGCCCCTGGCTGTGGGATGGGAACCTGACAGTGCCAGCTCCTCTGCAGAGTTAATTGCTCTCACTGTTAAAATTAAGCCATTTCTCCCCTGCATTTGTCTGACCTCCACCCGCAGCTTGTGGTCTCAGCCTTGTCCTGGCTCCTTGGTGGCAAGATATTTTCCACCCCGAAATAACTGAAACTGCAAAGACCTGCTTGCGTTGGCACAGAAAAATTCATCCCCTTAACGTCTGACCCTGGGGAGGAAACAGCTTTCCATGCTCGGCAGTTAGCAGCTGTGGCGCAGGGACCTCTGCAAAGGTCTTCTCCTCTGGAGAGGTCTTCTCCTTGCCTGTGTCCTGCAGCATCCACGCCTGCAGGGCTTGGTACCTGCCAGACCTGCAAAATTCCCCTAAACCCGGCGGCTGTTGAAATAAATAAGGGGGGAGGAAGAGAGGGGATGGGATAGCATGCATGGAGCGACCAGGAGAGACTCTCTCCTTGAGAAAACCAGTCTGAAACCGTGCTCATATCTTGTGCTGAAATGGCTGCAGCACGCGGGAGGAGATGGGCTGGGGCAGAGCCAGCCGAGGGCTGCGTCTTACACGGCCACGTGCTGGGTGAGGAGCAGCTCCTGCTCGCTGGCGCGGGGCTCCACGAGGAGGTGGCCGTGGTCGATGAGCAGCATCTCCAGGAGGTGCTGGGGGAACTGGGCAGCCCCGGCCACATACAGCCACGTCCCCAGCAGCTATGGGGAGAGAGGGACACAGCAGTGAGAGTGTTTGGGTTTGCAGGGGGAGCTTTGGGGAAGAGCTTTCTATCCTCTCTGGGGTAAAATTGTTATTTGTGACCTCAGGCCTCTGCTAGTTCTCCCTCTTGCACTGGGTCACTGACAGCACCAAAATGAAACCCGTGCAAATGCCCGGGGGGAAAAAAAAAAGGTGAATGTGGGGATTGGGAAATGGTGTTGGCGTTGGCTCCGGCGCCCCTGTGCCGTGCAGCGGGGCCAGGACAGCCCTGTGCTGCCATCGGGGATTGGCACCGACAATACCCAGCCAGCCTCCCCCTTGTTTCGAGGTCGCCTTTGGGACTTACCGTGAGAAAATTCGAGGTGTTTTGGAAAGTCAATATTTCCCGTTTGTTGCGGATGTTTTGCAGAGGGGTGCCTCAGCAGATATGCCGGGGGGCAAGGGAGGGATTCCCCCCTTTCCCAGGGGACAGGGAGGCTTAGCAGAGCACCCACAAACTCATTGCAGGAGTGGGGCAGCCCCTCGGGGCTCAGGTTTCTCCTACCTGTGATGCTGTGGTGTTGTCCGGGCGCGGGGCTCCGCAGGGGACCCCGGCTGTGGGCAGCAGCGCCGCGAGGCCGAGGATGGCGGCGACCCCGACCGTGGCCATGGCTGCCCCAAAGCCAGGAGCGAGCGAAGCCGCGGACAGACGGTCACGCTCGCTCGGCCGTTTGCTTTTGCAGCCCCGCGGGGAGGGAACAGGACGTGCCAGGGCTGCTGGGTCTGCGCTGGTGACGCAACCAGCACCTTTTGGGGACGCTGCCCAGAGAGGGGCCACGTGCCTGGCACTGAGCTTGGCACTTGACTGCGGACACCGGCAGCGAGCATTGGTGGCTGTGGGCATGGCTGGAGGTGATGGGGCAATGCACTTGATGCATTTAAAACCGAAATCTGCCCCAAATTTGCCCATTTTTCCCCCCCTCTTGCTCCGCTAATGAGGCACCACACAGCCCTCCTCTGTCCTCTGGCAAAGCCCGGCGGGGCTTCAAAGAGAAGAGAAGGTGTTTTTGCTGTCCTTGCCAAATCAGGCCATAAAAATGGGGGTGAAGGGGCCGCAGGAGGTCACCTCCTGTCCCACTGCCATCCCCATGCTGCTGGGCAGGGCAGGACCTGCTTTTCTGGCTTTATTTCTCTTTGCTTTTTCCTCTCTGGTAGTGGAGCCTCCCCAGGTCCCTCTGTCTGGCCCTGGGTGATGGTTTTTCCCATCCTCCCTTCCTTCCCCTGCTCAGAGACACCTGGGGAAGGTGCGATGTCACCCTGTGTCACCTCACCCTGCTGTGACCCCTGCGCCAGCCCCCGGTGCAGGTGAGACTTGTGGGATTTGGCTTGAAAATTCAGGGTGGGATGTTCAGGTGCTAAAAGCACCTTGACTGGTTTGAGTCATGACGGAGGAGACCCGAGGGGGTTGGCAGGTTTGTGCATCTCCCTGTGGGGTCGAGGCTGATGGGTGGGTGCTCACGTCCTGTTGCCTCGTGGCTGGAGGGGACCCGCTGGGTGGGGTGGCCAGGATGGTCCCATGCCATTGTGGAGCTGGCAGGAGGGATGAGCATCTCCATGCCTGCTGCCACACTTGGCCCTGGTGGGGTTTTGTCTGGGGCTTTTCACCCCTCTCGGTGGGTTTGGAGATGTGGCATCACGGGCAGAGCAGGCAGGAGGGGTCCTGCCCACAGTCCTGGCAAGGGTGCAGCAGGAGTGGCAGACAGTTGTAACACAAGGGGTTTATTTTAAGTCCGGGCAAGTACAAGTAAACTGAATGTTTCATATGGGAGGAAAAAACCTCGATAGAAAGTCCTGAGGCTGAGCTGAGCCCGGCCAGGGCCGGGATGTGCCCATGGAGGGGCTGGAGGAGGATGAGGATGGAGCGGCTGACCCGGCCCGCGGGGGTTACTCCAGCTGCTGCTCCGCGCTGCCTTCGCCAGTCTTGTCCCCAGGCAAGGGACAGGCATCCTGCAGGAGTGGGGGGAGAGCTGCCCTTGGTGTCCCCTTGCCCCCAAATCACCCAAAGACCCAGGAACAGCTGGGGTGGATGTGTGGGGAGGAGAGGGGATGCACAGAGGGGCAGCCACGGTGCGGAACTGATCTTACACCCCCCCAGACCCTCATTCCAGCCGGTGGCAGGAGCTGGCCTGGGCTGGGGCTTGAGCGGGGAGGGGTTTGTACCTTTTCGGAAGTGTAGAAGATCTCCTCCTCTCCAAAGCCCAGGCAGTGCAGGTGGGCTTTGAACTCCTCAAGGTGCTCCTTGCTCACATTGGGTGTCCGTGCTGTCAGAGAAATGGGGTGGTAGGAGACGGGGGAGAAAAAAAGGGAGTTTTAGGGAGTGTTTTGCTCCTTGGTGGTCCCCGTAGTGTGGATGGGGAGCTTGCTGCCTGCCCGCCCACATCTTTCCCCTCTCCGTATCGGGGAAAAAAGGGGCTTTTTGCCCTGCCTGCAAGGGCTGGGGATGCCTGTGCCCATCAATGTGTCTCCAGGCAGGGACATGCCCCATGGATCTGGGGCAGCATCCACTCACCTGAGAGGCTCAGCCCCGGGAAGTTGTTGTTGAGGTGCTTCAGGATGAACAAGTTCTTGTCACTTTGGATCAGTTGGGCCGTGGAAGACACCTGGTCATCGACTGGAATGCACAGGGAGAGCGGGGTTCCCCATTGGCGAGTGTCACCCCGTGCTGGGGCTTAGTCCCGACAGAGCTGGCAGCGCGGCGGGGGCTGCTCAGCCCCCTTATCCCGGGAGACTCATCCCAGTGGTCCCACAGCGCTGCCATACCCATTGCATGGGGTGGAAGAACTTTCCATCCCCCCCACCTCCAAGAACATATTTTTAGGTGTAAAAGGGCCTGGTGCCAGGGGGTCAGGGTGCCAAATACTGGGGTGCAGAAGCGGGAGGGTGCAAGGTGCGGCTGCGGTGCCCCCCCATCCCGTTCCCGCGCTGTGCCCGGGGCTTTACCGTGCACCAGAGTGGAGTTGTGCCGGAAGATGTGGATATTGCTGGTGTTCTTCGTGATGCATGTCTCATTTCTGCGGGGCAGAGAGGTCAGATGGAACAAATACCCACCCCCCCAAACCACCCCAACCAAACCTGAAAGATTCAGAACTCAAGCCAGGCTGCAGAGCTTAAATAAATTTGGCGTAGCTGCTCTCCAGCCTCAAATCTCTGGGGGTGGCTTAGCCCAGAGGATGGCACCAGTGGGTTGAAATACCCCCAGGGATGGGGGAGCTGTGTGAGGGGGTGAATCCCCATCCTTACATTCTCATGGTTTCAGTGACGTTGAGCTCGTCCTCGTGGCTGCCAGGAGAGAAGGAAAAAACTGCGTGTTTCACTGCCTTCAGCTCTGCCTGGTGAGGCACGTACTTGGAGGCTCCGGCGATGTAGACCCACTGTCCCAGGATCTGCAGAGAGGAGGGGAGCAGGGAAGGGTTGGGGAGGGCCATGCAGGGTTCACCCATGGGCATCATATGAGTAAAAGCAGACGCTGTGCCCCGCTGTCCCGTGGCCATGAGCACCCCAGTAAGTGACAGCCCCGGGCAGGATCCAGGCCAGGTAGGGGCTCTTGGTTTCATCTCCTCCCCGCTAAGGCGATGCTCCAGCTCCCAGGATAGCCAGCTTGTTCCTGCGGTCATGTCCCTCCTGCTCTGTGCCTGGCTCTCAGTGCTTTCCTCCATTAAATGTCCCCAAGGGACTAAATACTGTTTATGCAGTGAAGGGTTTTGTGGATGGAGACTCGTGACCTGAGTCCCCGTCACTTGAAGGACTTAAAATAGTAGCGAAGCACTGGGGATGGTGCTACCCAGCCTGGTTTGCACAGGGAGATGACATCAGGAGCCCCCCAAAAGCACCTGCTCATGGGATTATGGGTGCACAGCTTCAAGGCTTCACCCCTTCCCCATGCTCCTGTGCAGCAGTCTTGATTTTTTTTTAGGAAAATAAGCATGGACAGGCAGTGAGATAAGCATTGAGCTGCTGATTGGCTTCATATAATCTCTTCCTGGACCCGTAACGGCTAGTGATGCTGATAGGAAAGGCAAGGAGAGGAGCCCCAGCTGAGGGCAGGTCTTACCCCAGAGATGGTGTCATTGTTGAGGGTGACCGGGATGAGTGGGGCGCAGGTGGGGGGCTCGGCAGCGAGGGCGAGCGGCAGCCCCAGGAGGAGGGTGAGGGAGGCCAGCATTGCCTGGCTGGCCGAGAGGAGGCTCCTGCTCTGGCGGGACGTGGCTCAGCTCTGTCCCTTATATACGGCCGCCTGCAAAGCTGGATGTCCCCAGCCCCGATGTGCTTGTTCAGCCGCTGGACTGTTTGCTCAGGCATGAAGCAATAGCAGGTGGAGGAAATGAAACTTGCAAAAGCTTGGATTTCTTCAGCAGAAAGGATAGGGAAAAAAACCCCCAAACAACCCCATGTTTTACCAACACAGGCTTTTGTTCTCGGAAACTGCAATTAATTTTGCGGGTGCCTGGCGAAGCGCTTGGCTGGCTCCAGGTGTGTTTGGAGGCCTCTCGGGGTCATCGAATGGCACCTGGACGTGGCTTTCCTCCACAGGGCAGATCAATCCCCGCGGCGATGGTTGGGTGGCGGCTGCTCACCTGGGGCTGCGCTGGCCTCGCTCCTCACCAGGGCACGGGGCTGGCGCTGGGGTTCACGTGTGCTCAGGGCGGGGGGGATGTGGGAGGGAGCCCCATGGATGCTGCTGGGGATGGGGCCACAACCTGGCGCTGCAGGTGGGTGTGCACAGCAGGGTTAGGTTCCGTACAGGCTGGGTGCTCTCGGCACAGGAACGACAGGGACCCGCTCAAGCGGGTCCAGAGGAGGCCACAAAGCTGCTTGGGGGGCTGGAGCACCTCCCCTGTGAGGACAGGCTGAGAGAGTTGGGGGGGTTCAGTTGGAGAAGAGAAGGATCCAGGGAGACCTTAGAGCAGCCTCCCAGGACTGAAAGGGGCTACGGGAAAGGTGGGACGGACCCTTGATCAGGGGGGTGTAGGGATAGGATGACAGGTAGCAGTTTTATACTGAAAGAGGATAGATTTAGATTAGATATAAAGAAGAAATTCTTCCCTGTGAGGGTGGTGAGGCCCTGGCACAGGTTGCCCAGAGAAGCTGTGGCTGCCCCCTCCCTGGAAGGGTTCAAGGCCAGGTTGGACGGGGCTTTGGGCAACCTGGGCTAGTGGAAGGTGGTGCCTGTGGCAGGGGGGTGGGACTGGATGATCTTTAAGGTCCCTCCCAACACAAACTGTTCTATGTTTCAGTGATAAGCCGCACCATTTGAAAACAAAACAAAAAACCCAAGCACCCATCATCTCCTTCCTCTTCCCCAGTGGTGCCACTGTTCTGCCCAGGTGCCTGAGCCAGCCCTACAGCAGCTCAGTGCGATCCCTTAAGCCATGAAATCTGGGGGTTTTGCCCTTTCCAGCTCAGGTCCCTCTTGAGTGCCTGTAGCCTTGTGGCTTTTGTTACTTGTGGCTTGTCTGAGGCAAGACTTGCAGTGATAAAGTGACCTTTGGGTTGTGGATGCTGATAGCATATATAGCTGATTATTTTAAGGGATCTAAAATAACTGGTAGAGACAGGGAGTTGTTTAATAAAGCCTGACTGGGGGGCAGGGGAACAACTCGTGCAGTGGGCTCTAAATAACATCTTTAACTGCAGGACCTTTCTATTTACCAGTGTCTTATATCTCCTCCAATTTTGGCTTCATAATTAAGTGCATTGATTTACTTATTAAATGTTTGCTTTTTCCCTGGCCACAAGCAACATGTTTCAGGAACAGCTGGCTCACGTGAGAGACGGTCAACCCCAACGAGCCAGTTTCTAACGCACTGCCAAAGCTGACCTGGCGCCGTCACCCGGAACCCCGCCGTGCCCGGGGGGGTCCCTCAGCCCCTCCAGCTGCTGCCGGGAAGCGGGTGCAGTGCAGGGTGAGCAAACACAGCCTGGCCCCTTCCCGCTGCCCCTGACGCAACCCGGGACCAGCCGAGGCAGCTCCTGCAGCGTAGTGTGACGGGGTGTGTCTGGGGGTCACCCCTCTGTCCCCCTCCCCTGGCTCAGGCCCCCAGGGACTTGGCCGCTGTCTCCAGTGTCCACGCTGCTTATGGCAGCAGAGGTTTTAGTCTGAGCCTGGGCTGGGGCCAGGAGACCTCCTAAGCAAGAAGTTGGATTTCAAAGTCATCTTGGAGCAACTGAGATGGGATTTGGGCTTCAGCAATGAAAAAGACCAGCTCAGCTCTTTTTCTTTCCCCCTTTCCCCCTTTCCCCCTTTCCCCCTTTCCCCCTTTCCCCCTTTCCCCCTTTCCCCCTTTCCCCCTTTCCCCCTTTCCCCCTTTCCCCCTTTCCCCCTTTCCCCCTTTCCCCCTTTCCCCCTTTCCCCCTTTTTCCCCCTTTTTCCCCCTTTTTTCCTATTTCCCCCCCTTTTTTTTTCCTTTTTCTTTTCTTCTTGTGTCAGGATGAGGACATGGATGAAGCATGGGGGTGGTGGGGTGATGCACAGCAGTAGGGAGCCATCGGGACCTCAGCCCTGTGGTGCATTTAGCATCATGCTGAGGGGTGGGCAGGTCATGCTGTGACCAGCACCAGAGGAATGGTCTTGGGGTGTGGGTTGGGCTCCCCGGGTCACTTGGGGGGGGTCTCTGGGCTCTCACACCAACATCATCATCCCTGAGCACCTCCTGCCCATTTAGTTTCCCATGAAAAAAACATACCAGTCCCATTTCATTGCCTCAGTTTTAAATATTTATTTAAAGCCAAAAAAAAAAAAAAAAAAGAGAAGGAAGAAAGCTTTAATGAGAACAAATGGTAACTCCAACCTCAAGAAAACACACAAAACCGATGGCAAGAGGACGAGAGAGCGAGAAACCCAGGAGTGTGGGGGTGTGTGTGCAGGGGAAGGCAGCAAGCGGGCGATGAGCGATGGTGATTTTGGCCTGGGGGTGCTGGGGCGAGCCGGCCCCGTGCAGGGGTGAGGTATTTCTGAGCAGAGGCAGGGCTGCGTGGAGGGTGAGGTATCTGGGACAGATCTTGTTAACCTTTTCTGATGGTTGTTGGAAACCAACCAGCAGGCAGTAGTAAAAAAAAAAAAAGAATACACAAAGAGAGACTCACATATAATTTTTTTTTTTTCCTCAAAAAAATAAAATCCATAGTCCACATGAGACATGAAAACTCCAAACAGGCACTGAAGCATTTCCGATACAGTACAGCTCCGATTACATCAATATTATTCCTTATATAGAATTAAAGATTACCATAATTATCCTCTTTAAAAAAAAAAAAATCCTCCAAATTTACATATAGAGACTAAATTTCTACAAAACTTAACAAAACAAAACCCCTCCAAACCCGGCTGGGTTCTGAAACAAGGTACCATCATGTCAGTCTTGACAGAGGGGCCAGACAGAAGGGTTGCAGAGCTGGGTTTAAATACGAGCTTAGACCAGGGAATCACTGCACACGCAAGCCGGCACGGACGTGTGGCCAACGCGACTACAGCAAAACTAGTTACATGACAACCGACTCAAAAATAGCGCTCTCTGAGGCTCAGTGCTTCCAGATGAGCTGTATCCCTCACTCCCCTCCCAAAGCAGTGAGGTGCTGATTAACGAAAAAAAAAAAAAAAAAAGCAAATTTGCTTTTAAAATATGCTGTAAGTTATTTTGGACACGGTTTGAATTGTCGCGCACAACTGACATCCACGGCGATTAAAGATCCCTTTAAAGGTGACTGTTTCTCCGATTTACCTGTAGATGATGACCTCCTCTCTTCCTAGAGAGCTGGTCCTAGGGGCTTTTTTTTTGGGTCTGTGGCAAGACACTGTAGCACCTTCACAACCTTAAATAGTTTAAAGTCATATATATAAAATAACACACTTTTTAAAGAGCACCAGAGATTTCACAGTGAGAGGTAGAAACAAATCAGACGAGCCCACCCTCTCTCTATTTTAGCACCAATCTCTTCCCCTCTCCTCCTTCCATTCCCCCCTCTTGGCTTCGGGACTCTCCCCTACCCCAACACCACGCATGAGAAGGGATGTTGATTAAACTCACACATGGAAGGAGGAACTTAAGTTTTTTTTTTCTGTTTTTTTTTTCTTTTTTTCTTTTTGCTTTAAATAATATAATATATATATTTTGTTTCTTCTAATATTGCACATCAAAATGCTTCCGGTACACAGAGCAGCCAGATTCAACTTGCAGCTCCGCCTGGGAGACCTGATGCAGCACGTGGCCATCCAGAAGGCGACAAGCTCTGAGAGGGAAGCTCTATCTTTTAATTACTTTTCAATGGAAAGAACATTTGGTAACTCAGGCACCAGGTAAGACAAAATGGGGAGGGGAAAAAAAACCAAAAAAACCCACACGCTGCAAGTTGCTTGAGGTTTCTCTCAATATTTTCTTTGGTCATGGAAAAAGCTTTGTGTGTGGAACCGCTTGCAACATCTAGTCCCCTGATCCCTTTTCACTGTTCACGTCCCGACTGATACCCGCTTCCCCTACGTCCTTGTTATCCCTCCTTCCAACAATCTGCTGAGTTCAGTAGATCACGGGTTCTTTGAGACCTTGAGCCAAAGGCTAGAGCAAGAGTTGACCCAAAAGATACAGCCCAGCTGTCCTTGCTGCAGAGAGGTGGGAGAGCCTGTGTGAAGACATAGGCCAAACACGGGGTCAAAGCCTTGGAGCCCGCTTTTGATGGCTTTGTTCAAAGGAAGCACACGGGGCCGACCTCGAGGTGATATTGCTTTCCTGGCTCGGATGGGGGAAGGTTGTAGATGTTGACAATTGGCAGCTGCTGAGGGTCCTGTGTCCGAAACGAAAAGAGAGTCCGATGCCAGCGTCCATCCTTGATCTGTGCAGGGAGGAGGGACAGAGAAAAAGCTCTTTAACGGGGGGACGAATCCGGCTGGAAAGGAATGTGCTTCACCAAGGGACAAGCTTGAAAAGCCCTGTGTGAGACAAGGGACTGCCCTTTGGGCTGAGCAGGTCTGGGGTGAGGTTTAGAAAGCATTTTGGGGAATCCCTTATCCAGGTGAAGTTGGTGGAACCTGAGCTTGAAACAATATCACCAAACACAGACTCCTAATGCAGTGAACCCAAAACGCAGACACGGCTACTGATGACTTGGTGTGCCATCGGTCACCGCCTTCAGGTGGCAATTGCCCCTTCTGCCATTAGACTGCTGCTACACGCAGCGTGTAACTTTGGAATTTAATTTTTTGCTTTCTGTTTGAAGGCCATCTACTTAACAGGAGCTGCTGTAGCACCCTGGACTGGAAAATTAAAGTGGTGAACAGGTAAACTAGACCCTTCTCCCCTTTTTTTTTGTGGACTAAGAAGCACAGGTATGACTCAGCCTTGTCCTGTGCCCCGAGTGGGTTCAGCCTGGCATTTCTTTCCACCCCTCCCCTCTTTCGTAGCAACAGACCTTGCAATCATCAGCTGCCACTTCTGGTCTGAGCTGCCCATCTGCCTCAAACATCTGTCCGTTCCAGGCCCTGAAGCGCACGGCTTTATCTGAAGGTTTCTCGGATGAGCCTTCCCGCCAGACGGAGGTATTCAGGCAGTGGATGGTGATGTGCTGCACCACCTCTGAGCTCAGGAGGCGGAGGAAGTTCATCTGGACTCTACCGATGTCAAAATCCAGCTGTGAAGGTGACAGAGATGTTAGGACGTACCCCTGCAGCGGGGCCGGGGGGAGCTCGCGGCAGGGTTGGTGCAAGATGCAGCAGCAAAGGTGGGCCCTGCACTCTGCTTCAGTCTGGAGGTGGCCTTGCACGGACGTCCAGACCTGGATCTGGCGTATGGGTGTAAGGGCCAGATGCCAAGTCAACCTGGAAAGTTTTCACGGGGACACAGCAGGTCCTTTGTTTTTCAGAACAAACTGTCAGGTCCTTAAGTAGGAGGAAAATAACATAAACTTTGAATTCAATGCATGCTTCTGCAAAGCAGCAGGTTCTAGTTCATCTGCAGATGAACCCAAATATTGTTATTGGTATTTTTGGCACAGGTGCTTCCTTCAAGAAAAATCCTGTAGCATTAACTTCACTGGCAACTTGTATATTTAAGCTGACCTCACTTTTTCAGGTAGCAGAAAACAAAATGCAAGAGTGACCTGAACATAAGTTAATTCAACAAAGCATTTGGGAGCAGCATGTTTGCAAAATTACTGGCCTCTATTATGACCTTAATTAAACATTGCTAGAAACATACTGCTTTGTCTCAACAAGAGTCAATAACAGTCTTAGGTAAGCTTTTAACTGCACAAGAGCTGTTCTGAACGTTACAGCTACATTAACTGTCTGGAGGAGAAACCAGCATGCTGTGTCATAGCGGTCACCATCCAGTGTCCCGGAACAACACACCCCTGGGTAAATATTTTGTAATAGTAGTCTGGGAAATGCTGTGCTGGGGTTGAGCTGTGTGTACCTTGGAGACGGTGATGGGGCTGAGACATGTCTGCCCACCATTGGTGAAGTTACAGATGACCTGTATGGTGTCTGAGGAACAGCCAAGATTTGGGTCAATCCAGTAGGTACCTAAAGAAATGGAGGATTTGGGGATTAACAAGGACACTTAACTTTTTCTGTGAATGAGAAGAAGAAAGTTTTGACTTCTGCGTTACTGGTCCCAGGGAAGGAGACCAGTCTGGGCCATGTGAAATGGCCCTATGGAGGATGCAGCCTTGGGACACTCAGGGCTTCCTACCATCGTTCATCTTCTGTTCACAGTTCATGAGGTCTCGACAGATGCGTGCAGGGTTTTCCTTGGTTCCCAGGGGTCTTTTGATGCTCTGAATGAGGTTGCTGAGGTAGTGTAGAGTCTTAAAGATCTCCCCTCCGTGGTCCAGCATGAGAAGGTCTGGATGTTGGTAACCCTGGAGCAAAAAGGAGGCAAGGTCAGATGGGCCTTGGGGGGCACCATGTTCTGTAACCACAGGGATTTCTTCTGCTTTATCTGTGGGAAAACTCAGTGAGTCAAAGGCAGGCTGTGCTGGCTGGGACCCAGCAAGCTACAGCCCTTGCACTGCCCTACGGGACATCTCTGAAGAGCTGGAAAAGTCACGATGGCAAAGTCATGAGGTCTGAAGCTTCACAAATTAGTAACACCACCAAACCGAATTCTTTAACTCGATCTTTGCTTGCATAAACCCCCGATACTTCACAAGAACAGTGACAAATCAGAGCTTCGTGTGTATAAACTTTAAGCGCACAGAAAGAACAAGCAACGCTGTGACCGTTCCCAGCCTCCAGCTCCAGCCAAGACCAGTGAGTTCAAAAGCAGCCTCGTACCTCTGTCTTGAGTGCGGTGTTCGAGTCGATTAGCGTCCGGAAAGCTGCCCCAAAGCTGTCTTGTTGCTAGTGTGGGATGAAAGAGATGGTAACTGAGGTCGTTAGAAGCTGAACATGCCCTGATGCAAGTAAAGCTTCTTGGTCTAGGGCTGCGATTCAAGCATTGCTCTGCTAACACAGCATCTCTTGCTGGACCTGAGTGTGTGTCTTCAGGGTCCCAGCAGCTCTTTCTGGATGTCCCAGCAGCACCTTGGCTCTGCATGACT
Organism: Strix aluco; assembly: GCF_031877795.1. NCBI lineage: Eukaryota > Metazoa > Chordata > Aves > Strigiformes > Strigidae > Strix > Strix aluco. The sequence goes on along the minus strand of NC_133950.1, from coordinate 9,278,336 downwards.
TATTAGCATCGTTAACAAACATACAGAAAATGGCAACTTACAAATGAGGCGGGAATTCCTGGTGGTCCCTAGAAATCAAAGCAAAAAAGGGGCATCAGTCAGAAAGATGGGCAGTCACTATTGCAAAGATATTCAGTCATGTCCTTTTGAAATCCTCTTTCCCCTGGAATCCCTCAATGCAGACGAGTTAGAGAGGCAACAATGCTGTCTCTATAAAATACTTGGAGATGGTTTGGGCTAAAGCGCAAGAAACACTAGTCCATTCACACACACATTTTTGCATACGAGGAATGGGGCTAAGCTATAATTTCCAGTGAGTGAACAGTCCCCTGGAGAATATCATGGCAATAATTTTAGCTTCTTTCAACACCGTCTTTGAACTCTTTCCACATATACGTACCGGAGGGCCAGGGTGTCCTCGTGGGCCTGGAGGACCCTAAAGACAGAGTGGCATCAGTTAGTGAAATGTCTCCAGTTTGTATTTCCATTTCTCATGGTTATCACCAGCATGAGTCTGTTCTCTGCTGAAATCCTCCAGATTTTTGACATTTTACAGCATCTTCTCCCTCAAACCCTACTGGAGACAGGAGGTGGCCTCATTTCCTTCATCTCCCAACCCTGGGTGCATCTGTCTGCACCTGGTCCGTTCCTGCGGCACCCCTTGTTCCCAGCCCTTTGCTCCTTAGCTCTCATTCGTACCCCCAGGTACTCAGCACATTCCCTGCATGCACAATTAGCCACCCTGCAGCTTTACATTTGCTAAAAGCAACTGTTTTATTTAAATATTAGTCAGAAAAAGTGATTTTGAATACTCACCCTTGGACCTTGCAGACCCTGCAGGAAAAAAAAAAAGGCAGAAGGTGTCAGAGGATGTTCATTAATAAACCAAAATCTCCCTGTAGACCCATGTGCTGTTCCCAAGGTGCCTGCACAAGGGCTGGGTGCTGCCCTGGAAGGGCAGTGAACGCAGGGGCCGGGCAGTGTCTGCCAACCTCAGAGGGGTCATTGCAGCAAAGGATGCTGAGGGCTCTGACACCAGCAAATGCTCTCTCTGGGGCTCAGGTCCCTGCCAGCACGCTGCCCTCTGCTGTGCCCACGGAAGTGGAAAATGGTGAGCAAGAAGAAACAGGCAGCACCCTGGCTTGTTAGAAATGTGCACTGGGGTTTTTGGTATTTGTGGGTGTTTGCTTATTAGAGGTCTTGTTTGAAGAAGGCATGAAACAGCCTTTTTTGCACTAGCCACACAGCTGTGTTTGCTGGGCTCCGACGCCTGGACCAAGCCCTTGTGTGCAGGAACAACAAGGAAGCTAAAGGAAGCAACCCAGAGCGCGGGGGGGGGCCCGTGTTATGAGTAACAAGGAAGATGAATAACACGTATCCAGTGTGCCCCACACATCCCCTGTATGGGGAGAACACCACAGAGCTGCGAGAAGGTGTAAAAGTCCATCAGAGCACCCGCAGGAAGGGGACAGGAGGAAGAGCAGAAGGTGAGAATGTGTCCTGGCACTGCTCCCCCAGCTGTGGGGGCTGCACCCGGGACACGCTGCTGCTCAGACAGGTCCCGTGCCCCTGGCCGGGGCAGCCTGTGGCTTTTTGAGCTGCCATTCACTGCGATTTGTTCCTGGAGATGCCACGGTCATAGCTAACAGGTGAAGTGTTAGCTTTTGCTGTGTAACCGGGTTAAGTAAACGGCAATTTTAACAGCAGAGCGGGCGTACATGTGCCTGTGGACGTGTGTGCACGCACGTGTGTGACACATGTATAGATGGGCACGTCTTGCCCTCGTGGGAGCCTGATGCCACCACACTGAGCCAGTGCCAAGCAGGTGCAGCGGGGCCCAGAGTGGCACCCAGTTGCTCAGAGGAGGGATCTCTTAATGCCAGGATGCACCCAGGGGTGCGGACCAGCACTTACCATTTCTCCGCGGCTGCCTTTGTCTCCCTTGGGCCCCTGTGAAAGCACACGAGGCGGCTGTCAGTGACCGTTAGCAAGCTGCACTGACAGGCTGTGCTGCCACCCAGAAGCTCCTTGCAAGGACCCCAGTGCATCTCTAAACAAATCAGCTCAAGTTGCCATATTGGCCCACCCATCCCAAGGCAAAACATAGCCATTACTGGATGTTTTGGCAACACCTGAGTTCATCTTTACTGGTTTTCATCTCTGCCAGTAGCAGCCTCTGTACTGAACTCTGCATAGCTTCATGCTCATGTTTTTATGAAGCACTGACCTGAACTTTAGTCTGTGTTCAGTGCCTTTAGCATTTTGGGGCAGGCAGGGATTTTCAACACTTTCCAGAATCAAGCTGTTCCCAGTTTAATATATTTATAATTTTTGTGTGTGTGTGTTTTCTTGCCCCCTCAGGCCAAGTTCTTTGGAATATCTGGCAGCTTGCTTTTGAATAACGGCAATAACATTCTTCTAGTCCAAGCCAATCTATCGAAAAATTTGTAGTTAGGTAAATTGCTCCTCACTTTTAAGCTAATAATCTCCCTGCAACTATGTATGCATCTAGAGCCTAAACCTGCACTTCTCTCAAGCTGCTAATCTTAAAGATTTTGTTTCCCTCATTACAGCAGGACTTGGGATTTACTTATGCTGGCCTCAAGCATCTCGGATCTCAAACATTATGCTCTTCTATGAAATACAGACAGAAAAATCGCAGCTACTTACTGGGCTTCCTGTGGGACCTTGAATGCCAAGTGGACCAATAATTCCTTCTTTTCCCTAGAAAAGAAAAGATATGCGTGAACCACCATGTGGGAACTGACAGTCGCTTTTACCATGGCAGGCTCAGTAAAGACACTGAATCTCTTTGCTGCTTTTCAGCGACATGATCGTGGTATTCGCTGTAGCTGAAATAAAACTATTTCAAAATGCACATCCAAAGACACAAGCCCTCACAGTACAGTTATCACAACCCATGTAAAACCTCAGAAATCCCAGAAATAGAAAGACTTCAGTGTAGCTGGAGTGATCTGTGCAGTGGTCATAGCAGCATGACCGTCTCCAAGGCAGAAGAGACCTGTGCACTTGTGGTTACCTACAGATGTGTTCTGGCGGCTCAGAGGTGGTACCATGACCATGGCTTGTTTGCCAGGCACATGGTGAACAGGGCACTGTGCTCCTTATAGCATCCTCACAGAAATAGAGGGTGGAGGAAGGAAGACAATCCTCCCAAACCAAACAAACTGAAAAACCACTCACCATGAGACCAGGCGGCCCACGTGGTCCCTGAATGCCTTTGAAACCAAGGTCTCCTGGGGGGCCCTGCAAGCAAAAATGAGATGCCAGGTCCCCTTAATAGACACAGCCCATCTTTATGCCCTTGCTTACAGCTCTGCTGCAAGGACAGAGCTGCTGCCTCTTGGATATGGGAATGGGAAGGTCCAATTTTTTTAACAGTTCTTTTCCCACTCCTGTTTTGCAAGCCCTTTACTTTCTACAGAAAATATACCGGTGCCCCTTCACCAGGAAAATGATATGCTGATACAATGAGCCTACATTTCAAATCAAGCTGTCATCATTAGGAATGCATATCGATATCTCGGGTACAGAATGATGACTGATGCTGGAAATACGAGTGTCTGAAAGACATTCAGGTGGGGAAAACAGCTCTGGGGTCTATAGGACAGCCCCTTTCCCGTTACAGTCTACCCATCTTAACAGGAATATGCTCCAACAAAGCATACGTAAACACACACTAGTTTAACAAATGAGGGTACATAAACTAAAGAAAGTTGAAATCATGATTCAATTTCAAAAGTTTCTGCAGCGCTGCCAACAAAGTCTTTGCAACAAGTATTGCATTGTCTGTCCCCAGCAAAGAGAGAGTAGAAAGCCAACTGGTCACAAGACAGCCTCTTACCTTTGGCCCAAACATGCCCGCAATCCCTGGAAATCCTGCCTCGCCAAAGTCTCCCTGCAAATAACAGCCAAGACAAATACAAGAATAAAGAGCAACAGTAAGTTCATATTGAACGGCTGGTCACTCGAAGATGCGCCAAGAGTTCAGCAGCTTCAGAGAAAGAGAAATCCATTAGTATTCTTCAGTCTAAGTGGGACTGATGAGAAAGAAGTATGAAAGAAATCTGAAGGAGGAATTACACAAACATCAGGCTAGAAGCAACTCCAGAAGATCTCTTAGACTTGTAGATGACTTAGATCTCATAGACTAAGCCTTGTTGCCCCCAGACTGAGAGGCGTACCTACACTATTTTTAGCAGATGCTTGTCTAGCTTGGACCACAGTCAGCAGAAGCAGGATGCAGAGCATCTACTCTGAGATTGATCTTGGAAGATCATGATGAAAAAAACAGTCTCAAAGCTTTTAAAAACAAGCTCTTCTTTTATTTCTAAATCCAGCTGGACTGACCTACTAAAAGATAATTTCAAACTATGCTCATTCAAGCTTTCAAAAAAGTGCATGGTCCTACAACATAACCTCCTACTCAAACCTGGGAAAACCATGCATATCCCCTAATTCTTTTCCTATTCAACCCTGTAGGGATTTTTGCTCAATTTCTTAAGAAAAATAATAATAAAATATTTGGAAGGTCATCAGGATTGGATTAGCACATAGCATGCTCTCTGAGAATAAAAAAAACCACACTGGGTAGCATGTCCTTATATAAACACCCTCATTTCACCACGTTTGAGATGTATGTCCTTTGATATTTCGGGACTTCTCAGATGTCAAAATGCAAAATGATTCAACGTTAAAAAAAATGGGTCAGAAACATACACCAGATGATTCATCTACAGTCTTAGGAATATTAGAGATGGAAAAGGCTTGTTTGGACTCTCGGCAGGACGATGTGACCCATGCTGGATTGTACTTTATGGGATGTTTTACAATGTCTTGTTCAGCCCAGTTGTAAATGACTCAAGTGATGGGGTTTCCACCATCTCTATTACAAGGCTATTCCAGAGTCAGTCTAGAGACCTCACTGTTAGGAAGTTTTTCCTGCCACAACAGTGAGAAACTGCTTGGCAAGAAAGGGCTTGGTTGGACTCGGTGGAGTGTAAGAAACTTTCCAAGGATACAAATTGATTTAACTGCCCATTTATGGATCCTGGAAAGGAAAACTGCTACTAACGGAGGACTAAGGTCTTTCCTGCATTAGGAGAACCAACCAAACCCTCCTTCTCGAGGAATTTCGGGCAAAAGTAAATGGGTAGTCAGAAGGGTTTAAATGCTGTGGAGTCATCTCAGCTAAGGGGACCTGACCACTAGCTCTGCAGCAAGGTAGGCAATGGCAATGCTGGGCAAATGAACCTGCCACTTGTGGACACAAGAGGAAAAATGATATTGTTATTATGTTGTTGGCTGCCACCTTTCAGCTTGAATACTGCCATCACAGGGTTTTATAAAAATATCAAACAAGTATATTCTAACTGAGGTAGTTGGGGTTCATCTTGTCCCTTGCTTTGTATTAGTCCTAATCTCTCTTTTCTTCACCTTTACATCTGTGGCCTAACTAGACCCCTCTGATGGTGGTCCTAATCTAAATAGCTTAAGTATTCTCAATATAGCCTGATAAAGCGTGACACATCAGTGCTAAACTGGGCAATCCCACAAGCACAATAAATAAAATCAGTAAGGATTAGGAGCCTGCCTTGGAGACAGGTGTGGGAATTTAACTGCTGCTTTGACCAAGGCTCTTGGTGTTTCTCCCACAGCGTGCTCTGAACTCGCAGCTCCACCACTCTCCAAACTGCACTGATGATGCCGGCTCCTGCACCTCCTGCACATCCCAGCAGAGCTACAGACCCTTCTTTGCACCTTTTGGATGGCTTGGGGTGCACAGTTCCCCTCCGAACACTCCATGTAGCACTCTCACAACACTCTCATCGAGGACACTGCTGAGGGGTGTGTGAGATGGCTCTGCAGCCTGGCTGCCAGCACACACCACGGCCTTGTAACCACAGGCACGAGGATGTCGTGAACGGTCACGCTGCCCTGGGGAACACGGGCGTGGATTCGATGTCTCGGTGCACGAGTGAGCAGTGAAGAGTGGGGAAGTGTGCGCATTGGAGATCTGTGCCGATGCTCCTGCACTCATGCACAAGCTGGTTATGGGTTTCCCTGTACAACTCCAGGGTTCACCCTGCTATCCCAGCCTGCGGATCTGCACCCTCTTCTGCAGGAGATGGCTTGGAGTCAGGTCTGACCAGCTCCCTTCATCACTAACCGGCTGTCCTTTGGGTCCTGGATCGCCGGGGCTCCCTGGAAGGCCCGTTCCTCCTGATGATCCTCGCTTCCCTGTTTGGCCAGTCTGTCCAGGCAATCCTCTTTCACCCTAAAAATAACAGAATTCAAATAATTCCAAAGGACAGGAGCTAAATATAACAACCCTCAGTCGAAATAGCCATAGATGGAAAGCTGGAAAAGTGGCTCATTGGGATAAGGAATGTGGTTTCATGGGGAGATGCCTCAGGTCTGCTAAGGCGGCTTGGATGTGTGTGAGACCAACGATGGGCATGGCTGCGTCCCCTCCTGAGCTTCACGCAGAGCAGGAGCTTCAGCAGAGCTCTACTGCCTGCACGGGGGCTAAGGACAGCAAGGGGGTGAAACATCTTCTGTTTGCACTTCCATACGTGGTCTGTGCTGCCCTGCGGTTTCTCATAATCTCTTCCCCCCAGCAGGCTAGCAACTGATGATTAATCCATCTAAAATGTTGACGATGTGGCAAGACTTCAGCTGGAGACTTCAATCCAGAGGCTGAAAAGCCATCACCAACTCCAGCATCACCAACTCCAGCACCACCAACTTTTCCCCAGCACGAACTACACAACTTAAGGACAAGAGAGGGGATTCTGAGACCCAGCACAACACTTTGCTCCCCACCTCTTCCCCTTGCCAAGTGCCAGGAGCAGCACAAGCCCCAGCTACTCAATCTGGGGCAGACTGGGAGAGAGGAGCAAAGGTGGCGAGAGCCTAGGGCGGTTGAGCAGCTGGAAAAGGGGCAACAAATTTCCCTGGAGCCAGGGTATGAGTCTGTCATGATGACACAAGGGTCTTTCAGTCATTTCTTGTAACAGCCTGTTATTCTACCCAAGGCAGCTGGAGGGCAGCAAGTGACAGTTTAAGAGTGATGTGTTATGGGAGGCATAATTTAAATCAGAACTGATAGCTGCTCCAAACCCAGTTGGAGTCTTCCTATTTACAGAGTCTTACAGAACTGCTGTTGGTCCAGTTAAGATCCTGTGGCCAGCCTGGACCACAGCAAGGACCAGGAAGAAACCCCAAGGTCACTCAAGCAGCTTGTCCCTGCTTCCACCCAGAGCAATGTCCAAGCTGATACTGGTTCCAGCTGTTCCAATCCAGTAAATATATGCTAAAAAACAAGCAGCACAAATTTCCCTTCAGTAGTTCAGGCCTCGCAGGGCAGCAGCTAGAGGACACCCGAATTTCCCATGGAGTCATTTATCCTGGACATCCTACATGCAGGCTGTAGCAGTTCCTTTGCAACTTCTCCAAGGCCATGTTTTTTTTGCCAGGTTTCTAATGAAAGAAAGATAAAGTGTTCGTGGTGTGGGTATGTGTATCTGTAGGCTCCTGAACTTTGATGAAGGAGGAAAGGTCTCTGGGACATTCAGCTGCTGTGAACGTCATGAAAATGGATGGATGGATGGATGGATGGATGGATGGATGGATGGATGGATGAGGAGAAAGATCTACTGAGCCTCTAGCTAAGTGGAAGATGGCAGCAGGAGTTAGGACCTTATTAGACCTTGGAGAATCCAATTTCTAGAGACAGGCTCACAGACTGGATTGCTCACAGCAGTATCTTAGGGATTCAGAAACTCACCTTGAATCCTGGTGGTCCCTGTGCCCCGGGGAGTCCTGGTATGCCAGGGTTCCCTCTCTTGCCTGACATGCCTGTCACACCTTCTTCCCCATCATCACCCTGCTCTCCCTAGAAAAGAAACCCAGAAGAGGTTATGAAACAAGATACTCTTTCCACCACTCCACAGCTTCTGGGGGGACGGGGGAGTGGTGTGATTCTGCCCTCAGCAAGCACCATGCTCTGGGCATGGGTGGGTTTGCAGAGGCGTATATAGAAGTTTGTGCATGCAAGTATCTACCAGGCTGGAAACACTGGTTTATTTACAGAGTTGGACATGCAAAGGCAGCTGCTGCCTCTATGTGCATGTGAGATACGATGAGGAGCACACGATCCACTCTGGGTACAGGTACACTGGAGTATCTATAGCTGGACTACATCCATTTCTCTTGTGCTGCCTTTTAGTTTTGCAGCTCCTAAGTTGCATTTGCTATTAACGCTCTAAAGTTACAATTGCAAACTCACCAGCACCCCAGGCACGCCATCCTTCCCAGGCACTCCGTCCACTCCAGGGGCACCCTCTTGACCCTGCCTTCCCACCACTCCTCGAGGACCTGGTAGCCCAAGGATGCCCTAAAATCAAAGAGGTGTCAGCGATGGAGTTCCTGGACAGCATTTGCTGGGGCAGAAAACTGGATTTTTACCTACCGGTGAGCCTCTGCTCCCTGAATTGCCTCGTGCTCCTTGTTTTCCTTTTTGACCCTGCAAGCAAAACAAGAAAGACATCTAAAATTGCAGCAGCTCTAGCACAACTCCGCTTCGCAGCCTGACTTCAGGGTGTGCTTTTGGATAATGGTTGGAAAGAGTTTTATAAAAAGGAGATTTATAAAGTCAGTTGCTCCAACACTGGGGAATGAACTGCTATTTGGTTTTATTACAAGTGATTCTTCGTACGTCTTGAGAGTTCTAGGGCAGGAATGAATAGCTAGAAGGCAAGGACCTACATTTTTCCTAATACAGAGCAGATGAGGACAAATAAAGCAGGATGAACTCGAGGGAGGACTGAGTGCACTGGCAAACATTAGAACAAGATGCTTAAAACCTGCGTCCTCTGTCAGTTCATTGACAGCACAGTGCTGAATCAAGGGCCCAGCAAGTCTTGTGCAGGGCGTTCAGTAAAAGCTTTTCTCTGCAAGGTAGCTCCTTCTATTTTGGAAAGTTAATGTAAACGAAAAGCGTATCTTGTGTCTAAAATTTGCAATGTTTCTTTGTGAACAAAGATGTAAAAGAAATACTCCTGAGGTTTATTAGCTGTAAAAAGGATTAATTTCTGCAGAATGAATGGAAAACTCAGCCTCATCACCTTCACTAGGGCTCACTTAGTGAGGTCATGTACTAAAGCACTGTTAAATTGAAGCACTCCATTTTCTGTGCATTGTTTCTCCATCTGCAGAGGACCAGGCAGGCCAGCTACATGAAAGAAATACTCCTGGGGGTGCTTTCTCTGCTATTCATTAGACCCAAAGGCAGTTGCAGATTGTCCATCGATGGGTAGAGTTTATTTATCTTATCGCCCAGTACGCTTTTTGCCAAGAACACCTACTGTAGGTTAAACTATCTTCTGGCATTACCCCAGCAGGGTCAGATTAAAAATCCTGACATCTGCCAAAAGGGAGCAGGAATTTGCTGAGTATTGAGGTCACATACTTATGTTTTAGCAAATAAAGTCCCTGATCTGTGAGAATAATTAGCAAGCTGTCATTATAGCCAGATGTAGAGGTAGGAGTAGGTATGAGGTATCCTAATGAACCTTGAAGGACCCATGTGTGCTGTGTTTTCTTGCTCAATAAGGGCAAGAAGTTAGAGGGACTCTTCCAAGAAACATAAGAACTGCATGGATAAATGGACTCCAAATCTGGAAGGTTTCAAGCCAGAAAAATTTACAGTTCAAGTGAAAGAGAGAGACACTTGCCTGGCTCAAACCTCCTTAGGGACAGACAAGCCAGCTGTGGCTGGAGGCACCACAAATGGGGTTATGGGAAAGAGACATGGCAATGACTAAAGACCTGCCCAAGATTCACCCATCATGCTGGAGCTGTAATTGTCTTGATCTTCTCCAGCTTCACAAAGCCAATGAACTGTTGGGCTTAGACACTTAAATACATGTTTACAGCCCTCCCACTAGGTTCTCCAGAGTCTTTCAAGGCATAGACCATAGGCCAGATCACACATGCTGGGGAAAAACATGAGAGTCCTCTTAATTAGACATTTTCTTTAAACTTGGGACACTATAAATCCACCCTGCTGAAACCTACCACATCACCTTTGGATCCCTTTGCTCCTGGCTGGCCTGGTGGTCCAGGATCCCCCTACAAAACATAAGCAAGAAAAATCTGCTTGAAATTCTCTTCTGGCAGTGTGTTGCATGAAGTACAAAGAACAGCAGTTTTTGTGCCCTAACAACACAGACCGTATGGAAACAATTCAGGGGAACAGTCTGTGCTCAGACAGGCCTCCTGGGGAAAAAGGAGCAAGGAACTGTCTCCAGAGAGCATTTAACAGGGTGTCAATTGGAGAAGAAGCAATGCTACCCCCTCACTTGGGTGGTGTTTGTATTCACGGAAATCATTCACTAAATTCCAGATGGCGCCTGGAAAACAGTGCTGAGAAGTGGGCAGGAAGGAGCCTGTTTTGAGAAAGGTACTGCAGGAGCTACGTGCAGAACGAGTAGTTTATACAGCGACTACATCTTTAGTGTTGGTACTACCTCCCTTTTGCATGTTGCAGCCCTTTCCTTGGTTTTGCCTGGATGGCAGATATTAGAGAGTTACCTATGGAGGAGTAAAGCAGAAAGGATACTTCACTACTCTCTTACTGGGCTCTTCCCCATCACACATGTCTCCGTCTTCTGACCATCCAGGGGTTTTTTTTTGGTGTGTATTTGTGTCAGGGGCAATTTCTGGACTAATATCAAAGAAATGGTAAGTAAGGACATACCTGCAGAGCTCTCCTCCTTCATCTTGTTTCTGAGCCACATGTTTCTAACGGTTCTTTACTAAAGACAATCCAAAGCTCCTGCTTCCATCTGAAACACTGACATCTGAGGGCCTTCCACTCCTCACAATAAGCTACATCCACTGGGGAATGTGGCAGCTCTACCCGTTTCTAGGCCATATGACAGAGCACTACGATTTTACCCCAAAATAGAATCTGTTGTTCTTCCCAGCAGTTTTACAAAGAATGAAAATTGATTCAACTTGATTTTCCAATACAAACTACATTTAATGTGGTGCTGCGCTCACAGTTGCAATAGTCACATATACAAATTAGATGCTGCCGTATATAGCAAGGGAATAAAAAGTCCTTCCCTTAAATTTGGATTTAATTTAGTCTCATAAATGCACTGGTTTGAGAGGAAACACCATGCAGGCAGAATAATATGGTCTTGCCTCACATGGGACCAAACGCATCATTTCCAAGCAGACCTTTCCACTGTCATTGTTGTCTCCCACTGCCCATTCTCCTAAGATTTCTAGTCCCTCTTGGATTGTTCTGAAGAGACAGTTTTGGAGACAGGCTTCTGGGAATGCCCCCTGTTTTGTCACCCATTTATTAGTCTCAACATGTGACTCAGAATGCCCATTCTACAGGCCTGACTTATGGAAACGCACACGTCGCGTTTCACAGCTCACCACACACCCCTTGCTGCAGCCCCTCCCACCTTCCTTCCTTTTTGCATCTGTTTTTCACATGCACGTGACATTGGGTAGCTTACAATAAAGCAGCATCTCTTACAGGTAAGCCTTGCTGTCCAGGTTTTCCTCTTTCTCCATCAAGACCTTCTTGACCCTTAAATAGAAAACAGAGAGGGAACGGGTGTTTGTTCTTGGGTACTTCTGTGGCAATGGGAAACAAAAATGGATGTAACACGCTGTATGGGGAAGGAGAAGACACACATATCTGCATTCTGCTAACACAGAAATGTTGAAGCTTGTGGGTAGCGTACATGCTCCCATGGATCTGCACTGGAAAGAAATAGCCAAGAGGAATTGCTAATCACCATCTAACCATTGAAGAAAGCTTTCTGATGCATCCCTAAATACACGCAGCACTAACGTAAGTGAACAGTTGGAGACTGTTCTTCACTGCTGTGCTATACAGTAAGGCAGCAGCACTGCTACCATGGTGAATTTAAACTCTGTTGTACGTTACTGGAATGGGTCACTCTGACCAGCTGCTTTTGGATGGAGGTAAGATTTAGTTCACAGAGCCTTTGTAGAGCAACACCAGTCAGCTGGAGGTATCCTGCAAAGAGGGTGTCAGGAGTACAGGGGAAGAATTCATAACCCTGGTTTTGCTTTTGCAAGAAATCGTGGTAAGATTTTGGAAGCTTCCAAACCTCCAAGTTAACAGAGATATTCCCATGAAAGAGTCTACAACCATGGGCACATCAGCCTTGAATTTTCTGCAGCATTGTCAGGATCTCTCTTGTACATATCTTCCCCAGGGTATTTCCTTGATAATCACAAATACCTCTGATGAGATGGTTCTGCTCATTCTCTCAGTCTAGTGTGCTCAGGCAGGTGCAGGGCACTGCGAGATGCTGACCTGCAGCACCTACATTTGCCTCCAGCAAAATTTTTACCACTTTGGGGAAAAGATATCTGAATCACTCCTTGTTTGAAACATCCACGTACAGCGGCTGACAAGGGACAGCAGTGGGTTATGAATCGTGACTACTGGGCAAAGGGTAGACCTTCTGTGGGCTGATGCAGATTGGAAGCACTTCCCCAAGACAAACATTTCTGAATCATGCATTTGGAATAACACTCACAGGATAACCAGGGTCTCCAGGCTCCCCTCGATCACCTCTGTCACCCACAGGGCCCTACAACAACACAACAAAGACTTAAGGTGGATGTAAACAATCTGCCATGCACAATTCTCAATGGCTTGTACATATTCTACAAGTAGGGAAACAACCCAACTAATTCACCTGCAAAAATCAAGTCAGGATTGATTAGAGAAGGGATTTAACATCTTACTCTGTCTCCAGGTGGTCCCTGTGGGCCTTCTACCTTCCCGTCATCGCCTTGCTCTCCCTGTGAATAAAAATACTAGTATTAATATAGACAGCAGGTTATACGGCAGATGCTTTTCTACAGACCCAATCCAGTGCTCCCATATCACCGGCTCCTTAAGTCAAAGCCTCTGTTGAATTTAAGTCTAAACATTTTTTTTTGGTTTCGTTTCACAACCTGGAGTACACTGACTCTTCACACAGCTTTCCTGGTGTCTTTAGTGGTTGTTTCTGCCTGGTCTAACCATCTTCCCTAAGGAACCAGGTGCAAAGGGTTATTTTCAATTCCTAAAACTAAGCAAGAAGCATGTAATTATGACAATATGGGAAATAGTTCTCTGTCTCTGAATTTTATTGCTGACAGCTAAACCAAGCGCTTTAATCAAGCATTTCCCCACCCTCATTGAGCATTGCCTGGGCTGTCATGGGAACAAGGGTGGTCTGGATGGGCTCCCTGGTTGTGTGCCACCATTGTGGGCTTGTCTCACAACTGATGAGGTGAGAGGGTCAGCCCCTTACACACTGGCTGCATGCGCAGCTCCACTCGTTGATGGGATGCTCCGCAGCAAGAGCTCAGAGCTCATGGTTTGGTTGGTAGATACCATCATCTGGATTATTTATAACTGAGGTCTCTCCAAAATACCCAAAGGGATCCTCAAGACTTAACACAGACACTATCTTTTTAAAATTCTGTTGTGTAAGTCACTCGGGGTCATGACGTCCCATTTTCTCTGGAGTCTAGCTCAGGGACGGCTGTTTCTTTGCTCCCCATAGAAAATGGCCACATTCCAGATCCTCCGGGTTTTGGCTACTTCATATCCCTGAGTCTCTGGCACTCTGGCTCCTTAGAATGAACACATCTCAGAGCTCCTTTGACGCTGCAGCTACTGGAGAGAGGAGGTCTTGGGCGGGTTCTGGCACACTGCAGCTGCTGTGTTTGGAGTGTTTGGGGTGCTCCTAGAGCCTTGAACATCCAAATCTCCGTAGCTGTGCAGAGCCATTTTCCACAGACTTCTGCAATTCTCAGTGGTTAAATCAGCCCTTTCTGGTGTATTTACGACTGTCTTTGACTTTCTCTCTGGGCTACTCTCATCTTCTGTTTGAGTTGCAGCTGCCTATAGTAAAGGTGCTTGGGCAATTTCTCAGTGATCTTGCCTCTGGGAGAAGGCATTTGGGGTGCTTTGCTTGTATGGGATGCTTGGTAATGACCCACCTGGAGCAGTGAATAACCCTCAGTGAAAAAACTCAGATAGTGGAGCAAACAGCTTCTTTTCTGTAGGAACTGGATCACATCTTGGAATCAGGGCTGTGTCACTGCTGAGAGAGACATGCTGACCCACACTGACTTCTCTCAGGCTGAGCACCAGTACTGACATTTACAGCTTGGTAGAATGAGGCTCAAGATTTTACAAAACCTCTTGCAGTTAACCTCAACAGGTAGGAAAGTGCTCAGTGCATCTCTCTCCATTATATACTTGATGACAGTGGCCTCTTCCTTCTCTGTTGCCGCGACGTGTTGGATGAATGCTGCCAGGATTTCATATATACTCACAGGTCATGGTTATACTGTCCTTAGGAGATCGTGTGCTGGGTGGGGAACTCCAGTCTGGGGTTTTGGGGCTGTATCATGGTAGAAGAAATATATAGGGAGAAACTGTGCCAGGATGGCTTGAGAATATAGTACTGAGTAATATGGATGGAGAAATTTGGGTGTCAGAGTAGAGAGAAAAGAAAGTAATGTCTAACAGGCTCTGCCAACAGTTTACAGAGCTACTGAACTTGCTGGTTGAAGTCAGCAGTAAAATACCTGGCAACTGGTTTGCTTTCTAGCCACTATCAATGGAATGTAGGCTAGAAGGGAAACAAAGCCACCATTTCTCAAGTCTTAAGAAAAAAAAAAAATCCTAGTATATGTGTTACTATGCAGAAGTCTTGGCACCAATTGCTTCTTCCCAAACGGAATGCGAACACCTTGCCATTTGGGAGCTGAAGCGAGCGTGATGAACTCAAAGAAAGCTCATAATTCTGGGGACCCTTGAAGAACATCATGACTCACAGACTTTCTCCCCAAAGCTGAGTTGTGGCTTTGTGTCCCCTTGAGTCTAATTCCCACCTTTTCCTTTGTCTTCTGAGAAAATCCTGTAGCCTGGATCAGCTCTAGGACTGTGGGACTGAGCTCCTCCAGGACTTCCTGATGCCTCAGCTGCTCAAGGGGGAGATGAAAGGTCTGCGCTAATTCTTTGGAAAGTTGCAGTGAAAAAAAGTTAGAGTAAAGGGCAGCAAAGTAAACATGTTGGGATACAAATGGAAAATGCATGGAGAAGAAGGGAAGGCTTGTTGTTGTTGGATCCTGTCCCAAAGTGAGATACACCAGTTTGTAATTTTTAAAAGGATCCCATCTGGACTGCTTTAAGCAGCTGCCAAGTGCAGGCGTCTGCTCTGAGCAAGGCCTCTTTGAGGAGCTGTAAATGTATTAAATGCGGCGGAGTAGCTGGCTGGTATGGCACAAGGGAGATGGATTCCGCAATAATGCCTCTCACCAAGCTGCTTTCTTCTCTGGAAAAGGGAAGACCTTCCCCACCATTATATATCCCCCTTCTTCAGCACAGCTAAGTTTACCACGTTGTTTAAAGCTCACAGAGCAGTCATGGTCCCATTTTAGTTTCTTTTTCATTTCTCAGAATCAGGCTTCCATTTCCATGTTTGCACGCGTGTGTGAGTTACAGATGTTCAGAGGGAAGGAATCTGTCTGTCCTTAGGCTGGGATCCAGACAACTCTTCAGAGATAAGAGGGAAGGATGGATAAGAAAACTTAGATGCAAGACTTTTGTGGAACACCTGGATGCTGCGGGAAATGGTGCTGGAGGCTCGGCACGCGATGCTGTGCTCTCCTCGTTCAGCTGGAGCTGCTCCCCTGCAAGGTGCCAGCAGACCCGCTGACCTTCCAGGAAGACGTGAGCGAGATCTGGCTGTCAATGGTCATTAACAAATCTGACTGTTCTCAGCAGGATGCATTCGATGCTTTGGCGTCTTTGTCAGGCTTGGATACTTGCATGTAGAATTCATTTTATCATCAGCATTGCTGTGCTCTGATGTCACAGATCCGTGTTGTTTCTGAGGGAGTGCCCTTCTAGTGGCCATTTGCAAAAGGATGTTTTGTTGGTGAAGGGGAGAGTGCTTCACTGAGTGCTTCAGATTAATAATTTGGAGACCATTTACTCATGAAATAGTGGGAGTTTTCAAGAAGGTGACAACTTTTAATGTTTTAAAATAAGATAAGAGCTGCAATTTAAACAACAGAGATACATATCTGCTCATCTCTTACTCCTTCTGCTGTAAGACCAACGGCTGATCTTGCTTTTGGTAGTCATGACTCACAGCTTTTTGCCAGGATGCTCAAGTTTCAACAGTGGGACTGTGAGAAACCTCTGGCCAGGCTCTCAATTGGCAGTGTGCTTGGTCGTGAGCTCTTGCATTATTATCCTGGGCTGGTTGTGCTTGGTTAACACTTGCCACTTCCTGCACAGCCACTCAGCAGAATACACCTGAGGAGGAATGCTGCTGAAGTCTGGAAGAGCAAGAGGTGCAGCTCGGGAAGTGGATGGGGCAGTGTTAGAAGGGCTGGGGATTGAGAGGACATGCAGCAAGGCAGTGACGGAGATGCGGAGCAGCAGGAGCATCACCAGCTGTTCCTCCACGGATGTGTTTCAGCATCAGGAAATGAGAGAAAAAAGCAGCATGACCATTGTTCATCCCCAAAGCAAAATTTCTGAGGCATGTGAATATCTTAGTGGAACACAACAGGTCACTGTGCCCCACTGACTCCCGGCCACCAGCACAGAGATTCGCTGCTGCACAAGGAGTCTCCAGGTGGAGCACAGAGAGCAGCGTGCTCAGGAGCCTGAGCTGAAAGGACACATTTGAAGCCCCAGTGGAGACAAGTCCTTGGGATCTCTGTTCCACAAACTCCTTTTTGAAGCAATGAAGCTCCTGCTTGCACGCGTACAGCTGCAATCACACCTGTGTGCAGAGGGACAGCCGAAAGCTCTCTCGGTGATGGGGAGCGGAAAATGAGAGAAAAGAGTTCATGCGTGCCTCCTCTTCATGGGGACCCCACGACTGACCAGTCCCAACCACCATCACTTTCCTTCCCACACGGAGGGAGGGAGCATCGCTGCTGCTACTGCAGGCGTGTGAGGGGCTCCAGCGGCCCTGAGCACAGCCAACGCCAGCTGGAAGCGTGGAGCAGCCAGCTCCGCCGACAGGAAACCATTAAAGTGTGAGTCACTTCTCCAGCCTGAACTGGTTATGGCCGTGCTGACTCAGCAAAAGGGGAAAAACACAAGGGGAAAGCTGCGGTGGAAAGAGGGCTCTGACTCAGGCCAGCTGCGGCAAGGGGGCTCGTCGAGGGGTGGGGGGGACGAGCGAGGTAAGGGGGTGGCAGGCGATGAGGAAAATGGAGCAAGGGCAATGGAGAGGAGACCCGTTCTGCCTCGCTTACAACATGCTATCAGCTGGTTTAAGTACAGATAGGCAGCTTGCTGAAGATCAGCTAGTTTGTGCAGGGTGTTATTCTGACTTGATCACAGAAAGCTACTAGTCTGATTTTCTTCGGCTTGGGGATTGAGCAGAATTTCTGCAGATACAGGAAAAACATATTCCCAGAACGCATGCTGGCTGGCTCAGCCACTGGCACAAGGGCACATGGTGTCTGGAAAGCATATGCCAGTGGCACGGGTGTTCTCAGTGCTGATATGCAGCAGTAAAGTTGCAGCAGGAGTTATGTAGGTGGCCGTGCTGTAGAGGAGGCGCCTCTGATTCTGCCGCAGGTAGAGGCGGAGAGCGCAGATGCATGGGTGTCATGGCAGCGGGGCAATCGTCTCTATATCAGCTCAGCTTCCATGCCAATGGAAAATGAGATGGCTAAACTCTGCAAACTTACCTTTTCCCCCTTTGGCCCTGGTGGTCCAATTGGCCCTGGTGGTCCTGCATGTCCCTGTGGAGAGCAGACAGCATGTGAGGAGACAGGAAAGAGCTGTTTGACTGAAGGTCCTCCCTGGTTTCCTGTCAGATCTCTCAAGCCCTGTGTTGTGCATCTCAGCTTCGGAGGAAACATGGGTCATGGCAGAGATGAACCAAATGCATCTGGAGAAGTTGTGATGGTGCAACTGGACACTACAGAAAGAACTAAACTGAACTCAAGATCAGATAAAATCATAGTTTAAGAATGATATTGCATCCTAGAGTAGCAGTTTTGTTGCATTTGAGAACAGATAGAAGCTGGAGGGTGAAAATAAAATCCTTACCTGGTAACCCTTTAAACCAGGTTCCCCTTGAGTACCCATCCTTCCTGGCGCACCCTGGAGAGGCAAGCACAGAAAGCACCATGAGAGTAGCCCGTGGGTATTACCCCATCGGAGGATGCACTGGGCTAAGCAAAGCAAAGCTCAGCACCACATGGGAGTGTGGCCACCCGCTTCCCTGGCCACCGGTGAGCTTTGCTGTGGCCGTGTGAAATGCTCTTGCTTGGCTTTAATCTCTTACACATGGACAGGGATGCTAGGAGTCCATTCAATGTCTTTGCCAGCCTGTAGCAATAGGTTCCCCAAATCCTCATTCAGATTTGCTACCAGAAATGGCTGCACAGTGTGTGCTCTTCATCTGCTCCTCTGGACGTCTTTATATCCAAATTAGCTTTGTGCTAGGAAGTTCACCAGCGAGACCATTCTCATGCATGGACCTAACCCTAAACTGTTGGGAGGAAACCTTTTGGTGTGGGTTCTGAGGCCAAGAAAGGAGTTTTCTGGGTTGTGATGAGAGCTGCTTATTGCATCTTTAGCAGACTGAACAAAAGGGTTTAAATCAGATCATCAGATTAAAGGGAATTGTAAACTTTCCATATAATCCCATTTAGCGTGGAAGAAAGCCCTTTCCACAAGACAGAGACGTGTTCAGTCCAATAGACTGCTGCTTCCTTGTGAAATAATCCATGGAGGCTTTGCCAAAGAATATGAAGGGAGGATATATGGGGAGGCTATAATTTTTAGTGCAGGAAAACACTATCAACAGAACCATTACTCCATCACTTATTTGCTACTGTTCCGAAACATCACTGTCAGTCCTAGTTCATAAACAACTCCTGCTTTTCACTAAGTTCTACCAAATATAGTGCAAGAAGTTTCCTTACCAGCCTGCAATGCATGAGGAGGTACTTATTACTTACCACTGCTGTCCCAATGCATTTGTCTTATGTGCCTAAAGCAAATTAACTTTCTTTCCTCTCTGCCACACTATTGTTCTCTCTGAAAGCCTCACCTTCAGTCCCCAAGTCAAACCCTTTCCCATGCTATATTTCTTCTTACTGCAAGTGTTTTAGATAAGTAGATCAAGAGTGGGTGTAGAAACAGGGCAGAAGTCCAAGTCAGAGTTCCTTATAACAACACAGTTTGACTTGGAAGCAGCTCTTGCCATGAGTGTGCAGTCTCAAAGGAAAAGATCTTAGCAAAAAATAGCTTATCAGCTCACTCCCTTCTCAAGAAAAAGCCCCAATATTTCAGCCCATCTGGGGAGTTGTGAAGAACCGCCACGATACAACGTGAGCTGGATTCACGGGGCACCACACTGTCACCACTACGGAGTCTCTCCTGTGCTGCCCAGAGCAAGCATTAAGCTGTTTTGGTCAATTAAACCCATCTAACATAATTTCACTGTCTGTGCTCTGAAGCCTCTGCTGGGCTTTCTGCTTCATTCAGGCCCATGCCCACCACTGCTAGTCACATTTCTACGTGTTGTGTTCAACCATTTGCAGAGCTCTTCTCACCATAGGTCCCAGGGTACCTCGGGATCCTTTAGGGCCTTGGTTCCCCTTCGGCCCCTCCTTCCCTGGAGATCCTGTCTCGCCGAGCTGCCCCTGGTAGCCCTTGCTGCCCTGCAGAACAAAAGCACTGATGTTAATGTAGGACAAAACTGCTTCCACAGATAAATATCACAGATGAGCAAAGAAAGGGAGATCCAGAGGAGTAGATGTTATCAACAGGAGATGCTCCTACCTTCTGGCCAGGCTTGCCCTTTTCGCCTTGTTTTCCTGGTTTCCCTTCTGGTCCCTAGGAGAGCAAAACAAGCTGTTGGAATGGGAAAGCAAAGAAGTCCCATCCCAACCAGCCAATCCCATGCCACTGCCCTGGTATACTCAACCCTGACAGTGTCCTCACCCATGCTATCCTATTCCTACAGGAGCCAACAAGGAGGCTAGGAAGTCATGCGGGTAAGGCCATGATCCACAGGCACTACAGCCAGACTATGGCTGAGTTTGTTCTTGACCTGCTCCAACACATGGAGAAGGAAACCTGTGCCCAGGTGACTATAGGGCAACATGACTGAAACGTGATATTTTTCATCTTCAGATCACATGTCAAAGACAGGTGGGTGATGGAAAACTGCCATCTGATGGATCCATCTGTCCTCAAGGATGCGAAAGAGAGATCTCAGAAGTGCTCCTTGAAGACAGCACCCGCTGAATTGAAAATTGGTACCTACCCACTCACTGCTACAGAAAGGGCTGAAATGTGGAAAACACATTTACCTTGGCCCCCACAAAACATTTCTCTGGTCTGCAGACAGAGCTGCCATCTGTGCACCACTGCTTTGCAAACAGAGTTGTGTCTTTCACCATCTACCATGGCACTGAACTGGATATCAATGCTTTTCATATGGTTTTAGGATACTGGCAGTGGAACCACTGCCTCAACAGCAATTCTCCTTATTTTTACCTCGTAAAAACAGGCAGTGGCTTCGTTTTCTGTCTACCTGCCATGCACAGCTTCCTACTCACAGTACAAACCCTTTCCCTCTATTTGTATTATTACTGCAACACACAGCACATAGAAATCACAATACACCGATCAGGCATCTAGAAATGGAGTGGGATGCAAAGTTTCAGGTGGGAGACACAGCAACGAGAAACAGAAACGCTGGCCTCCTTTGGGCATCTAGCGTGGGTGCCTCACGCCCCTCCTTGCACGCACACGGCAGAAATTAGCTGTGATGAGTGACTAAGTATAGCACA
Organism: Strix aluco; assembly: GCF_031877795.1. Classification (NCBI taxonomy): domain Eukaryota; kingdom Metazoa; phylum Chordata; class Aves; order Strigiformes; family Strigidae; genus Strix; species Strix aluco. The sequence goes on along the minus strand of NC_133950.1, from coordinate 9,257,405 downwards.
CTCTCCTTAGGGAGCCCAGGGAGTTCATTTTTTTTAGTGTTTGACCCTGTTGGCTGCAAGGCAGACAACATATTTTGGATTTGACAGAAGCAAAAGTATTACTGAAGAAAATAACTCATTCTTTTTGGCAATTGTGACAAACATTTCAACAGCATCTACACACCCGCACGGCATCTCTCCCTCTGCTCTCCTGCCTCCCAGCTAAGAAGGTATAATTTTCACCACCGTTGATGTTGCAGTCTCAGCTGAACAAAAGCAACTTATAAAGCTAGCCATATCGGAGGGTTTTCACTCAGATCTGAAACACGGGCCTCATAAGTGCCTGCTCTTAACACAAAGGAGCAATTCAGACTTATTATAGCCCTAAAGAACTGTGCCAGTTCTTCATTTCCCCAAAGGGAATAGCTCCATTTTACCTAAGTCAAACATTTCAAGAGCCCACCCTGCCAACACTGTTAGAGCTTCACAAAAGGACAGGTCCCTGCCGAGGAGTACCCGAGTCCTGTTCTGTTGTCTCTTCCATACTACTCAGGGCTTTTGTTTGTTATTTTTTGCTGCCACTTTCCAAGAGATCACTGTTGGAATTATTTTCCCACAGACGCTGAGCAGCCGCAATACTTGATGAATTGTGGGTGCCAAAGCCTGCACAGTGTCACCCACGTGATTTACACTTTTGACAGGAGTACAGAGAAATCCTCACCAATGAAAGCATCAGCCTGGGAAACGGCCATCCCCACCCAGCTCTGCAGCTAGCTCACCACTGGATCTGGTACCAGGTCCCTCAGCTCCCCCATGTATTGGTCATGATGTGTGTAGCAAAGCAGCAATAATGCTCTCAGACCCTGTTCTGCAGCAATACCGTGATGATTAGTGGCTTGAAAATTTGGGGAATGAATAGTGGAACCACTCGCAAAAGTTTACTGTCAAAATGTGAACAAATAAAGACACAACTGGGGTTTCAGATTAGTTGCAATAGTGTTTTTCCATCAGTCTCCCTGGACTGTGCACTAAGATCTTTTGGAAGCATGGGCAATAGACGCTTCTTGCAAATGGGAGAAAGCCCATTTTAAGCTAAATCTTTTCCTGGCCCCAGTGATGGCCAAGCCCTTGATCTCCTCCAGAAGAGTCATTTTGTACACTCAGATGTGCTCCTGAATTGCTGTGCTATAACAGCTCTTGAAACAAATACTTCCATGTTACTGTTCCATCCCTAGGATGAGGTTGTGTTACGCTGTCTGTAAAAAATGCAGATGCCAGTGCATCGATGAGATGTACCCTTTTATCATTGTGCAGGGCAGATGGACCCCGTTCACAGGTCACAAGGATCTCACAGCTACTTCAGGAGAGTTTGAAGTACAGCCTGATTCCCCCCACCTAGACACACCTCCCATGGAAGCAACGGCTGAAACTTGGTTCTACCCTGCACTGGGAAATGTCTTTGCTTTTTGAGAAGATGGGTTCAGGCCTTCAGTCTTCTCATCTGAGAAACAAAATTTCCACACTGCTCCTAAAATCTGCCAGCATTCAAGTTCATGCTTGTACCCACAGTCATGAAGTACAGATACAGGGTTAGAGTCACATGGGAGAGGGAAAAAACCCAAAACATAAACCGAACTTTGACAGTTCAATCCTCGCTCACAAAAATAAACTTGATCCATAGAAGACTGTGCCATCTTCAAACAGGGTCTCAACTTTCTCTGGGTTCCTTCAGCTTGTCTTTCCCTGTTGGTGGAGTCTGAACACAGATATGGGCTCCAATAAACTCCCTGCACCGGCTTTTCCCCTTATGAATCATTGGCCTCATTGAGCAGGGATGTTCATCTACTCCAGAAGGCTCTCCTGGGTCCTCCAGCTGGGGTGTGGCTCCTTCTTCATTGCCGGAGAAAAAAAAAATTGGCAGCCTCTCAAACTCTTGTCAGTGATAGTGAGACCAGCTGTCACTTGCAGTAAACCACAGAGATCTTCCTTTGAGCCTCCCTCACTGTTGTTAGCTCTCATCTGCTGGTTAAAAGCTTTGCTGGTATAAATAAATGGGTCAAACTGTGCTGGCCACACCATCAGCAGACGTGGCTTGGATCTTGCAGCCTGAATCACCTCCTCGAATGGAGTAAGCTCTATCAGCAAAGGATATTTCTGTGCTCTACCAGCATGCTTTCTAGGACTTTGGCCAGCAGAGCTCTACTGGTGAGCGGGAAGCCTACCATATGTCTGATTTTCCTGGATGCGCTTTCTTCAACTGCGCAGGAATTTTGCCCAGATGAATTCAGAGGCAGTTCAACACTTGTCTGGGGTTCCTAGATATGCAATATCTCTACATGTGATGTTCCAGATGTGGTTGCTGCTTGTTGCAATCCCAGACATTCACAGGGCACATACGCAGTGGTTTGTACAGTCACCGTCATACGTCACGTGTAACACAGGCAATATCAAGCCCAGCAACAACTTCGGTAGCCTTCAAAAAAGGTCAGATGATTTTCTCTCCATTCTTCTGACTCATCTGTCCAGGGATGGAAAAATCAGGGCCAGAACAGGGGGGAGAAAAAAAAAAAGGATAAAAATAAAGTTCAGTGAGATTGCAACTTCATCCAGTGCCTCCAAAGTACATCAGGAATCTAGCATCTTTTGGTACCTCCTTCGCTGCAATGCGAAGTTCCGAGGGTTCCTACACTTTAGCAGAGACAGCAACGAGGGGCAGAAAATGTACAAAAGCCTACACATAAGAATAATTAATTCCAAGTTCTTTTTGCTGGATTCAAATCAGTTGGGTTAGCGTGCCAAGGCACTAAACACTTGATGCTTTTATTGTCGGGGTTTGTACACATTTTGTTGTATGCTTTGGGTTACTGGTTTGCTGAGAAAACAAATCTTCTTTCCAAGCTTCTTCTGCGAGTGGGATTATTTTTAAATGGTGATTTCTGTTTATATACTGCACTCTTCACTAGAGAAGTACCTCCAGAAGATGATGATATTTGTGACCAGGGACAGTGGAAATCAGCCATTTTACAAAGCCACATGCCTTCAGGTATGCCAAAATATCCAAGAAAAGCAAAAAAAAATTATCATCTTAGGTCTAGCATGTTTAAAATTTTATTGGCATCTTCAGAAAGTACCCAATTTTATAAAGATTTTTTTAGTATGGCCTTAGATATTCCCCTAAGGGAAAAGCTGGATGGTTTATTTTCCAATGCAAATTGATTAAGGAAAAAAGGAGGCTTTCAGCTGCTGATGGCCTTGGCAGCAAAGTCAGGTCTCTTGCACGGCACAGCAGTAACGTTTATTGGGAGCAAATAGATGAGCAGCCCAGCTTTAAATTCTCAAGACACCAACAGTTGAAATCTATGTTGCGACAAAAACATCCAGAAAAACAAAATGAGGAAGTTGAGTGAACTGCAGAGAGATATGCCCCAAATGGAGCCAAACAGCAAACAGTGTTAAAACCCAGACCCAAACTTCCCCCACATTCAGTGATGCTCTGCTACATGCGCTAGATCCGGGGCAGTGGTTACTGAGACGTGACTCACCGTCCTGGTTTGACTCAAGGGGATCTGTGGCTCTTGGCACTTCAGAGCATAGATTCTGCTTTGCTTGCAGACTTACAGCATGGCACAGGAGGGCACAATACCGATGAGAGAGCTTCCCAAAGCCTGTCTCAGGCAGGTTCAGGATTACTCAGGACTGTTGTGGAGCAGGAGCATATTTTCAAATTTTTTTGGGTGTCATTGAGTGAAGGTCTGAGGTCACTCCTCTCTGCCAAAAATGAGGCAGGAAGAAATAGAAGAACCAGAATGCAGCTACTGAGTAAAGAAAAGAAAGTGCCAATGGTGATGGGGGAAAAAAAATGGTGATAGTTTGAGGCACTGAACATAGAAAGGGCAGAAAAGCTAAAGCAGTAATAAAGGTAGGAAGCATGAAACATAGGATGACCATGCCCATATTGTTCAGGGCCCAGCCAGCAAGCTCATTTAAAGGGAAATGAAAAAGCCCTATATCATTTCCTACCGCTCAGCAATGTCTCCATATGAGAACCCCTACTTAAACTTTGATCAAGAGAAGCCTCCCCCCATGGAGGACAGTTCACAAGCACTCAGGAAATTAGTGGGATTATTGGGACCGGGCATTTGAAGACATAAATGTTTCGGATTTATAAGAAACACATTTCATAATCACTCTGCCTAGCAGTAGCTGGAAGGGGAGGAGACAGGGCAGCAGCTCCTGAATGAGTATGGGGAAAGAAGAAAGACTCAACTGTTCTTGAGAAGAAAGACCTGATTGTACTGTGAGGTTCAGAGGGCTTCACTGGGATCACTGGGAAGCAATGGGCTCTTGGCCTGCTTGTGGAAACCCGAGTGATGAGTGCAGGTAGAGCTGGCTGGCTGAATGCAAAGAAAAAGCGGGATGGGGAAATCCTATAAAAAGATCTCGGATGGAAAGACTACAGCTCGCGTCATTATGACTTCCCTTTCAGCTGAGTTCCTCAGCTTCAAGTGTGGAATCCAAACCAAAATCTTGTATTCCAAACTCTCTGCTTTAGTGCAAATTCTTATCTGCAGGAAGATGTTGCTCTGAAATACGCCACTTTTGGTTTTGTGGATGAGGAGGTCTATTTAACTTGGATTTTCTAAGCAGTCACAGTGTAAGGCAACAAAGAGAATCATGTACAGAGCACTGCTGTGTGCTCTGAGTTGGTCTGGTTTCGTCTGGTAGCCCTGAATTTGTTGTTTCTGGGAATCCCTTTTTTTACCCTCTTTGCCTCTATTTCCTCATCTCTAAGGAAGCGCGGGAGACAAAAGTGCCACCGAAAGCCTTGATGGGTGGGTGGGAAGTGCAGGAAAAGTGCAAGTCCTCATCCCCACTGAGCTGTGAAGCTTTCATACATGATGACACCAAAATGCTCCAAAGAATTAGCCAGTGTTGGAAGCTGACAACTGGGAAGAAAGGAATAGACAGAGCACTTGGGCAGTATAACTCCTATTTATACTAACAAGCACTACTTGTGCTCTTTTTTCCTCCCCCAAACACCGAGGGTTAATATCTTCCTTTTGAAGGACACAGATGCCCTGAGGTTGTGGAAGAGGAGGGGAATGAAAACCTCTCTTGCAATAAGGAGGGGAATCTTGGAGTAACTGCCCAAAAAGTGCGTCTCCTTCGTCTGAGTCAGGAAAGAAACCGTGCCAAGTCAATGGGATTTATTTTAAATTCTGGCTCATTTTGACTCCTATTAACTCTAAATGAAGACCAGCTGGGATCAGCCTGCCTTCCCGAGCAGCAGACTCACTGCAAGGGTGAACGGCCCCTCGGCTGCTGGAGCAACCTTGGTCGCTGCAAAGCAGCAGTTCCTGGGGACTGGGAGAACTCTGCGATTCCCTGCAGGATTCCCAGGGCTCACAGGCAACCCTGTTCCACTCCAAAGGTTTCAATGGATTTGGTGGGCTGAGTCACAGGTACCAGAATAGCAGACAAGGGGAATGCTCCCTGCCTCAATAAAATCTCCCAAACGAAGTCCACCATGTACCTCTCCACAAAACAGGATGTTTAGACTTCCACAGAAGAGGCTGAACCTGGGGCCATCGGCGATGCACAGATTATTAAAGCAAAAGAAGAAGCTGATTGCATCTAAGGGCAGAAGTGCCTGGGGATGACAACGTTACATCTAGAAGGGGAAGGAAAGAGACCTGAGGACTGCAGCTATGTGGAGAGGCACTCGCCCTGACCCTTGCTCTCGCCCTATTCAAAGCAAAGAGTTTAAGCGCGTTTGACTACATTCCTGAGCAACTTTATTCGCCTTTGATTTTTGATGCAAGGCAAATACCTGCCTTGGCTCTGCTGGATACTGGTCCACATGAGAAAGGATATTCCAAAGATATTACACAGCGACACACCGTAGCCAAGTGCAAGCACCTTCAGCTATAGAAATTGGACTCCAGAATAGGAACTGACCCTGCTGATGTAGCAGCTACTGGAAAGGACAGGCTGTAGGGCAGGAAAAGTATGTCCTGTTGTGTCCCCTCCTCCAGTGTGGAAGGGGTAGTTGGGATGTGGGTCATGCACAAGCCCGGGAGACATTCAGCTCTGCAGCAAAGGGCGATGCCCTTTGGCAAGCACAGCTGTCTCAGGAAGCATCTACTGAGATGTGTCTGGCCCGTGGGCCAATACAGCCTGTACCGAGCCACTGCACAGGGCACAGGAGTGGGACTGGGGAGCTCCCAGTCCCCTTCTGCCACTGACCAAGCTCCTGCATGAACCCGGACAAGCCACTTTACTACTCTGTGTATTTACAGCTAATGCATTATCCAAGGGTAAAATGAGGAGTAACAATACTCATTTCCTAGATTAAGGGTGTGAAGAACTCACTGTTACCACTGACACACTGTCACAGCCCTCCCCTGCACACCGAGCCCAGTATTCTCCATTCCTTCCATTGCTCAGTCAGAGGTTAACCCCTCACCCTCCAGTTGAGGGAATTTAAGAAACTTCATCCAAGTAAGAGCTCCACAGATAGCCCGTAGACCAGGGCATGGAAAGCTTTTCCGAGAAAAAACAGCTCAGCACATTATCAAAAAAAGCATAGATTCCTGCATTGACAGCAGAGGTTAAAACCAGAAGTGACTCCAGGATTGTCCTTCGGCAGCCTCAGTGCTTTCAGAGAGCTGAATGCCATGTAACTGATGTGGCATTGCCAGCTGTCGCTGAGCTCATGTGTTCGGAGTGAATGGCTGGATTCAGAGACAGCAGAGTGAGGCGCTTTGTGGCAGAAAATCTTTGAATCATGTTTTCAGTGGCAGGAAACAGAAAAGAACAAAGAGCAAAAAACCACCCTGGGACAAATTCTGCTGTAAGTGATGTTTGGACAACTTTGTAACAGAGCAGTGTGTCGGATGAGAATGAACTCCTGCTCTACCCTGGCATTACAGAGCCCAGAAACCAGCCCCATCTCCGCGGTGACCACAGCGTGCCGTTTCTGGAGCAACTCTACTAGCTCGGAGCAGAAGGTCCAGCCTGGCCCGCAAGTCCTTCTTTTGCTTCAGGACTGTAGCCTGTAGATGACGGAGAAACAAGAACACGATGGGAAGGATGCTGTCCTCGGGACACCAGCCAAAGCTGTGTGTGGACTTGCTGCTGCTCTGGGGAGCGATGCGGCTGAGACCACAGCGCTGGAGCCAAGACCCACAAGTTCACCCAGTGCTCTGTACTGGGCTGGATACTGGCTTTATCCTTTTCAAAGCACTGTGAATTCCCTCAACAAACCTTCTCAGATCACCCCAGCCCAGCTCCATCACTCTACCCTCTTGGAGAGCAAAAAAAAGGACTTTGGGCCTTGTCGCATCAGAGCAAAAGGATTTACCAGCCCTTAAAGCTCTTCTGGTCTGCTGGTGCACATCTGCACCATGCAGCAGGGCTGGCACATGCAGCCAGATCTCTGATGTAATTGTTTATGGCGATTTATACCATTGGAGTGTCTGGCTCAAAGCTTTCCCAGTCCTGACGTGGCTTGAATGACACTGCAGATAGGATTTCAGGTTAAAAAGGAAGTGGAAAAAGAAAAGAACTCGGCTCCCAGTTTTGCTGAACAACGAGGGATTTTCTTGTTTCAGAGCATGTTGTATTTCATTACCTACAGGCTCTCCAATTGCTTTCCTGGAACTGTAAAAACCTTGCTATCAGATGTCTGCCTTGTATGACAACCAGCACATTACGAAAACCACAGTGCAGAGCTATGGAGCGCAGCTGGAAACCCACCACCTCCCTCCTGCCAACTGGCTTGGGCCTTTCGCGCAGCCACCGGTGGATCAGTTGTCCTCTGAGGGAAGGGCTGAAATGCTGTATTTTCTGTAGGTGGAGAGAAGAAGCAGCGGAGAGGAGCACTTTTTTGGAGAGGGTTGCTCTCAGGGTCCACTTGCTTGTGTCCAGGTTGCTGGTTGCATACCGGTGACTTCAGTCTTTGGCTCTTATCATCCTCTGTAGCGAAGAGCAGGATTGACTGGCAGCCAGATCCTTTGTAAACGCACGTTACTCTCCAACAATGTTCTTCGGGTATTTCAGGCTCCATGGCACTATCCCCTCATACACTTTACAGGTCAGCAGACAGTCTTTTTATTTTGGCAAACTACACCGTGACACTCGCATTGCTGATGGACGCCTTGCCAGGGTTTGACGGGCCATTGTATCTTCCAGTCTCCTCACAAACTGCAGAGACATATCCTTGTCCTGCCTTGCCTGTACAGAAAGTCTGGATCTCCAGTGGACAACTCCTGCTCTCTGTACGGTTCACCCCAGGATCTGCATCTCCATCCAGTCCCTCTGAACAGAGATGCCCAAACAGTCCCTGGTGCTCTGCAAGGGGAAGAGATTTTCAGCTCTTTGCTGCTCAGATGAGCCAACCGGAGGTCAAATGGCCAAGTCCAGAAGAGTGTCAAGATCAAGTGAAGGCAACAAGTTTGTATTAGAAGAAGATGGAAACCACTGGGAGGAGATAATTAATATGCGAGGCAGCAACTCAGGAAAGGTGCACATCTCTGATGCGATTTTTGAAATGTCAAGTGGATCTCACACTCAGCTTTGTGCTAAGTGTTTAAGGTGCTCTGATTTCTCTCTTGTAACCAGGGAGGCAACTGGCCTATCCCTCTGCTGAACGGGAACTGGAATTAAATGGAGCACTGTGAACTTGGACAAAGTGACCAAAAGATAGAGGATACTTGTGTATCTCATCTCCAGCTGCCTCGAGTCCTGCCAGCCACAGCTGTGAGACTCATGGACCATCTCAGTTGCCAGGTTTGTTTGCTGAAATCCACTGGCTTTAAAACATGTACAAACTACCCCTGGAGATTTGACTGGGGCCTCCCTGCTGCTTTTGTTCGAGATTTAAAACCACAGTGGAAACCGGTTTTCAGATATGTTAATACTGGAAATGGCTGAGCCAAGTTAAAGCAAACGATCTTTGAAAAATGTTTCTTGAGCACCAAAGGAAGTTTGGTTGTGCTCAGTTGGTAATGCATCAGCATCGGGATGGCTTTCTGGAAAATTAAACCTTGCTCAGTAAAGCCAGGCGTGTCCCTGCTGCAGGAATTGATCACCAGGTGAACGTCTCTCTTCTGCATGATCCAGAAGGGCAGCACAGACCCTTTATGCTTCCTCCAGCTTTAGCACCTGCAAAGGTGCTCCAGCACATCCCTTCATCTGCCATTTTCCAGGGAGCTCTATGACTGTGCAGACTGAAGAACTGCTAACCTCTTTCCACCCCTTGTGCTGGCCCGTTGCCACGTGGTGTGTGAGCTTGTACGTGCCCTGCCAAGTTCCCCAGCTTCTACCTGCTCTGAGGCTACACGGGGCGCTGCCAGCACCAGGCCTTTGCCCTGGGCCAATATGTGCAAAATGGGCTGAAAATGTACCAGCAACAAAGGCAGATCATTTCAGAGCAATCAGGCACCTCATTTCCTACATCTGTCAAGAGGACACTTGATACTGAAGTGTCACGTTCTTTTAGACATAAGCAAAATAAAGATGAAGACTAAACATGCCCTTGGTGTTAAGGAAAAATCTTCAAGAAGTGGTGTAGCTGCAGGGATTTCTGATGAAAAGGGTTTTTCCAGATGCTGTTGCTGTTTGTGGAGGGCACATCTCTGTGGGTCCCCTCTAGTGCCGAGGCAGAGGGCAACACAGGACCAAGCCAAGGTGTAGGAGAAGCTTCCTCAAGCTGATAGGGATGCGGTGTAGTTGGGAACTGTCAGTGCTGGGTTAACGGTTGGACTAGATGATCTTCAAGGTCCTTTCCAAGCTAGATGATTCTGTGATTCTGTGAATCTCTTCCAGAAGCAGAAGATGAGCTACACACTCCTAGGTGGAGGGCAGTTTGTCGACACAGGTAACTAGACAGATCCTTGTGTGTGTCTCTCCCAGTAATGGCACAGACGCATTAACAACTCCCCTGTCCCCTGTGTAGATGAGCAGGATATCTCAACAATATCGGAGCAGAAGCAAACATCTCTAGCCCAGGGAAAAGTCAGTGGATCCAGGCAGGAATGCAGTGAAGCACGGAGGTAAGGTCTCCTGGGTGTCACACCAGGAGAGACCAAATAAAGATGCAATAGCTAAAGATGAAGTTCCCTTTAAAACCATCTAAACTGAGTATTGGACAGCGTAACACTATCACATCAGATGTATTAAAACCATATGCAACATGCGTAATGTGTAAACACAGAGTATCTGCAGCACACCCAAACCCAACATGCCTCCTCCCTGCAATGCGAGTGCCTCCACACCTTCCCCAGGCAATGTCCATGCCACCTGACAAACCCTGGACAGGAGTTTGTCACCGTGCAACCTCGGCATTTGTCCTTGCTGAATACCTTCAGGATATTTCCTTGACAAGACTTTTATCATCTTTGTCCATCAGCCTTAAAAACCTCTGTCCATTGTACATGTTTGTGGTGGGCTGTGCCTGGGGTGGCTTTTGTGGCGCGTCTTGCAGAGGATGGGCTGACTTGATATTCCAACTTCCAATCCTCAGTTGGAAAGGAGAGGGCTGCAGTTATCTCTAGTGGTTTGCTGTCTGAGCTGTAAACTTTTATCTCGGCAGAAATCTAAGGAAGATCCCACTAATACTTGTACCTTTTCTCCATGGGAAGGTAGGATAAAAGTCTCAAAGAAAAAATGGAAAGATAAAAATTATTTGTACTTCTGTCAAAGAACTTCCATCTTTAAATTACATCAGCGAGTACAGGAACACCAGCCTATACATTAGGTAATGGCCAGGCGTTTGGCAGAGGAGGCAGTGCTATCTGGAACCTATGTCTGATTGAGTTTAGACATAAGGATATACAAACCAGCATATTGAAATAGTAGATGGAAATATAGCACTCTGCAGTAAAAAAAAACAAAAGGGAGTGATTATGATCAGGAATCTTGGCTCTATTGACTCCTTTTTTTTAAAAATAAACCAGAAAATGGCATCATGTTCCCAGGGACATGCTGGCAAACAGCAGGGACGGAGTCTGAGCGAATCTGTATTTTATGCTCTATAACTTAATATGGCTTTTGCATGATTTTAGTATTTTTATTGGTTCTTAAAACATGCACAATATAAACACGTGAACCAGCCAGAAGTACAGCACACAGAGGGCCGGGTGCTGAGGGCGGCTGTCCGGCCGTGCCAGCCTGCAGCTGGGAGGGAGCTGGGATATTGGGGACCACCTCTCCCCCGTGGTCCAGTCCCAATCCTGCAAGAGCTCCCTGTGGGTACAGGAGGCTGTGGCCTTATTTGGGGCAGGACTACAGCCTTTTCCTGCACATTTATGGTGCTGCACGGCAGTATTAAGCCAATGTTTCCACTTTCTAGTCAAGTCAGTGCTCAAATCCCAAACTTAGCCCAAAAATAACACAAATCCAGCCCCTTCGTTGCTTCCATCCCCTCACACCCTTCTTCCTGACCTCCTTTTAGCCAGCCACAACATCACCAAAGGGAAAAACACACTTCAGCATTGAGCATCCACCCAGCGCTCTGAGGTACCTGCCTGCCCTGCTGCCTCCCACCCATTCTGGGCAGGGATTTCAGAGCTGCCATCAGACTTGGACTATTTGTTCCTTCTTTCATGCTGGGGCTGCTGCCATGCCTCCCGGACACGCGTGGGGTAGGAGCTGGCGTGTTCTCCAGCTGCATGAGCAGCAAGACCTGTGCCACGGGTGTGCACAGCCTCTCCGACCAGGCTGGCTGCATCCGACTCAGCCAGGCTATCGCTTCACAGAAAGAGCCTTGCGAGTCCATGCTTCCTACAACTTTGATCCACAACAATAATTACAATGAATAAATCATGTCATCAGGCTGATAAACTCCACGTTTCAAGCAGGAGGGCCTCGCTTGGCTTGTAGAGCAGCCCGTTGGGTCACTGGGCAGAGCAAACCCTCCATCTGGCACCACTGAACGAGCCCCGGGCCAGACCCTGCCTGACTCCTCTGGCCCCGCAGCTCTTACCTTGGAGCCAGAATCACATTTTTTATTTCTGTGGCACTGAGATCAGACCTCCAAGCAAACCAGATGTGCCTAGGATATTCATTAAGGATTAATAATTTCCTGCTAATTTCTTCTATTAGTTTTCTATATTTAAGGGGGGAAGCTCTTAAGGGAAAAGCAGAAGTAAGCAAGTAATCATCAAACAGAAGTGAGAGAAGGCAAAAGCTGGCCATTTCCAAACTCCAGGCCAAGGCCAGCTGTGGCAGCCAAGGGAGACTCAGCTTCTCGCCGTCCTCCTGTCCACCCTGCCCGGTGATCCATTTTACAGATGCAGTAGAGATGCACAGTGTCTAAAGCCTACAGCAGACCAGTGAAGTGATCCACGTCTCAAGTGCGTATCCTGATTGAAAGACCAAACTGTCTCCTAGATGTAGTTTTTTGCAAAAATAACATACTTCACAACAACTTTGCAAGGAGTCACATCTCAGATGACCTTCTGCCCTAAGCAGTGTCCTGGTCCACTGCCTGTGCCTCCCTCTCAACATGCCCCCAGGTGTTTTGCTGCAACATGGCATGCCCTGTTACAGTAGTATTATTGACTACAGTAATTAGTGCCCTTGTCAAAGAAAAAAGAAAAGAGAAAAAAGAAAAAAGAAAAAAAAGAAAAAAGATAAAAAAGAAAAAAGAAAAAAGAAAAAAGAAAAAAGGAAAAAGGAAAAAGGAAAAAGGGAAAAGGGAAAAGGGAAAAAGGGAAAAGGGAAAAGGGAAAAGGAAAAAGGGAAAAGGGAAAAGGGAAAAGGGAAAAAGGAAAAGGGAAAAATAAAAAATAAAAAAGAAAAAAGAAAAAAGAAAAAAGAAAAAAGAAAAAAGAAAAAAAAAGAAAAAAAGGAAAAAGAAAAAAGAAGGGAAAAAAAGCTAATTTATTCCTTACTAGGATTTAAATGCAATCCAGCCTCCCAGACACAAGACTGCAAACTTTCTTTTGTCCTCTTGTTGCAAAAGGCTCTCATCCCTTCAGACGAGGTGGTTTGCCTCCTGCAGCCCAGGGCTCGGTGTGTGCCAGCTGCGCCCCGATGCCCAAGCTGAGGAGCACATACTGCACCTCTGGGCTCACGCTGCAGCCATCGGGAAGGTTACACTCATCTTGCTCACAGGGATTTAGACAAGAGCACACAACACAGAGGAAAGCAGAGTGGAGGTGGCCCTATGGGGAGCACAGGAGCTGTGTTGGGCCAATACCCGTACCCTGGCGATCTAAGATACACCCAGGGCTGCCCACGCAGCGCGGTGACGAGAGCACCAGTTCCTACAGGAAACCCATGGACCAGCTACGGGGGTGCGTGGGCTGGTTTTGCAGACTCACTCGGACACCTGTGATGCCGGGATATCCAGGAGGCCCTTCTTTTCCCTTCAGCCCTTCATTGCCTTTTTCTCCTTTCTCTCCTTCCAGGCCTTGCTCTCCTTTGTCTCCCTGTGGAAGAGAGGAGGGTGGGAGCTTTTCATACCCACACAACACATGGGTCACTGTACATGGCTCTTGCAAGGAAAAAACCCACCACATAATTAATATTTCAGGAGTCTGAGAGGAAGAGAGCCTGCAAGCAAAAGGATGAATGAGAGTGAGTCATAATACACTTGACATTTAACAAAATGAGCAAAACCAGGTTTCTTTTTTTTTTAAAGTCTCTTGGCTGGAGGAGAAGGAACTCCCCCATTACACAGGGTAATCTGAACCCCTTTGCTTCTCCTGCAATAAGGCCTGAACCTTGCACGTGAATGAGAGGCAGACAAGATCTGAAAGTCTCCCTTGCCTCACCCAGAAGCCCTGAGCTCGGGATGCTGAAAGATTTTTAATAGGATGGGTTTGTCTGGAGCGACTGCTTGACTCTTGCTGCCAAATGGGAATCAGCCCAGGGCTCAAATAAATACTCTGCAAAACAGTGTCATCTTGCCTCTGTGAAGGATTTGCGGTCTGGGCAGTAGGTGTCATGTCAAATCACCGTTCTTATAAATTATGGCAAATATTTTATGAAGACAACCAAAAAGGCCAATTCTGTACTGACGGCAGCACCTACGCTTGTGCAACCAACCAGCCTTGACAGTTGTTTTCCACTTGCACCTGCATTAGTGAGAACAGTCAGGTTAAAAAGATCTGGTTTGGTTCAAGAGCTCTTGGGGACAGTTAGCAGTGGCGAGAGAATACAAAAGCCTTGACTGTCTTTAAGGAAAAGTCTTTTGGTCCAACGTTTAGAGATAAGCAGTAGAGACACATGGCAAATAGTTTAACTAGAATGAAGCAATAAACTGCATTGTTGTGGGACCAGCTACTTTTTCTTTCCATGGAACAAAACTGTTGACCTGTTTGGAAAGGCCAGCTGTGCAGGGACAGAAATCAGAGTCCTGTTCCAAAGGCAAGGTAGGAAACTCACAGCAGATAGATACAGAGTGCAGTGCAAGCCCTGAGTGAGCACCTGGGGCTTTGCCAAGAGGAAGGGGATCTGGTTTCTTGCTAACAATGTTCTGGTCAGTGGTGCAGGGTAAAGTGATGGACAATTCTTGATTTCCCCTGCCAAGCCCAGGAATTCCTGATTAGTTGGAAATTTAATCTGTAAAGACTCAAATAAAACAGACAAATTGTTGGAAACTAGATTTTGAAGAACTTGACCTTTTTGGAGATCTGATCAGATGCCAAAAATGTGGGTAGAGGAGTGAAACAGGAGGAGTCAGTTATGTGTGCTTGCAGAAAAAAAATCCTTAGAGGGAGCAGGGCAGAAGCTTATTGCACAGAGGACCCAATAACCCCCTTGGCTTCAACCTGGCCTTGAGAACCACGGCAGCCTGAGTGCACAGAGATGTGTGTGAGACCTGAAACATGCCATGAGAGTGAGGTTTACCTTGATACCGTCTGGCCCAGGTGGCCCGCTATCCCCTTCCAGCCCCGATTCTCCCTGCAAGACAGAAGCAAGCACCATAAGGCTGTGCCTAAACGTGCTTTTTTCCAGCTGACTTGTGGCAGCGAGTTGGACTGCGATGACAGGAGCCTAGTCCTGCACTTTGACGCATGTGGTATCTCATACCCTAATGCTGAACAAGTTCTTCATGGAGCAAGAGCAGGAATTCAGCCTCTTGCTTTATTCTGAGACATAGTTTCTCCTCCATGGACCCTGCTGCTGGCCTGTGGGAAGACCTCCTTCCCTGTGTTGGAAAGGGGGCTGTCTGTATTCATTTAACCTGGGGCTTCCCCATCCTGCTCCAACAACTGACCTTAGTCCTGAGAAGGGACAAGAGCCACTGCCGGCTTCAATCCCTGCATTCATCCCGTGCCTGGCTCCCTCCCACACATGCACAGTGTAGCCAGTGTTTCCCTGCTAAATGCCCACCTTCCGCCCCAGTGCCTCCCTGCCCTGTGCAGACTGCACCCTCCCGACGAACAGGACGGGTCTGTTCCCACACTGCCCCTTTCATAGGCGAGGCTGTCACAGCACTCTGCAAAGCGGCGCTGGAGCATCGGAGGGGCTCACACAGGCTGGTGAGCTCAAGCTGACAGGCTTTGCCAGGAAGATGTTCCCACCACCCACAGAAGAAACAAGAGCCGTGAGGGTTATGGGATGGCCAGAGCGGGGTCTGTCTGCCCAGGCTGTAGGTGAACAGGGAATGGAGCCTCTGGCGAACTGACAAGGCACAGAAGCCCTACCAGAAGTTGACCATACTCACTCTTTGGCCAATGAGGCCTTGCTCTCCAGGGACTCCCAACTGGCCAGGATCACCCTGAGAAAAAGGAACCACAGACACGGAGACAAGCTGTTTACTGACGGCGAGCGAGCATGAAGCACTTCCATTGCACCCCTCATTTTGACTTTTTATTTCCTTCTCCCACACAAACACCTTCACTTCAGTTTGCAAGGGTGTCCAAAGGACAGGTTGTCACCACCAGTGTCTCTGCTCGCGTAGGGCCAGCAGACACCTCACAGGCTCTGTTGCAATGATGCTTGACAGGACAGGGGTCGAGGAGTGGCTTGTGCTGCCTGCAGCTGCAGAGCCAGAAGATACTCCCTCAGCACAGCCCTTCAGCAGAAAAGCAGCAATGCTGGGTGCAACGCAACGTTGCAGCAGATCAACTGGAGCAAGGGAGAAGAAAGCTGGCAGCTCTTTGAGCCCCAGCATGACTGAGGAGGGTGGAAAAGAACCTGAATCTTTGATGGCACCAAAATGAGCAAACTGAAGGTGCTGGAGCTGGCAAACAAATGGATCTTGGCGACAGGCTGCAAGGTTGCAATTTAGCACTGGGGGTACAATGGCCACAGGGCAGCTATGCCCATCCAAACTAACTGCTTTGCAAGGAATAGAGCTCAGGAAATGCAGAGACATAAGGGGAAAAAGGTTTGACCTATCCACACATCTCATCATGCAGCAAACTGGTCTGCAAGCGACGATTGCCCAGAGCAACCCCAGCCTGTGCCAGCACCTCCCAGCTTAGGAGAAAGAGCAGCATGGGACTCTGGCAGCCTGAGTCCCCAGCAGGGACGTGTTGCACTGAGGGTGGGTAAAGCAGTATTTGTGCAAATCATCGTGTCCTGTTCCCGAGGAGAGCAGCCAGGAGCACGGGAGCTGAAACACTCGTGCAGTATCAGGATGCCAAAGACACGGTAGCTCCAGTGAAGTGTCAGAAGATTTGCCAAGGAAAACATGGCAAAGGATGGGGCTGGGGGTGGGGAGCGAGGAACAGCAAAGAGGAAATTGCATTTAATCCCCACATAGGGTCTGTTCAAAAGCCCTGCACACAGGAGTGAACCTTCAAACCAAGCGGAAAGGGGGTTAGGATAAAATAAAAACACCTCTGAGCCGCTCAGCACAGGGATCTTATTCAAACAAAGAGATGGTTTTTATAGGCCTTTCCATGTGGACAAGGTGGTGCATTCATGGTGCTGGAGCAGGGCACCCTTCCCCCATAACCAGCAGAGGAGTTTAGTCCCCACAGAGCTGAGGCTTGGAAACTGTGGCAGGACCTTGTCTGAAGGTATTTTTAAGTTTGGGGCCTTCCTAAGACTCTTCTTCTTTCAAATTAGAAGCTGGTTGGATCTCTGGGTCTTGAGGACTCCCCTTTCCACTCAGATTTTGGATCCGCAAAAGAATTGATCTTCATTTCCAAAGCCCTTCACAGCTCTTGAGGCACAAGATCCCTGGGACAGTGCTTCTCCCCAGCACTGACAGCCTCCCCCTTGGGATGGGGCTCAGGAATTCATAACCAAGGGGTTAAAGTTAACCTGATTTCATTTTTTAAGCCTTAGCTTTTGTTGAATATGCTGTCTGCTTTGGCTGCTGGAGGGTGAACCTGCAATGTTACCCAGTCCTGCAGGAACAGAAGTTGCTATTATCTCCCTGGTCTGACAGAGAAATTGCACTAAAGGTTTTTCTTACCTTCATGCCAGGTTCACCTGCAAGGCCAGGTTGTCCCATTGAGCCAGGCGGTCCCTGGGAAAAAAAAAAAGATAATGAAAAAACCCATTGTAACCAAGTAGAAAGCAAGATCAAAGACATAATTCCTTTAGCAGAGCCCTTCTGGGACAGCAGAGCCTTGCTTGCAATGTAATTACCTCCCCTGAGCTGGCTCAGGGTACGCAGCATCAAAGAGGCCCAGTACCCCCTCGTGCCTGGTTCCTGGGAGGGCTCTGCTCGTCTCTCACACCTCCCCTCTCCCCAGCCCTGTGGCAGCCCCCCAGCCTCCTCTGCCAAGCATCTCTAACTCTTTCCAACCCCTCTGCTTTCTAACCACACCAGGGAGCAGCACGGGGACTAGTTGGGAAAGAAGGGAAAAGGTCTTGAATTAGGCTTGAAAGCCCTTCCCAAGGTCCAGCAGGTTGGCTGATAGTGGTTAACAAAAATGCTCTGCTGTGCTCTTGCTCACTGCCTTCCTGCAACCCTACTTCATTACTGCTGGCATAAGCACATTCTCTGGGCCACCAATCTCATTCTGCTTAGGGTTAAGCCTCAGGGTTTGCAGGTGCTTTGACTTGCCCTGCCTTTGCAGGAGCAGCTGCCCCAGATGACACAGCTTTGATCTAAGCCACTGGCCCCACGATCCTGCAGAGGCAGGGTCACAACAATGCTGCCAGCTCCAGGACAGCTAAAGGGAGCCAAGAACAGCAAAGTTACACCAAACCCTCCAGCACAAACTTTGGCTAGATTAGCCTTGACATCCATCACCCACTTTGCCTGACTATAATAGGCCAGCAAACATCCTAATGCCAACGACTGGGCTCGGACCAGAAATCCACGGCCCAGGGCTGTCGCCAGGCTGTACTAGTGGAAAGAAAGCGGCTGACAGATGAGATAACGTGGCCCTATCCATCTGAGCACAGACCCTGGTAGAGAGGCTTGGAATCCCTCAGAGAGCAAAAATGAGTGCCTGACCTGGAAAATTATGGGAAATAATATAGAAGGATGGAAGATGGGAGAATGACCTTGCAAAGGTCATTCTTAGTGTCCAGCAGCCGTGTGCAGCCTTGCGATAGAGGGGTCACGTTCATTAGCTATCTTTAGTACCAAGATCAATTAGAAGCTTTAATCTTGGTACATTTTCTACTACCTCTGGGAAACATGGGGAATGAGAATCTGTAAAACAAGCCCAAAGATGGGACAGAAAAGCTGTCTTTAAAGGATTTGAGAGGTTTATTTACTTATGATATTTGCTTTCCGGATAACAATCTCCCTTCTCTTTACAGTTGGGAATAAAGGGAAAAAGAGCACATAGTCAAGGGAGCACTCTGCTGCCCAGGGAATAAAGCCAGTTCCTGGCTTGCTGAAATGGATTCAAGCAGAGGAGGGAGCAGGGTGTGTGTTGGGTTTACGAACAAATGGTCAAGTCACGCAATGAGAAAATTCAAGCTCCAATGAAAGCAAAAATCCTGCTTTGGTTTCTCCAGAAGTGCCAGTGCAGAGAAAGGCTCCTGGAAGAGTCACAGATTTGAATAAAGCTCTGTACTTTCTTGGTTGGCAACTTCCAGAGTGGCTCAGTAGCAGCTTTCCAGCTCCTCAGTGTGGTTTACCACGCTGAGAGCTCACTCCATCCAGTCTAGCAGCCATGAGAATGGAAACTTTCATGACTCATACACTTTGCAGTTGACTGCATTAAAAGCCACCTTCGCTGCTGTTTTCACAGCCAAGTGGAACATCACGTCTATATTACAGCTCAGGACCTATGGAAAGGAGCTACCCAAGGGGAACTGGCACATCTGGTATAAACAGCCAAGACTATAATACTTCAAGGGCAGTGAAATCAAACCAAGACTGCAGTTGAGTTAGGGGGGAAACCATGGAGGCATCTCCTGCACTCCATCGGGGCACTGTTTGGCAGCTGCTTTGGTTATGGTGTGTTTGTGCCACTGCTTCATGGCAACAGCAACCCAAAAGCACAGTCAGCAGCAAAGGCGTTTCTCTGAGCTTCCTCCACCGGCTGCAGTGGCTTGTGATGGGACTGCCACAGCAATCCAGGCAGGCTGACAAAACTGTGTCTTGTCAGCAACGGCACCAGTGAGTGGGAAAGGAAAGACCAATTTTCAGTTTGAACGGTTACTGTATTTGGTGCAGAAAGGTGGTCCCTGGTGTGGTGGTAGAGGCCATGCCTGGGACACGCTTGTCAGTGCGGACAGCTTTGAAATGTTTCTCTTGTTGTGAAGAGTCTGCACAGCTACCAACTGAGTGTCTATGGTCTGTGATGAAAATGATGCTCGAATTTCTGATTTTCACTGTTTGCTTTGGAAGTTGACTTTCAGACTTGAGGGAAATCCCTTCTGCTCATGTCCCCAGGTGCAGAAGGATGAGCCTCTGCACATTTACTCCCCCCTCAGTCCTGCCACTCTTGGTGCAAGGGGAAAACAAATAGGAGCAAAGATCAGACCTACCTTATGCCCGATTTCTCCCAAAGGTCCAGGTGGCCCCTGTGGTCCTTGTGGGCCCTGAAAAAGAGAGACACAAGGCTCTTTTCATACAACTGTTTTCATTTCTGAAGGGTCATCACTTCCATGGTCTGTAAGATAAAACACCAGTTCCCTCCCATATCACAAAAGAGCTATGCAGCATGCAAGAGATGGCCAGTGAGATGGAGAGGCCAGAAATGGGTGTGCTGAGGCACCTTAACAGGCACACGGCTCAGAAGGCCCTTCATCTTTCTGGCTCCCATCTAAAACAACTGCAGCTGGCAACCTGAAAATGCCTGGTTTACTCCTTCCCTTCACAGTCCAGGTCAGTCCCCACTGACACAGAGAGCAGATGACCCCTCTCCCTGCTTCGGTGATCCTGTGTCCCTCCTTGAGGTCTGTGTCTTCACCTGTCATCTTCCAGTGCCTCCCCCAAAGCTGTGGGCTCAGTTCTGATACCATCAGCCTCCCTCCTGATCCCACTTCCACTCTACCTACCAGCCCACTCCAACTCCTCCTGTTATATCTGACCCTGTCCCAGACCCAACCTTGCTCTTCTTTTCTCCCTTCCCTTCCAAAATCCAGCCCAGGCTGTATCCTATACTCTCCCTGGTTGATCCACGTCCCCCTTTTGCTGACCTTGTCTTTCCTCATGCCTCCTAGGACTCTAGCCAAGTCTTTCACATCTCTGACCATGCTGGAGTTGGCAAGGACAGAGAATCTGGGAATGGGAATAAGTGGTGAGGAAGAGACAGAGAGAAAGAAATGAAGTGTCTGTGTGCGTGCAAGGAAAGACAGATGAAGAGAGAGTGATAAGACACTTGCCGGGTCGCCTGGAGCCCCTTTTGCTCCTGGAGGTCCAGAAGGTCCTTGGATACCCTAGAAAAATTAAAACCACCAAGGTCAGCTCCAACCCTTCATGCTTCTTGGCGGTAACATGCATTTCATAAATGCTCCAGTGAAAGGAGTGGAGAGGTGGTCCCCTAAGCGTGAGTCACTGTCCAAATTCTTCCTCCTAGACCAGGACTCAACACTTATGGACTTGAGTGAAACCAAGGTTATGAAAGGAAGCACAAGGGATGGACACTTACTGGGAAGCCGCGTGCTCCTGTCTCCCCAGTCTCCCCCATCTTCCCCTGTGAACACACAGTTACAGCAATTAGCCCCTGGGAATGTGCTGAGACACCTGCGGCGCTTTGGCCAGGAGAAGCTGCAGTTCCCTGGGCACTGTGTACGTGTGGGTACCCCCATGGGGGACTGACACCACGTCAGGTTGACACTGGCCCTTACAGAGAACATACCTGCAGCCCATCTGGCCCCAGCTTGCCTGGCTCCCCTGGTCGGCCCTGCAAAGCAAAAAGACACATTGGCAGGAGCACAAACTACTGGTGATGCTCTTCTGCCCTGGCCCATCTGCTCTTACATTTTTGTGCATTGAATATCCCCTCCAGATCCCTGCAGCTTTTGAGAGGCCAAATGCCCAGCATCCTGCCCTGAAGAACACCCCAACCAGCAGGGAGCGTGGGCAATGGGCTGCACGACCCAAGGCTTTTTGAGCAAACACTGCTTTGGAGGAAGCTGGGATTCCCAGCAGACTCAGCGCAGCCCTGCCTGGCAGGGCATCAAATAAGGGATATTCCCCACCCACACTGCATCCACAGGGCCACGTGTGCTGTGCAGGGGATGGAGTCTGTGGTGTTCAGTGGTAGGATAAGGGTCCAGCTCTGCCACACTACTCTTACATCAGGCTGCTGCCAAAGGCAGAAACTCTCCCATGCACCCATCTCAGGGCCCGTCGTGGAGCAGGCTCACCCTAGTCTGCTTGGGCAGGGTATCTGCCAGGCTCTCTTTGCACCAGGCATCTCCTGCCCTGCATTTTTTTCCTGTTCTGATCTAATTAACATGAAGTACATCAGAACAGATATGTATTCCCTTAGGTCATATTTTCCCAATTGTGTTAAATTGCTCTGATTTAGTGCTACTTTCCTATATAACAGTCAAGCACACTCACTGCCAGGTAAAGCTCCTCCCATCCCTGTGACAGACTCTATTATTTTAGCAGAGGCCTCTCATGTTTGTGGACTGCCTCTGTATTCAGGGTCTCAGACCCCAGCAGCAGGGGCCCTGATACCCACGTTGGACAGATTTTACTCCAGTTGCACGAAAGACTCATCACTGCTGGTTGATCTTCATGGAGCGACTGAACATCCCCTGTTCCTGGAGGAGGACATGACCTTGATCCTGCCCAGAGCATTTCACAGCACAGCTAAGAGCAGTCTTGACCAACCTGGTCACCACTGGCACTCACCTTGACACCTCGTGACCCCGGCTCACCTACTGGTCCATCAGGCCCTCTGGCACCCTGGAAAAAGGCAAGAGAGTGGCAGAAATAAGAACAGAGTATATGTCTCACTGGAAAATATAGCAGTCCCCCTAACTTTGGCCACCAGGAAGGTCCATGAGATCAGTCCTGGCTAAGCCAATCTATACCTGGTTGGGTTGAGCACAGCAGCTTGGAGCCCAGGACTCAAAAGATCCTTTCTGTGTTTTGTTGCTTCATTTCTCACCGTTATCAGCATACAGCACCAAAATACTTTTTATTCCTTTTAAATCAACTACCAACCGCAAACCAAAGCTGGGGGAGAAAAGCAGGCGAGGAACAGCCTTATTTTCAGACAACGGTTACATGACAACAGTTTTGCATTGCACAGACTTGCAGTTCTAGCCTTATTGATAGCAAACCTCTTCCTTGCTAGAAACTCCACTTTTCCAACTGCCCTGCCCTTAACTTTTGGCATACCACACTGTCTCATGGTCACAATCAGGGCAATAAAGCTACAAAATACACAGAGGCACCCAAACCCCCACCATACAGTACCCTCACGATTGTCATGGGCCCCAAACTGCTCCCAAAGAGCAGGGTATATTTGCTGGCAGCTGAGCTCCAAGCCTTCAGCTACAGTTACCTGCTGTTTGGAGAACTGGCTGCTGTTAAGGATCAGGCAGGTGCTCATGCATATGCAAGCTGGGAGAAGTGCAGCCTGCCGTGCCTGCTCTGGCATGTCTGGTCCTATGCCCGGCATCTGCTCCTGGGCGTGCGCGTGTGTGCAGCAGGCATGAGCAGCTCGGGAGGTGTACGGGACACGCACGCTGCTGGAAATGTTCACGGCACGTACAAGAGTCCAGACAGTGAGCGATCCTGGACACGACTAGCTAAAATTGAACAGTTCATGGTACGGCGCGGGCATCCTCGAGGAAGGGGTGTCCTTGTTCCTCCAGAGGTTTCTAAGCAAGGAGAGCCCTGGGAAGAGGGGATAGCTGCGATCTGGCTTTCAAGCTAATTTCAGAAGAGCCGAACGCACAGCCCTCTGCACCATTCGAACCCCAGAAACCAGTGTGTCACACTGACAGAGAATAAACAGGCACAGAGTCGGGGAAAATAAAACAGGAAAAAAAGGGCATATCAAGAGACTTTATTAACGCACGTCATGTTCATAATCAGGCCATGAGCTCAGTCGGGACTCTTAGGCGCTACTGCAATATAAATAATAAATAAAAACACAGAGCAGCGCTAGAATGTAGTGGTAAGAGGAATCCTGAGTGTAGGCCAACACGGAAATAGAGAAAACAGGAGCCAATACGCTTAATCGGGATGCAAACCGAGTGCCAAAAGTAATAACAGGGCTAGGGAGCCAATGCGTTAGAAAAGCAACTCCAGTATGACAGGCAAAGAGAGAGAGAGACTCACAAAGAAAGGCAGTGTAACAGCAGAAGATGTATAGGAAACGTAGCCAAATTATTACAGCAGACAAACACTGTCAATATAAAATAATGCAAAAACTTCTACTGCGTTTGGCAAAACCCTGTGCCGCTGAGCGTACCAGAGATTAAATAACCAAAAGCCTGTATTGCATGCCAGTAAGACACAGCTCTAAAGAATGTGCAACCCGGTCTCCAGGACAGACTGACAGAGGACTGTGCACCAGATGGGAACACCACGACCGAAGGGGGTGTTTCACAGGTCGGTGCTTTGCTACGCTCATGTAATGGCAGCTCTCACCAGCCCTAGACCCCAGGTGCCCTGGCTCATACTGACCACTAGATCAGAGAGCAGTAAAGACCAAAAGTTTTATTAACCCATGCCCCTATAAACCTCAAAGCACAATGACATAAACCAGAAGGTCATTTAAAAGCAGGGCTACTGACAGCTCAAGTCAGACAGCACTGTAAGTTGGAGTAGTGGGAGAGCAGAGCTTGGAGGCATCTGGGGAGCTGCCTGGGGTGACTGGGACACCCAGCAACCCAGCAAAATACACAGACCTGCCCTGGGCTGGGTACTGGGCTGCCCAGAGAGAATGGAGGTGTCAGCATGTGTATGGCACTGGCACCCTGGGAAAGCACCCTGCCACCCAACTTCTCATCCTCCCTGGAAAACAAACTCTTCCCCTCCTCTTTGAGCAGCCGTTCAGATATTTTGTGCAATTACATCTTTACTATCCGAGATGATGGGGTGACCTGCTTGTGAAGAAGGGGAGGGATGTGCAGAAGAGAAGGATTCAATAGCTCAGCCCTGGTATTAAAGAAAGAGGGAGCAGGGCTCAGAGGCAACTGGGACATAGAAATGACAGCGAAGACCCAGGTTAGAGGTTTTCATTCCAGGACAGATGCTGCCAGGGTAGGAAAGTGGGATGGGTCTGGCGCCTCCAGACCCACCTTCTGTAGCCTGCCTTGCCCTGTCCAGGCCCTTTGCCAGTGCTGGGCTGCTCTGAGCTGGGTGGAGGCTGTTGGGTGCCCTCAGCCCTCACTCAGCACTGCAGCAATGGCTGTGGTTCTCAGTGGTCCGACCCGGCAGGGCTGGCTGGCTGGGGAAGTGTTTACAGTATCCACATTTCTTCCAGCAGAGCCCTGTCACCAGCATTGCAGAATCTGCCAGGGCAATCTCACTTCACAGCAGTCACCTGCCTAATCCCATCACAACACATCTCATCGGCATCTGACCTAAAGAAGGAGAAAGTGACCCTGTATTTGCAAATGCATGTGGCAAGCTTCATCTTCTCCAGCCTCCTGGGCCGAAACCCAGGATAAAGGCTTCCTCTAATTCACCCTGACAGGAAAGGCTACATTTAGTCAATTAGTTAAATCTTTAAAACTCTCTTTTACTGACAACGCCGGTTAGAGATGAGTGAGTGAGGTCCTGGCAGCTCTCCAGGGAGCATCCCATGCCAAACGCCGCGAGGCACAGCACGGTGCTTTCCCCCTGCAGACCTGGTGGCTCGGCCTTGCAGGCAGGGCTGAGCGCAGCTCCCCGGGCTCCCCTTGGACCCTCACAGCTTCTAAATTAACTGAACAGCCAGGCGTGCCTACCCTGAGCGTGGCAGAGCAGAGGGACCAGGGAGAACGTGTAGAGAGACATCTCGGGAAACATCGTTCTAAGGGCATATGCAGCATGGACCCGTCCTAAGAATGGGGTAAGGAGTGTGCAGTGAAAGGCATGGCTTTATCTCTGCTGTCAGCATCTCTAGGAGCCCATGAAACAGAGAAGGAAGCTTTTCTTTAGTCTCTGTTAGTATTTATGTCAGTACAGAGCTCAGGAGAGGTCCTGCTGGGCCAGGGCTGTACAAACAGTGCAAGCTCCAAGTAGCTTTACAATGTAAACAGGAAAAAAAGGAGGGTTAAATCAAGATCTGTCTGCTCCTTTGCACATGGGCAGCCAAGGCACAGAGAGATACAGGTTTATGGCTGATGGAGCATTTGAGAACCTGCTCGACTGTTTCACCAAAGCCAGTTGGACATGAACACGTGGCTCAAAGGCATTGCCATGTCCATCTCAAAGCAGCTCACCCAAGGTCATGCAATGAGTCACAGCACAGGGACATGCTTGGGCAGTCCCACTGCAGCACATGAGCCAAGTGCCATCACTCATTGCTACCTAAACAGATGAGTTTCTCCTTTTGGTTGTGTTGTCAGGCAAGAGGAGCAGAATTGGTGCTGTGCAGGAAATCACAGCTCTGTGACCCGACCCTGCGTCCAAATGCCGATGCTCCAGCTGCAGTAAGTCACGCCTGCGCTGAGGTCCTGGATCTCAGCAGACAGCAAGACACTCAGGGTTGGGCAGAGCCCAGCATTTTTTAAATTCTAGTTCCAATGTCTTATGTGAGCATATTTCTCACTGTAATCCCTGTGTAGGTTCCCACGGAGCTACGTAGTAGAAAACTAGTCTTAAGTCCTTGCAAGTCTCACCTGCAGTCACCTTCTTCCCTTGTAATCATGAGTTATTTTTAATGTAGGCTCCAGCAACGGTAGCAAAGCAGGTCACAGTGCCACACGATCAGTGGGCACACAGGCCAAGACAGTATTTCCCTCAGAGACGTGCAGTACTGAGGAGCACTATCAGCAATCTCAGACTAAACCAAGTGCTACGATGTTGGCTAGATGTGAACAGTGTCAGCTCACAAATGCAGGGGAATTCAGATCCAGATTTGCAACTTGGGTTTATTGCTAGTCCGTGTGAGATACACCCTGCTGCTGGAGTAGACACCATTGCAGAACAGAGCTAAATACTCAACGAGGTGTTTTCTGCAAAGCACTGCTGCATTTCCCCCTGTAAACAGATACCTAGAGCGCAAAGAGAGACAGTAACCAGCCTCTGAATAGCAGAAGCAGCAGCACAAACTAGCAGTCAGTAGCTCCCTTCCAGAAATCCAAAACTTCTTCATTACCCCTTTATCCAAATATTGATATTTCACTATCACAGTCTGGCCAAATAAAAAGCAAGCAGATGCCTCGACTGAAGCTGAAGGGAGACAGTGCTGGCCATAGATCTGTAGCTAACTTTTCCTCAAACCCTTCTAATGCTTTTTCAGCCAACTAGAAAGATCCCTGGGAGCACAACAACATACCTCTGCTTCTTCTCTGTGAAAAACTTCTCAGCTGGATCTGGAAAAAGCAACTATTTTCAGGTTTGCTCAGATAACACCACTTTACAAATCCCTCGCATTCACAAATTCCCGCAGTCCGCGATGCTGCGCAGCATCGGGGCTGTGGGGCAGAGAGCTAGCGGTCCCCTCCCGCAGTGAGCGGCAGAGTGAGGGGAGAATGAATGGCAAGGTGGAAAAGAGAAATGTGTTTTGGGATTTGAAAAGCTCCTCTGAGTCACCTGAGTCAGAGCCCAGCATCCCCTCCAATGGGAGGATAAAATTCCAGAACACTGACAGACACCTTGGGCAGAAGAACGGGGCAAGATAAGTCACTTTACAGCAGGAATTCAGGTGCTGCTTTATGATCTGGGTTGCAAAGTCATGGGTCCAGTTGATATTTAACATTTTGCAGAGATTCTCAGTCAATACCTGAGCTTTTTGATATCGTTATCTTCAATAGAGGATGCTGGAGACCACATGTTTTCCTGCTGTGAGGAGCTGATTAACAGAAATGTGCTTTTGAATTTAAGTCAGATAGGGTGAGGGACTTGCTGAATCAGCTGCCTCCAAATTTAAACCTTGATTTGGTTAAATAATTAGGTTAAAGCATGTGCATAGCTGTCACTAGCTGAATGTTAAGCACATGTCTAAGTGCTACACTGAGTATGAATGAAGGGAAATAAGCCTGGGCTCACATGTCCAAGTTTCTTGTCCTTAGGGAAGAGGAGAGGGGAAACCACGTTTGTAGAAGATTATTCAGTATCAGTTTGATGGGCTAAGCAAAGACTTGGGAAGGAACAATAGCCCTGTCATGACTAAAAAGAAGGTTACAATTTTTAAAGAATTTTCTTTTTAAACTTTGTACTTATATCTCTGACAATACAAAAGCTATCACAATATAAATACAGACCCCAAAAAGTCACCATTGTTCTTTACAATCAAAACCATATTTGCTATTTACGTTTCCTTCAAAAGCAAAATTACTTTAATGAAGTATCCACAAACAGAGCTCATGGAATCCACAAACATCTGGTGGAGGCTGCATTCATGTTTCCACTCTGAATTGAATTACGTCCCTTTTGTAAACTAGGATAGACAGAGGGTAATGTCTGAAATTACAGTTGGGGGGATCATTTCCCCATCCTGAGAAAACCGAGCCGGAATAGCAGGACAAACTAAGCAAACAAAGAATACTATGTGCTTGGAATATCTTCTGAGAGCATGAAGAGAAGGAGAATGTGAAAGAGAGATATACAAACCAGAAATCCTCCAGGCAGGAGATCTGCTGGTCCTTACTATACCAATTTTCCCACATCACATTCACTGAAATCTGTAGGATTTCAGAGCAAAGCCCAAGTTCCTCCTCTCTGCTGGGGACCTTAGAAAGGATGTCTGTCTGTCTCGCAAATTCTGTATGGATTATACCACTGTGGTGCTCAAACGCACCGAATCTCCATCGTGACATGGTCCAGCAGCGGGTGGTGAGGGCAGGATCAATGCAGGGCAGCAGCAGCAGATCCAGGCACTCAGTGATTGCTGGCAGAGGTTTACCCCTCTCTGATACCAGTGTCCTTAGGGCAAGATCAAGAACTTGATGCACCCTCTTCCCCGGGCACTGCTTCCTGATCTACCTCCACATTCTACACTTCCTGGGGTGACAATTTTGCCAGGCTCTGCAGCCAGCTGGGCAGAATCACTGCTGCATTTCTGGTTTTCAGGGATGGGATGCACTTCGAAGTCTGGACTTTCTCAGTGGGGAAACGTCCAGGGGGAGCAACTCGCACAGGGTCTGCTGGACTCAACATCTGGAGAGGAAACACAACCCAAGGCTATGCAGCTGAACGTCTCTACCATGTGGTATGTCATTTTGAGGATGGACAGTGCTTGTGGCCGTTGGTGTCCTGCAGGATTTCTCCTGAGGGTTTGGCACCCTCTCTCTGGATCTAGCTACACCCAAAGGCAGGTCCTTGCTGTGCCAGCCAAGCTCCTTTCTTAGGAGCTGGATCCAGCTTTGCTCTTGATTTTACCTTGTGTGATGATAAATACCTCTTTTGTCATTCCTGACAGTACGAGTGGAGATGAAAACAGCCTGGTCAGCTGTAATTTCCTTGTGGGTTGAGGACTGTAGGCCAACGCAGATGTAAGAAGCCAAAGAAGATTTATGTGAGTCAACCTTGCACGACCCAAGAGCCAAACACTAGGGTTGCACACGCTGCCTGCCGTAAGGAGAGGCTCAGTGCCAGGGGATGCGGCTGGCATCCCCGGCTGGCAGCTGGGAGGAGGCAGCGCTGGGACTCCTCCTCTGTCACTGCATACATTAAAAGCACCAGCAGAAATGTCTGATTCCCTCGGATGACCCACCTCTCCAAGAGCCCGCACAGTTGGCAGCCTGGATTCATTCAGAAGACGTTTCCCATTCAGCTCAGCACTGTAGTTTTACCTTGAGATATTTTCCGCCATCCATTCAAAGCCTCCCGTTTCTCATCTGTCATGGTCATGGATGTCCTGGACAGCTCAGTTAATTGCTGCTATGTAGCACAGAGAAACCTCGCTCCCCAGGGGACCCTCTGAGAGCGGAGCTGGGGAATGAGATCCGTGGGCCTTCCCACCAAGGAGAACAGACACAAGGAAGCTGTTTTTCCCAGCCACAAGTTAAAAGCTGAACCCTGATACGCATCTGCTGAGCTTGGATGTTACTGGTATCCTTCTTGCTGTGCTTTTAAAGCTTAAAGCAGTTCCAGGGTACATAACTCTGTGGTTATAAAGCTTTCTAGTTGGTTATTCCATTTCCTTTTGCTGGTCCCAGCGATTCGAAGAATATTAGCTCTGGTATAGGGAAATATATGCAATCCTTGGCTGTCCCAAATTCCCCAAGCAGGAGTTGCCATAGAAGCAGAGACTGGGGGTGGGTAGAATGTATGGTTTACTCCAGCCTACGTCTTTGAAAATGAAACATGGAAACAGATATCGTAAGATCCTCGGAGGGAGAAATGCAAAATATGTTGCTGCTGGGGCCTTCAGCAAACCCATGTGCACTCACTATTAATACTTTGTAAAGCAGCTGGACAAGGAAAAGCAACCCAAAGCAGGGATGCTCCTGCAATAAACATCCCGTTTAAGAAGAAGAAAGATTGAAGAGCTCAGTGGGACATGGGTTGGATGTCACAGGCAGGAAAACAAGCAACTTTGGCAGGTCTAGAGGTCATTCTGTTGTCAGCTGTCACCCAAACAGAGCAGGAAGAACCACACGTGAACTGATGCAGAGTGCTTGTGAAATATTTATCCAGTGTAACATGCGCTTGCAGTACTGTCAGCAACGCTAGTTAGTACCATGGCCCAGCACTAGGCTGGGGGGCTGCTCTTTCCAGGCAGAGCAAGGATTCACACATGCTGTGCAGCATGGCACTGTTTAGATATGTATAGATAAAACCAAGGCCTTGTGTTATGGGCTGGAGAAACCCATAGAAATACACAGGACGTGCTTATAAGCTGATCTGTTGACAATGCAAAACACATCTTTCTCACAACCCCGCAGAATGCTGCCAGAAGATACTAATTCTGCAAGACTGAAAGGGAAGACGTGGGAAAAGTAGGCTGCTCGGCTCCTTGTCAGCCCTGTTTCTGCCTGCCTTGTCTCTTAATTTTATTTCATGGCGTAACCTTTCCTGCTTTACCTACCTCTGGTTAAATCACAACACTTCACATCTCAGCTGCAATGTCCCTTGGCAGCAAATGCACCTTTTCTGGTCTTCTACCTGCACACTCTTCCCCAGCCCAGATACATTTTCGGATGACTAAATCTTCACCATCCTCACCAGAAGTGTCTGTAAAGCCTGTTTTGACACTGCAGGTGGTTGGAAAAGACAAGCTGGAGCGCTTCCATGATCAACTCTACACTGGGACACCCCTCTGCCCATACACATCACCTGCACTCGCAGCCCTGGTAAGACTTCCTTCAATGACCACTGTCTCTATACACAGCAGAGAGACGGTTGTGGAGGTGCTGCCCCAACTGCTGCTCATCTTTACACCCCCAAACTAATCCATCAGATTACTGTTCCAACAGCTGAAAGAGGAGAGGGATAAAAGCTCGTAGAAAGTGCTTACCCTGCGGCCTTTCATCCCTCTTATCCCTGGCGCACCACGGACTCCTGCTGGACCCTGGAAGGGGAAAAGGGAAACAAAATGAAGATGGTGGAGGAGGAAGGCATCAGCTGTTGGTAAGACCCCACATCCCTACGTGACCAGATGCAGACCCTTGGCCAGCAGGTTGGTTCATTAAACTCTTGCCAAAGACATTACCATATTTACTTGTCTATAAATGGTCTTTTTTTTAACTCACTGATTGTCTTTGGATTATGGACATTTAGGCCAAGGATCCTGGCTGAGGTTTGTATGCTTAAGTATCTGCAGCCTGTTGTCTAAGTGGTGTGATTTGAAGAGAAGTCGAAACATCCAGAATTCCCTCTGAAGCTATTAAAAGCAGCTGTTGTTCAGTATCTGTACAAAAATAATAATAACCGGGATCTGCTTTTCAGTTGTCCAAATACAAAATCAGACACCTCATCTTAGACACCCAAGTTTGACCTTTTCAGCCAAATACCGATTTTATCTTCAAGTACCTGTTGCCCTGGTAGTGCCGCATAAATATTCACACTGGCAGATAGATGCTAATTTCATTTGGACTGCTGGTGTTGCAGATGATCCTGTTCTTACACTTACAGAAAGGTTTCAGGTTTTCTTTTAACCTGGATTTGTACACACTAATTCATTAATGTGCATAGAGAAAATGCAGAAAAAAATAAAACAGCTTTTTTTTTCTGTTATAATATTGATGAGTTTCAAAAATTAAATAATATGGTTAATTAACAGGATTTATTTCTGTATTATAACTTTAAAATCCCATATTTAAAGTTAGTGCCTTTCTGCTGTCAGAAAAGAAAATCTTAAAATGACACATTCCATTCTTACTCTCTCAAACACTCCACATCAAGTTTTGCTATTTATATATCAATAGCTTTTACCAGCTGTCAACCCTCCAAACTTCACCATGGACCAGAACAAAATTGGACTGTGATCTTCCTACTGCTTGTACCACTGCCACTAATAAAGATTTTGCTTTTGGAATGGAGGTATCTTTCTGCATGGCATGTAAGTTCAGAGTACAAATGCTTAGCTGTTCTCACTCAAGATGGAAAAGTTAGTTGACTGTAACTATATTTGTAATCACAGTAAATCTTGGTTTTGCTACTGAGGTCAGTAGCAACTGGCACTGACAAGCAGTAGATGTGTCAGATGCCTCTTTTATAGAGGTTTTTATGATAAACAAATACTGAAATGAAATTCTTTATTGGGATTTGGAATATCCTCCTGGAAGTCTCAGCCTATCCCAAATAGCTTATGAAAATACAAGCACAGAAACGTTCGTTGTGATGGCAAAATGTTGAGGGAACAACTAGGTACCATGATGGGAATTTCAAGGAACTGTTTAGGAGAAGATGAGTGACCTTTAATATACCTACACGTATACACTATTTTAAAAACTGTGTATTAACATAAAAGATGTTCCATGATGGTGAGTGAGAAGAGGGAAAAGGAATTCACAAGCTGAAATTAAGGGCAGTTTCCTACCATTGACTACACCTTTGTTTCCCATTCCCGATCACCCTCTATTGAATTAATCCGTCACCAGAGCTGCTAAGGCTCACTGGATAGTTTAATCCCAAAGATTTTAACAGTTTAGGATAAACAACAACAGCATGCCTCAGGTCTGGCTTGAAAAGCAAATAATGAATGTTTGGTGGAGAAACAGGCAGAAACAGCTGGAGTTAATGAGTGGGGATTTGATATTAGGGTATTAGATTTACTGGCTTTGTGGGGAAGTTTGACTTATTGAATTACGACTTTTTAAAATGCAGTTTTGGAGGAAACATTTTGCTTGGATGAACTTGTTATTTGCTTGCAGGAGAACAGGGAACTGAGGGAAGAGAAAGGGCGTGGGGATGGTCTCAGCTCCCAGAGCTCTGCAGAGAGGTTTCAGCATCTTCAGTCAGAGGTGATGCCTCAACTCATACTGTTGTCATCATGTCCCAGTGAAGCCATACAAAACTTTAGTACAGCTAAAGGTACTAGTTAGTGGTGCACTAGTGTTTCAGGACTGGGATTTTTTTGCCACAGGGCCAGCGCAGAACCTACCTCTGCCAAGGACGCGCGCCAGTTCTCCCCCATGCTCACAGGCATGGAAGTAAGCAGGGGGTCTGCCTAACGCTCCAGCTATCCCCAAGTCATGCAGCAGCTAATGTGCTGGGAGAGTTTCTAAAAAAGAGACAGCTAGAGATATCCAGCTGCCTCCTAGACTTCTGCTGACAGCAAGTGCTAGCATGAGGAGCCCCCTCTCTGCTGGGACCTGCAGGCAACATCATGCTCCTGTCATTGTAAGGGCCTGGCCAGGGCCACGTTGATGCTCTTCAGGTAAGGATGGGTCACCCCAAGGTGCTGCTTCGCCTCAGACCTTTTCTTTCCCTCACCTCCATTGCCTTGCAACTGTGAAGTCTCTTCCCAGGCAGCAGCTGGCTGCAGCTGGTGGGCCCAGAGCATCCCCGAGCTCCCCAAAGTGGGCAGAGCTGCCACTGATCTGGAGGCCAAACCTTTGGCACTGCCCAGGCATTTCACTACTGTGATCTTCCTCCCAATTAACAACGCTGTGGGAATTCACACACTGAGCAAAATCCATTCCCTGTACCCACCCAGAGCTGCCCTTCTGTGGGTTCCAGCAAACAACACACAGCAGCATTTGTGCTGCTGGGAGAGCTGGAGCTCCCGTCTAAACAACGGCTGTGGGAAACTGGAGCCACACTAAACTCTACCTCCACACCAATTGCACGCTCCAGCCACAGCTGCACACGTACCAGACGAGCCCATCCAGAGGGAGGGTGCATCTGGGGGCAGCTGTTCTGTGGCTCTTCTCACTCCAGCAAGAGTCTTGGAAAATGCATGATGGAGTCACCACATGATACAGTCACTGTGTCGCATGATGTGATCACCATACTGCCAACAGCTCCTGGCAGAAATAGAGGGCCTTGCAAGAACACCTTGAGCGAGTGAGCTTGTGTCCTGCTAAAAGACTGAGGCTGGATTGTGACTTTTGGATCCCCCATTAGGGAAATGGGCTACAAAAGTTTGAATTAAGCACCATTTTTTTTGTAGCATCTCTTCCCATGTTGCTCCTACTCATGCCCCATCCCTTACCCCATATCTGTTGCTCAAATCAAACTCAAATCAACTGGCACACAGTTGCCTGAGTCAGCCCATGAATGCCCAGGATATGGGATGATGATTTTTGGTGTGTGGTATTACAAGGTGGTGATAGCCTTTACTTACTGTTGGTCCAGGGATCCCAGGAAAACCCACTCCTCCTGGTGTCCCAGGGTGGCCCTAGAAGGGAAGAAAGAAGAACATGCCTGGTGTGAATTCCCAGGATCTGCTCAGCCCTTCTTCCTCCAAGTGGGAAGACAGGAAAAAAGGTATTGTTGGTTGCTTGCAAGGTCAGGCAGGTTTGTTATTTGTCAGGCTAGAACTGCCCAGGGATGGATGGAGAAGGCCAGACTGTCAAAAAACCAGCTCCAACCTTGGTAGCAATATAAGCAGTTAGATTTTCTAAACAGTCCAGAATGGGCTGAATTAATATGAAAATCTGTCTTTGGATCTTGCACTATGGTAGACAGGAGGTAAGTGTCAGAGTAAGATAAGATCTTGCTGAGGTGCCCTCTGTTAAACTCCTAAAGGAGGATCCCCAAATGGCAGTGCACAAAGCACAGCAAAACACCACGAGCGTGCTGCCCAAGCAGCCCTGCATCTCCAGCTGCCCCTGGCAACTTGGTGGGATGTGAACAACAGATCCCTGTTCCCAGACCCCGTCTGTTCAGTAGCCAGGATGCTTGGGAACAGGCAATCCTTTAGGTGCCATAGCTTGCCGTTCCTTGGTATCTCTACTTGACACAACAGGTCCTCAGCTGATGGAGCTGCAGAACACGTGTCGAAATCCAGTGTTTCTCAGAAGGGGAGAGTGTTGAACACGACTGCTGGGGAGGTGTTATACCTCAATATCCAGTCAGTCAAATGGCCATTCCCATCCCCACAGAGACAGGAAGAGTTTGCAGCTGTTGTCACATAACTAAAAGACCAGAAGCTGCACCCTTTGCTAGGAAAGAGACAGGCAGCAGCAAGAGCGAGAGAATGCAGACTTACTCCTTACCATCGACCCCTTGACTCCTGGAGGGCCTGGGGGTCCCACTGAGCCACGGTCGCCCTAGGAGAGACACGGGTGCACGGGGAAAAGTGAGACTTTTGCTAACAAGCACTCTAAGCTGGCAGCAACAGGGATCTAGAGCAATGAAACAACTAGAAGTTCCACAAATTGCAGTCTATGCCATCAGATTTCTACCAGAAACACTTCCAGTACAGAATAATCATCACCTTCTTTCAAGTATCCATCTCATCAGAGTAGTTAAAGGACTACAGCAAGAATTAGTTAATCCTCCATATCCCAAGAGAAGGGACTTTACTATTGCCATCAAAGCACTGAGGAACAAGAAACAAGCAATGTGCAAGGCCGCCTTCAACTCCAGACAGTGCTGGGACTGGATCCCAGGAGATCTCCAGCCCTTCCCACCCAAGGCATAACATCCGTCTGTGTTCTGCACTATCGTAATCCCTCCACGTCCTGGTGTTTTTGGAGGCACGGATTTGAAAGCTGTGGTCATGAGGTCCTGCTAAAAGCAGGGAATCAAGTTGGAAAAAAACAGAGAAAGTGCCTGGAATAGATGTCTGGTGCTTTCAGAAGACGACTGCAGGTGTTTTAGGGGTCTTCCTATCCTGTGGCTCATACTGGGACCACAGTGCAAAAACCAACAAAATGGAGGCTTGTGTTTATGAGGGGTTCAGAGCCAGATGCCTCCACAGCGCACCCTAAAGATGCTATCCCTTCTAAAACAAGCCACCGTTTGGCATTAAAAAACTCAACGTACCAAAAAATCACTTTTTAATTCCAAAAGTCTTACTTATACCTACATGCAGAAAATTTCACTTGCCCTGAGTACATCCTTGGCCCTCCAGCTCAGTCAAGAAGAGACAAGGTGTAAGCCTCCGTGAGCACCACTGTGACCCGCTGACACAAGGGTGAGTCAAAGGCATGGCTCTAGCGACAGGACATCAACTGCTCCTTTTTGGAGATGGTGGCAATTCCCACCACGACTGCCTGTACTTGCCCTCGCAGCCCCGATAATGCACCGGGAATTAGGTGTGTTATGTTTGTGTGCTTAGGGGGATGAGGAAGGAGGAGTTAGCAAATGCTGCCAAGTAGTTTACGCCCAAAATCTGACCTACCTTCCAACAGCTAAAGCGTAAGGGGAAATATTTTCTGGGCTCTAAGCAGCTTATTAAAAACAAACCCCAGAGTTTGTGTTGTCACCAGTTGGCCCCTGTAAACCAATGCAAGGATTTTTTTCCCCCTGAATGCATGGATTTTATTAAGTATGTATTAACTGTATTGTTCTCTTTGATAATCTTTGGATTCTACTGGCTTCAGCCTTAACTTCTGCAGCTCTCGGATGGAGATTGCTGACTCAGCTATGTCTAATGAAAGCATATTTCCCACTTCATTTAGCTCACAACAGCATAGTAAGCTGTAGGACACTATGCCAACTGGAGGCCTGGTTGAGGTTTTGATTTGATGATAGTTATTTCTGTCATCCATAAGTTTGTCCTGGTAGAGAAGAAGTCTGATAGAAATCACAGCTGTGCTGAGGCAGATTTTCAAAGGACAGCCTGGGCTTGCCTTGACACCAATGTAACATCATCGTGTTACAGAGCCGATCTGTGAGATGAGGATAGCTCATGTGGTCAAGGCATTAGCATGGAAGTCATAGGACCAGATGTGAACTTACTGGAACGGGGAAAAAGATCTTCCCGTGTCTCCTGCCTGGCAAACCCCTTACGCCTCATTCAACGCAGGGCTGCAGCTGCCATTGAGACAACTCGCTCAGGCACCAGTCTTCTGTGTAACCATCTTGGACACATCACAGACTCTTTATTCCTCTGTTTTCCTTCCATAAAATGCAGCCCACACCATGTCATTCCTTTTAGCTCTTGTGTGCCTTGATAGTTTGGACTGAGACTGCTTCTGCTACTGCCCCACCAGAGACCATCTAGTGTAACAGGCTCTCCAACGGCTGCTGCAGACAGGCAATAAAATGCATTTGCAGCAAACACAGTATAACTGTCACAGAATCTTGACATCATTACCCAGAGGACAGGGCTTGAAGTAATAAAAGCAAGAGAGAGAACTGATGTGTGGAATGCATCATTTTATGCTCTTTACTATCTTTATGGCTGGACTGTGAATAATTAAACCACCAATGAAAACCAGCAGTCAGCAACGGACACACAATGAGTGATATAGATGATTTGTCTTTGGAAGCTACCCCTGAATAAAATTTTACACTCTAATAGAAAACAAATTAATGTCCATTTACATTTATGGAAAATAAAGCCATTTTTCTTCCTGAAAAAAGCGTGTATCTGTACTGTACACAAGAGGGCACCAGCCCTTAGTAGCGTGCCCAGTACAACCACAGGGGCAGCAGGATGGGATCAATCAAATAAAAAGGGAAATATTTGGACCAGCCTTTGCTCAGTTGGGTGATTGCACTCTTGCACCTTGTCTGCACCTGAGAAATTGCTGAGACCTCCTGTTCAATGCAGGCTCAGCCCTGGTCCTGTGCAACCCCATTGGCAACTCAGCATGGGCTTTTGAGCACATCTCTGCACAAATCTGTCTGTAACCTAAACTCCTTGGACTCCTCCCTTGACCAGGAACACAGGGCTGATAAGTCCCTCATTCCCAGAAAAAACAGAACTGACTGTTAAATACAAACTTTCTGGCAGATTATGAATGAATAAAGCTTAAATTTTCAGAGAATATTTGACAGCATTTCCTTGGAGTGCAAGCGCATATTAATTCCTAAATGCAAAGTGGATGATTTTTGCCTGGCTCAAGACTAGCTCAGGCACCCAGCTGGGTGTTGCACTGACATGACAACTTAAATCTCACCATATTCCTCCTGCCCTGGTCTCCCTCACCCTGCAAAAGTTATAACAACCAATTCATTGCAAGCAATCTTACCTTTTCTCCCACTATTCCAGGCTCCCCTACGGGACCAATGAAACCCATTAGACCCTGAGGAAAGAGAAAAGCACAATTAATTTTCAGTTTTATTAGCTGAGAAAGTAAACAGTTTCTTTGGTCCACCTTGCTGGTTGAAATAGCACAGCATCCCTTGTATACTGCTCAGTAATTCCTACTGGCTACCAGAGCGGACAGAGTTGCTCCCGGCCATGGGAACGTCTAACTCCACAGCTGGTTCTGCTTTAGGCGCCAGCTGGAACGGCAGCACTAGGATCTGCAAGAGCCACAACACACAGTATACGGGATGAGTTAAGCACGTTTCGTAGAAAGGCCGA
Organism: Strix aluco; assembly: GCF_031877795.1. Classification (NCBI taxonomy): domain Eukaryota; kingdom Metazoa; phylum Chordata; class Aves; order Strigiformes; family Strigidae; genus Strix; species Strix aluco. Next base: position 9,219,108 of record NC_133950.1, on the reverse strand, counting down.
GTCTATAGTGTGGCTTTGTTTTGCAAGCATTTCCCAAAACGTCAGCGCAGCTTCCCCAAGAGCATCAATGGGTTGCACAGTCTGAGAGTTGCCACCATTTTCACTGCTGTACTGGGTAGAGTTCCTCTGGGTTAATCTGAGCTGCCTCAAACCCTCATGCAAACTAATTTTGCCCTGATAGTGTTATGCTGTTGGGATGTCAGTAGGAAATAAAGGTCTGAGGACCCAGCCAGAGGGGCCAGCAGGGCAGTAGATCTATCACACTACTCAGAAACTATCTTGGAAAAATCTCCCAGTCTAAGCTCAGGATTTGTCAGGATTTAACAACGTTTGGGATAACGAAGAAACAAACAGAACTGCTTTTAATTAGGAAGATAGAAATAAATGCAATGTCAAGCTAAGATTCCTGAGAATTAAAATACAGCAGCCTCCCTACCAACTCCAGCGGGTTTCTGGCTCTAGAGATGCAAGGGACTGTCTTCTCTGCCATGGCAGGCGCATGATTCTCATGGTCTCATCCCTAGTCCCAGCAAGGGTCATTGGCAGAGAGATATCTATAGTTAGTTCCTCCAGTGAGTCTGTAACTAAAGGGATCTCCTGTTGAAACACTTCACAGCCTGCCCATAGTTGGCATGGGTGGTCTCAAATGAAGCCATGCCCCAGCTTGTTCGATTTTAGGCAGCAGGCTGATTGGTGCTGGCAGGTGGCTGCTGAGCAAGTCAGAGACAGGAGGTGGATTCTTCAGTGATATCACCCTACTCTTCCTCTTTTTTAGAATAATTTGAAATCTTCATAATAAATTGTAAAGTTCTTCTATGCAAATGCATCTCACCTTTTCACTTCAACATCAAGGAGACTTTCAAATGACACACTCAGGAAAATATTCAGCATAAACAAACACGGTGGGAAAAAAGCTACGCTAGGCAAGGCAACTTCTGGAGTGTGGTCTCAGAAAACGGAGAGCTTTTGACCCTGCTATCTCCTCTCTGGGGGAACAGCAAGAAAAGAAGCAAGCATTTCCTCTCTCTACTCCTGCTTCATTGCTTTTTCCGTTCCCAGCTGGCCTGACATGTGTGCAGTTTGCTGAGGGGTTCTCTGTGGTCTGTGTGTTGTTGTGGTTCTGTTCACTTCTGTGCACTGACAGTGTAAAGTGATACCACGCAGCTACAGAGGAGGATCCAGCACCAACAGAGCAGCCTACTCACAGGTTGTGCAACTCCTCCCGCCACCAAAAGCCTCTCCCTCTCCATGAAGTTACGCTCACAACGTAAAGCTGTAGCACAGAATAACCAGCCTCACTGCTATTCCCATCTGTGTGAGGCTCAGCAGATGCATTCAGAGACATAAAACACAATGTGGGTCACTCTCCGATGACTTTTAGAGGGAACAGCTTCTGACGATGACTCCAAACACTGAGAGACTTCATGCATTAACATTCCTCAGATGGTGCAATTAAATGCCATCCTTTGAACATCACTGGAGACAGGAGCTCCTCAATGAGACATGCTGATGGGCTCAACAAAAGCATCTCTCACTCGGAGGCTCAGCTGGCTTCGCCTCTTCCAGGGAGCAGACACACACTCTGCTCTGAGTGGCCCTTGTCACACTCCGGCATGGGAACAACATCCACGTGAAAAGTGTTTGGAAAAAACTCATGAGAGAAGGCAAAGAGCTCAGCGGGTATGTTGGAGCCTGGAGTTAGATGCTTGCATTAGAAATTCATCCATAGATGATGTCCCAGGAAACCAGCATGCCCCTGTGCCATGATGGAAATATTGATTAACCACGGGAAGACAACTACCACAGGAAAGCTCTACTATCCCATCAGGAGCTTGATGTCGCCAACCCTTCTGACACCAGCACTGAAATGGTCTTTGCTGTGTCCGATGCTGAAGCAGTCCCAGTGCACAAGCGTGCCATTACAGCCAGGCTGCACGGACAGGACACACGGACAGGACACACGTGGGGGCAAAGCAGTGCTGGGCTCAGCAGCGGATTGCCCAGCACAGGAACCAAAGGGAGAGCAGGCAAATTTGCAAGATCTGCATATGCAAGGTTGCCACTGGGTGGCATTGCTGAAGGCTGCTGAATCAATTATCCTTTCAATTAGACACAAGTGCAGATACATCGCTGATAACTGTATCCAGTTACCGAAGCTTTCCAGTTGCCCAAGGCCATGAAGAAAGCAAATGTTAAGGCAGAGGAGAGAATGGCAAAGCAATGAGACGGAACAAGGAAATGCATTGCTAGGCAAAAATAAGATAATAAAGCAAGAAAGAACAAATCTGTTCCTTCATTTCCAATTTATCAGAAAAACTGCCGAACTCTCTCCCTGGGAAGATGCTCTCTTTAAGATATTTCTGGGTCACTTAGGTCAGTCCCTGCAGAAGAAGAGAGATCCCTGCTCTTGCAGCAAATGTTGTCACCATTCAGACCAAGACTGTTTCAAAAACACTTCTGAGAGGCATTGCATACCCAGACTCAGGCTTGAAGGCTAACCTGCTGTCCACAGCAGCATCAGCTCCCACCCTAAAAAGTCTCTAAGGAGTCTGGGTCATGAAGCGAGACACACTGGTTGTGCTTTCCAGCCGAGCTGGTGGTGCTCTACAGCTGGTTTGCAGAGCACCGACTGCAGCACGCCAACCAGCCCACAACCCCAACGCCCTCCCGAGACCCCTTCACTGTCACAGATGTGCTCTTTGTTATCGCAGCTCACGCGGAAACCTGCCGGCACTGCCAATGCAAGCAGGGTAGAGGCAAACACTGCACCTGTTACCTGTGGAACCTTCAGGATGGAAGGGGAGCACAGCCAACGTTTCTGGCTTGGCTTTCACTCCAAAACCGGGGAAAATTCTGCCTGCGCTGGTACGTCATGTTTCTGCTCAAGGGAAGATGTCACTGTGCCCTGTGTACCCAGCAAGAGGAGCATCCCATGGTGTGAGCGTGGGACTGAAGTGGGATGGCAGAGCAGGGACCCTGTGACATGGCCAGGCTTCCAGCACAGTAGCTCTGTAGTGTTTCAGCCAATACCGTCTGCCCTGGGCTAAATGAACTAACATTGCTGTGTCTGCAAGCAGACACAAATCAAGATAGATATGTCTAGGAAAAATAAATCTCAGTAAGTTATTGGGAGTACATGAAACTACTGGGGGAGATTGGATAACGATATTCTTCACTGGCCAAAATGGGATAGACACTGAAGGGAACAAAAGCAGCAAAAGATTTAGGTTTTAAGAACCAGAAAAGCCACCGGTGGCAAATATTAAATCAAAGCAGACATGAATTGTGGCCATTACACTAAAATGGCTGTGGCATAACATATTTTTCCCAGGTTCCCAGGGTTGAAAAGAAGCCCTGCATCAAACACTACTCCAGGCAGTGTGTGTAATGATGCACGTGAAGTCCCAGCAGTGGTGGCGGCCCGGATAAAGGCCCACAGTATACAGGAAAGAATGTAAAACATTTATATTAGACGGAGAGTTCAGCATGTCGCTCATGATTCAGTCTGCTGTATTCCCCAGCCAAGGGCATGGCGGAAAAGGGATGGAGATTGTTAAAAAGTTGCTGGGGGCTTGGGGCGAAGAAAAGGGGGGGGACTGGCGGGTTGTAATTCCTAACTCCTGTCTGGCTTTCCCCATTTATTGTCCAGCCCTGTCATAATTAAGCCCCCCCTCTTGGCTGCATCAACAGAGAGCAAGTCAGCAATGAAGCCTTGCATAAATCATACCCCATTTGAGAGAAACAACCGAAAGGCGAGCCCAGCGTGAGCAGGGTCTCCCAGGGACGGGACCGCCAGTCACTCCCAGCAGGAACCGATCATGGCCTTTCTGTTTTACTGGTTCGCTAGAACTCAAAACAAAACAAACCAGGGACAAAGGATGGGAGGGAGTAAATGTACAATCCTCCCATTCAGATGAAAGAAAGGGAAAGTAAAACAGTAAATATCACAGTTTAAGGGAGGACGCTCTGACCCGCAAAGAAAAGCCATGCGGTTTAACCCCCTGTGCGCCGGGCTCAGCCATACCCTGGGGCCACGTTGGGTTCCCACTGCCCTTTGGGGAGCGACAGAAGGGAAGGTGGAGACACGTTGACAAAACACCCTGTCAGATCAAAGAGGCTGCATACACTACAGTGCCCATAAATCCCTGAATGAGAGGTCTGCAGCTCAGAAAGATGCTCTGGAGGGGAAGGTAAATGCATTGGGAAAGACACTGCTCTAAGATGTAGGAAACGCTGGTGCAATTTCCTGCTTGGTTCTTGGCAACCCATTTGACCTTGGTCATCCAACGACGCTGGTTTCCTTTGACAAATTATTTTAGAATAATATCTGATATTGGGACAACCTGTTTCTCCCTCGAAGGAAGATATATCCACAAGGGGCCGTGGAGTGACTGCCCTTCCCAGCATGGTGTGATGGGTGCGTGGCTGACCCTAACATCACCGTGCGAGCGAGCAGGGCTGTTACTTCTTGTACAGGAAGAAGGATTCAAAAAGCTGTTCCTGCTATGACAGGACCTGCTCTTTCCCATTAAGGACATAGGTCAACCGTAGCCTCTTTCAGCTGGCACAAATCTTCACTGATATTTCAGTCTCTAGTGCAGAACAGGGGGTGTCCATGGGCTTGCAGTACTCTGCCCCAGTTTGCTGTCCTGTCTGCCGCAGGGTGTTGCTTCTCCCACAGGCTTGTCTGACCTTCAACATGGACATTTCGATGACATCCTCCTGTTCTACATTCCCATCTCTGGAACAGGAAGGTTGGTGGCCTGGGCCAGAGGCCCCGTATTCTTCTTCATATCCTTCTGCCTCCATCTACTGGCAAGGAAGGGTTAAATCACACATTTCCAGGGTACAGGGGACCCCAGCAGCTGGAGTCCTTCCAGCATATGAAGACAACAAGCATCTTATGAATGAACTTTCTGAGTCAGTGTCCTTGCAATGGAAAAACAATGCATTAGGGACTGCCCTGTGGCTTAAAACCTCATTTTTCCAATGACAGCTCAAGTGTCACTGGAAACCTTACAGAAACTCCCATGTTTGCCTAAACAGATGTTCCTAAGAAAGGGAAGAGAGCTCCAGTGAGATGGGTGGTTGACCTTTACTCATGCTGTTACGCTGAGGGTTTCCGCTCAGAGGGAACCCTTATGGAGGGCAGAGCAGCAAGTCTGAAATGTTCGACCAAGCCTATTGTGCTCATGGAATAGAAAACATCAAGGCCTCCACAAGAGAAAACAAGGGTGAGGTGAAGGTGTCTTAGTGCCAAGTGACCTGGGTAGCGCAATCTCTCAGAGCTCTGCAAAAAGCCAACCCAGCCCCAACACCAAATGCCGAAGCTTAGGTGGAGGGAGGAATGAAAACCCAACACTCCAGCATTGTTCAGCAAAGGTGTGATGGGAAAGGACGTTATTTCTCAATAATCTGGTGCGACATTTTTGTTCTAATGACTTGACTGGTACGGAAATGGAAATTCTTTCTGGGTGATATTTCTAGACAGAGACTAATTGACTTAGAATAATACAGGCAGCTTTCATACCACTGTGCTGGTTTCAGTGTCAGCAGAGGCCAGCTGTGTTTTCTTTTTGGTGAACAGTGGCCTACAGTTTTCATCCAAGGTCAGTCCTGAGGGACGTTAAAGAATAATAATCCTAATGATGCTTTGTCCTTCAAGGATAACATCTTGTTAAGGATCTCAAAGCACTTCTAAATATTAATTTTTAACTGTAATACAACAGCATCCACAGGTGCCACCTGAGAACAGGAGGCATTGTGTTAAGTACTGTTCAGAGCTGCTTACACCTTCCACAGAAGGGAAAACAGGCACAGAGCACTGGAAGGTGTTGTCTGAGATCATGCAGAATCTGATAAAGCTGCAAACTAGAGCTCAGATGTGCGGAACAACTTTGCTTCTTCAGCTGTTGTTCTTCGTGGAGTAAATTATTAACCATAATACAGAAACGGCTCTAATTTCCAAATAGAAATAACTGGTCTTGATATATACTGAGACTCATCAGATTGCTGGTACTGAAAAGGATCCACCTTGGTTTTTTGGACTTGCTTGGTCAAAAACCCATGGAAGAACTGACCCCCAGCTGTTGCACACAGGGGAAAGAAGAGCCAGAGAGGCTGAAAAGCTAAATCAAATCAAACTTGACCAGCCAGCAGGGAAAGTGTTGGGAAGGACAGCTGTGCTGAGAAGCAATGCCCTCTCTGCCAGGGCCAGCTGCTGCAGCCAGCTTGGTGTGGTCATGTAGGAATGCACAGAACATGTTGGAGGCTCCGTGGCTGCAATTTCAGGGTTGGTGGTGGACAAGTTGGTTGGTTTCAATCACAGAGACATAGGAACAATTGTTTCTTTTCCCTTGATGCCTGTGGTTCCCCTGAAGCTTACAGGGATGATGCATGTCCCCTGCTACCCCAGCAGAACCCTCTCTTGTGGTACAACAAAATGCAGCTCAATGCCCTCTTCCCCACAGCCTGGTTTCTTCAGCTGATATCCCCTCTGCTCCCCAAAAAATCCAGCAGAAGCCAAAGCAGCAGAGCACCCAAAGCAGAGGATCTTACCCTTAAAACCTAAATAGGCAAAGCCTGGAAATGGCTCTTTTAGGGATAAGAGGAATACACAGAAATTCACAATCTCTTTTCCTGACCGTGGCTTTGCCTCCTTGAGAAACACAGCCGGCCGTGTGCGCTGTACTGCTGCCAGCACTGCCAGCACATCCACCTGAACTGTGACTTTATCAGAGCACTTGGCCTATGGAAAAAAACCCCAGTTTAAAATAGACACCATGGTCACTGTCAGTGCTGTTCACCAGGAGCTTCAGCCAGACCAAGCACCCCAGTTGGGGCACCAGGACTATGGACAGGTTTGAGGTGGACAGAAACCCCTGGCCACTGTCCTCTGCCTGCACTGTGGTCTTCTAGGAGATGTTGTTCATAGGAGATCGTCAAACAGACAAGGAAAACAAAGTTTACCTGCTCACCAACTTTCCCTGGTCGGCCATGGTTTCCTGGCTCCCCCTGCAAGACAAGGAGAGACAAGGCACAGAGGTTACCTGGTGCTCCCAGTCAGACCCTCAGTACAACATGATTCTTTGTACACCCATGATTTGGGCTGCCATGAAAAATCTGCAAGAAACAACATCTTACAAAAACAACGGTGACTTGAAAGATAATCCAAAGCAAGAAACACAGCTGACACAAACATGGGGTAAACACTTGCTGTTCTGGAGTGAAATTCCCTAAAAGCAGCTAGTCCTGCTGTGGTAAAATAACCTTCACAAAACCAAACTTAAACATTGAAACATAAGCTGTCTCCTTTTCTGTGGCATAGCCTAGACCTGGTTGCTTTAACCCCATGTTTAATAAGGCATGACTGCTCATCAGGGATGTTCCTGGAGTTGGGGTGTTTCTGACCCATAACTTTTCAACCTGAAAGACTAAGTAAAACAGACAGATGAAGACAGAGCTACATCATCAGGAGGAAGAGAGTAGGAAAGGACCCTGATTAACTAAAGGATCTGAGGAGCATCTAGGGAAAGCAAGAGTGCAGACACCATGGGGAGATGTAGTTTCCTGAATGACAGAGGAGAAGGGATCCAAGAAAATTCACTTGCTGGTGGAAGTGTCACAAGAATAAAAGACAACCCAAGTATTCCCAGGCAGTACTGTACCCTGATTCTGCTCTTGCAAAATCTCAAACATAAGCACGTTGCTGTCACATGGAGCATCCTCATGAAAACCACAAAAAGAACCCACATGAGATAAATCACAGTGCAGGATGAGAGAAATTCACAGAATGAGAAAAATGAGGGGTGAAGAGAAAAGCAGAGGAGGAGGAGAATTTCAAACCCACAGGGATAAGGGCAGCCATGGCAGCACTCGAAGGCCGGCAGAGTGCCCCTGGACAGGCCATCCAGAGGCCAGACTCACCGCTACAATCAGTATTGTCTCTGGATGAAGGCAGCTGTATTTTCTCAGTAGGCAGATACTCCAGATGTGCTGCCAGACCACATTTTTGCTATTTACTGTTTGAAGAGGTTGTTTTTGTTGGGTTTTCTCTTTCCTTTTGAGTGTGGGTTTGTGGAGCGGACTGCCCTGGGATGGATCCTGCTGCTAATTAGGCAGCAAAGATAGGAATGATGTGCATTGTTTTAGAACAAAAACGTGGAGAAGCAATGGAAAATAAGATGAGATGATGGAGCAGGGAGTTGGTTAATATCAAAGGAGGAACACACTTGTTTATAATAAAGCACATGGCTTAAAAAATGCACCATCATTCTTTTTGGTGAAGAAACCAAGCAGAAGCCGAGACCCCAAAATTCAGAGAAAAAGAGAAATCCTCAGTTCCCCATGTCCTCTCTGGAATGAATACCCTAGGCTTGGAGCATGGTAAAGTTGAGAAAAGATATTTCCCTCTTTCTTTCCTCCCTTTCACCCACTGCTTCCCTGATCATGAATAAACTCTTTCCTCACCTTTGGACCATCGGGACCAGGTCTTCCTGGAAATCCCTTCCGGCCAGATCGACCCTGAAATAAATGGAAAAGCAATAAACATAAAAAGCTTGCAGCTGCCCTTGGTCACAGTAGTCTGTCTGTGGACCTATATGGTGCAGCTTACAAGCAATGCTCCCTATGAATTCGGGGTGCTCGAGGTGTAGCAGCCTTTACTGAGCCAAGGCAACACAAGAGGAAAGCCCTGTGTCTTGGATGCCACCAGGTTTGATCCATGGGGAACACGCCTAGACAGCTACTCCAAGGTTCAGCCCATTGCTGACCCTCCAGTTCAATCCCATTAGTTAAACGTCACATCAGAAAGACAATGCATGGACTATAATTAACCAAGCCAAGGCCTTTGTTGCTTCCCTTTAGTTTATTATGTGCCACATTCAGCTGGATTTATTCTACTCCCAGCATTTTTCTTGTAGCAATGCCAGCAAGGACACCAGCAGTCTGAGCATTCAAAGATGCTAGTGTTGGCAGGACTTGGCCAGCTTCTTAGGGGCTCCATCCCTGGCATCCAGAGAGGATTTGGAAGTAGAACTGTCCCTACAGTGGGGGAAGCCAGGCTGAAATTCACAGCTACAGGTCAGAAAAGCAGAAATAAACCTGCAGACCAAAAGTTCATATTGAACTTTCCCTTTGGCTGGAAGAACACTTATGGTGCTGTCCCAAGCATTGTAGAAACTGGATTTATGATGTTGCTCCAGACAGGAATGAAAGTGTCTACCAGAACAGTGGAGGAAATGCAAGATAAAACATTTATTTTCTGATCCACCTAGAAGCTCCAGCAGAGTTACCAATTTTTCAAGATACTTTACTATCCTGAGAGGACAATTATGTATATAACCATTACAAAATCCTGAGCTGGCAAGCTCACAGGTATGATAATATTCTTTTTGTTTCTTCTAACTGTGCTTCTGTGTTACATCACCGTGTTCAGAGTGGTGTAGAGGTCAAGAAGGACTCTCTCTTACTGTCCGGTCTTTTCCCCTCTACTCATTGAAAAATACTATAAACCAAGGAAGAAACATCACGGCTGGTTACAGAGATGGTTTCCAGTCAACGTGCTCTATCTTGAAGATGAACTATTTAAATGCTAGAGGGTTTTTCAAGGTCTGATACTTTAAGCAAGTTATAAAATTAGAGTCCCACTCAACACCCTTTACAAGACACTACAAGTCATTTCAGCAATCCTGGATCAAGCAGTTGGACCAAGCCCTGGACAAGACAATATTTCTTAGAAGGGCAGATCAGTCCCCAAACCTGGAGGTTTGAAGCTTTATGTTAATTTAACTACAATTCCATTGCAAGGTCAACAGAGCTGGTAGTAACTAAGTAAATGACTGAAACCTACCTCTGGACCAGGGACTCCTGGTGGTCCTAAGGGTCCTTCATCTCCCTGAGGTGAAAAGAAATCAAAATAAAAGGCAAAACAGTGACAAAATTTGGATTCACCATGCAGCAAGAATGAAAGGTCTGCAGTATGAGCAGCAGTTAAACACAGGCTGTGTGCTCAGCTGTCACATTCTAACAACTGAGTCTTTCTCAACCTTAGAGCAGGCAGCTCAGCATCTCTGAGGTTTCTCATCCCCCTTCCCCATCTCAGGAAAAAAAAAATCAAGGAAAAAAAGTCAAGTCCTGTCAGTAAAGGTCATCCAAAATTTGACCAACACCAGCTGATTGGGCCTATCATGGGCTGGATTTAGCCCATAGGGTACCCTGGACATGCTCACATGACTCTGCTTCATTTGATTTGGCAGGGATCCGAATGCTGTAGAGCTCTTTACTCTTTTTCTTTCTTTCTTCTTTTTTTTTTCCCCCCACAAAAAGGGTGTTGCAAAGTTTCCCACAGAACCATTTGGCAACTATATGAAGGTTTCCCTTTTGCTTTCAAATAGGACTACACATGCTGCAGCATGGAGCTATCTCAAAATCTCACACAGCAATTGGACTCAGTCCTCTCCCTTGGCTCTAGACCAATTTCTAATGTGATAGGATCAGATCTACAGTTTCTAGGAGACCTTCAATTAAGCTTCACAAAAATTATCTCAAGTGTCTATAACGAACTGCCAAGAGAGAAATTAAAAGCTCTCTTGGCAGCCACAGTTCTGGCTGTTCTCATTTAGGTGGTCAGCCGTGGTAATGAAGTGGCACGAGCTGGCAGGCTGAAGATGGGACTGGAAGTCAGGAACCCAGCTCAACAGGCTCAGACAAACCACACACAATATGCCACATTTCAAAAGATGATGTAATCCACAGCCTTGACCTACTGCCTTGGGTAACAGCAGTGGTAAAGGCACAGTGGTGTGGTCTGGTGCATATTCAAAGTCCTTCAGCACAGCTTATGTTGAACTCCATGTCCATGTCTTCAGTCTTACTTTTACACTCAGTAACTAGAGTAAATTGAAGGCAGCTTGGTCATGCCTGCCTGAACCTGGAATGCAGGGGTTCGATTCCTTTTTTAAATTGCCTAGAATATTTTTTTTTCCCCTATTTCAGTGCAAAGAAGTGAGCTAATTTGCATTAATCCCATTTAGAGAGCAAGCAAAAGAGTTCCCAGAAAAAGTTAAGAATTATTAGTGCTATTAGAATGACCTCCTGCCCATGCATGCACTAAGTATTATTTGCACAATGTCTCATGACTCTGGACAAACAGCTTACACTGGCCTGAATGAGAAGAAACTACACTGAAGTCACTGGAGTTACAACAGGATAAACAGAGGGTACTCAGGCTTCTCTGCTGCTGCTATTAAGTATTTGCAGCTCCAGGACAATTAAATCAATGACAATTGTCCCTTCTTAGTGACTGTGAGTGGAATGAAACCTCAAGTTTTCACATGAAGTGGTGATAGCTGCAAGCTCTGAGATGCTGGGGCAAATGAATCTTTGCAGAGCAGCAATTTCACTTCATGTACACTTTACAAATGGACATTGCTCTGCATGAGAGAGTGGAGTCTGCAGGTCTCACAGTTGAAAGAAAACACACTTAAAGGAGCAGAATGCAAAAGCCACGTCAGGGCATGCCTGTGCAAGGGGATGTGCAGAGAAAAGGGCACTAACACCTGTTCTGGGTGTTTGTGGGTGTGGGGGAACAGACTTTAAAAGAAAAGCCAATGCAGCCTTTAGGGTCAGCAGATGCCAGCAGTGACTGGAAGCAAAGATCACAGGACTGCAACTTAGGGGAAGCTCTTCTTCTGTGGGTCTCTGATCACCGAAGAGAAGTATCTTCTTCCAGATACAGAGGGACCGGAGGATTTCAAGTTGCAGGCACCATTTCAGCATGCACTAATCTTCAAAATTCAACATTATTCTTTAAAACCAATTTACTTTTGGTCTGAGGACACTCACCTCTTGTCCAGGCAGTCCTCTTGGCCCAGGTAAACCTCTTGCTCCTGGCTTTCCCTGAGAAAGAGCCAAAGGAAAAGATACTCAGAAAATAGAAACATAAGCTCAGAAGGGCAATTAAAATGAGAACGTCTCTTTCACAGCCACAGGACATCATCCAATGTCAATTTTGTTACAGAAAAAAAAAATTGAAAAAAAGAAAACCCTGCACTTGGAGGGACCTCAAGCCAAACAGACCAAACTGAAATGTTGGCCAGGGACAATCTTCAGGAATCTCCAGGGTTTTCTCTCTCCCCCCTTCCCACTACTTTATTTTCCCTGGCTGCCTCCCACCCCACACAGAGATTCAATCTCTGCTCCACTCACCTTCAGGCCTTCAGGACCATTTTCTCCTGGTGGGCCAATGTCACCTGGGAAGCCCTGAAGAAAATGAGAAATAGTCAGGGTACACAGGTGGACTTTTGCAGTCAGCTTCAGAGGACAGCCTCTGTGAGAATTTTAATTAAAGGCTAAGGGCCGAGACGTTTGTTACGTGCTGGCAGTGTCCGTGTGTGGGGCACTGCGTGGCTTCTAGAGGGAATGAAACAGGACAATGGCAGCAGTGCTATCGGTTTGATTCAAGAACAGCCTTTCCCAGCAGTTCCCTTTAGGTCCATCTTCTTAGAAGATTTATTGCTGTGAGGGCCTCCCTGTCATCACACAGCTAAAAACTGCAATTTGGGTTTTAATTAATCTTTATGAGTCAGCGCATAATCTCATTGCTCCGAGAAACGAACTGCACGCCTCAGTGACAAAGGGAAGCAGGCAAGGAATTAGGAAAGGTGCTGACATGCTCATTAGCTGCCGCCTTCAGCCAGGCAGTGACTTCTTTCCACCCACCAGCCCTTCGCTGAGGAAACAAAGGAATCTGTGGTTACTTCCAATAGCAACAAAGAGGAACGATTGCTAAGTGGCAGCACTCGACCGAGAGCCCTTCCAGACCCAGCAAAATACCAGAACACTGATGAAGGGAAAACAGACCACCAGTTGTGCTGGAGGTGGCTCTCTAGCATCTTACAGATGTCTGGTTGCTTATGAAGAAGAAAAATGACAATGTGCTGGGGGAAGCTGATCCTGCATTTAAGATATCACTGTGACCATTTTTTTGGTAAGGGCAGTAAGGGTGTTTTTCTACTTGAAATGGTATTTTGTGGGAGAAAAAAAGGAAAAAACCCTCTACAATATTTATGACAAAAAGTGGAAGGAAAAATCAGGAAACCCTGAGATACAGAGATCATGACCCATCTTGATCCTCCCTACCTCATCACCACTCATGTACCATCACACCCTAGCAGAGAACTGAAGCCCTACACTAAAAAGAGGAGGGTAGGTGGAAAGTGAGATGTAAGATTCAAGAAATGAGTGTTCTGCCCCACAAAAGCTGTTGAAGAACAACTTCAAGGGCCAGAGAACACCAAGGTGAGTAGAAAGACCAGTGTCCACAGAGTCTAGCTGGTGGCTGGGAAAGAGTCTGGGGCTCTTGGCGAGTTAGAGACAATCTTTGGGGACTGACCTTTCTGAACAAGAAAAAGAACAAGCTGCTACATATAGGACTTGCACAGGAAGATTGGGAAGAAAAAGGCTTGGAATGGTAGTTGGAGATCAGGAAATCTGAGTGCAGGGTGGTCAGAGGGTACAAGATGGGACAGTTTACCCCATCTCCCACTTTGCACAAAAGTGGACCTCAATTCATCAAATAACAGTAAATCCTACAACACTGCAAAGCTCTTTCTGCCTCAGTGTTTCTGGAGCCTGGTGTGACATTGTCCTGAAGCAATCCATCTGCCCATCGTTAGCAAAGGCTCTGACCCCAGAACACATCACTTTCGGGTTGGTAAATGTATCAGAGCTCAGGTGTCATGGTGAGCAGTAGCAGTGGCAGCCGTCCCCTCCCTCTGTTGGGCTGGGTGCCCACTTGGGAGGCAGCGTTTGGCTCTTGCTTTCCATATAAATTAGCAACAGCTCTATGCATATGCCTCCTAATCAAAACCCTCCGTGGGCCTGTCTGTGCACAGCTCGAGAGCTAAAGGCCTCCAGTGGGGAAAGAAGACGGGCATCTCTCAAATGCCACATGGGTGTTTATCAGAGAGCTGGTGCTCAGTGGGGCGGCAAGCTGCAGACATCAAATAACTACTGCAGAGGCAAAAAGAGATGGGAGAGAGGTGTTATTGTGTGAATTTGCTGGAGAAAGGGCGCTGCAGAAGTTACCAAAGAAAGGAAAGATGTGGGAAGGAGGTGGTGGGACATACCTCGGGGCCAGGTGGTCCTGGAAACCCGACTGGACCTTTGTCACCGACTTTTCCCTGCAGAAATCAGAAAAACATGGAGAAAAGTGAGCTGGCTCCTGGCTATTGGCTTTCCTGTTTAGAATAGCACACCCCTGCCAAGCTGTCTTTCCAGCTGGGCACTGAACCTTTAGAAAGGGAGATGAGGAAGCAGAGGATGCTTGGTCACTTACCAGGGGGCCTGCTTTCCCTCGTGCCCCAGGGACCCCAGGCAAACCCTGGCTGCCCTGAGAGAGAGAGACACAGATTTTTTCAGAAAATACAATGAAGCATAAAAAAAGATACCAGTTCCCCAGGCTCCAGCTCCTCTGCAGCAGAGAGGAATATTTTCTAAGGGGCTGAACTCAGCCCTGCAAGGAGCTGGGACAGTTGCACTAATGTCAGTGAGCCATTTCTGCTAAAGCCGGAGCTGAATTTAACCCCAAAGAACATGAGCTGTTGCAGTTCGTTGTGGCTCAAAGCCATGTAGGCCCCAGTGCAGTGTTAAGTACAGCATTAGTCAGCTGAAGTCAGTATCATATTGTAGTCACAGGGGAGAAGTAATTTGCTTAGAAGTTATGCACAGTGTTAAGTGCTCCACTGGGTCAGGGTTTAAGCTGACACACTGAGCAGACAAAACCTCTGAGTCTGCAGTCGCTGGACCACACACATTCACCCCATCCCCATCAATCCCATCCCATCACCTCCAATTTCTGCATGAATATATGTCTCCTTTTACAGAAAGCCCCCAGTAGAACCGCTTTTATTATGAGTAACAACAAAATCCATATATTGACATGAATTTTAGAAAGGCACAGCGTACCCCAAATGAGAACTATCTGAGCAAGGAAACCTGACAGCAGGATGCAGATAGTTCCAGCTCCTCGTGGCTTAAGATGAGCTGAGGAAGCTGGTGGCCACACATACTACTATGTAAGGGAAAAAAATGGTGGAGAAAAGACCAATTACCTTGTCTCCTTGGAAGCCGACATCTCCTGGAACACCTGCTCCTCCCTGATCACCCTGGATACACATCACCAGAGAGTTAAAATAGGCAACAGCAATGGCCAAAATGCCCAGGTAGATGCTAGACGGTGCATTGTACAGCAAAAGTCTCATCACTAGCTTCATTCAAAACTGAACTGCTGGCAAACTGTAGATCATATTAACTGTAACAACAATCCTGAATGAAGTACGTATTTCCCAATATTGGTTCTAAACTGAGAAATAAAACTGCAAGAGAGAGAAAAATATGAATTCCCAAGCATTGTGTTTCTATAGAAGCTGCAAGAAGAGAGACTACATTCCTCTGGCTAACAGCAACCGTGAAAGTGGTGAAGTGCTAAAATCCAGCTGAATGGAAGAGCTGGTTTTCAATGAATGGACCTTTTCTCTCATAAGACTCTATAGAAAAGAAAACAATACTCAGGGTTTTTGTGAGCGTATCCTAGTGCTGGCATCAAAGATTAATCCTCTTCTATAAGAAAACAAGAGCAACTTCTAGTAATGCTTTAGTATCATCTCACTGCCAATATCTTGGCTGAGGTTCCCCGGAAGGGGTAGGCTGGTGTTCACTGAGATGGGGATCCCATCTCTGAGCACGCCATCATTGACAATATTTCCTAACCCAACTACCTTTCTTTCCCCTCTTTGAATCATCGTAACAGCTTCTGACTCCCTGGGTAAAAAATAAGTATCCCTGAAGGTTTTGTCAGGAGCGGTGGGCTCTCTTGCATTGTGTCTTAGCCCTGCTGCGAGCAGCCTGTTGGACAAGATGACCTCCTGATGTCCCTTCCAACCTCATTTATTTAGTGATTTACTTAAACAAAGGATGAGTCAATGACGGGGCAGAGAAAGGAAAATTCTACTTGGGAAGTCAAAGGAGGAATGACTATAAAAACTTGGTACAGTGACAAGACCCAACAGAAATAACTGTTGGAGGAACTCTGTCCCATGCACATGCCTCTAAACTTGGCTCCCTCGTAAGGGAACAAGCCATCCAAGAGCAGAGAGCTATATGTTTAAACATAGTCCACATGGAAGACATATGGATTCCTGTGACAGAGCCAAAGTCTACAAAGAGATGACAGAGGAAGTCCACTTCTACTCAAGCAAAAACCACCCAGTTATTATCAGAGAGTTGAAATAGTTCTTATACTTCAGTAACATACAAGGGATAATGAAATTGTGGACGGTTAAGGTTTCAGTTGGGAAAGACTTTTTGGAGACAACTATTTCAGAAGAAAAGTAATTAAAAACTATGCAGATTCAGTGATGGAAACATTTCATGGATTCATGCTAAATTGGCTTAAATGTTTTGGTAAATGTTCCCAAGAACATTTCACTGAACCATCTTCAAAACAAATCTTTTATATAGCAAAATTAAAATCTTGCTCTTAAAAAAAGTTAAATTAATTTTACTCATTTGGTTTTTAACCTAAAATATTTTCATTTGAGTCAAATAACCAACATTTTGCTTCATCTGAAATATTTTCCATCTATCCTTTTTTTTTTTTTTTTTTTTTAATGCAAGCAAATGGAAACAATCAGCTATTTGCACAGCTTCAGTTCGGATGAACCCCAAGTACTAGATACAATAGAGATGGCAAAAAAACTACTGTATGACCCAGTTAATTTCCAACCATTGCCAGATTTCTCTCATCTTCGCTGAATTTTCTACTTATTTTATTTAGTCCAAGACTTAAAACACTGAAATCTACTCTAATTCTGGCTCCTGTCAGAAGACAGCAGAAAAATTTTCTTGAAAGTGAGAGGTTTGCTCTGAAAACTCCTTGTCTTTATCACCTATGCTGAGGGTCAAACCAAAAGATTTTTTTTATTAAGCACTTTTCTACCCAGACAGTATAAGTGGTTGTTGAAAAAAATGTTTTGGAAGGAGGACATTAAGAAATGACTGCTATAAAAGAGTTTCCTGAGCATAGCAACAGGCAGGAACAAACCTTTATCGCTGACCTTTAAGCAAAGTGGGACAATGCCTGCATGACAGAGAAAATGGTTTTCAAACAACTCTGAGAAATGGGCATTAGAGAGGGTAATAAGAAGGAAGCAGGAAAGACAAAACACATCTCTCATCTTTCTCTGGGCTCCACACAAGATGTTCACATGCTATTGCAATAGCGCAGCAAAACCTCATGGCATGAATCATCCATCTGCAATGGCCATTAATATCTTAAACCAAAACTGAGGACTAGGGCACCTTTCACCTGCCTTGAGCACAGTAAATCTGAAACTGTGACTTGGGGTGTGTTTCCTTGACATGAGGGAAAAAATAAGGAGGAAAGAGGTCAGGCATGTTTATTATTAAAAAAAGCGATGTCGAGATGACGAAAAGGGGCTGCAAGGACTTTGCTCATGGGGAGGAGGAGGAATGTACAATCTGAAATTACAAACAGGCTCTGCCCATGGGGTATTGCCTATGTTTCATGTTTCACCTATAAAAAGAAATGCAGCTTCAGAGACCCTGAGGCCCTTCTTAACATCACACTGCACAGAGAGGGGGCTACAAGGGAAGTGACAGATTTGCAAGTACGAGGTGTGTTTGCTGACTGTAGGATGCAGAGGAGGTTGCTGTGCAAAAAGCTCATTTTGCTCTCAATTGGACATCTCTTTTCCCAAGACTTTCTGCTTAGCAATACAAGGGGAACACTGCAAAACTACTAGAGGTATTTTACTGAGCCGTGTCCTTCACAAGTTACAGATGTCCTGATTCATAAAACTCCTTTATGTGAACAAGTAGCTAGGATTTCCTCCACTTCCTCCACCTTTCCTCTGCACTCATCAACATCACGTGGTGTTCTCAAGACCACTATTTATTTCAGGGTTATACAGTAATTCCACTTCTCCGTGTAAAAGCAGACGCAACCCTCTCTGCCCCCTCTCGTTGCCTCCATGAAAACATATAAATGGGAACAGAAGGATGACCCATTTTGTGAGAAAACCAGAGCTGTAAAAAACAACATTAAATTCTGTGGTATCAAGCTTTTATGGGGGATGCAGAAGGGGTTGGTTAGTGTTGGTGTGCTCTGCACTTGCCTGTCTAGCTGCGAGATACAAAGATGTGATTTTTGCAGGAGGAGTGGGATGTTGCCCCTTATTCTAGTTCATGCCTGGCCTCCACCATGTGATGCATGCATTGGGATTAATGAGCTGCACCTTGGGGAATACTGAACAAGGCAACGTAGGAAACAAAGTTCAAAAAACAGTGAAAGACACCCTCTCATGGAAGGGGAAAACCCTCTCAGTGCGAGGCAGGTTCCTCCTCCTGTCGTGGCAAAGGGGAACAGTAGCAGCATTTCTGAAAGATGCAGCATTGCAGCGAGGACCTTCTCCCAGGTGGATCAAGGTGGCACCCTCAGTTACACGCCTGCTGCCCACACGCCCCATCCAGCCACCCTGTCATCGTGGTTAGATTTTACTGGTATCTGATCGGACTGCTGTTGAGAGAAGGGAGTTTTCCTCAGCTACACAAAGACAAACCTGTACCAGGCCACATGCTTGGATGTGACTGAGACAGATGGTTTTGACAGGAGACTGCAGACATCTAATTAAATCTTCATCAACACATCCCCAGAAAGGCACCGTGGACTGCAGCCTGGAGCTGCTGGGGCAGGCCAGGCGGGAGCAGTATGGGCTGTGCTCCAGGGCCCTGTGACATGGCACCACGGCACTCCCAGGGCAGTAACGCGGGGCACGGCGCAGGCAGCGCCACGCAGACACGGACACGTTCTGTAGAACTACGATGGGAGGAAAAAGTCTGTCCCCGGCCAGGGAGGGCATCGGACACTCTTGAAATCCCTGTTGTCCCTCAGACCTGGGCTAGTCCGTGAGTAGCAGCAGATGGAAGGTGTGAGGCCCCCAAGGCTGCTCTCATCTGCTGTGAATTACTAATTATGAAAGGTTACGGATTATTGTCAGCATGGAGCAGTGAGGTTTGCTGCTCTCCATCTCTGCAGACCCAGCATTTCAGATGCTGATAAATGACTAGGGCTTTTCTTTTTTTTCTTTTTTCTTTTTTCAATATGAAGTTTAACTGTGTTTACCAGCTTTCTGAAAACCACGGTGGAGGAGAAGAGGGGAGAGCCAGTACATTTATTGCCCTTTCCTCTGGCCATGTCATGGGACACTGCTGCACTTCTCCTGCCATAGTCCCTCACATCCCTTTGGGAAAAGCCTCCATTTCTAAATTGGTTTATTAGAAACTGCTTTCCAGGGAATCCACCTGACATCTTCATACAAGATTCGGCCTTCTGTAGGCTGGGACTCTCTGGTGTAAGGTGTTGCTTTGGTGCTGGAATGTTTAGTAAGGCTGACAGCTACTGTTGGCTGAGCCTGGGGATCATCTGTGCTTGCTAGTACCTGGATTCAATCATCTTGCACATTCAACACACTCAGTGTATGCCTCAGGTCTTTCAGAGATGGACTAGCCATCTGAGGCAGCCACAGTCCCAGGAAAAATGCTTGAAGAGTTGGCAGCTCAACCGCTATGAAAAATCATGTGTCTTCAACTGATTTCCGACCCCTGTTTACTACCTGGGCTGTAAAGCTCTAACAGAGCTTTCTGCTGTATGGGCTGTGCATCGCCTCTGCATGGTATGGTGCCAGCTCTCCCTTCTCCTGCAGCATTCCTGGTGAACGCGTGGCTGGAAAGCAGCACCAGCTTGGAAATCTGAAATAATTTGCTCGTCAAAGGGAACTCAGAGACTTGCTCATAGAGTCATACAGTGGGATGGGTGTGCTTGAGCCACACCAGTGTGCAGGGAAAGGGTTGCTGCGTGGTGACTGGACTGTCATCCCCAACTAGTTAGCTAAGGGCACCCTTGTAATTGCATCTTCAACATCCAGCAGAGAGGGGAACTTTGTTACTTGGGAGGTGAACAAGCTATGAATAAGGATCTCTGCAGAGGCAGATTAGCATACAACTGTGGTCTGGAAATGTTTCAAGAATGGCAAGAGGCAAACTTTCAGACCGACAGACATAGAGAATAAATACAACATTCAAGGAGGCTGCTTATGTTTCTGGTCAGAGCAGTGAGACAGTTTTGTCTGAAGATGATGGAGGGTTATAATGAAGTCAAAATCTAATGAACAGAAAAACAATAGTAGGCAATCAGAGAAAGCCTTTAACTAACATGTCAAAGCATAAAACCAGCAATAGCAGCAGAAACTAACAGTGACACAGCTGGTGAGAGGTTACAGAAGGGAGCCTCCAACACAAGTCAATCCTCTGCTCCAGGTAGGGTCCCTCCTGCAACACAAGCCCAACCGGGCACTGAGTGAACAGAGATCCTGCCTCTGCTTTCCTCTCTGCTGGATTTCCTTAAGTCAGGTATTTCTAAAAATGCTTCAGTTAAAAAGCATGTGTCGAAAACAAGGGGAGCAAAGAAAGATTTATAATGCAGCTTCTTAGTAAAGGTTGAGATAAAAAACATTTTTATTGAAACAAGGCAGGCGGTAAGATGAAAGATGATCTTGGCAAGGAGAGGGTCAAAGAGGCCAGGGTGTACTTCCCACCTCTAGCAACCTCCTCCTCAGTCACTCCTGCGACTCAGAAGCCCTCACCTCACATGAAGGACATAAATGTCCTTTCCTTCTACCACACGTGCATTTAGAACACAAGCTCTTTGAAGGCAGAGTTCTTCCCTTGCTACAAACTGAGCAAAAGCAGCAAGACCAGATATCGTTTAAATTTGTTAGTGACACCAGAACATAAACGATTAAAACACAAATGTAAACAAGCTGTAAGAAGGGATGAGTGGTTTTGCTCATGATGCCCAAATCAGAGAGAAAATGAAAAGGCTCAAAGGTGCCACTCACTAAAGAAACATGGGAGTGAGTAAATGAATGCAACAGCCTTTCGATCAGTTGGAGAAGAGATGTATTATAAACTGGGCCAACTAGCTGAACAGCAAGACCAAAAAAATCAGAAAACCAAATAACTGAAAAAACCACAAAGTTATTTCAGGCCAAATCCTCCCCCAAGTGTAAGGAGAGCTGATGAACTTTGTTTATACTCATGCAAACAAGTGCAGCAAACTCCGATGCTTTGGCTAAAAATTGCAATGCCAGAGCTGCCTGCGTTCTCCTGAGCAGATGAGCCTTGTGGCCATCAATGCCTAGGTAGATTTGATTTTCCTTTACCTTGTATTTCCCAGCCCTTTGGCTGTTGGGCTGCTGGGAAGGATACACACAAGCTGTTTGGAAGCTCTGACTGACTCTGAAGTCGTCACTGGTCTGATCCGAGCGTCTGATAGCACCCAGGATATTCGAACTGAAGTCAACTCATTAGGGACAGAGGAGGCTTGAGTAGGAGGGAAGGTTTGTCAGTCTTGGATTAGGAGAGGGCTGTAATGAAAGGCAGGAAGGAAGTCTGTCCTGTCCAAGGAAAATGCCGTGGGAGAGGTAGCTAGGGAGGGAAAGAAAAGGTTTCCTGTACCTCAAGAGAGAGGCTGAAAGACTGAGCATGGGATTATTGGGGGAGGATGGGTGATTCTGCACTTGGAAGTATTGTAAGGATAACTCTAGGGAGAGCTGCAAACCATTTGGTTACTGTGATAGCAGCGGCTGGAGAAATCCTGGGATGAACAGAGCAGTCTGCGTAAAGTGATGGAGACCGTAATGTCCAGGAAGGTTCATTTTGCTAAACAATGATTTAAACATTGGTGATTCTTAAGATATTCAACCATTTATTCCAAGGAGCAGATAGAAGAGTCTGTGGGCTCTAGGAATTGGTGTTGAGTCAAGAAAGCAGCTACAATGTCTAAAGTTTGTCCTAAAGAAAAGGCCTTCACTTGCCCTCTCCTTCCTCTACAAAAGTGAAAAGGCAGTAAAGGGGAGAAATGGAAACTGCAGACACAGGAGCTCTGGCAAAGAGCTGCTATAATATAAGGAGAGTGGAATCAACTGGCTTGACACTACTTCCCCCATGTGCAGTTTTGGGCTGCTAAATCATTCTCTAAAAGCAAACATCTAACAAGAGAATAAAACATCAGACAGGAGGAGGAGAATACACTTAATGGTCATTTTCCATTGCCCTCCTGAGCAATCAGAGCCAACAATAAATGATTGCACCTCCCACTCTTTCAGACTAAATAAATCCTACAGTTGAGTATCTGTAGGAGGATGGTTCTCATGACAGTGAGGCATTTACACACACAGCTTTATGCTGATTTAGCTCAAGCTGCGTGATTTTGTGCCAGCAGCACTAAATCATTGCAATCAATGCCCCTCTCCTTTTTTCTTTTTCTAAAGTGATTTATATCAGTTTGACATAAGGCAATTTCCTCTCAGCAGGAAGCTGAACCGAGGTGAGCCTCTCTGAACAGGACCTGAGGTACCTAACACAGAACAGTTTTTCCTGAGGATCCAGCTGGTTTGCTTGAATCAGTGAGCTGCACTGCTTTGTCACATCACGCATTTCCCCCAAATGCATTAATGCAAACTCACTGTCAGCATTGTTAGGTCTTCATCCTCCTCCCCATCCCATCATGTAACCAATATAAAAACATAAAAGCCCAGTGAAACACCAGATAATCTTAGAGTTACTGTCATCATCTGTGGGAGCCAGAAGCTCCAAAGAGGATCTGAGCATAACTGATCCATACAAGAACTCCATGGAAAAGGGGATGGGGCAGATATCATAAAAAAAAGGAAAATCCAAACTAGAGCATCAAGAAAGGAGGGAGGGTGGGAGGATGGGGGCCAAAGAGATAAGTCAGAGTGGAACCAGTACCATGGTGCTGAATAAGAAAGAGAAGCTAGAAAGGGGGTTTCACATGCAAAATTAAAACACAGTGCAATAAGGGAGTATTCAGATCACCTTATCACCTTTCAGTCCATGTTCTCCAGGGTTTCCCATCAGCCCCTAAAACAAAAGAAAGTTCAGAGTGAGATGGAGCCACTGTGAAGACTTGCTCAGGTCTACGACACTGATGTCCCTGGTGGGGCTGGTGGCTCAGACCCACAGCACTGGCCTGGCACAGCCCCAAGGCCAAATGCCAGGCTGCTCCCAAAGTATGCTCCATCACGCACTCTTTAGACACCGTTCATGGGCTGGAGGCACACAGGGAAAATGCCCCTGAGATTCTCCACTGACTTACACCTACTGCAGACCACCAGTGGGACGTTGTGTTCGACAGCCCTGTGCCTGGGTCAAAGGACAAGCATTACTGCTGCCTGTCCTTTCTCCTGGGACAGTCACTGTTACCCCATGGGAGGAACAGAATGATCTTCAGCCCTGCCGTGGAGGGACAAGAGCTCGCACAGCTCAGTTATTCTCTCACCTTTAAGCCTTTTGGTCCTGGATAGCCTATCGGTCCAACAGAGCCCATGTCACCCTAGTAAGAGAAAGAAAATTACCAAAGTCATTAGGTGCAAAACCAATAGACAGCTGTACTTGGTGTGAAATTTCTCTCTTATCTGGTTTCTCAGTATCCCTGAGGAATTGCACCACTGACTTCAGCAGAAGCATCATCCTGGCACGAGTCAAGAGACTTTTAATGTGTAGACACCCTCTAAGTAAAAGAAGGACAGGGTGTTTGCCTCGAAGGCACATGAGGGAAGAAGAGCAGCTCCTATTAGCATCCTGCTCTCGCCACAAAGGACAGACCCCAAAGCACCTTGACACTAGGCATGGGAGATGTGAGCTGTCCCCCACGATCAGCTCAGCTGTCCCCACCGTGCTGCTGCTCCTGTGCGTGGTCATGGCAGTTGGGCAGAGCACGATGGGAGCCTGGAAAATGTGCGAGCATCCCGCTCCTGCACCGCAGGAGATAGAGGTGTCGGGGAGTGTGGTCAGACTCCGAAACCAGGAGCCTGGGGTCCTGGTCCACTTAAAAAATAGGTAAGGAATTTAAGCTAGTAAATTAATGGCAAAATAATGGAAAATTAATTAACAAACCACCTAGAAGTCTGCAACTGTGGTAGGATCTGAGAAAATTTTTTTTGTATGTTCTTCCTAACTTCTGAATAGATTAATTTCCCTCTTCCACTGTTTGAAAAATGAAAAGCTGAGTTGGTTTAAGGCAATCCTGGAGTGTATTTATTCTTGGTGAAGTTACTCGTGTTCTCAGAAAGAATCTACCACAATATTCCTGAGTTTTCCAGAGGGAGTCTGAGGGTGCGTTATAAAGAACACAGGCCCAAACAGCAAAAAAGGCAGTAGTCAAGAAAGTTGGGTCACTACCAAGCTCTGATATCTAAAAGCGTTATAGGGAGGAGAGAGGAGAAGCAGGAGGTAGGGACAGAGGTGTCTCATCAGCATGGCCATTCAGTGGGAAGTCAGCACAGCATCACGCACTAGGACTTGTACAAGAAACTGCAGCACAGGAGGACACGAGCTCACGGTTACTGTGTGTACCTGCGTGTGCGCGTACAAAAGAAAGCCTTCAGTGGCCGGCATTTAAACAGGCTTTTGACTGCTTTCTGCCCATGAAGAGAGTCAGTGATACGGTGCAGCAGCCTTGCCTGCAATGTGTAAATAAACAGGGCAGGCTCTGCTGAAGGAACGCTGCTCTGGTAGGCAGTCCCGGGCCCGCAGCCACGCTGGGAGCGCTGGCTACAGCTGCCTGAACAGATGCCCTTTTCATACCTCCCAGCATAAAGGCTTCTTGTAGAAATGCATTTACTCAAAGCTTTGCCCACACAGTTAATTAGGAGAGCAAGAGGCTTTAGTTACATCTAATTCTACTCTTCAGCCTCTCTTAAACAGCGAACCCAAACACCCGCAGGGTGCGTGGAGGCAGCCGGGAACCCGGCCGGTCTGCCGGGGGTGGCTGTAGCTGGGAAAGAAGGAAACGACTGAACAGGGACCAGCCTGGAGCAAACACCCAGCCGCCTTCTCCACGCCCTGCCCCGTGCTGCAGACCCGGGGGAAGGAGGCTGGTGCCGTCCCACAGAGAGGAGAAGGCAGGATGGATGTGCCCACTTCTTCCCAGGAGGATGGAGGAGGTCACTCTTAGATCAATCCCACTAGAGATGCTTCAGCATCCTGAATTCAGGAGTTGCGCACAAGATCTGACTCAGCTTGACCTGAATCTCAGTTTGAAATTTTTATCTGCTCAGAGTGGTACCAACAGATTAACTGGGAAAGACAGCGACCGATTGCTACTGTTGCAGTGATTCCTGAAAAAACAGCATTACAAAGGATCAACTTTCTGCCTTAAAAGTGAAGCTAGGAAGAAGCTCACAACAGGAATGATGATTTCTACATCTAGATGGGAAGGGAGAAGAAATATTTGAAGTTTAAGACAAAACAGGCTTAGCAGCAAAAGGAGAACTGCTGGTTTTGCCCTTTTCCAGCAAAAACATTAGAACTTGGGGTGTCAGTAGAGACTGACATAATGGATCAAAACAGAGAAGGTGACGGACTCCAGATGTCTGATGATGGAGCTGAATCCTGGTCTAGGACATGCAATGCTAGGTCTTGGAGCCAGTCAGGGAAAAAAAAAAAAAAAGTTTAGTTGTACCTGACATAGAATTTGATGCCATTTGGGTAGCTGCAGTCAATGTGGGACAAATCGCGATGACAAAGGCAGGTTAGAAACCACACGCTGCCTGTCCTCATTTCAGATCAGCTCCAGGCAAACCCTGTCCTTCCTGGCCCCTGTGATCTATCCCAAGCACAGAACAGCACGGCACTGGCTGGGCCAGCGAGGAGGGGAGGACAGGCAGCCACCTGACTCCATCATCTCTGGAAGGATCTTAATCACATTTACTGTGTCTGACCTTTTACTTTCTAACAAACAAATATCTGTGAGATAATAGCAACCAGGTTAAGATAAATCTTTCCAAAAGCTGGGAGAAATACGATCCAATTCAGACAATACCTTCAATCGTATTCTTTTAAATAGCAATCTTCCTCTTACAGCTCTTTGGCAGGAGCACATCCTTTCTGCTGCTGCGGCTAAAGTAGCTACTTTCATCTCCACTAACAAGGGGAAACACAGACCTAAATCCTGGCTCCACAAAAAACTTTCTGAAGCCTTACTCCACCTGTGCCCCAATCCCCCATCTGCAAGATGGGTACACTTGTTCCACCATATTCTCTGCTTTTTCCCCATGGAGTCTAAGATTTCTCGGTTTGGTGCTTGATGTTTGTGCGATGTCTAGGGCAATCGAGGCCTTGACCTCAGCTGACATACACACTCCTGTAATTTAAGCTATGGAAAGGCAAAAGGGGAAGGCTTTTAACTATTCATTGCAAGTCAAATTTTCATGGATTATCATAGCCAAGGAGGAATCATTGTGAAAGAATGCTGTAGTACTAACAGAACCTACCACTTTTCGTGCATGGAAGGAAATAACTTGAAAGAAGTACTGAGACCTAAAAATAAACCATAATATGTTCAGCTGGGCATTCACTAACCCCCTGCACAGCTGCCAGAGGATGAGTTGCCACCCATGCTTACAGCCATTTATGTCCTGCTGGGGAAGAGTGTAATGAAGCATGGAATTTGGCTGTGCACGTAATTACCTGGATTAGTGATGGGATGGTGAGACTGCACGTAAAATTCCTGTATGCCCAGGGGACAGACAGTTCCTGCCCACAGTCTCTCCAGTGAGCAAGAACTGTGTGTCCTTAGGTTACTGCTTACAGGGGCTTGCTTTTTAAAAGACAACAGATCCTGGTGTGGAATGAATATTGCACCTTTGAAGAAATACCCTAATAAATGTTATCA
This sequence comes from Strix aluco, assembly GCF_031877795.1. NCBI lineage: Eukaryota > Metazoa > Chordata > Aves > Strigiformes > Strigidae > Strix > Strix aluco. The sequence continues at coordinate 9,192,269 of NC_133950.1, read as the reverse complement.
AGAGGGCCAGTTATCTAGGAATAAGGGCACTAACAGCAAACCTTTAATCTGTTCCCTTTTGCTTGGAAAGGGTTTGCCCTCCTCCACCTCCCAAGTCTACCGGGCAACCTCCTCTCTCCCCAGACGTCACGCCTCCCCCATACAAACAGTCGTCCTGTTCACTGCCCTGCCACAGGAAGAAGAAAATCTGTGCGTAGTTATGCAGGTTGAAAGGGTTAAAGCCCTGAGAAGCCAGATCTCCATTTGTTTTTGTACTTACAATGAGTCCAAGGACTCCAGGAGGACCTGGGGCTCCCAATTCTCCCTAAAAGGAAAGACAAACCGACATGGTTACGGACACTTTGTAGACAAACAGAGGCTGAAAGGCAGCTCAGTGTTTCAAGAACTTGAGGGAAGGGAAAAGACCGTCCCTCCCCCTTCCAACCCCCCCAGCCCCTTCCCCAGCCAAAGCGACTGAGAGCTTCCATCTTAGCGAGCACATCCTCTCCAGACACAGGGCTGCTTGTTGTTTGGCAGTTATTTGCAGGGCTGACTTCTCCTCCCAGGAGCAGGCTGGATAGAAGAAGCATTTCACTGTGCAGGCAGGCGAGCGGGTGGGAGCCTGCCCCAGGTGAGGTGAAGGCACAGGCAGGGAGAGGGACCAGGGACAGCAAAGCTAAGTGGGAAGGAGAGGAAAGCTGCTGCTTAGCACTGGGAAAGGTGAGGGTTTGGGGAGTGGTTAAGGAACAAGAAAACTCATAAGAAAAGGAGGGCTTGGATGAAAATTAAACTGGATAATTTGGGGAGAGGCTATGTCAGTGTCTGGTGCTGGCTGATGGGCCCTGGGAGTGTGTTTGGCACTCAGGCTGCTCCGAGGCTGCTCCTCCTGATCTAAGAGCTGGTTTAAGGTGGGGAACCAGCAGCGTTCTCTGCACTCCGTCTCATCCATCTGGGCTCCCGCCCAGACCATCAGCTAGACATTTCTTTAATTTTCAGAAAAATCCCCTAGCTTTCAGGCTGCAGCTTGTCTGCAGGGAGGTGGCTCAGCACCAACGTCCCTGGAGTGGGGAGCTCTTTGCAGGGAACCGAGCACTTGCGTGGAGGACGAGTCACTTTTAATCACACTGCGGAGATCAGGAGATGGACTGCAGAGATTTCATCCTGCGCTCTGTGCCCATTTGCCATCTCTTGCAGACCGCTCCCAAGCAGGGCATTTTGGAAAGTGCTAGCTCCTCTTAGAGGCTTTTCAAGAGCACCTCAGAGCTCACTGTTTCGGGGGACAGACTGCTATCTGGTTGGAAATCTCAGCTTCACCACAAACTCCCTCCCTGTCAGCTTTCCAAAGACATGCTGATGCCAGGAGTGCCGGCAGGTGCCTGATGGCATTTCCTGGTGAAGTGCAGCAAAGCAGCTGTGTCAGACCCACAGAAATCACTTATCTAGGTCCCTGAGTACTTTAGCAATCACGTGATGCTCACAGCCTGTCCCCATGTCTCCCTCAGTGCATCACCCCCTCCCCTGCTGCACTGACAGAGGGTTGCTTGTCAAGGCAAGGACCTGCTCTTACACACCTCTGTCTCCAACAGGGCCTCTCAAAACAAGTGCATTGGAATACTAAACTTCCCGTTGGCTCAGACAACCCTACCCCTGCTCTGGATCACGCTGGCTACTTTCTCTGACAAACCAACTCAGTTTATGGTGCACATCTGGTGGAGTCCCCTCCAGTGCAATAAAGCTCCCCTTTTATGGAAAGATTTGCCTAGTGAAAGAATGAAAGAGAAGGGGACGCAACGTGACTAAACGTGCTCAGCCTCCTTGGGTAAAGGGTTATGTGTGTTTATTTTATGGGAAGTGGAGTAAAGGACTATTGGGCAAGCACACACAAAAAGCGTTTCATAATCTCAACCAGCCTAAAATTGCTTTTTTATGGCCGGTTCCTTTCCTGCATACTTGGGACATCTGTGGAGCAATTGTTCCTCATGGGTGGGATTTCTGTGTCCTCAGAACTACTGTAATTAGGTCGGCTTCAAGCTTTTAGTTGAGGCCTGGCATTACTAGGCTCAACAAGAAGAGGGAATATCCCCAGGAATGCTGAGCACAGGAGCTGCACGGTGGCCTGGGTTTCCCAGTAAGCTCTGCAGGCTCCGAGGGTGGCTGGGATGCAGACTGGGTGGATGGTTGGCTCTTGGTCCCACCAGTTGCAGGAGGGACTGCCTAGACTTCTGAGTTATGTCATGTGGGTGTTCCTCAAGAGAAGGATAAATATGGAAGTACATGGCCTTACATCTAATGCAAGAGGATTTCCTCTTGGAAGAGGAGGGGGTGGGCTCCCCGGAAGATGCGGACAGAGCTAATTAATTTGAGCTGTTCCCTGGCCTGGGAAATAGAGGATTTACAGGTGTTCTTTCCTGCCTATCAGTCAGACTGGTCCCCAACCTGCGAGGGAAATTGGGCTCTATTCTCCATTTTTCAGCGCATGAACTGGGCACTGGGACAAGAGACAAGGAGATGAATCAACAGTCCTTTCCCATGTCTAATTCCTGTGATTAAGAGACTAATTGGAGTGGCTAAAGCACTCCGGGAACAGGGATCTGGAATGTGATGGCTCAACAGTTCTAAGCAAGTTGGTAGGAGGGAAAAACACCCCTGTGGTTGGAAGAGTCTTTGCTCTGTCCGGAGGGGACGGAAAGAAGATCAGAGGCTGTCGGCTTCAGCCATCCCCATGCAACAGCAGAGGCAGCAGCAGCACAAGGGCTCAGCAGATCAGAGGATGGGGCAGTTCAGGACCCGTGGCAGCCTGCCCGCCTGCCTACAATTTAGCTGCATACTCCACCTAGCAAACTCGGCATATTTGTGTGTTCCACAAACAGACTTTCTGGCATTTTTCTGCGTCTGTGACTCCACTTGTGACCCTGTGAACCTCCCTTTAAGTCAGCCGAAACAGTCTGTTTTCATTCTACAATCTCCAAGGCACATTAATATTTAAAAGCCGTTGATAAGATGAAAGAAAAGCAATCCTTCTGGATGAATTAACGGAAGGGACATTTGCTTCTCTCCGATGCTCTGGGAACTGGCATTCAGCTAACATTGAACACATCTTCTGAATGGGGCTTAGACAACTTGCAAATTTAAAAGAAAACAAAACAAGTTATTTGGAAAAAAAAAAAGTCTTTCTGACCTCCAGTATTCCTGCTCTTCCTGGTGGACTGGCTGGAAATAGCAATACTATCTAGAAAGTCATCTACTTTGGGACTACTGATTCCACTCTGACCCATGGCTTAAGTTGACTGAAGGATGGGAAAAGTCCTGCAGAAGTATTCCTTGGGAATCTAATTCTTTCAGTTCACTGCATTTGTGACTCCTGCGCTGAATTCCCACAAAGGCTGGAGTGTAGCTGAGCTTGGCTCGGTGATTAGAGTCGCTTGTGAAAATAGATTTTATGCTGCATATATGACAAATGGGAACTTGAAGACACATGCAGAGTGGGTTACTTTAAACAAATCATTCCATCAAACACCAAGAGCAGCACTGTGATTACGGGTGAATAACCAAGACAGCAGGAACATCAAAGATGAATCAGTACTGCTCACATGCTAATTGAGGGAGAACCAGCAAAGTAATTCAGAAAATAATTTAGAATAATTAACACATCTGAAAACTTCTGCAGTCCACAAGGGCATGTTTTGTGAGTAGTGGAAAACACAGGACATACCCAACTGTTTGGTATTAAGCGCTACAAGAGCAGAGCAAAATAAACCTTATCAGCATCCAGCTGCCTAAATGGTTGCTGTGACCATCCTGACCCAATTCCCAGGAGACACATCCCATAGAAAGCCAGAAGGGGTCAGATGAAGGCCGGAGAGCAGCCAAGAACTCAGGAGCCTGGAGACTTCTCCCACTGCAGTCCCAGGGCCGGTTGAAGCACGGGGCAGAAGCCTGGGCTATGGTGTCTGTCTCTCAGTGCTCCCAGACACCGGAGACAGGAATGTGGCACTTCTTGAACCAGTATTAACGTTCACTTCAGATGAGGAAAGGTACTGAGCTTGGAGTACTTTAGAAGCTTCTACAGGCTAGCGAGCTATAAACCAAGTGGTACCAGCTTGCTAACTTGCATCACAAAATGAAATGTGGTGAAAAGGAGAACATGCCTCTTTATGTATCTCAGACCTCTACACAACTCAGTACATGGCCTCCTCCTCTGAGGGTTCCCGTGCACTCAAGTAGCCACCTGTGGTGCCTCATGATGATACGTCCCTGTGCCTGTGGGCCCATGTCTCCCTGCTATGTTCATACAAAGCTTCATCCAGAGTACACTAGTCAACAAGGTGATTCCTGCGGCTGTCACAGGCTTTGCACCAGGCCCTGTGGTACGGACAACATGTTCCAACCACTGCCTGCTCATCAGGAACAACATCCCTACCTTTTCTCTCTTGATTTTTCTTCTAGTCGTATCTTCAGGATGAGAAAGCATCTATCAAGACCGGTGCAAGAAAGGCAATAGATGGAGAGAGAAAGCAAATGGCAACATGATGACCTGACAGTTACAGGATGTTGAGTCGAACATGGGAATTGGCAGCATGCTTGAGCAGGGCAGGGATGTACATTTGTTTTTCAGGAGGGACAAAACCAAAATGCTAGCAGCTGCCACCAAACAAAAGCTTCTTTGTGCCCTAACTAGCATGATGCAGTACAGTGTGCTTCTACTTCAGTAGAAAGAAAAGGAAAAAGCTATCAACTTACTGGGTTCCCATCGATGCCTGGAGGTCCTCGTTCCCCAAAATCACCAGGAAAACCCTGAGGAGAGGAGGCAAAGACAAGTATTAGTTATGGACACACCCTGGTGTAAAGACAGTCAGCTTAAAACCTGCTCCCCCTGCACTCAGTGCAGCACTTTGGTAGGCAGCAGGTTCACGAGGAAGCGTGGGCCAACCAGCCTGCTTGTCCTCATCCAAACCATTGCTCCACCAGCACATCTGCTCAGCAAGAAGCTCTACGAGGCCAAAAGCTCTGATTCACTGCTCTCTCCTGGGACCAGTGAAGGGTAACTAGAAGTACCGTTTACAAGGCTCAGTCATGAGCTGCACATTAACTAATGGGAGCCTTGAGAGGAAAAATCAGTGAGGAGACAGGAAGGCTTTTTCCTTGCCATGCTATGAAAAGCACCCAACGCTGAGGCTGCTGGACCTGGCTTTTTCACGTCTTGTCTTGCAGGCTCTGTCCAGCCCTCGGCCATGCCTTTTCCTAGCAGCAGTTGTCAGCCCTGGGCACGCTCCATTTGGCGGGCAAGGCTTTTGCAGCACCATGCAGAAAGACAACGTGAGTGTGCGTAGCAGAAAGAAGGGGTGGAAATCGGTGTTTCTGTCCTCCTTTTGGTTCACCCAAGTACTCCAGTATGTCCAACCAGGAATATGCAGCCCTGAAGATTATGTTGTGTAGTTTACACGTGAAATGATAATCCCATATTTGGAAAACCAAACTCTGTATTTAAAGATACAATGCTTTTGTGCTGGGTTTGTGTGGTGGGCTCAAACTGTGACAGAGTTCTATCCTCTTTCAGGAAGAAATATCCTACTGATAGGATACTCTCTTAAAGGTCAGTATTTTCTTAAAAGTCAATCCCAAATCCCTTACATTCTAGAAGAATTCATAAACCTCTGTGCAATGACTATCCTCAAAAGTGGATTGTCAATCTGAATTATTTCATCCTGTCAACTAACACAATCATTGTAACAGTACCCCCTTCTCATAGGATAGCTGAATAGCATAATGCCTATTGGAGCCCATGTAGATGCTTAACGGAGCCGATCAAAGATCTCTGGTGAATTCACTCCAATGCATTCACGACCTTTCAGCTTGCCAGAGGAACAAACGGTTCCAAGCTCATTACGGTCCACACCCCAGAGCTGTGAAAGACCATGTTTACTACATGAAAAAGTCACCACAAAAACCTTCTTCATCTCATTATATCTGATACAAATTTGGAAGACTTCAAGCAATTATAGAAAAGGGAGTGGAGATACTGAGCCAGAGCCAGAACATGTTGGTGCGACATGTTCTCTCTCGCACTCTTAGACAGACCCTGTGCTCCCCTAAGCCCCCCCAATTCCCTATTACAAACAAATGATACAGCAGCTTGCTCTTCCCTGTCCTGTTGTGCTCTGTCTCTCTCAGAAAGAGCTCAGCAGAGGGGTAATACAACCTCTGTGGTTGCTAAACCCTCTTAGTCACTACACTGACATTTTCAAGGAGGAAGCAGTTGAGTTTAAGATGGATTGGGCTCAATTTTCCCCTGAACTTGAACTTCATTCAGGAAAGGACTGGCAGGGACCAGGCTGCTAAGAGCTATCAGGGACCAGCTCAAACAGCAGCTTCAGGGCTACTCTGAACTTCAGCTGCAGTGGAAGGTGCTTTGGTGAGGCTGTGACACTGAGGTAAGAGTCCTGTGACTCCACTTCTTTTTCTTGCATGCCCCTTAAGATAGAATGAGATAAAATATGACATGGCACCCACCTCCTTTGACTCTGAGCCAGAAGGGAAATCGTTGTCTGCTAGAGGAGCTCCCCATGGAGCCTAACCTCAGGCTCTGACTCCTAGACTTGGTTAATTCAGACAGGGCTAAAATCCTGCTTTATTTTCCACACTATTCTGACTGTGGTATCTGGATGGAAAACTAAGGAATATATTTGCATATAAAAGGCTTCCTAGCCAGAGAATTTACCTTTGTGCTTCAGTTCAGAGTAGGAACTTGTGAAGCAAAGCTCCAATCACCCCTGCTCCCTCTTCTGTTTATGGTGGAGCATTCTTGGAGAGTAAGCAGTGTTGCTTAGATGAGGCTGCACCAGAAGATGTGCTCCAGAGACACACCAACGAGCTGCAACTGCTAGTGGGTACGTCACCTCTGACTCAAACTAGGAGTCACAGTAAAACTGCCTTACACCCTTCTCTGGCTCCACCAGACCATGAGATACAAAGGACAGCACAACCACGTCCTGGGCTAGCCAAGAGCTTAAGAGACAGGGATGAAGCAGACAGGGAGAGGATGGTCCTTGCTGAGCCAGAAGGATGCTCTCTCTTCCTGCCTGCTCCCCTGTATACTGCACTGGTTACCTTGGAAAAACAAACCTGAGAGAAGCAAAATACAACAGCCAACAGCAACACGCTATTTAGAAACCCATCAGCAACACTGAAAATTGGAATGACCACAGTGGACAGAACATGAAAACTATACTGGGAAGCTCTGCAGTCAAAGATACCATCCAAGACCTTCCTTCACCTTTGACGGTTCACAATTCCTACTCAGGTAAAAAAGATAATTGGTCAAATCTAAGGTGAGAGATGGGAGACCTGGTTAAGACAACCAAAATTTTGCCACTAACTTCAGAGCCAGCATTTCACCTCTTTGGTACTATTTCCCTACAGCATTCAGTACGCACTCCTGAATGGACACAAGCTGTCACTTGCCTGCTTGGATTCAGTACTTCTATTTTATGGGCATCAGTGCTAATGGGAAAGTTGTCTGCCTTTTTCCAGCTGGGCACTACATCCCTCAAGCCTGTGCACATGCCAAGACGCTGTGGTAAGCAACCACTGGAAACAGCCTTCTGCCATCTAGAGACAAAGACGTCAAATATAACAAGAAGGTGGGGGGCTCAACTTTCTTTAATGAGAAAAAGGGGAAAAACAACTCTCCTACATGCTGAATCAATAAGATCAGAAGAGAGTTGTGTAGGGAAAACTCATTGCTCCGGCAGGGAAAAAAAAAAGACTGCCTTGGAATATTTTGCTGTTTACAGTCATACGACTTGCCAAGGAAAATATGAGTGTTCATAGACTGATACTGTACTTACGCTCCTGCAGATTTCAGTCACAGCCTTCAGCACTCTTCCAGCTGCATCTTTCCTTTCTCAGAGGACAGAGCTGGGCACAGAGTGACCCATGGATGTCACTGAGCAGCCTGGCCCTGGGGCTGCTGAGGTGTCTTCTGTCAAGCTAAGGTCTCGCCAATGTGGGAAGGTTTTACTACTTTGAATAGTACAATTAAATCAATATTGCTACAGCAGCATAATATCATCTGGAGGAATGCTTGCCCCAGACTAAAAGCATTTTCTAAATTTGATTTAAATCCTTCCAACATGATATAAACAACACACTTCTCTGCCAGAATAAAACTACCCAGATAAAGAACTATTTAAATTCATATGTTTCCCACTAATCTCTCTTTATGCCTCAGTTTCTAGTACTAACCTCTCTGCTTAAAGATAAAGACATAGGAGATCTGAGGCACTTGGTAACAGAGTTAATAAAAACCTAGCTTTTACACAGGCTTTCCAACAGTAGATCTCCAAGTATTTACAAAAGCAGATTGTCCCTGTGTTTTGAAGGCGGAGTGCTGAGCACCTGAGGTCACTTGGCCAATGCTACTCAGTAAGCAAGAGATTTGACAACAAAACCTGTTCACACCACACTGTGACTCTCCCCGCAGAGCTAGGGTTTCTGCCCATCCTCAAGATGGGATGGAAAAGGGTCAAAGTGGGAGGAAACAGAGAAGAAAACCCAGCGCAGTGTGGGCTGGCATCATTGCTACAACAGCCAGGCCCAAGACAACACTCAGCAGCACAGCCCTGTCCTTGCCAACACCTGATCGTCCTTAACACGCCATCTGCTCCGCTGGCAGAGCACCCTCCCAGCCTGGGCTCACAGATCTCGGTGGTGGTGGGTGGTCCCCTGGTACTTCTTGGCCTGAGCTGTAAAACAAACCCCGAGGAGGAGACAAATGGAAAGAGCAGCTTCAATTCAACTAACCCCAGGCGTCCTAGCCCAATATCTGAGCTTGGCAACACAAGTATTAACAGTCTTTTGCACATTAAATGAGACCAAGGCTGATGGCTGTGGCATGAAGGAGGATACTTCAGTATCCATACAGTCCTCAAAGACCCACACCAGGTTGTGAAAGTTATCCCAACACCGTCCTGTGCACAGCAGGAAACAATCAATCTCGTAAGCCCCTAATGAAAAAGAAAGCACTTTCTTTCCATGGGGTAAGCAGTAGCAGTTTAAACCACAATAACAGTTCCAGTGACCACAGTGTCCTAATTTATTGGATCTCACATGTCTGTAAAAGCTATTTTTTCAGTGCCTCTCCCCTCCTGCCTGAGCCTAAAAGGACAGAGATGCTCCCCAGGAACAAAACTAGAACTATTCAACTGAAACAAGCAGCCTAGGAATTACAAGTGGACTTTGTTATCCCATTTGTTTCATTCCTGTAAGCACTACTACCTCTCCTCTCCCGTGCACTGCTCCAGCAGCTTGAGGAGTCCAAACAGAGGGAGAACACAAGGGGCAGGAAGCTCATTTTATGGTGCTGGCGGACAGGCAGGTCGCAACTGGCAGTCCATTACAGGAGACTTGTGAAAGAGATTAAAGAGCCCAGCACATTCAGAGTCTCCTGACCTTCCCAAAGGGAGTGCAGAGGTTTTTTTGGTACAGAAAATCCACCATTTTTCAGGGTGCAGCTGTTTTTCCAGAAGGACTGGTCCCTGAAAATTATGCTCAAGAATTGGGACGGCAAAGAAAAACACCCTGGTGAAAAATATTGAGCCATGCATCCTGCCCGCTCTGTGGGAGGGAGGGGACATGCAGAGAAGGACCAGGACTGGGAAGGGATGGCAAACAGCAGCAGAGCCAGGAGGAAAATGCTTGACTAACAAGTTCTGTTGGCCAAAAGCCAGTGGGGTGCTCCTCCACAGTGGCTGAAGTCAGGTATGACAAAACTTTTGGCTCTGTCTCACAGCTGGGAAATACAGAGAGGAGGTGGGGAAAAAAGTCCAACTGAATGGTTTTCACATTGTCTGAAGAAGTTCAATGAAAGAAGCAAGATGAAGCTTGACAAGGAGTTGGAGAAATAGCATACAAGCAGATACTTTGCACTAAGCAAGATCCAGGTGCTTCTGTGCTCTCCTGTCCCCACCCCAAGCAGAGCTTTATGGTGGTTGCACTGCACTCGGTAAAGCAGAGGAACCACTATTAGAGAGGGAACTGAGAGAGACAAGCTGATTTATTCCAGGGAACACTAAGAAGTTGGAAGCTGAATCAATAACCAAATCTCTATCTTTGAGATCCTACAACAGTGCCTGAATTCCTTTTCATCCACACTCCCTGCAAAGGGCATCCTTTCATATGCCAGGAGACTCCTGCTGAGAACAACCAGACCTAGACAGACACTGGAACCAGCTCCTCCTGCATCAGGGGATTACATCCCCCTCCACCTCCCCTTCCTTTCTTCCTCTGCTTAAAACAGAGTGGCCTGCCCTTTCTTGCTGTTGTCAGCCAAAGGGCTGCTCCTGGTCTGAGCAGTTGCCACCACTTCTTCTCTCTTGTCCCGGGAACCAGCTGTCCTCAGGGAAGCAGAGACGGGTGAGATGCACCATATCCTTTGCTTCCCCAAGGCCTTTTCAGGTGTGCGCATGTGGGTGGGTGTGTTGTATGTATACAACATCTGATTCAGTTTAAAACACTTTCCCTGATGGAGTAAGGGAGGCAGTCTGGCAGCTGCTGCTCCGAGGAATCCTGGCAGGTCTTCAGGCCAACAGAATCCTTCTCCAAAAATAGGATTTTATTTTCCTGTTGGCTGAAGGTGAAGCTGCTCAAACCAACCAGCCCTCCTGTCTTGTCTGCGAAAGACTCTATTTGCCAGTTGGCTCCGGCCAGGTGAATCACTGCCCAGGAGTCTCCCCAGGGATGGAGCTTGCAAGTCAAACAATTTCAACAACAAAAAAAAAAGGTGGTGGTGGGGAAGCAGGGCTGAGGGTGAGAGAAGGCATTCACTGGAAAAAAAAAAAAAAAGAGAATAAAATAAACAAGTGTAGCTTATGTTGGAAGCTTACGCTGTGAGAGCATTCTTGGTGGAGAGCACAGACGTGAGCCCCTCCACAGGTGGGCGCAAAGGCAAGCAGGCTGGCTCAGACCCAGCGCTGGTTCCTAGAGCGGCGAGCATCACCCTCGAGGGAGCCTGGCAAACCCTGTGCTCCCTGCGTGCCTGCTCACTAGCTTTAATGCAGGCAGCTATGCAGGAGCCTTTGCCTTCTGCTCCGTCTAGACCTGGGACTGTGACAGCTTTCGTCCCTGCAAAGAAGGGAGATGCCATCCTCAGCTGGGTACGGGACTGATGGTCCTGCTGCAGTTCTGCTCCTTTGCCACCTGAAAGGGAGGTTTGCTCTCTCTCCCTCAGACACTTCACAGCTCTGAGTCAAATCCTCTTTGGATAAAGATTTCATGGCATTTTTAAACATAACTATCCCTCCAACTGTGGGACTGCAGCCCTCCAGGGCAGCCCGTTCCACCCAAACACGAGCAAAAGTCCCTTGAAGCCCCTTCAGCCAAACATCCCTGAAGTTCACTGACAGCCCCTCCACCCTCTTGCCCATCTGCGTTGTTCCTTCCCGGTCTGTGGGGCTCTAACAGAGTGCAAATTACACAGACCCAATTACCTAATGCTGAAGAGCACCAAACCTGCCACTGCTCCTAATTATTTACAGCCAAGATTTCCAAATCAAGCAGAATCCTTTTTAAGAAAGTCAAGCAGCTTTGGCGATCGAATTGTTTTCAGACTCAAAAGTGATAGTTGCATTATTTTTCCTTATAATTTCTAATGAAAATAATTTTTGGGCTTTGATCTGATTTATGAATGAACATTTCCCTGAAGGAAGAAAGATGCTCTTGTGCTTAGGAGACCCTGGTTCAATTCGTCACGAGCTTTTTGGATGACGATGGACAAGTCACTTAGGGACATTCTTGGAAACAAACCATCTTTGGGTTTGTTTCTTTTCTTTCAGTAGAAGTTATGGGACTTGGCACCCTTTAAACCCTTTTCCCTGTGTTTTCAGTACTTTGTTTTGCCCATTGTTTAAAAAATTAAATACATGCTAATATTGTCCACCTTGCCAGGTTATTTGAATGAGGTAATCATGAACATAGGAACACGTGCTGATATCAGAGCTGTAAGTAACCATGCAAACACCTCACCATGGAGATTTGGGAAACTCCAGACATGTGGAACACAACTCGGGCCAAAAAGAGATGGTCACATTTGCTCTGGGCTCACGCTTGCATTTCAAAGTGGGGAACCAGGCCCAGAGGGGAGGAGAGACCAGCTGTCCCATTTCAGTGTCCAACTTAAGCGTTAAAAAAGTCACTGATTGCTCAAACCAAATCTATTTTAAAAATTTAGGTTAATAAAGAAAAATTATAGCAGAGAATTTACTTAGATGGCTAACAGGAAAAAGTCAATTCATGGGCTAAAACACTCTCAGTAACAGAAGAGTTTTTTTGATTACTAATTTTCAGAACCTCCGTTTGACTTTTCATACAAAAAAAATGATTAAAAGCATATTTTTTTTTTAGTCATCAGTTCCTGAAGAAGGCACCAAACATTTTGGTGCTGTGCTGGGGTTTGGGCAGAAGACAGAACGAGCTACCCAAGTCCTGTCCATCAACTCTCACAGGCCATTCATGCTTCTTCCTGCAGCTCATCTTCTGGATTTACCTGTACAAATAGGTCCTCAGCCTGCACGTTTTACCACTAACTTTAGCTGGCCACATCTGAAAGTACATCTCTATATGCACAGGGCCTAAAGCTAAACCTGAACTGGGACACCTGACACCTGAACTAGGAAGGAATGCTTCATGGGTTGGAGGATGAGTTCACCAAGTGCTCAAGTGAATCAGACCTGAGTAGTGAAGTTATGTGGAAAAGTAACTATTTATTTGCTGAGGATATATGCAGATAACATCATTTAGGATCAGTTAAAAAATCATTCTCATTTCTTTCCAATCTTAGGAAATGGCTTGTGGACCAACACACTGAACTACCACCTAGCTAAGTGGGAAACCACAGTTTATCCCTACTTCTTTAGAAATTTTTCAATTTTAATTATGGTATTTCTTTAAAACCTTTCTCAGTGTTTAAAGAGAAGTATAGCTTGATTCTTCCTCCTTTTTTCTTGGTAGGTAACAAGGTCTCAGTGACAAAAGAGACACAGCTGGGCTCTTAGCAGCTCATGTGAGCCACAATACTCAGTGCTGTAGGTGAGAGCTCTTAGGGTGTATGCCTATGTCATGTTTCTTATGAGAAAAGCCATATGGGCTGCCTCTTTGCACCTCCAGGGAGCCCACTCAAGTAAACTGGCAATTATTCATTAAAGAAGAGGTACTTCGAAATGCTGTTACCAGTTTCCCAAATCTCAACTTGTGTGGTGCAGGAGTCTCTCGCTTGGTTCACTCCAAATGCAAGGAAGGACCTCAGCTGCATCCAAAGCAGAGAAAAGATTGGAGCAAGAAGAGAGGAGCTGTTTATCATCTCAGTCCCTACAGAGAGGAGCAAAATTTATTTTCTCAGTAATTTGCGGTTATGCCAGCCTTTCCAGACACATGGCAAAACATGTTCCCCCATTGTTTGCGTGGACAACAGCTGAGACTGTGTAACTTGGCAAAGCCCGATGCACTTACGTTCACCACTAAGTTATCTTAGCCATATATCAAAAGGTTGGGGGAAGCTGTAAAACGAAACCTTCCTAACCCAAAGGCAGCCCTGCTTTTTGCTATCTGGTGTCTCCCACAAGGCAATGCCTTTTCATACGATGCAACAGCCTACCCATATTGGTGGGGAGTGCAGGGGTATCACATGCACTTCTAACAGCATATCAGATGAAGAAAAAAGAATATATTTAGACTTGGTGTTCACTGGAGGCAGGAGTTAAGACATTAACTTTATAAGTCAACATGGAAGAAGACAGCAGATATGAAAAACAGCCTGGCAAGAAGGCGCCGCTGCATTACAAGCTGAGAGCTGGCGAGGGGGACCCCGCCTGTGGTCAGCTCATGGAAAACGGATGCCAGATTCGGCAGCTTGCCACTGCATTGATGCTCACAACAAATACTGAGACTATGTTAGAGTGGCTGCCAGATCACTGCTGGCTCTTACAACCTCCACGCTGTGGCTGACAGGCAGAGGGAAGGGAGACTTCTGGACTCACCTATGCGCTGATCCCTAATACTAAAAATCCACATGCCACTTTACAGCACCTCTTCCTTGACATCTGAGCAGTAATCCTTGGTGTTTACATGCTCAGTTTCAGCTACTGAGCTCAAAGGAGAGCTGAGGGTGTTATCCCTGTTCTGCACACAGCCAAGAACAGCCAAACAGCTTTCTGAAGTTGCATGCCATGGGGAGAAACCAGGTCCCACATCCTCTTCCTCCTCCTGTGCAGTCACCAAGCAATGCAGGTTCTCCCCACCTTGCCTTGTCAGGCTCCAGCCATCCTTACAGGTTGAGGTGTCAGCCTTCCCGGCCACACGTCCTGAGCACAAACCCTCCCTTTGTGCCTGCTGCTGACATGGTCTGCTCCACCTGTCAAGCTATCTCCTCAGAGCAGCGCTTCAGCAACACATCGGCGCTTGCCAAAGGCTGTGCAAAGCCTGACAGCAGGGCCGGTGCTGTCAGGAGGTGTTTGCCTCCCTTGCCTGAGGTCAGCAGGTGGGCAGGGACTCCCATCACGGCACCCACCAGCTGGTGGGACACTGCTGCGTGTCGCTCACAAACATGAGCTATAGCAGGACAAAAGAAAGAACAGTAACAATGAGCACAGCTGTACAGGTAGGGCAGCCAAAATGCCTGTTTGTGGTATTAACGACTTGCTCATGCTCCAGCCCTGGGGATGGTCTGATCCTGTGCTGTTTTGTAATCCAAACTGATGGACCCTTTGGGTCAGGGCTTTTCTTTCATGAGGTGGTTGCATGGTACCTGACATGGTAAGGCTCCGAGTGTTCAGCTGAGCTCCAGGCACGGGACCAGCAGCACCGACAGGTTCTCAGAAAAATATAAGGAAACCTCAGCTGTGTTTGGCTAAACTGTGAATAGACCTCAGACAAACCCAAGAATTACTAAGCATGTCTTGGAACTAAACTTTGCTCCTTCCTTTCTATTTCTTTTAAAATAATACTACTAATAAAACATATTGTAAGCAAAAATCAGGCATAAGATAGGACAGCTGGTGCAGCATAGATACTCTACATGAAAAAAGAGGTACAAGCACACATCAGTACAAAGATGGACAAAAAAATTGCTCAAAGCTCTTTGGATACATTTCCTGAAATT
The DNA here is from genome assembly GCF_031877795.1 of Strix aluco. Classification (NCBI taxonomy): domain Eukaryota; kingdom Metazoa; phylum Chordata; class Aves; order Strigiformes; family Strigidae; genus Strix; species Strix aluco. Next base: position 9,177,139 of record NC_133950.1, on the reverse strand, counting down.
TCACCTTTAAGTCTCTTTCTCTAACAGGGCTTGAGAACTTCTGAAGATATTACACTCTTTGAAGTTCAATATAATCTGCAGTGCAGACACTTCTGATTGTAGCTCCCACAGCATAAGAAAATCGTATTGCTTTCAGCTTTGTGCTTCCTGAATGATGACTAGCTGTATCTCCTCTTCCTGTGGGTTATCTCCTTCAGTGACAGCACATCTCCTTTCTAAAGATGAACTAGGACTGATATGTTGCCCATGCATGCCAAGATAGAGCATAACAACAGCTTCTCTCATTCCTTACCCCAGCACAGTGCGGAGCACAGCCCTGCTGCCCTCACAGCAATGGGACCTTTTTTTATCTTTTTTTTTTTTTTTGCCAGCTGCTAAACTGAACACCATAAAAATCTACAAAAGCACCATAAAAAGCCATTCTTTTCAGCCACTGCATTGGCAAGACTGAGTTTAAGCAACCAGCCGCTTCAGCTCCAGGCCTCCAGCCTACCTCTAAAACAGGCAGCAGATCCGGAGACGTACAGACTCATGTTATTTCAGTCTCCCTAGTGCATTGTACTTTAATCGTAATTCTCCCCCTAGCCCACCCCCAACCCTCTCCTTGCTCAAGAGTTCGCCAGGGCCCATACGTTAGAAATGCGCTCGCCTCCTACATTGCTGATGCGCTGCAGGGAGAGCAGAGTGGGAGGGGGAGTCAGCTGTTTCCACGACAGATTCACCATGTCCCTCACAGCTCTGCAAAACTTAACTTCCCTGGAAGGGTTTCAAGATCTGACTCATGTCCAGTTCTTCTATTTTAATCATTCCCTCTTACATCATTCTCAGAGGCCCACGGTGTCACATGCAAACTCCCCCAGCCCCCAGCTCCTCCTCTGCCGAGCACTTAATCTGCTGCCTTCTCTCACCTCAAACAAAACTAGGCAGAGAAATATATTTGATACCAACTCCATCCCTACTCTCCAGAGCATTTACCAGCTTTGGATGGCAGCTAATAAGGGCTTCCAAGACCTCTCCATTGCAATGACAACACTGAAATAGAACAGGAACGGTAGCCGCGCCAGCAAACCGAGCAGTGCGGGGATGCGAGAGACCAGAAAAATCACAGCAGGCTCACTAACACTGCAAACCAGCTGGGAGACAGCACAGGCCAGGAGATAAGTGTTGGGAAGGGAACCAGGTCAGCTGGTTCCTACTTTCCATTCTCCCGGTGACTTCCTGAATAACCCTGGATGTCACTTAATCTTTTTGTTCACGCTCGGAAGTACAAATCCTCAGCATCGGTCCATTCAAGATTTCTTATTAAACCTGATATCATGAAACAGGGATGGAGCCAAAACCTTCTGAAAGAGCCGAGTAGAACAAAGGTGCTCATGCGCAGCCGTTTAATCCCTTCTCTAGATCCCAGCCTAAATGCCTCCGTGGTTGAGAGATTCCCCGCTGATCTCAGGGGAGCCCCTTGTTTGTAACATTGACCGACAGACAAAAACTCTTGCCTGGAAGATTACAAATGCTAGCCAAACAACAGCTGGAACGCTTTGAGCCTCCAGCATGCTCTGTGCAGAAACAAGGCAGAGAGCAAAAACCCTGTACCTAACGACAGTTGCTTTGTTTGTTTTACTCTGGTCAATGAGTCATCGTTACATCGACTGACTCTCTGCAATTATTCATCACAGAGGTTTCTGGTGCAACCAGTGGCTTACAAAACTGTAAGATCTGGTACAGATTTCCACTACTCCCCCCCAAAAATCTGCTCAGCCTCCCCCCATCCCAGGGAGAGAAGAACAGCCAGCCGGGATGAGTGTGGCACTGTCGGGATGCTTGCATGGCGTGGGACTCCTGGGAAGCACGCATTCGCGTGCAAGGGTGACAAGGGGAAAGCACTGGGTTTTTCCATGTGTGGGTGAGTGGATATTTTACAAGAAGCCTGTGAGTGCAATGATGTCAGGAGATTGAGAGAAACTCAGCCTAACATGAAGGACAAGGTGCAAAGGCAAGGAGACACACCAGAGCACAAACGTGCCTGATCTCTCTGCTGAATCCTGGAGCAAAAATCTTTACACATTTCGCTAAAGGAAGCACGCAGAATTGCTTGGAAGAAGGCTGATGTGGGAAAGGCTTTCCTTTCTGTCCTTTCCCTGTTTCCTCTACTCATTTCAGTACTTCTCCCACCTGCTTTTAATTTGCTTTTTGATACAGTCAGCACAAACCCCCTTCTATGCAGCTCTTACAGTTTCCACCTTGTGTTCAGCCCTACCTGCAAACACCTCTTCCTCCTGGCCAAGCTCTCAAATCTACCTGCTCTCCTTGCTCCTCAAACAGGTCTTCATCTGATCTGTTACTGCTTTAACCACCACCGAGGACAAGAAGGTTTTTATACAAAAGTGCTCTTGCATTATACAAACCAGGATGGTACAAGAGTTAGAGAAAATCACAGCAAAAAGAGGCAAACGTGATGGGACTGGTGGGAGCACAGAGCAGCAGATGGAACAGTGCGAGCACAGACATCTGGGATGCTGCAATCGTGGTGGGGAGTTAAGAAGGGCATTCAGGGAAGAGGCTGGCCAGAGTGAGGACAGAGGGGAAGATGTTGCAGAAGAGAATCTGAGAAGTGTAAAATCCCAGGGAGCATGGAGATGGTGCGAAAAAGAACAAAAATGCCTGTGAAGTGGGCAGAGCATGGAAGAAAGGAAGAGAACAATATCTGTATCTTCAATTTTCTTCCTGCTTGAGAAGAGAGAAATGAAGAGGTTTGTTTGATCTCCCCATTTAGTTCCCATCAGAAGATATGAAGGGACACAGCCAAAAGCCAGATGTTTTGTTTCCAGGTTCATTCAACAAGGTCTGCATAATAGACGAGGAAAAACTTTACCGGCCTACCCATCTTGCCCCTCTTCCCAGGAACTCCAGGGATCCCCTGCAAGGAAAACACACAGAGAAAAAAAAAAAAAAAGGTCTGGTTGAGAAAGCAAACAGCCAACCAACAATACAAAACAACACTAGAAGAGAAAGGGGAATGCAAAACAGGCTAATGACTGCAGCATTGTTCGGGAATCAAAATGTCAGCTACTTGCAGTCAGCTGCGAGAGCAGAAGACAATTAACCTTCACCCACTAACTACGGCCCTCCCTGAGGACACATGCAGGCAGCATCCACACCCAGGGCAACAGGCTGAAGCTGTGCTTAGCAGGAGCAGTCATTAAGCTACTGGTCTGGAACCGAATGAAGGCCACCGCCAAGGCACTCGCTGGAGAACTTCTGTTTATGTTTCTTATTTAGTTATACAAGCATTAAATCAGCGACTCTAGAGCGCAGGGTAGTCCCCTTCCAGGCAGGCACACACACACTCATTCCCACATGCTCCTGGGGCCTCTCTGGTTTCTGGAGCTTGCATTTGAGGGAGAAAAAGCTGGAATAAAGCAGTCTTCATCTTACAGTGACCTTCCTTAGGAGCTCTTGAAGTGGGAAGAGGGGATCCTTGGATGGGTAGAGGATCAGGCAGGTGGGGGGGATGCGGGGGATAAGAGCAAAAAAGCAAGTGAGGTCCTGCAAAGCTCTGAACAGGTGGGTTTGGAGAAAGCACGATGAAAAGGATGGGGGGAAGTGAGGACACATGGGAACAGCAGTCACAGCTGCCCGTCCACAGGCCCCAATCTTGACTGCCCAACTCCATGCGACTGGAAGGAATGTCATTGTCAGAAAGACCCAGGCACTGTTCCTTCCAAGAGCCAGGCTCTTTCCAGACATCTCCAGTTGGACACCCAAAATGCTGGGACACTGTGGCTGGGATGCCACTCCTGTGGGAGCAGGAAATTTCCATGTACATTCTCCCCCCTGACCCATTCCACTAAGATGAATTAGTAAGGGGGAGCAGGAAGGCAGGTTTTTAAGTGAAGAAAAACAGAGAACAACTCCTCTCTACTCAACAGCGAGGTCTGATGACCCTGTCTGAAGCCTAGGTTTTCCTGAGCTGAATGTCAGCAACATACAGGGACAGAGGTCTTCATGCAAGGGTAGAAACAGGCTAAAGAAGGCACGGTTAAACATTAGGCATGCTTGCCTCTTTCCTCAGGAACAAGGGAGAGAGAAGTCTACAACAGGCTCTGAAGAACTGTATTCAAGCAACACACCAAGGTTTTCTTCACAAAATACTCACTCGTTCTCCATCAGCCCCTGGTAGCCCAAACAATCCTGGGAGACCAATATATCCCTAAAGAAAAGAGGAAACAAGTAGTCAAATACATTTCTCCATTAGCAACCAGTCAGTCTGTTGTTCCTGAACAGCAGTGTGTCCTCCAGCGTTGGTCAATGGCAGCCATGATGAAATAAACCTTGAGGCAAGTGTATATGCCCATGGACTGCATGGTGCTGGCTTCCACGATGTAGTCCAAGGGCACATACCCTCACACCAGGGATCATGAGGACTCCGGGCAGGAAGAGGCCAGCAAGAAGAAACCTTACCTGGGCTGGCTCTATGTGTACCTGAGGGAAACAGAGCTTGGTTCAAGGTTAGCAAGAGTGAAAGCAAAAGTAATGCACACGCCTACACCTCCTGTCATCTCTCCAAGGGGTCTCTCCCTGTCTTTCACACTCATTCCCAACTACGTTGTGAAAACGTCCTGTTGTACCAAGCTCTTTCTGTTTATGTCACGTGGTGGTTGCACACTGCAGCCCCTTCTCATGCAAGCACCACCTCTTTCTGGCATGCAAGGCTGCTGGCCACCCTGTTGCGAGAGGAGCAAATTGATAACGGTTCTGCCTAAAGTCTTTCCCTGCAAACTCCGTTGCACCACCAAGACCTTTTGCAAACCCTTTGTCAACTCAAGCACCTAGGCAGGGAGAGGCTGAGCGTGCTAGTTCAGGCTCTTTGGATCGGTGTATAGGGCTCAACTTGTACATACATACGGATACTCTGACACCCAACTGTAAAGAAGCCTCCTTTGCACCAACGTGTTTCACATAAACCCGGCTCCTTTCACACTCATCAGCGGGCGTTGCGTTTTCAAGTATGGGATGTTTCTCTATGGCCTTGGGATCCTGCTCAGACAAGACAAGCTACATAAAATGCTACATTTCCCTTCCCCTTCAACAATTGAAGCCTTGTGTTTAATCCTCTTTGCTCTGCAGTTAGTACAAAGTTACCTTGTGTGCTGGTCCTTTGCAAAGGACTAATTTGTGCCAAACATGCAGAATCAAGAGGAAGTGAATTTCAGCAGGGAGCCCCCTCAGCGGCACCTCACTGTTATAAGAGCCAAGTGTTAACACTGATTTTCTCTCATCTTTCTTTCTCCATCATCACTAAACCTCTTACTGTCAACCCCACCAAACTTTTTCACCAGTCCATCGCTCCCTTTAGGTTGCGCTTCCTTCGGGGACAATACCTAGCTGGGAAATAGGGCTACATTAAAACAGTGCTGTCCGCCTTCGCCTCCTGCACCCCAAGATGAACCATGTAACTCCTGAACTGCTTCCTGCAGAAGAAGAAAATAGAGGTGGGGGATAGAGAAGAGTCCACAGTTGGCTCCCTCAATCCACAAAACGCAGGGATCTCCCTTTAGTGCCCAGTTCTGATTAACTGCAGTTGAACTGAGGAATGGCTTTCTTAGGTAGCTATAAATATTGCAGTCCTCAGTACTCAGGAGTCTAAAGTGGGAAATAGCTTTCAAGTCCTACATTCTGCACATCTACCACATCATAATTGCACGAAGTCCTGGTTAGGCCAGTTAAACAGATGCACCAGGGAAAACTTCATCACTTGCAGAAGTAAGGTGAGCAAGCTGTGCTAGCTCAGATCTTCCTCTCTCCTGCAGGCCATTGAACATGCCATCTCCCTTCCCAGTGCAGGAATACAGCTAGCTACAGGGTCAGCGTTTGTTTATTCCTTGCAGTTTTCCTAGTGATGAAATCCAGCTGGTTGAATTTACTGCATACAGAGAAAGTATCACATGTTAGAGGAATAGAGGATTTTATTGGCTTTGAAGCTCACTGTGAATTTATAATTGCAGGAAAAGAACAAAATGTGATTAACGAGAGACTTAGCTGGTAAAAAAAAAAAAAAAAAGTCTTTTGCAGTGAGAGTGAACCCCCAGCAATTTAATTTGGTGAGCAAAACCAGGCAGGACAGAGATACTAATGTTTGTATTTGCACATGGCTTCAAGATGCTGGCTTGCTGTTCTGCATAATGATATAAATCACTCCCAAACCCAGGTCTATACCCAGAAGAGCCCATATTCAGCATGGTCAAAGACCGCTGAACCACACTTATTGAAACTAAAGAGGCCTTTGGGAGATGGGGCTTGCAGAAAGTTCAGACTTTGGTAGGAATTTGTATGCCATTCTTTCCTCCCCTGCAATGTGAGCTCTGAAGGGGTTGACTTCGTATCATCAGCGCTATTAGTGAACTTTGATCTTGGTACATTCCACATTTAATTCAAAAAAAATTAGCAGTGCTGCAATAAACAAGCGGTGTGCAATTCAAATCCCCTGAATCCAACAAATTAAAGCAACTAGAGTCAGGATTGCAAAATTAAGCATAAAGTTTCTTGAGAAACCTTTGGTAAAAACAAGTAAAAAGACAAATGAAAGGCTGCTTACCCGACTGCCTTTTGGACCAGCTTCCCCTATGGGGCCAGGTAAACCCTAGAACAGAAGGGAAAAAACAAAGACAAATGTGGACAGGCTTTAACTTAACCTAACGAGCAGTGCCAAATCCCCAGCACCGTCCCTGCGTGGTTCTGCTTTCAGTGCCGAGTCCAAGGCGTATCAACAAAGGAGAAAAAAGGACAAAATGATACAAATAACAAATCTCCCATTGTTGGGGAGCTGGGACTCTGCAGAACCTGAGACTGCTGCACATAGTGAGCCTTCCCCGGGGCTGAAGTAGCGATTTCTGATCATAAAGACCAAAAAGGCTAATGCAGCAGGGTGCACAGAGGTTGCGTTACACTTCAGATGTGATGTACAGTGATGCTCTGTACCCAACAGCTCTTGATTCATTTTCCTGCCTAACTGAACACATGCATAGCAAAGACAAATGTATTTCAATACCTGTTTAGGGAACACAGGCGGACCCTGATGCAGTGAGAAAGCCTCTCTAATTTCTACAGCCTAGAAAGTCACTTAGCAGTGCAGGTACTGCAACACCTCTAACCCTTTGCAGCATCCACAGCTGTGGAAAGAACTGAAAATACATTCCCCGTACCACTTCTATGCCTCTTGCAGCTCGCTTAAAAGTACTGCGAAAAAGAACCCTGTAAAAATGCATAACGATTTTTCATGTTTATTGTCTTCTAGCAAGTTTCTAGGTCAATTTTTTCTAGTTCCAAATGTTGTTGGGCTTTTTTGGAAGCGGGAAAAAAAAAAGGGCTAAGTCCATATTTTCTTTAGCTGGCAGCACTGCACACTCAGCCTGGGATCTGAAAGTCAGGTTGTGCTCTTTCCTGGCTCATGCATCATTGCCAAAGATTTCAGCCATCGGGGTGAAGTTAACAATTCTGCCTATGATGCGCAAATTAAAACAGAGCCAAGCTCTCTCTCCCATAGCGCTGCAGAGCCAGCACAGCTGACAGGAGTAACAAGTAGTAAAATCTCAGTAAAGTAAACAGCTCTGATGCTGGATACACACAGTGTTCAGATATGCTGAAAAAAGCTGCCTTAAAAAAAAGTCACTTTCCTGACCCAAACTACATTTTAAGAAAGCGCTTTTGTTCTTCCTATGTCAAGCGCAAAGATTTCACCCTGCTTATCTGATGGGCAGAACACTGCTGTGAACTGCTAAACAGCATTTGTTAACCTTGTATGTCCAATATAGCTTGGACCTCCTGGTATTAGTCAGCTAACACACATTCACACCTAGGAGATTCTTTGGCATGCAAATCTCTAAGAGCCTTTCAGACTATGAATGGAGCATTTAGTCAGGTGCATAAAGCTCTCATCCAGTTCCACCATCGGCACTCTCCAGCGTGTTAAGCAAGGTAACAACTTAATTTTCAATTTAAAATGGATCGTGCGTTATCGATAGTCTGAGGCAGGGGGATGCAGATTTGTTCTGCACATCCAGTTCACATTTAGTCCAATAACCTGCACATCTGGGTAAAAACTCACATACGAACTCATGACAAGTCTGAAAGACCCCTGACAGACTGCTTGGGATCTTTGACATCTGTCTAGCCTCTTAGCTATGTACTTAAAACTAAACGTGGTGGACTCCAACATTAATGTGTCCATTTTAGAAAACCATGACAAATTCATCTCACTGTAAAATGTCACAGGGCCAGGTCTTCTGCCCCCCAACAGATACCATTTAGGGTTTTACAAATTCTTCCTCTTAGTTTTCTTCCTACTACTCAGCATCACATCAGTAAAACAATAAAGTGTCCAATCTTGATCCATTTTCCTTTGCACACTCCTTAAATCCTAAAGTTGTCTTTGTGCATTTTTTTCAGAATGAAAACAAAGACTTGGTTTACTTTCATCATCCTTTTTGCAGCTGCAAATATGATTTTTATATATATTTACGGTCCATGTATAACTTTATATGTATGTATCTATACGATTAGGCTAGTGAATTTTACTAGTGAGAGTTTATCTAATTCTTTTCTTTTGGTAATACACCTTTTTCTGCCCCAGGTTTCTAACCTGTTCTACTTCAGATACAAAATGTGCCTATAAGTGGATGGTCAGCAGCTTGCAGGTATGTTTCTCTGCTCTGCCGTTTTGTTGGTTTTTTTTCCCCTGTTGTTATACTGAAGCAATAATTTGTCAGATTTTGCTATAGAAATATAGGTTTTATCTATCATAGGCATAAAATACTTTCTAACAACCTTAGTGTCCCCCAGAGCTGAAAAACTGTGCCATTGACACAGCATCTTAGGGAAGGAAGAAGGAAAATATCCAGACATATTCTAGAGGTCTGCACCGTCCTTAGTGGGGCATATATTTAGCGGGGCATATATTCAGCTACCTGCACACCCAAATCCCTAGTCTGTGCACAGCACGATGAGATTTTACTGCACCTGCCTGCCAGGATAACCTTTGGCACCTGGACTTCCATCTGGTCCTCGTTCGCCCTTTGGAAAGAAAAAAGAAAAGGCACAGAAGGTAAGGTGAATGTCACACTTGGGAAGCCTTTTAGCTGCTTCATTCTTTGAGCTGGGGGGAAAGGAGGGTGGGATGGATTAACCTGATGCAAATTTATAGAGAGGAAGAAAATATTAAAGGTAGACTGTGGAATAAATTAATGGGGGGGGAAAACACTCAGAAGCCAAGTCAATAGGATCCATGCATTAAGCAAGTGTTGCTATTTCTCCTTCTCCCTCCATCTGCAGTGAAAGCAGTAGATAGTTTGAAACAAGGAGGCTAAGAGAAGGTGTAAGGCTGCATCTATATCTGGCATATGGAACCGTTTTACTGGTGGGGAAGCACTGCCAAAATTCTTCAAAACTAAATGGATTCATGTATAATATCCTTTAACATCATTGCTAACAGGGCCTGCTATTCATTGCCTTTTTTTTTCTGAACTGCAAACATCAGACTTAACCAAATAAAGAGGGGGGAGAAAAGGGGAGAGGGGGAATGGGCTTTGGGAGAGGAATTACATGTTAGTACTTAATATGACGTGGGTAGTAAACTCCAGGTGAAATGAATGTAAAAGGAAAAATAAAAGGGGAGTAGGGTAAGCTGGTATTTCTTCCACCATGTAAACTTAACGTGGTTGAGCAATAAAAATTAGAAATTAAATTTAGAAACTCCAAGGCAGTGTCCTCCCACCAACCTGCTGATGCTCGGTCAGTGTATGTGCCCAGCTGCTGGCAGCAGGGGAGTTCACTGCGCATCCCCTGCGCGTACCGAGCTGCCCCTGGAAGGAGCTGGCTGTCCACACTGAGCAGGCTGTACAGGATCCAAACGAGCATCAGTCAGCAAATCCATCTCTCTTTAATGATTCAGTGTTGGAAAGTGGGAAGACTCACCTGGTCTCCAGGGTGACCTGGTGGTCCAGGGTAGCCTTTATATCCCTGTTGAAATAGGATGGAGGAGATGAATAAGAAGAAAAAAAAATTAAAAATCTGGGTTTGGTTTGAATTTCTTTTTGCAGGTGGGAGTAAAGTTCTGAGGAGAAGTAGGTTTTTAGATATGGGATAGCACCACACAATCACACAAACTTTTAATGTGCTGCTTTGCGCTTGCATAACCCAAACCCTGCCGACGTCCCCAGACGCTGCTGCAACGCGGTGTGATGCCAGGGGCCTGCGCCCGCTGGGGTCTGGCCTGCTGGTTACTCAAGCAGGATTTGCTCCATGAACAGGCTTAGACTAGTGTCTACACTCGTATCTGTCTATTTGTAATCTACACCTTTAGTAAAGCTATCCTTAATCCTTAGGAAACCACAGGCTTGTAGGGTGAAATGTTGGCTTTGGGCAAGTTGGGGGACTACACAACATGAGTCACTCGCATTTCAGAGCACTCACTTTCGCTTTAGAACTTGAATTACCATAGGAAACACCAAAATAACCACTTACTGTCATGGGAAAATTCAGTTTTGTTTCTAGCCTGAATTTGTCTGGATTCCAGCTTTTCTAACCTATTACAAGGCGTGACGAGGTCCAGAGTCCTTCGTTAGGAGCAACCTAAAACGGTGAGCAGGCTGTCTCTTAACCTGCTCTCTCTCTGCTGAATTAATTAGAATGAATTTCTTAATCCAGTTTGCTGGCTGGCAAGTGTTGCAGGCTTCAAATCATTCTTGCAGGTCTTTCATAAACCTGCTTCAGTTTTCCAGTGTTTTTTGGTGTTTTTTTTTTTTTTTTTTTTTTTTTTTTAAGATGCAGACACTGCAACAGGACAAAGGTAGCCTGTTCAACTGCAGACTGGTCAGTGTGTGTTTTAAGAGAGTTTGCTTTCTCCAGGATTTACCTAGAGCTCTCTTCAAACACTGAGTAAATTCTGCAAGTGACAGGCACTTCAGATTTTTTTTTTCCTCTCTTCTTTATTATCTTGCTTCAGCTATTTAAAACAAACTCATTTCCATCAAGTGGAGTCAGAGCAGATTAGAAGATTAAATTCAGTTACAGAAATGACCGTTTATCTGGGCTATTAGCAAGATTAAAAAAAAAAGGTCAGAAAATTTAACTTAAAACAAATGGAGAGAGAAAATAAACAAGAAACAATCCTTGCACAAATACTACAGAAATAACAAAATGCTTTCAGGGTGAGTTACAACTGCTAATTGTAACTCAGTCTCCGCTACTCACCCTGTCCCTGGCCAGGGCTCCCGGCACACATCGCCTGTCTGTGAAACCCACAGGGGAGCATCCTCCTGCTCTGGAAGCCATAACCAAACCCTGGTTTGGCCGAGGACTTGGTCTTTTGCTTCACTCACTAGATGAACCCAGGCCTGTTTCTGCTCCCAGGTCCACACCTCTGCTTAATGACTTTTTTATTCTTCCCATGGGCTATCTAGACCTGCAGCCTAAGCCTTCGCTGGCGGAGGTATGCAATGCTCTCAGCCATCCTGGCTACTACCCACTCCCCTTTGCATTCCTCCTTGCTCATTATTTCAGACATTTTGGCCTGGAAAAATGTTGATTCCCTTTTCACCATTTCTTTCCTGCTTGACCTGTCTGATGTATCATGGCCTGCTCTTTTGACTGAGCTGTACCTCCTGAGAAGGTGGTGGCTGACCTGAAAGACCATTTGGCTACTGGCTGGCCCTTATTTGAACCACCTCAAAGTCCTTTCTCCGACTGCTGCTACTGCATTTCAGCCAGTGGCTCCTAACTGGAAGTGCCTCGGCAGCTCTTGGAGCCAGACCAGCAGACGGGACTCCCTGCCCTTCTCCAGGAATCTGCCCCGTGAGATCCTTTCTTGCTTATCCTCTCCCTGGCTCCTTGACAGAGGCTCAGCACCAGCAGAAAGGAGGGAGGATGCTCCACCCTGGTTGGGGTGTCTGGCCATAAGGTGAAGGCACGTTGTGAAGGTCCGGACCTACGTGGGTGTGGAAGGCCCAGCACTGGTATCAGCCATCCCTGGAGCACAGACAGCAGGGCGTTGTGCAGACCGAGAGCGTCTGTTCTGGCCCTCCCCTCACCTCTTCCAGAGAGCGCTGCCAACAGAAACAGTCCTGGGTTCAGCATCTCCAGACATACCCTGGGATTTAGCACAGAGCCCATGGGGTTTCCTCCTGGGGCCTCTTGCCCAGCTCTTCCAGTCACAGCCTGGAGCAGGAACTACCTTTGTCTCCAGACAGCTGGAGCACCTACTTCCACAGATACAAACACTTAGAGATATCTCGCTCCCTCCACTGATAAGAAAGAGGTGCCTAGCTTGGCTGCTCTGAATGGGTTCCTGCAGGACAGGCGTTTCAAGCCTACCACGTCCACCCAGAGCAGATAGTTAGACGATAGCCCCTTGAGATGCTCAAGGCACTCTCTGAGCTAAAGTTGACACCAAATATTGCATTGCTATCTCTATAAGGGTAAGTGAACAGCACTTAAATATACAGACACTCTGCTACTGTTGCACCCTATGAAATATCCTCCTCACTACGTATAACAAACTCTGGGAAGATTCAAACGTGTGTTTCTTCATAGTGTGCCGCAGTTATTTCTGTCTCAGGTTAATTATAGTGAGGAGAAAACAGAAAAGCTTGTGTATGCTAAAGTTGGCTGCAACGTGTAAGTATTTACCTGCTAAAATCCTCTTCAAATAGCACTAAAATGACAGGGCAGAGGGTATGAAAACAACTGCATTTGCTCTTTTATCCAAACGCTTCCTGATGATTACAGGGTGCTCAACACAAAGGGCTGTGATTTAGAAAGGAAATTGCACTCCAGTGAAGGATTTACTCATCTGTGATGATATTTATAATCCACTCTCTCCTCGCTAAAAAGGATCATCCTGCACTTTGATAGGAAATGTGAAGAAGAGTAAAGAGGCCAGCGAATGAGATCTGCGTGACAGGATGTGTTCTGAAGCACTGACCAATTCCTAGCTCTGTCTTTACTTTCTGAGTGACTTTAACAAAGCTTTTTCTCTCTCACTGCTGCTGTCTTCCACAATCTTGTACAACCATTTTCTCCTCCACAGCATTTGAGGCTGGGAGCAGTGACGCAGCGCTCTGCCAAAATACATCTGCGAGGCAGCTGTAGCCTGCAGCCCCCAACCAAAAGCCAAAGCCCACAGACCCCTTGTAGGCACCAGGGGGAAGGGCAGAGGGGACACCCAAGTCCTGCCACTGTTCCCCAGAACTGCTGGTCAGCAAAAGCAACATTTGCTCTGTGTGGAGATGAGTAGAATTACATCTGCTGCTTGAAAGGCAGTTTCATATACTCGTAGATGGGTGCAGACAAAAAGACTTTGGGGGTGCTCTGAGATCGGACTCTCCAGCCCTACAAAGAGCAAAGGTCTGCACTCACAGGGCAGGCACAGTGTTGTGAGCCACACTATCCAAAACCATATGCTCCTTGGTTGTGGCTTTAGCTCACGCTGCTGAGCCAGTTGTTTCATTTAGTGGGAAAAGTATTTTGTTTCCCCTGGTAAAATATTTTGCCTATTTGAAAGTTTCTGTATGGCGTTTTCAGATCAAAGCCCTTAGAGCTCTTTTCCCAGTCCCTCCATGGAGTGCGCAGGAGGGATGTCCATTTCCAAGGCGTTGCTGTTTTCTGGTAGCCAAGATGTGTTGCCCACCTTCAGCCAAACACCAGCATATTTTCACTGGGAGAATGCCAGCAGGGAATCCAGATAAAAAAAGATTTTTTTTTCCAAACATTTCTCCAACAGCTGTAAATTTTTTCTTAATGCAGGATGCTAATAAAAGCCAGGTTACACCAAAACCACTGCCAGACTAGTGCTACTGGGAGGTGGTTTTTTTTAAGCTGTACCAAAGGAAAAATTTCAGCATCCAACTTGCTCATTACTTGAAGAAACAGAAGCATACCCCTGTCTTCACCCTGTCCTGGGGAGCCGAGATCAGATGTGAAGGCCATGTGCTGGACTCCGGAATGTTTGTTCAATCTCTTATTCCTTCTCCACTTTTTCCACTATGAGTCCTTGCACTCCTGACGTTGCATTTTGCTGATCATAACCACAAGGTTTTGTTTTATGAGCTGTTATACCAGGAAAATGGTATTCTTTGCACCCTATTTGTTAGAACTTGTTTGTGACAGCATAAGATTGGTAATTAATCACTCTATCGCTCCTAGCTCCAAACAGCACCCCAAGCATGACCAGCCTTGGGAGTGGAAAAACGGACCCAGCCCATACTCTTGTCAATTTGATTCCAATATAACGCACACAACAAGCAATCATGGAGAGGGAGAATTTCTTTCTGCCTCCTCCACAGCTTCTTCCTCTCCCCAGAGTCTTAAAGCATACCTGAGTAGGTGTTTGTGTGCAGCTAATTGGCCTGAGGAACAGCGTATCTTCAATGGCCCATTGACTGATGAAGTGATTGAAACAAGATGCTAATTTTTAACTGTTGGGCTTAGCGGTATCAATATTGACTTGCTGGGAAGGGAAGTCACGTCTGCTGAGCCCAACTGTCAAACACCTCCCTGCAACAGGTCCAGCTTCCAAAAAATCAAACCAACCTACCAGCACAGCCTGGAACTGGAAGGTCAACTGAAATGTCCTTGATATATAAAAGGTATGGATGGCTAAGGTATTGCCGTGCAGACTTGCACACATGAGCACGAGCACATACACTGCTGCAACATGAAGGCAGGGATGGATCTTGTGGTCTACCCTTATGTATTTTTTTCTAGGCATAGGCTTGTTGGCGGTGACGTTAATGTTGTTGAAACATAAATATGGAACCAAATAAAGCAAAACCTGACTAGTGCTGTCAATCTCCAAGCAAAACAGAGGGAAGTCATACAGATATTTTGTTTGAAAAGTGCTTTACCAGGAGAAACAGTCAAGGTTTACTGTTCTGATTCTGACCTTTGAGTACTGATGTCAGTTCTGGATCCATTTAGTTAACATATTGCCTGAACCAGATCTAAATTTGCTTTCCTGATGAAGACCCAGTGTCAGGGTGCAAAGGGATGATGCAGTGCAGTGGGACATGGAATTCAAAGAAGGAACAGAAATCTGGATCCAGAATTTAATTTCATACTCTTACACAGTCTTGCTGCTACAACTTTAGGCAGTTGCTTCAGCCTATATCCTGGTTTATACACCTGTGAAACAGGCATAAGACTTTTTTGATGGGTACTAGGACTTAATGAAATATTTTAGGCAGAGTTAGAGAAGAACATTTTAAAATAAAAGTATTGATCTAATTCACTAGAAAAGAATACTCTTACCTTTCTACCAGGTGGTCCAGGGAACCCAGTCAAACCAGGTAAGCCCACGTCTCCCTGTAGGAAGCAGGCAACTTGAATTAGTTTTCAGCAACATTTTCCCTATGCCTAGCATACTGTTACTGAAATTATTTTGCCAACAGTAGCACCCAGCTATTAATATTTCTGATTCTAATCACAACTCTTCAAAAACTGACTGGATAAGAAGTGTAGATTTAAACAACATCTCTATTAACTGGCTCATATAAATAATAAACCCAGTTAATTAATGGCAGCTGCTGCTAGAGTCCAGCTTTTTGCCAGCAGAATGAATGCTTTTTTTTTTTTCTTTTTCTCAATGATCTCATTCAGTCACATGCTTCATTCGCCTTTTGATAGGCATTTAAATCACCAAGGCAAGAAAATTTTAGCTTTTAAATGCAATAAGAACAACAGGTACCTCCTGCCAAATCCTGTGATTGTGCTCACACTCTGCTACTGCACTGGCTCAGCCCACGGCTCCAGTTCAGATGGCGCTGATGGTATAATTATTTAACCTGACTATATGACACGGATGGAACCTTTGCAGGCTGCTGGTGGGAGGGTTTTTGCAGTGGCCTGTACTTTTGAAAAGGGATTACATCACATCCCAGCTGGCATATCCAAATCATCACAGGAACAGAGAATTGCACTGCTGTGAGACCTCTCTAACATCCAATCCCATTTGCACAAGCCCATTTTGGCCTCCTCTGATTAGGATCAAAAAACCTTTTAGAGTCTCCAACACTGTGCTGTGCCTGCTTAGTGAAGATGCATTTGGAGCATCTAGCTTGAAAATTAGGCATCACTCCAAACTCCTGCTGGAAACTCCTTGTTTCTATTACTGCTAACAGGAATAAAGCCTTGTTAACATGAGCTAAAAGTGATCTGGATCTCTCCCTTTCTTACAGTGAGCATGGTTGCAAGAAAATGGTTCCAGACTCTGTGGGTGGATGATTTCCATGTGATGCCATTCCGATGTAGTGTACCAGAAATTTCAAAAGGCATCTCGTGCTGTTAAGTTAAAAGCATCATTTCAGACAGCCTTCTCAATGTTTTCTAGCGTCACCCTCCATCTTGTATTTGTGTGGCTTGCTGTGCTTCATGGAGGCATCTGGCTTCAAAGGAAGGGCCTAAGTTCTTCATGGCTTTCTACTAGCTGTGCATTTATAGCAAGGCTTATGATGAAAGGAAGAGAACCAGGCTTCTTGCCCTGGGCATGAGTTATGAAGTATTGTGCAGACACCACTGAAAGAACTAATGGAGGTAGATGTTGTGGAGCCCTGATCGCTCTACTATTCATTTCTAGACTTCTGTGAGGCCTTGTTGCCTCAGTAAAAATCACTCAGCTGTGAAACAGCAAAAGCGGGAGTTGTAACTTATTGAAAAGAATTAGCAGAACCCTGATGCTTCACAATTGCTAAATCCAGAAACCAGCCACGCTTCCCAGTTGTGTGCTTTGTGCTGATTTGAGGAGACCTTGGTGGAAAGGCCTCTGGTAATCACACAGCAGGGTCCATGCGTTGGCAGTGCAATGGCCTCAGAAACCTCCTTCTCTCCACCAGCGGGACAGCAAAGCTGCTCTCACAGCAGCGACCTGCGTGTGCGACGTGAGGCAAACTGCTCCTCCTCAGCTCCTCGGCAAGAACATCTTTTCTTTTGCTTTCAAGGTTTTATTGCTTACACTGGGATTGCCTCTTTCTACAGCTGCATGCCCAGAGTTGGCAAGGTGTGGCTGTATCTCATATGTGCTAGTTTAAATACTTAGTTTAAGTAGCCATGTGCCTGCAGCAGCAGGGACTTAAGTTTGGGCTGCGGATTGTGCACAAAATGGATAAACACTTGGACACCAAAGAGCTGTGGCAGCAGGCACTTCAGTGCACTGTGGTCAATACCTTAGCTAGGTCTCTTTAGTCCTGAATCAGGGGTCTGAGTCTTAATTTTCAGTTCTAAGTCTACCTGAGTAGCTGTGATGCTTGTGGCTGAAGTATGGACTCCCTCCATGTGTATGCACAGGGCTTAAAGTGCACCGTGGTCCTGATGCCTGTGCACTCTGGGCAACATCTTACCTTCTGTCCATTGCGAGCTTTTCCAGGCGACAGCCCAGGATCACCTTTCTGACCCTGAAATGAAAAACTTAAATTAATGACAGAATCCAAGGATCCGGCCCATAGACGTGGTGCTGCTTCCAGCAAATTAGAAAAACATTTTGGTTTATCTCCATCGTGCTCCAACATCCCAAATGT
Organism: Strix aluco; assembly: GCF_031877795.1. Classification (NCBI taxonomy): domain Eukaryota; kingdom Metazoa; phylum Chordata; class Aves; order Strigiformes; family Strigidae; genus Strix; species Strix aluco. Next base: position 9,159,578 of record NC_133950.1, on the reverse strand, counting down.
ATTAAAGTCCCCGGGTATAGCTGTTTTGCTGGGGGTGGTTTTAGTGAGTGATTGCTGCTGCTAAAGCGTTGAGTTTTAAATAGTATTTGACAGTATTAAATTGACTAAAGGAAGGATAACTGGAAGAAGGCAACGTCAGGACTTTTGATACTTATTAGACTAGACAGCTGTGATTTCTTCCTTGTCTGCAACTACCATCACAAAAATAATTACCAAGCCTGGCTAAACCATCCTTCTTAACATCTTGCTAGATGCTGTTGCTTTTTTAACTGTGGGGAACAGATGAAACTGCAGAGAAAGTTACACTAATTAGACACTACTACCAGCAGCCAGAGCAATTGTGAGGCTTTCAGGCTAGCAGAAGAAAGAGGCACACTTTATCTTAAGTGGTGGCATTCTTTATTTTAACAACCATGAGGAGAGAAATTACAGTTTAAGACTGTGATCTTCTGACAAACACAGGCTGGGATTTCAGCAGCATTTAAACATCTAATTCCAGCAGATTCCTTTGAAAATCCCAGTTCAAATTATTAAAAGGTGGACAGGTAATGTGTGTACCTAACAGGTGAGATAGAAGTAGGGAAAACTTGAAGAGATTTGAAGTGTGCCAGATTCTTTTCGCAGGGGAGAGGTGAGGCTTTGCACACAAAGAAGTTCAGGTCTGTATAACGTCTCTTCTGGCGCAGCTAGGACACAGTTATCCCAGTATCGGTCACTGGCTATTTAACACCCCTGGGATCATAAACAAGTCACACCCTCTGTGTGCCACCTCAGCAGCACAGGATTCAAACCCAACCTCCAAGCACAGAACAGTTGTGAGGGTTAATTAAGGGCTGTCAAGTGAAGTGCTTGGAGGGAAGGCGAGACCCTACAAAGGAGTAATAGTATTTATTAACTGGCATTTCTCATTAGCAGACAAAGGTCTAGTTATAGCTAGCTGTGCAGCTTTTCCTTGCAGTCTCACTACGATGACATTCAACACATACTTCCCACCTTGCACAGTGTAAATCTCCCCTTCTCCTCCTCCACCATCCACCACAAACTACAAGGTTCAGGGAGTGAGACTACTGGGCTATGGACTGTAGGGAGCACTGCTGATTCAAGGCAGATGCATCTGTACAAATTCTGAATGAAGGCTGCCTGGTTTCCAAACACTAAATGAAGTCATGCAGATAATCTTGCTTTGCATGCAGCTGTTATCAGGGCAATTCTCCCACTCTTTGAGCTTCAGAGCAGTCAGTGGGTGCTACAACTGCTTGGAACAGATTAGAGCAATCCTCAGGATCGCAGGGTATTAACTTCTACTCTGTAAAATTAATTTACTGCAGCAGGTAGACACCCACCACCCTCCCTAAATCTTGCCATGTGCTCAATGCAATGGCTCTGAGCCATGTAAAGGAATACAAGCCTCTTATGTTTTTCTATGGGAAGCTCCAGATCACATTAGCAAAGACTGTGCTTTGCATCATGGTTCTGTGTTCAACACTGCTGAGACCATCACACAGGTGGAGAACTCAGCCCCAAGCAGGATCACACATCCCTAAGATTAATCAGCAAGATGGCATCAGGACCTGAGAGAATGGATGCCTGGATGCAGGGGCTGAAATTATGGATTAACTGCCCAACTCTTCTCCTGCAGCAACCACAACATGGGAATTAGCCTAAGCCTTGTCCATCATTAAGCCACAGCACTTTGCCCACAAGCTTCTCTCTTTCCCATTCCAACCAACTGAGCACACTACTTCCTCTTGTAAAGGAAGAAATGGTTCTCTTCTGGTTTTTTTTCCCTACCTGGGAAAAGTCCCGAGCTGTGCAATTTAAACACCTCAGCTTTGCAATCCCACTAGTAGTATTTTAAACATCAGTGAGCCAAACTGATGAGCTATCTTGGAGCCAAACCATTCACTAAAATGAAAATTCAATTTTTCCTAGTGCTATAACAGAGTTTTATCCAGAGCAGCTAACTAAGCAAAGCATACTGACTCCTGTTGCCAAAAGCCTCCAGATGAGAGATGCAAACCCAACTCTTGTAATGGCTTTCAAAAACACACCCTGTCTGACAGCTAACCCTCCTCCCAGTCCCAAACTCTGTTAGGGCATCCTCAGAGCTACATCGAGTCATTAACAAAAATACCCCTCCTGTCCCCGCCAGCAGCTTACAGGTCACACAGCCAGCCACAGCCCTAGCCCAGCATATGTCCACAGACATTTAAGAGGTTATCTACTATAATAAGTCTTTGCTAACTAGAAGCAGTAGCAATTTTGCAACCGCCAAGGACAGCAAACAGAATGCAAAAAAGTGGCAAGAAGTCCCCTTTAAGCAGCTGCACATTATAAATTGCTGAGAAAAGTACCATGGTCTAAATTCTCAAGTGGCACGAGCGGGTGTAATGCCACTGAAGTCAGTGGAACCATGCCCAAGCAGATCAGCAGGAATTTGGCTCAACAGCTACATACAGCTCTGTGCAAAAGATGAGCTTCGAAGCACAAGAATTCTAAGTGCTCAGCTGCAGTGATGAGAATAAGGAGGACACTGCAGAGGATGGATGCAGAAATGCAGCAGTCTGACAACACAACGCTGGTGCTCTCCAAGGCACAAACTGGACAAGAGACACGCACAAACACACGCATCTCTGCCAGCTGCAATGCCACATCACATCCCTTGGATGCAGCTGACTGCCTGATCTTATGAGTGCTCTGTTAATTCAACTGATAAAAATTATGCTCCTGGGTTACTTCCTAAGTGACAATGACTTGGTGTTAGTCATTGTTTCCAAGCTGTATCTATCCGGGAAATTTCAGTTTCCTTTCTCGGATTGCTTGTTTTTTCCCTGGTATTAGCTGCTATCTGGGGAAGACCTCGTCCAGCAGCCACTTGAAGGCTCTCAGCAAGAGAAGCTCTAGCTGGAGCTGCTCTGCCTTGTCACCCAGGCTGAGCTTTCACAAGTCTGTAATTTCAGCCATGGGCTGGGTCTACTAAAAAGATATCAGGTCCCAGGTGCAGGCTTGTCAAGACTGGTGAAGAGTATAAACATTTAAAATGTAAGGGGGTGAATTACCAATTTTCTGTGTAAAGTCCATCCTCTGGGACTGCTGTAACACCAGAGAAATGAAAGGCAGGAGGGAAGTCAAAACTCTGGGATCTGATACACACCTACCAGAAAGTGCTCCTTATGCAAAGATCTTGCAATCAGGGCTTAGCAGGCTCTCCTTGCTAGAGGCAAAGTTATGCCCAGGCCTGGGCTGAGCTACAGCTCTCACATCCCATTGTCAGACTTAACGCTTTTGACAAAGCATCATGTAGAACAGCCTCATCCTGCAAATGGTGGCTGGACAAAATTAAAATATATCGCACAGAGCAATGACACCAGATGTCTGCTGCAGACTATTACAGCTATACATCTGCTGAGGGCTTCCTGCTGCCAGACCATGCATCAAGATGGAGGAAGAATGTTTACAGAAGTTTTTATTTCTAGTAGGAGACCAACTGAATACAGCTTTACAGCCAAATGATGATTTCTGACAAGGCATTAGGCTAAGTGTTTGGAAAAAAAAAATCCTATAGCATAGAAACATAGTTTGACTCTACCGATTAGACCAGCTGAATTTGCAGGACTGGAAGTTAGATAAAAGAACTTTGATTTGACTTATAAAACTCAACAAGTGTGATCTGGAAGTCATTGCTAGAGAATAAATGCAGAACACTAAGATGTAGAACTTTTACAGCCTCACTTTTCAGGCCATATAACTACACTTTAGAATTTAAAACAGCTGCTGTTCACCAGCATGTCTCCAGTGCCTAATTTTTAATCACGTAGAGGCAGCATGCCAAGTTTCCAGAATCTTTTTCCCAGAGCATCAATAGTGTTCATAACATCTCTGCCTACTGATGAGATCATGAAAAGAAAGGACTCTTGTCGTACCTTTCTCTATGTTTGGCTGAGACATCCTACAGCTTCCTTGGTAGCGAAAACCTCTATTAAACATTGCCTTTCAAAACTCAACTATCCTTTAGCCCCAGATAAGTGTTATAAAATATAAATCTATTTCTGTGTAAACAATGACACCAAAACAATCCAAACCAATTTCCCAGGAACTTCATGATCTTTAGGTAATGCAAAGCCTTATACACAGGAACAAAACATCTTTCTGAAGGGTTTTGCAGCACACTGAATTAGGTCCCCTCTGAGCTGCATCTGTGCTAAAGTCCCATGCAAAGATTCAGCTACAGCACCCCAGGAGAAATGTGTGTGAGGGAGAAAAGGGCAAAACACAGGGCTCCTGGCATGGCAGGAGGAGGTCTCTGAGACCTCATGGAAGAGATGAGGACATCTAGAAGGAAGCAACAGTATTGGTTTGGGAGAACTGATGGAATCAGGGTTCCCAGAAACTCTGGAGAGGGATGGAGAGAAGAGGGAGTTTCAGGAGGAGGAAGGCAGAGAAGAAGCAGGGTGATGTCAGCAGGACCCAAAGGAGGAGGAGTAGGTTGCAAAATCCAGAGAAGAGAAATGATAAAGCAAAGAAATCCAGACCTGGTGAGGCTCTGGAGTGGGAGGATTCCACTGCCCTCCTCTCAACATAGCAGTTTGCTCCCTGACACTGGCATAGCTTAAGCAGGATCCTAATTAGGCAGTCTTTGAAATTAAGGAGAACCAAGAACCGAGGCACACAGCAGGGTCTCTCACAAGAACAGGAAAAGGCTTTGGCTGTGCTGCTGGAGGGCCTGTGTGCGAGCAGAGGGGAGGGGAGAAACAACTTCAGCTACTCGTCATTTTGTATGGAGCAGGATAAGAAAAAGCTGCACTTCCCCCACTGGGACATCCTCTGAAACAGGAAGGCAAAAGCGCCTCATGCCAATTAATACTTACTTTCAGGCCTGGGGGGCCAGGTGAGCCAGGGTTTCCGTGGGGACCTGGGGGACCCTAAAAAACACAACAAACACATAACAGAGTCAAAAGGAGTCGGTAGACATTTGCATTAGTCCCGGGAGCAGCAGAAAGTCTCAGGCTGGGTTGTGGGCAGATGTAACAGCACCAGCAGTCCGTGCCCGGGCAGGAGGCAGCTCCAACGGCACCCTCCTTAGTGCCTTCAGAGTGGTGAAACTTGGCTGCCAGTTCCCACCTACCTTTACGGAAGAGGATGTGTGCCTGTCACCGCAAGATGTGTCATGACGACGAGGTAATTTGGGTACACCAAATATTCCACAAGCAGGAACAGAAACTACCTTGGGGTCAGAGGAGTCAGAGCTCTGAAAGGAGCCCCAGCAGAAAGAGATGGAGGTAGGCAGAGGGGAGTGGAAGTGTGTGTAGCTGTTAACAATTTTTTTGGCCAAAATGGAAGAAAACAGAAGTAATTACTAAAGGGAAATTGTTCAGTTATTTGGGATGAACGCATTTCCCCTACAAGACAACCAGATTTTTGCCTTTAGAGGTTAGAAGGAGAATGGATGGCTGGATAGTAAAGCAGGGGGAGCAGAAGTAAGTCCCTGTTTAAACCATTTAAATCTATACTTTTGCACAGGCCTCAGAAGCCAATGACACTGTCAGAGTATCTACCTCAGATCACATAAAGCAGTATCTCCTTTTACATCGTATTTTAAAAGCATCCTGCATATTTTCCGAAGACTATTTAAGGAGTTATCTGGAATAAGCAGCTAAGAATAGTTTATCCCAGGATTGTATACAGCACAGAAGATCTGTTAACCTTTCAGGCAGTAGTAAAAACAATTATAAGTCCTCTTGAACACGTTCCTGGGAGATGAAACAACCTGAAGATACATTTCCAAGGGCTCCTGTTCTGCCAAGAGTGTGTGTGAGCTTTACACCACCATGAGGAGCACTTTAATGTACCCTCTAGCTAGAAGAAGTGCAGGCTAGGGGATAAAAAGCCACTCAGACACTTTCTCAGTAAGCTGTAGTATTTCCGATGAGCATTTCAGCATACATGGGGCCAAAATCTTCAGGGTCTGATTTCCAAGGAAAATCACTGCAGTTAAACATGCGACTGCCATCCAAGTTCAATGCCCTTGCTCTGCGCTGATGTCTATTCAGTTTTATTTTTACTGCACTGTAGTAGAAAATAATGGTGGTTTTTTATTTAGCCATTGTATCTTGTGGTATAGACAGTTGTTGAGTGCTCAGTGCTGTTTCACAACACATGCTGCTCTGCTGTAAGAAGCTGTTCAATTAAAAGGCTGCAGCTGAGCTTTTCAAATGGCATTTTTTACCCAAATAAATTTAATGTCCCATTCTTAAATTCCTTCCAAATTTTCAGCCTGAAATTCTCCGACAGTTTAGCCTGGCTGTGAATTTCCAATGAAACTGAAACAACTTTCATTAAAATTAAGGTGTTTGAGTATCACATTATCATTTAAAACCCCATATAACAGCTGTAACCAGAGTAACTGAGCACTGAGTAGTCTTAAATAAATTCATCTTCCCAGCAAACTGTGGCATCATCTGTTCACTTCACTGGACAGGACACTGAAACAGAGACTAAATGTGCTGCTTAAGGTAATTCAGCAAGTCTGTGGTGGCAAAAGCACTTTGACCCAAGTCTTCCAAGTCTCAAATATATATATGAAAATTAATATTAAGTGACAGAAATCAGAACAGTAATGTCTCTATAAAAGATGAGTTCCTAAAAAGCTCTTGCACGTAAGCAATAATCTAGGTAGCTCTGAACAGGGTTCATAAATCCAGACTGCTGCTAGTTTTGAGGAGGGAATTCAGCTGTTATTCAACTTTGGAGTCAGGCAGCTTGGCTCAAAGCCCATTTCAGTGCAGTCAGTTGAAATCCATGCTCCACCATAGCCTGGGGCAGGCTTAAAACAGTGTCAGGCTGGAGAGAACAGCGTGGTTTGATGTGACTCCTAGCTGAAAACGATAGTTTCCAGGAGGAAACGTGGAACACAGGAAGCTCAGCTGCTAATCAGGAGCTCCTGGATAAGAGACTAATCACACCTCCAGCAAAATCTGATGGAGGTTCTTCCAGAGCTAAACCAAAGCACAGCAACAAAATCATAAAAAGCCTTAACCAAAAGGAGGGAAGAAGGGAGAAAGAATCTAGTCCTGGTATCCAGTGACAAAACAAGCGATTATGAAAAACACAGGCTCTTGACATAAAACAGCATGTAATCCAGGCAAAGGAAGGTCAGAGACTCATCCTGTTCCTAAAGACCAATGTGGTCTTATCCTAGTGAGAAGTGGCCACATCCTGCTGATGAAGTGACAGTGGGAAGTCCAGTCTGGTGCACAAGAAACTGCTGTAACCAAGTCTGGGCCTTGTGCTAGACGTTTTAAACTGCTCTCATAACTGTGGAGAGAAAAGGGTGTAGTTTGGCAGTAGTCCTAAAAATGGTAAAAAAAATAACTGATCTTGATGTGTTCCAACATGGTTAGTCCTGAATCTGCGATTACACCCACATTCTTGGCAGAGAGGGAAGATGCAGTGTGGTACAGTTAGATGGGCTGAGCAACAAAAGGTACAGGACAGCATCCGCCTCAGGAGCTGTTAGCAATACAAAATCTGAACAGGCAGGCCTTACAAATTAATCCACGCACCAATCTGCAAGCCCCAATAACAGTCATCATGCCCCCAGGCTACCCACCCTTGTTTTATTAAACCCAGTCCAATGTTCATTCCTTTTCTCCTACTCCTTCAGAATTATCCATCTCCAACCAGTGCTCCCAGAAATAGCCCTCTTTTCATGGAGAAGCAATTCAAGAGTTAATTGCTTTGTAGTTCTATAGTTAATTGCTATATTTTACTCATGCTATCCTGGGTTTAATTCAATTTCCCACTCATATCTAGAAATTGGGATTGTCCTAAATATATTTACCATCAGTACATTAGCTTTGCTCCTCTTTTCTACACACAAGATGGGACAATGCTGAGACCACTGAATAAAAAAATCCCACAGCATGGGGATTTACTATTTGCACACGTGCCTGTTTACCCACCCACTTTGGCTCCCTTATAACTCCTGAAACAATCCAACCTAGCAGCAAGCAAACTTGCATCTGAAACCATCCAAGCCTTGCACCAGAAATTCCATGGAAAATTTTACCATGGGGCAGCAGTAGCCCAAGGCTCAGTGGCACGGAGAGCAGAACAATCCCTGAATGTGTTCTCCAAGTGAGAGAGGGTTTCCCAAAGGTGACGTGTTTGTAATCTCCCTGGAATGTCTTTTACGTGAACGATGCTACTTGAGAATACACTGTGCCATCCAGTTCATCTCGGTGACGTGCCTGGAGATGGGACCCTGCTCACAGAAGCGCTTTTATGTGTAATGGTTCACAGCCAGCAAAAATTAACAAAAGTGTAACTGTGCACAGCTTCCCCCATCCCTCCAGCACTCACAAGGAGGGGAAAAAAATCCTCCAAACTCCTGCTAAATGTTAGAAAGCTTCAGTCAGAGGAATGACCGCTCATTCAAAATTCATTATGTCTTGGGGTTTCACTGTGTAAAGCAACTTTTTTCTGCTCCTGACCTACAGATCCCACTCTGACCTCTGGCTTGCTGAAAAATGAGCTAAATATTTGAAGTGAAGCCAAACAAACTGTTTCTTTACACACTTCTTTTCAGAAATTGGAAAATCTTCCTAATGGAATGAGGATACCGGGGAACCTCTACAGCTGACTAAGTTCTTGCTTGTTTTAGGAGGGAAGCCCTGCATTTTGAAGGAAAGGGAGATTTTTTGCAACCACAGACCAAATGTAACAGGGACATGTTACACCAGGACCTTGCAATCTTTCAAGCTGCTAAGGTTCACAGGAGGATGGCAAGAACATCCCAAAGCATTAGGGAGTGCATATATATTTTTTTCACCCATCCATTTGGATTTCTCCTGTATTTTTCAGAGAGGTTAAATGAAACAAGCAATTGCAGCATGCCAGGACTTTTATTCCCAATTCTGTCTCTGACCTGTTGTGTGGACATGGGTAAAACACTCCCATTGTACCTGAGTTTGCTCACCTGTTAGAGAAGGAGATCAACTTCCAGTGGGATCTGGCTTCCTAAATTATTTAAGTGTTTTGGAAAGTTTGACCGTAGCTCTTTTCTTGCTGTCCTGGGAGTGAAGCCAACGACCGGACTCCTGCCTGTCACGTGTCAGGCTGTCTCCTTCACGTAGGAGAGGAATAGATAACTAGGATTTACATAGCACTCCTCTGGAAGGCAGCATTTAAGACCAAGTATTAGTGTTCACTGTACTTTTCTGCAGACCTGATTAAATCATGGGTGGTTTGCTGGTCTAACTATACCAGTGAGGACTGGAGTGAGACACAATTTGTGATCAACACAGACGTCCTGGCAAAAGCCCCTGGTGCAGACAGCATGGGAGTGAAGCTAATCGAGTCCTGGGTGAGGCAGGAATAAGCTACAATGGTGCAGAAGTTATTAGTCCATCGGGAGCCCTTTGTTGACAGTTACTTGTAGAGCTTGTTAGCACAGCTCTGCTAGCAAAACCCAGCCTCGGTCACTGCCTCCCCACTAAACCTTGATGTTTGACAAAATGCAAAGGTCATCTGCAGAAATGAAGTGCAACACGCATCGCTTGCACACAACTGCTCTGCTTGGGTTGCTGTGCATGTACCCAAGTGCCACTACTCACACACCCCCCCATGGAAAAGCTGTCCCACCACATGCTGGCAAAGTGCTTTCACATCACATAAAGCCGGGGAAACCCTTCATTGATAAAATTGCCATTCCCTTCAAGAGGCCCCTCAGGTCTTATGCAGACACTTGCCAAGGCACACGGCACATTTATTTGAGGAGAAGTGGTGTGGACAGATCTCTTGCTTATGTCTCAAATTCTTTAACGCAGACATAAAAGCTGAAAACAATCCTAGCTGGATACAGAGAGAAAACCTTCCTGTAAAGCACACGTGACCAATACAGCGATATCTATACAGGTTTGCAGAGCATCCTTTCCAGTCAGAACTGCAACAATTTTACTCCTTTCCCATGGAGTCCCTTAAACGATAATGAGAAGAATCACCCAGCCTTCATTTGTTATATATCTCTGCCTTCACAGCTGCAGAGAGTAGAGCATAGGTATAGTCTGAATCTGTCTCAATGGGTCCCTGATGCCGACTGATAGGGTGTAAGATTAATTCCATGCTCTTAAAATGGGGACTGGCTTTTAAAAATGGAGAAATTGTCATTTTCAAGATGACTGTCACTATCCACTTAGCTACCCTACCTTGAGCGCTGAGATACGTCCTGAGCACAACCTCTTTCAGGCTTTAACAAAGACTGGCATTTGTTATTGCAAACCAGGTGGCATTACTTACATGGAAGAGCAACATTCAGACTGCACAGGCAAGTCTAGTGATACTTATCTGCTGGAAACAAGGAGACAGAATCATGGGATCAACCAGCTTTTCTTAGAAACTGTCGCTGACCACAGTCTCACCCTCAAAGTAAAAGCTAATCAGAGCTTTCATTTTACCCTGGCCAATATGGGGGAATAAAGGGAAATAAAAGAGAGACAATACATAATTCAAAGAAGTGGAAACACTGCACTACATCAGCAAGAGACCAACTTTATGGACTTCACAACTACAGAAGGTCACAAGTCAAATGCTGTTACTAGATTTTCAAATGAGCCAAGTAATTGTATAAGCACTAATAATGTAGAAATTATGCAAGCTATAACAAGGGCAATTAAGTCGCATGTTTTAGGCCACAAACTGCATTGGTGACAAGAAAAAATCCTTCCTTTCCCCTGGCATTCAGCACTGCAAAGTTGCATCCAATATTCATCTCCCTCAGGAGCTCCAGTCTTGGGCTGGAGCCTCATGGGACACCTCATGGGACACCCATGGGCTGGGCTGGGGTAAGAACTCTGCAGCTGCTTTGTTTGAGGATCAGGTTAGCCAGAGGTAGAGCATAACCCCTGCAGCGTTGCACATTTATTTGTAAGTGGCTCATGCACAACAAAAGCAAAAGATGCAAGAATTCCCCTAAGCCTGTCTTAGTTTCTGGCAGCTCCTCTTCTTTGCAATGAAATCTTTAAACCCCAAAGAGCCCCAAGAAAAAAATACTAGAAGAAACACATTGCAAAGTCAAAACAACTTATGCATAGAGCAGTTCCATCTCCAGTGCTCCAGGTCAGACATTTACAGAGTGACCCCTTTGCCCCCTCCCAAAATTAGCACAGCCTCTTTGCATAGGTCCAAGCCAAGCCAGGCTCAGCTGTGCTGAGCACTTCCTAACTGGGAACTCTTCCCTGGACCAATTCTCAGCACCTCTGGCAGGGACTAACTCAGAAATCCTCTGTTGCTTATTGTCTTTCAGAGATTCATCTTAAATATTGGATGGAGTGTGCCACAGCTGGGGAATAACACACAGAGTTATGACACAGCTTCCACAATGCTTTTTTCTTCAGAAAACCCCAAGTTCTGGTAGGTAGTGGAGTTCGGATGCAGAGCTGAAATTTGGTCATTCACACCTGCAGCTGAGGTCTCCAGGTTTGCACACCACAGGATTGCAAGAAGCAACACCAAACACCTCTCATGAGTAATGAGCTCAGGTAAGAACAAACTTTCAGCCTTAATTGGGATTTGCTAAGAACTGCAAACTCTGGGCAATTTGCTGATGTGGTTGCTGCTCAAGGGTTTGCAAACAGAAGACATCAGGGCTGTATGACCAGTCATGCTGATGTTTCACTAAAGAACAGATTGTCCTGTCTATAAAACACGTGAGCATGGTGCTACCTAATGCCTTACATTTACATCCCAAATCAGTGTTCAGGTCTGTTGATATCCACGCCCAGGCTGCAGGGGGTCCTGCAGACCTTTTGGCTTTTACTGTTGTAGAAAGGAGGTGTGTTGATCTTTACTGGTTACTGCAAGATCTCACAGGACTGTAACAAGTGTCCTCAGGGAATGCACAGCCCTCTAGCTCTTAGCCTCTTGGTTGTTCTTTAAAGACATTACATGGGGTTGAGTTTTAGCCAAGTATGTGTGAGGAAAACTCCCTCTGCTGCCAGGCCAGGATGCTGCCTGGATCACAGATCCAAATATTCCCTCCTTCCAGCCTCAGACACTTGCATCTTTTGATTCCCAACCCACATCAGTTCAGTGCTCAGGAAATGGGCTCCCTGACTGTACCTTGTGGGACAGCACCATGCTACCATGAAAACGTGCCAACAGTTAACTGTATCCAGGTCAGGCATCTTGCCCAGCTTTGGGAGACTACTCCTGCAGCTAGGCCAATGCAGAAAGCTTTTCTCACAGCTAGCTGCAGCACTCAACACCAGATGTTTCCTCAGCTTAGCACTCAATGTTCAAAGATCTGCATCAGAATTTAATGTGGGGAGGAAGAAATTCAGGAAGTTGCAGTGGATCTTGTAGAACAGCTAAGAGATTTTGCTCTAGACCTTGAAAAGGAGTCAGAGAGCAGGTCTCAGTCTGCAGAACACAAAAGCCCATACTTGTGTGTTGAGTCCTTGGTCCTAGACCATGATCCTACTAGTGAAGATATAGTGACAGTGAAGGACCTCAAAGGAAGCAATTTGCAAAGCTGGGGAGAGTGAAGAACAGAACAAAAAGCAGCCAAAACTAATATTCAGCACTAGGTTTGAAAGAAGAAATGGATAGTGGAAACAAAATGAGAGAGGCAGAGCTCATTCTCCCGATGGCCATTTGGAAACATTCATCCCCAGCCTTTGCTGATGCCAGACCTTAGCTCAGGGAGGCTGCAAATCACCAGTGTGACCTCCTGAAAACCTTTAACAGGGAATGAGAGAAAGGAGGAAGGCCAGACCCCAACAGAGGGGTTTGGAAGCAATCATTACTCAGCTATGGGAACACACAACAGCCCTTGGAACAGTAGGACAGGTAGATGTGAGTGCAAATAGACAGAAATTTTTAAACCACTTACTCGGGAACCTCTCTTGCCAGGTGGTCCTGGTAAGCCTGGCAGACCCGGTGGACCCTAAAAAAATAAAAATAAGTATTAATGACAGTTCTATAACAGGATGGTGCTCCTGAGAGTCTTTCAGAGAGACCCATAATGCCACCATTTAGTGAAGACCTGGGGAGAAGGGCCAGTCATAACACCACAGCCAGAATTTCCCTTCAACTTATGCTATTACTATAACGGGATAAAAAGCCACGCACAATAACTTCTGCAGAAGCATATATTCCCATGGAGTAGAGATGGAGCGTTCGTATCCTTCTGCTGTGGACTGCATTCCCATGATCACAGCAGTGTTTCACGCTTCCACTCTGCTGGACCTGTGCTGTAACACAGGGGTAACACAACTGTGTCTCAGCTTCGGAGTTTCCTGCTGTGTGCCAGCACACGACAGAAGTAACGTGTTAGCACCTTGGTGAGGGAAGTACGTTGTGTGTATGTATCAGCTGAGGATGCATAGTTCTTGGTATTGTAGGTTCCTACATGAGCTACAACATAATTGCATCCCAGCACTTTAAAATATAAAGTGGCATGTTATAAGATGTAGTAAAATTGCTGTCAATGTTGGAAAACATTAAATATGGCTCTGTAATACAGGAGAGGTCGACTCATATGTGTCGGAGTAGTGGGGATTCTTGGAAGAGGGTGAGAACAAAGTGGAGCTATCAGGCGCCCAGCTGTGCGTTGATCTGAAACAGGTTAGGAAAAAATACTTAAACCAATGAGGTTTGAACTCCTTTGAATTTATTCATTTATTTATTCATTTTTCCAATGGACTGAAGAATTCAGATTTCTGGAGAGCCATCTGCAACTCCTAACAACTCCTCAAAACTTCTTTTCCCTCAAGCCAAAGATGTCTAACAAGAATAACTGTTAATTAAAGTGTCTCCCAGAGGATTTATATTCTAGTAGCTTGTTACAAAAGACAAGTTTTCATTGCATCCAGGAGAGAAAGATATCCAGAGCAGCAGACTGAAGAATGTTTGGAAGGCAGCCTGAGCTCTCCAACGGCGTGGCGGGCAGGAGAGCAGGTCCCAGGAGCAACGCTCCGCGGGGAAGATGGGTGCATCGCACGGAGCGGGTGCAGCACGAGCCCTGCGGCCACACTCTGGCCCCAGCACGGCCTCGCTCCCTTCCTGCTGGGCCATCTCTGCAGGACCTCACATGCACGATCGCCCCGAGCCGAGCCTGCTGCCAGGCTGACCCTGTTGCTGCAGGGTTGCCAGGCAGAACTGCTCAAGCTCTGCAGCCATGAGGAAGAGTGAAAAGTTCATGATCTCTAATGCAGTTTTCAGGAGTCATCAAGTGCATGATTTAGTAACAAAAACAAACCCTGAAGAACCCTACCCTAAATCTCATGCCCAGGATAAGATTTTGAACAGAGAAAACTTGCCTGAACCATAGAGGTAACTGATCAATAAACACTCTCCTAGTATTACCAACCCTCCTATACATAAGCAGGAATTTAATTTGTATAAAAGCAATCTTTCAAAAAAGACATCCAGCCAAACAGTACAGTAGAAAAAAATCAGGGGAGGAGTAAGCAAAGCCCAGGGTATGTCACCCTGTGCTACTGATTTGTCAGGACATCAGATGAATCGTAACATTTTTTTTTTTCTGTAGTTAGTTCTATCTGTAGTAAAGACGACAAGAAAAGGATTGTTTTAAAAGCGTAAGAGCCTACACAGCATAGAATAGCTAATGCCCAACACTGGGACACACAGGGATAGACTTCTACCACCGTATCACTCAGTGCTACTAAGGAACACGGTCTGCCCTGGAGATTTCCAGTCTCTATAGCCTGGGACGCTTCATATGATCCCTTTGCAAGTTGCTTATTGCTGGCTAACACAGCATTACCGGTCCTTGTATTAACAACCCTCATTGATACAGCTGACCCTCATTTTAGCAATATACACAGCATTTTAACCTGCCATTGTGCCAGCTCAGGGCCCCATGCATAATGCAATTATACAGCTGTGCAAATAGACACATGATTGTAGGTTTTTTTAAGCCTCACGTACAATTGTGCTCCAGAATCCAAGCTTTTATTAAAAAAATCCCCTTGCGCTTTTAGTTGGGAAGATAACTATCAAAACATGAACCCAATGCAACTGATGCAGCTACAGTTAATAGAGTTTACCAAAGATTAATTCAATCCATCAAAACCCACCACCATTTACCCCAGAAGGAGACGAAAAAGCGAATGCAACTGTCTGAGAACTGTGTTCCCTGAGTACCAGAATTGAGGTGACCTTTTCCACCTTCCTGCTAACAGCAGCTGCAATTGTACTTGGCCACTTGAGTAAAAACCTTCTCCAAAAATGTGGGCCGTTCAGAATAAATTGAAGCTAACAGAAAATTAAGGAGAGAGTTAATACCTGCACTGGAGCGGGAATATGGAATTAAGGCATCTAGCTGGCACAGCAGAGAAAGAGCAGTATATAATTCAGGAGTCCCTATCACTTTCCTTTGGTTTAATTTGCCTTTCCTTCACCCTTTTTTTTTTCTCTATCCTGAAGAGTAAGAGGAATAAGGTGACTGTGGGATGAGTGGCTAAAAAGTACCAAACGCTATGGTAGTTGCATAAGGCAAGTGTGTGACCACATATAAATTAGAAGCAAGCCAAGATGGAAGAGGACTGAGGTAGCTGGATGAACACAGGTAGTTCTGAAACACGACACTCTGCAAGACCACCTTCTAGCTTCTCACATGGTTCCTTGGTAGCTGGATTGGATGGGACATGTACTGTGCCTTCTTAGTGAGACATTTCTCCTCTGTCCTGTACGTATGCCTCTATCATCCAGCTCAAGGTCTTGAACAAGAGGCCCACGTCAGACAACTGGCTTTGCCTGGGGAAAGCAATACTGAAATACACCCGAAGAAAAATGCACATCTGGAGAGGCAGCCAGAGAAGAATAAGACTGGATCAGGGCCCAGCTACTTACAGATGATGGATGCAACTCCACTTAAAATGTAAGGCTCCGAGACACAGAGAGTAAGAAACGTCTGTCAAGGAGCCACCATGCAGCAAGCTGCTAAGAGTCTGCCTGGAGGCAATGCCCGTGCAGTCCATACTCTCACCAGAGACATCTCCACCCTCTCCCTTAACGCAGGAAAGAATTAAATTGATCACACAGAGCCTGTGTGGACCTTTCCACTGTACCCTTTAGAGCATCCCTTGGGAATGCCATGGTGAGCAGGGGGAAGCAGTCGGAGGGGCAGGACGGTCTCCTTTTCCTGGCAGCTAGAGGAAGATATTGCTCCTCCGCTCCTGCCCTCCCATTGCAGGGACACCCCATGAGATCGGCAAAGCTGACAGCCTCCCGCAGCGAGCTACCGTTCCTCGCGCTTTGGTTCTTCTCTCTCTGGCTTCTTGCCTACTCCTTTCTGCAAACCGATGGCAGAGAACACACACCCTGTTATCATACAAAGCAAAATCAGAGATCAAGGAGAAACGTGGCAGAAGCAGATATTCTCTCTCTTCTCAAGCCAAACAGCTGAATTGTTAACCAGCCTGAACAGTTCTGTGAAGCAGCTAATGGCAGCCACATAAAAGTTTAACCCTTCTCAGTTTCCCACGGTAGCATTAGCAATGATGACTGATCCCACCAAATGATTATAGGATTTATTCTAAGCTGCTGCTGGGAAACTTTCTGGTGCAAAAGGGACTTTTTTTCTTAGCTTTTTGAGCTTCAAATTGCAAATGGAAAATTAAGCTAAGTTGTCTGAAAAGGAAATACATTGGACCCTGAGGACAAGAGAAATCTCACCATTTCCCCTTGCTGCCGAGATCAGCCAGTTTATACCTCTGCCTCTCCCACATGAGGACCCTCCCCACACTGCTTCCTCTGCCCGCAGCAATGCCACTGGGAGCTGGGTGCCTTCAGATCTCAAACCCTGAGCAAGGCTGAACCT
Organism: Strix aluco; assembly: GCF_031877795.1. Classification (NCBI taxonomy): domain Eukaryota; kingdom Metazoa; phylum Chordata; class Aves; order Strigiformes; family Strigidae; genus Strix; species Strix aluco. The sequence goes on along the minus strand of NC_133950.1, from coordinate 9,142,735 downwards.
GTTGGGAGATGGCTTGAAGGAAAGCATAATTGGTACAGGAATTGGTGCTGGCGATTTGGGAAATGACTTGCTTCCTTTTAAACGACTACTGAATCAGCTTGCTCAGATAGCAAAATATTCCTGTGATTGTTTCCCCAGGGGCAAGTACTCAGTCTAGCAGCAAATAGCTGACGATTACCCAAGACACAATTCAGCTCGTATTCCAGTGCACACTGATAGACTAAGGTATCTATACTTTAGTCTCTCCAATGTACTTCTGCCTCCCCTGTTCTGTACCCCTGATCAGCATTAGTGGCACAGTTCTCCTTTATCCCAGAAAAGGCTGTTTCAGAGGCGGGCATCCTGCACTGTGCAAAACACTGCAAGGACTGAAGAGAGAACATTCTTCTTTCTCAGATGCTAATGCACGTGGTAAAACCCAACTTAAAAGGGAGTTCAGAAAATGCATCAAAAGCTTCTCCCCACATTGGCATCAAGTTCTGAGCAGTGACGTTCCCCCTGCAGATAGAGAACCTGCCTTGTTTTCTTCCCAGAGGCAGATGAGGCATATTTCATATGCAAGGCCACCGCCACAAATCTACCATTTCACCTTGTACGTCTGGAAAGCACCAGCACGGGGGGACTGAGCCGCTACAAGGGCAGCACTAGAATTAAATATCTGCCTAGGAGAAAAGAAAAGGAGAAGACCTCATCTTCAAAAGACACGTCAGTCCCTCCTAACCTCACCATCCTTGCCAGGCACTGTGCAGAGAGGGAGACAGGACCTAAACTGAAACCCAGCTTGAAGTACTGCCTAAAACAAATCTGCAGTTTTTTAGGAAAAAAAATCCAGCGCTTCGGTTACTTACTTCTCCAAGGCAGGCTTATCATATTAAATTTGGACACATCTGGGTTTCAACCAGTCTAAAAAGAAAAAGCCCTCATAATTCTGGCAGGAACCGAGATGTTGGTGGAAAGCCAGTCTTGTAATACAATTTCCGCGATAGACACAGATGTTTATTCTGGGTCTGTACAACACCTATCACAGAAAAGTCCTTGTCCACAACTGGATTTCTAATCGAGTGGCAGCACAATACATAACAAAATGTTAGTGTCCCAGCTTGATGAAAGCAGCTTTTCTGTAGAGACATTTCAGGAACAGTCTCTGCATGGGGCACTTCAGATGCTTGAGTAATCTCAGACCTTGGAAGGAGGTCTGAAGGGGTGTGAAGAAATAGTGGGATCCCATACTCTATCACTCACTTTCTATTTTTAAAGATTTGTAAAAATACCTGTATATATTTCTACAATGCATCCCTACAACCTTTGCAGCACATTTATCTCAATTACACATTTAACTGCTGCTCTTCAAAATGAACTTTGTTTCACGCCAGTAGAGCTCTCTGATGCTTAGTCATTTGCCTGCAAAAAGACTTTTCTTAGGGGATAATTCTGGTTAAATTAAGAAAAAAATTGTGATCCAACTGTGTGAGTGAAGCTAAAACTTTTCCCATGTATTATACAAAGCATGGGATCTCTTTTTTTTTTTTTTACTAATATGACTCATTCATTAAGAGACATTCAAACTCATTGTGTGTTCCTTAATTTATCATAGACTGTCAGCTCAAGTAGCCTTTTCTGGTACAAGGAAGACTGGAAATAGGCACTTCATATTTTATCAGCGTTCCCAATCACCTCTCTCTCCCCTACCCACGGATTGAATTGGCAAGGATTGCTTCTTTATGAAAGGAGCTGGGCTCCAAGACAAACTGCTCGTGCGGAAGATGGCAGCTGGAGCAGTCTAGACTGGGGACGCGCTCAGAAACACATCTGCCTCGGAGAGCGGGCTGCCTGCCAGGGCGACGCCTCACCTCTGCCGGGGCTGCTGCCGCCAGGGTTCGGACCTGGGGCTCCTGGCCACGCACCGCGCCGCACCGGTGGGAACTGGAGGCTGCTGGCGCACCCGCCGCGGACTCTTCCGACTCGGATACTCGGGGAGTTGTTTGAAACATGCTCCCTCCCTCCCTCCCCTCTAGCATTACTCAGTGCTTCCACAGCCTCTTAGTGAACTCGGCCCGCTCCTCTGCATCAGGTATGGTGTTCTTGCTCTAAAAATAACCCTCAGACACTTGTCAAAAGAGTCAATATGGGGTTTTTTGTTTGTAGGGGCCAAAAAGCTATGGAATTATATAGGAGGAGAAAGGTCCAACTTGAGGTACACTGTGGACAACCCAGCTAGACCCCAGCTGTGCTAGGGCAAGGGCTTTGCTGCAGCTTTACCACATTACACAGCACGCACATCCCAGCGGGCAGTGCTGATGGGCAGGGGAGAGGGCTCCAGCCCCCTCAGTCACCCCCTCAAACCTGCTGCTGGCAAGACAAGCAAGTGATACCCCATCCACCGGAGGATTCAAACACGTATCGCATCACAGCCTTACAAGGGTTCAAGGGCTTGACATGCTGGCAACAAAATACTATTTTTCGATCTATAGTTTTCTTTTGTGGGTGTTCAAGCCACTTGCAGCCATGTGCTGGGGTCACTCCACTCTGCAAGCTGAGCGAAGGCTCACTTGGCCCTGTGCGGCGATGGGAGATCTCGAGCAAAGCTCAGCAGAGGTGCTGCGGGCAGGCGGGGGATGATTCAGAGGGATATTTGCCAGCTGCTGAGTCAGTGCTGCATTACTGACTTAGCATGATGTTTGGGTGGTTTTTTTTGCTATTTCCCCCCTCCAATAGAAATGTAGAGCTGACATCTCAAATGCTTGTGGTTATTAATGGTTCCCAAGAAATTTTTCTTTTTTAAGAACATATTATCCTCCCTCCTCGAGCCGCCCCAGCAAACCCAACATTCCTGAAGAATTAATGCTCTGCCATTAGTTGCATGTGGGACGCAGCATCTCCATTTCCTGTTGCGCAGCACCGTGGTGGTCTTCTCAGGACAGATTAATCCATGGAGGGCACTGCCTTTTATTGCCAGGTGAACAGATCCTCTTAGACCCTTGCTTGCAATCCTCTAACCATGCAGACACCTCCCTCAATTGTGGGGACGGGGCCCCTCTACACAGCTAAGAGGATACCACTGTTATTTTGGTAGCATTCACAAAGCCAGAATTGCACAGAGACCACAGTGCCTGAGTCATCACTGCCTTGCAACGCAGTTGTAATTCACATCCTGATTTTGGGATGATCAGGACGAAAGACAGTCCTTTCTCTCCAAGCGGAAGCCGGACAGTCTCTGCCCATGAATCACTGCCAAGGTGGCCCCAATCCTTGCTGAAAAGGTAGAAGGCAGTTTCCCAGACTCACTTCTCTGCCCAGAGTGAGTCTTCTTGAAGAGACCTTGTATCGGGCTGCACAACTGGGAAAACTAAATTAATCATCTTATCCTTCCACCCATGTGCCAGACTCTGTGAATGACGTTCCCAGCCCATAACCTGTCCCGTCCAGGGAAAGCGCCGGGCTGCGGTATCACGCAGCAGAGCAGGAAGGGCTGTACTGACCTCATCAGAAACGTCTGCCCAACAATACGAGGACAGCGCCAGGTAATTACTCAAGCACAGAGCATTTATCAGCACTTGTTCTGAAACATGCTCGTCTGGCCATAGAAGTGCTACATTAATTTCTCAACATGTCATCCCCATTCCGGTCTTTTCTCCTCTTTCTTTTCCCATGTCAGATGCATCCAGCGAAGTGTGGTACAGAGATCTCCGAGTGAGTCACAGGAGCTATCAAGCACTGCACGGCAGCCAGCTCCAGCCAAGCCATAACCTTTCCCTCCCAAAGTGCCGACTTTGTTTCCAGCAGTCAAAGAGGATAAGGCCAGACAGAGCCTCAAAATGTTCTCTTTTCCCTCAATTCAGGACTCCAGTTGTTCTCAGACGGGATGGAAAAATCCTGCCATCTCTTCCCTCAGCCCTCCACAGCCTGAATCTGTTTCTTTGCTATGATTCACAAGCTGAGAGGGATTTTCCACTCCAGTTCAATAATAAGCTCTTTACATTGCAGGGGGAAGTGGGGGCTTGAAGCTTGGTCACCCTCCTGACACTTGCAGGGCCAGAAGGTGGAAAAGGTCAGGATTTTACTGGGCTCAGAGCACACCGCCCTGATTTACCACTTACAGGTCAGTAGTGTTTTAAGAGAAGTTCACAATTGCTGAATTTCTCCTCTTGGAAACATCCCCAAAACGACTCTCCACACAACACAGAAGACTGCCCAAAGATAAAAATTCTGTCTACACAGGGATTTTGCAAAATTTCTCCAAGTACAAAGACTACATCAGGGATGTGTGCCTGTGAAGTCAGGCAGGGGGGCAGGACTGCCTGCGCTGCATCCCCCTGCCTGGGGCAGCACCTTCACCTCTCCCAGAGATGGGAACCTTCGAACAAAACACACCCAAATTACAAGGAGAGCAATCACCACTCTGCTCTGACATGGGACAGGCAGGAAATGCAAACCTTGAATGTAAGCACCCAGGGAGGGCTTAGGGAAACACAACCGTTTCACTTTAGGTGTTACTTGCAACAATGAGCAACACATCTGCAGACACAAGTGGTGCTGATTGTGTTCCTTAAGCCAGTCTCAATATTTCCATTGTAAACCCTTCTTTCACTATTTTAAGAAGTCAGCTGTAAAAATCTGCTCTAGGCTGGAACTTGGCAACCAAAGACTCCGTCTGGGAGAAACTTATTTTACATGTACAACCCCCCTCTCGTATACACACTATAGCAAAAGGCTTGGGTTGGAACACCAAATCCTCCTAAAAGTTGGCCAGTTTAAAGATCCTGTTTGCATTCCTGTGTTTGAAAAAAAAAAAAAAAAAATGCTAGCAGATAATTACTGTGGCCTGACTGCTTTTAGCATTACAAAATGTGTGTATACTTTTATGATGGCCAAGATATACACCCTGAGAGTGGTTATTGTGTGTGGAATGCAGTAGTTAAATTTATAAAGGAAACTCTTTGCACGTTTTAAGTGCGGGCTATGAGAAATAAAAAAAAAAATACATTAACTTGTATCATAAAAATAGAGGACAGTTTGTTTAAAAAAAGAAAAAATCCTGATGCAATCTCTGTACTAGCATTTGCTAAACAGGGCACTTTTCTGGAAATGTGGATTTCAGGTACAAAACAAATTAATAACCGGTGTTAAGAAATAGTTAATTCGTGGCATGTTTTTTGAGCCACCTGGGTTTTCTTTGGAAGGTGACTGGCAGTTCTGCCCTCTTGGCCCTGAGAAAAAACAGGGGTGTGGAACAGAGCCCCAACCTGGCCATCAAAATTTTAACCAGCGACTTATAGGAAGGAAGGTGGGATTTCTTTTATCTTCTTTTTTTCTTTTCTTAAATCTAACATTAAGCAGCAATTTTAATCACAATATTTAAGGGGCACCCACCATCACAGAGCACTTAAATTTACACTGAGATACATGCTAAAATTATGATCATCAGAAATGTAATTGTGCTTGGCTGCTATTCTGAGTTGTCACACTCTGCTGAGGTTTATAGAAACCCTCGTAGGTTATGGTCTGCCAGCCACTCAGCTGAGCTGTGACCGGCAATAGTGAGCATTAAGAGCTTGAACTTACCTGAGGTCCTCTCTCTCCTTTCACTCCTGGATATCCCAGTAAAAATGGAAAAGGAGTGGGTCCGAGGGGGTCAAAGATTTGATAGCTGTCAGTCGCAGCTGGGGTTGTGAGGTTGAAGGCCTGTGCCCTGGCTCTGGAGGCAGGACGGGCAGACCCCAGGGGCGGTTTGGTGTACACCAGAGGGACGTTACTAGGATCCACTTTCCTGGTGGGGGACGGCACATGCTTCTTTGGAACGGGCCCACTGTTGGGGTTCTGCGGTGTTTGCTTTAGGGTGACGAAGTGGACATTGCTGGTTGTGTTATCAGTCATCCTCCTCATTGGCTTTACAGTACTGGGTGCTTCAGAGGGCTCAATGGTGGGTTTTTGGTTGATCTTCTTTTTGGTCTCTTGCTTGGACTCCTTCCTGCTGGCCATGGCAGGGCTCTGGCTTGTCGGTGGGGCCTTTTTGGCAGTGGGAAGGGGAGTTTTCTCCATGCGTGTGCTGGGAGTGGGCCGAGACACCCTGAGGGTTGTCACCGTCCCCCGAGGGAGTGACCGGGTAGGCGGCTGTGGTTCAGTACTCGATGGAACAGGAGATGGGGCCACTGTGACCTTTGTGGCTTTGGTTGTCAGTCTTGGCAGTGATGGTGGGGATGATACCAATGCCATGGTTGTTGTACCTGAACCCCGAGTTTTGAGGGGTGCAGTGACCCTGCCAGACTCCAAGGATGGGGCGGCAGTGGTCAGGTTTTTCAGACCCTGCAGCGAGGGCTCCATATGCTGTGGGGTACTCGGGGGGGCACTGGGATCCCTGGGCAGGAGGGGGATGAGGGGGGGCAGGTTCGGCCGGTAGGTATCTGCTTGCCTGCACTGTTTTTTCAGGTATTTACAGTAATGATGAGCTGCCTTGGCGGAAGGATAAATATCGAACTGGCAGATGGCTCCTTCAAACTGCACGGAGTGCTGGTTGATCTTCCCAAAGAGGAAAGATCCATGTGGATCCAATGCCTCGTCCTTTTTAAAATGCAAATCCGCATGTACTCTGCGCTTCCCACAAGAAGTAAATAAAGTGACTGTCTGGCCACGGATATTGATGGCCATATTGTGCCACTGGCCATCATGGACATTATAATCAAAATATACAGAGCGCTTGTGGCCCACATATACTATGATCTTCCCAGGCACAAACTGGACCCCCAGCTGCAGTTTTTTCTTTTTGCTCTTGACAGCAAAGAGAAAGGCATTGTTGATGCGGTGGGAGCAGAGGCTCAGCACTAGGAGCAGATCAGTGCTAGAGCCTGTGGGGAGGATGGTGCTGACTGGTGCTTCGACACGTGCTCGCTGAGTGAAGATGACCCCTGATTTGAAAGGAATGACTCCTTGAGGAACTGTACGTGATGAGGACCATCCGCTCGATGGCCTTTTCCCTGACAGGCCCAGTCTTTGAAGAACATCTACATCTGAAAGGGAAGCACAAAGATGGTGTGAGGTATCGGGCAACCCACGGGCTGGATGGGTATGGGGGGGTCAAACCAGTCCATGCAAAAAGGAATGCAGGAAACCCCAAGCATCCTCTCTCATATATACATTCAAATAATCAGAACAGAGAGCACATAGCTCTTCTGCCTGTTGTGTGAGGAGCAAGTGCATGCTCATCTTTGTCACCAGCAATTGCCAAAAGACATCAGCTCCATGGTGTATCTGGCTAGCTACCTTGTGCCACCAGGGGCCAGCTCCAGATGTTCTGCAGGGAGCTGACCTCACTAGAGGGAAATTTCCCACTGAGCACCAATAGTCCACTTCTCTGGGATTTAATTCTGAGTACTGACCACACAGCCGGAAAGGAATTTGAACAACAGACAGCTGGGATTGCAAAATTTTATATCCCCAGAAGGCAAGTAACAGAACTTTCAAAGGGAGCAAAAGCCTTGTATCTGTGTCTCTCCAAATTAGTAAGCAGCAGCTTTTGATCTCTGAGACTCTGGAGAGTTTAGGGAAGCAAAGGTGCCTCCCAGCATGAAACAACTGCACCTAGATTTCACTGAACCGCTTAAGGTTCTCAACAGCAGTACTTTTTTCCCAGCGGATCATCTTACAGACTTAAATTATTTTAATAGGTTGGAGGAACCAGACATGGTTTGTGAAGAGCTGAGAAATTAGTTATGGCTGCCACTGAGCAGCAGAGGTAAGACTCGCCTCCAGCATTTGTCACCTAGGAGCTAGGTGCCTTGGTCAAAACGGTGAGAGGGATGGATGTCCAGAGGCACCTATCTTTCTCCACCAACTCCAGGAGAAGTCTGCAATGGACAGACAAGCAGAATCCTCTGGTTTGTGGCCCTGAGGTCTAACAGGAGTCACGCACAGCTTGGAGTCCAAGGCAGATTAGCAGGCAACAGCCACACAAACTGGAGCCAGCTGATGGCTGGCTCAGCTGAACTACTTAACTGGGGAAGATGCTGAGGTCTACACGAGAAAAGTTGCAAAGGTAAACATGCAATGTGCCCAGACCTGAAAAAGGCCCTCATGCACCCAAACACTTGTTCTCTTACTCCAGCTTGAACATTTGGTCTAATAAAAAATGCTACCTACATGGTAAAGACAGATAAAGGTAAGGCTATAATGATTACCATGACACTACCACTGTTGAAAATGAGCTAGGATGACTATATTTCCTTCCCTCTTCCCTGCCCAAATGCAATCCCCATTACTTGATGACTCTCATATTTTAAGTGCTCTTTGGGGAAGCTAGCCTGGGCTGTGAAATCCAAATGCTGATCTCGCAAGGTAAGAATTTAACAATCAGAAATGCAGCAGCGCTAATCATGGCTGCACGTCAGCTAACACCACGGGATTGCAGCTTTCCTAGATTAAAAGGAAAAGTAAATCAAAGGTTGTCCAAGGAAAAAACAAGCTCCTTCTCTAAAGGGGCCTTGGAATTTGGCCTCTTTCACCCTTAACTATTAAATATTCAGCACAATACCCAATATTTGGAGAATTGGCACTTAAAAGAGATCCTCAGTGTTGGCCAGAAAGGTTGTAGACTCAAGCCTGTAATATTGTTGGTCAGGAAGGGAGGAGGATAACGAGAAAACCTCTGTTCTTTGACTTTGGCAAAAACCCTGGCCATTTTTGTATGTAAGAACAAGTCAATCAATATTTACTTTGTCTGAGCTCAGGTTTATTCCCACCTCCCTATTTTAAGGCAGCTTGGCTTATTTTCTAGCAGAGACTACCCTGGAGAAGATGTGTCAGATATGAAAGGGGATGAAAATGTTCCCACTCTATGTAGGGGGGATAATTTACTGCACAGCATGTGCAAGTGTTAAGAATGGTTCTTCTCCTGTACACAAAATCCTTGGCCCCGCACTGTTTTCCTGCCATATTGCCCGTGGGGCTGTCCCTCAGCATAGCAAAGGTAGAACCTTCCCCTCTCTGCACTGAATGGAGGAATCGCAGCAGTATCTTCATACTGGATAATTTCCAGAGCCCATGAAACAGTAAAGGCCAAAGCCTGGCTTGAGCAAAGTCAAGTGGGACACTCGCCACAGACTTCAAAGGCATCAGGATTTAGCTCTAAGGAAATAAATTTACCACTTAAACTAGGAGCTAGACTCCAGCTTCCAATTTCTACATGTATTTTTAGGTTCTGTCCCAGAGACAGACAGTGGTGTGTCTCTGCTAGGCAGAGATGCTTTATGCTCCAGGAGCTATTCATCTGGTAGCTGCTCTGCAAAGACATAGGGATGTTTCCCCGCTCAGAGGATGCCACTGCTGTTTGCAACACCAATCCAACTACCTCATTAGAAACTGCATCCAACAGCGCTCAAGAAAAAGGAAAAAAAGCACAACCCAACCACTCCTTTCTCTCAAAACCCACTAAGGTAGAGCCAAATTCTAGATGCCTACGCAAAGCCTGATTAAGAGACACCTCATGCAGGACATGTATGTGGATTTTCCAGCACCAGGTCCAGGCGCACAGCTCAGGACTCCTGTGCACCCAGCCCGTCTGCCTCTCCATCCCATGCTGACTGCCCTGGGCTGGTGGGGCACGTCCCCTGAGATGATGGGATGTCATCAACTAACATAAAAGGCAAGGTAATTTTGGCTTCCTTAAGTAGCTCTGAGTTTAGTAAAGCATATTTTCCTTTTCAGATTTTTTTCCTCTGTAGATTTTTCCATCAAAACACATTATTTAAAAAACCATTCACTTAGAGCTGCCTGCTCCCAGGTGCCTTGAAGCTAGTTGCAACATTCCTGTAGCAACATTTAAGCAACCGGGGAAAACTTTCCTAACAGATTCTGTGATGAAGCGAGGTGCACAGAGATTTCTGAACAACCACACAATCAACTCCGAAAGAGGGGATAAAACGTTTTGTTGCTCTCCTTCCCATCTCTTTCTTTCCTTCCCCCTTTCCCAATGCAAAAAAGCTTTATAAGAAAAAGAATCCAAAAGGCAGGAGAGAAATTACTTGCAGCTTCCTAGATTCCAGCAGCTGAGATGCAATGCCCACAGCTAAAATTGGGTTGAATAAACACTACATTTCCAAAAGTCACTGCCCAGACCCTTAGTCAGTGCACATCAGATGAACTCACTAACCTCATGATCTTTCGGATTTGTAACACTTATGGAAAAATAATCCTCTGTGTTCCCTGATCTTCCAGCGTGCAGAAGGACCCCAAGCCTTATGGTAATAACTGCAGTGTTTTGAAAGCCCACGGCATTGGCTTAATTTCATCCTCACACAGATCTATGAACAAGCTCTTACTGCTTTTGTAAATCTCATGTTTGAAAATCCTGAGTGATAATACAGCCTCAAGTCACCAATATTTCCTTACAGCCTTTGCTTCCTTGGAATTTTTTTGCTTTCTGGTACCAGAAGAACAGCCTGTCTCTGATTGTGGGGAAACCAAGCAAGATTTTTAAAATTCCTTTATCACAGAGAAAGTACCTCAGGGGGGAGTTATCTACCACACTAAGGTAATGCAGTAAGAGTGAAGTGAAAGAGTTTCCTTTAGATTGATGGTAACAATCAAAAGACATGGCACCATCCCATAATTATCATGGGAGTAAAATGATGGATAGAGATGAATCTTAACAGCATATTAAAATCTACTTGAAAAAAAGAGATGCCAAGACACAGTATTTGTTCTGCCTCTTTATGAGCTGACATAAAACTTGCTCTGAAAACTGCTTGACTAAGTAATTCAGCCAGATGTTCACCTCTTTTGCATTGAAGCAGAATTTGGAAAATATTACATTTTTCAAAATTGCTGATGGCAGGGATGTATTTTCTTTTTTCCCCCCCTGTAAAAAGTGCTCCATGGGCTGGCTTACAGCTGAGCATTGACCAACTTTCTATTTTTCCTTCATGTTTTGGAGACTAAGAGGAGAGCCCTGGAGCCTGCTAGTCCACTTATTATTGTCCACTGATTGCAGAGGAAGCTGTTCAGTTCCAGCATATACCCGTGTAAACCATCCATGTGGAAGAGGTGTTGCTATTTTAAGAGGAGATGGCTCCTTTACAAACAGATGTTGCGGAGATGCTCAGCTTGCACTACCAACTGTAAAAGATGAATTAGTTTTTATTTTTGTTGACTCTGAGCTTTCTACCTCCTCTTGTGGGGTCACTGATGATTGTACCTTTTGTCCTGTCCGCAGCAGCACTGGGAGGGGATGCCTGGAGAAGAGGTGTAAAGGCAGGGTGAAGGTGTATGATCACTCCCCTATAGAATACTTCCCCTGCTGCACCAGGACGGAGCCAGGCATAGTCATTCTACTATCAACCACACCTGTGTAACTTTTTCTTCCTTAAATTTGCTTTTACTTTTAGAACTCACATAATTTCTGTATGTACCACATCCTATGTGCCTGCAGAGGCATGACTGGGTTGCATTCAAGTCAAGGAAAAACCCATCTGCCAGAGACGCTTAATTCCTTAATGCCCCAGCCTCAAGGGGCACTTTCTAAGAGCAGTTAAGAACTAGCAAGTGCAGGTAGATGCCAGTGACATTTTAGACACAAAGTGCCTCACTCCCACCACTTCAACCAGACAGACAGGCACTTCTGAAAATCCTGTGGGGCACATAATCACCTGTAAAAAACTGGTTCTTTTGCCAGCTGTTAACTGCGTCATCTGTGTCATCAGTCCTGCAACCTCCAGCAATAAATGCATTTAATTCTGTGCACTAGGCTCAGACATTATTAAATGACGGCCCTAAAACTGACACCAAAGCACTTGGCTTTTACTTTGGTTGAAAGAGGAGGTAAAAAAAAGTGTAATTTACCTTCAGAATTTCCCTGTGTGAATCCCAGGAACCAGGTAAAACATAATACAGTCCAGAGAAAGCAGAATCCCCTAAAATTGGAAGAGAAGAAAAAGTAATGAGTTTCTACAACATTAGTAACAAAAACTAGCCCCCCTTTAAGGGTCTTCTCATTGATCACAAATGTAGTGAAGTCAGTGGCAGTGTCCACATGTCTCCGGGAAGTGGAGAATGGGCGCTCAGCAGAACAGCTCTTGCTTCTGACTGAGATCTCATTTTGCTACTTTAAAGTCATCTAAAGCTCACTGAATTTAGTGGAAGGTTTTCCCACTGGTATTAGGGGCTATTGATCAAGTGTTTAACAAGGACCAGACCAGTGTTCTGAGATACAGGGTCATCGGTGCCAGGTCAGCAGTCCCTTCGCCACTGCTACTCCTCGGCACTCGCCCTGCCTAGGACAGAACACCAAAAATGCAAGAGAACGGAGAAATAATTCAAAATTTGAAGGTCAAAAGACATGCCAGGATTGCACGTCTGTGAAGACATGGGTAGAAAATTGCTGACATGCGCTGACATGTCACCCGCATCCCAGCAAACAAATTCGGAGTCCTATTGCTTTACTATGTGCTTGCAAATATCCTAAACATACAAAACCCTACATGGATCTATTCCTCTTTTTACACCCAGATGCAAAGATGGAGGAAGCTTCTAACTACTCAGCACCCTATGCTATTGCCACTAATGACTTTCTCATTAGTTTGATATGGCAGGAAATTTTAGAAAGTGTGAGGGCTGCAGACTCCCAAGTGCAGTGCTCTCACAGACCCTTTCACACCTGAGAGGGAATTGGACAAATCTTTCAGTTAGCTAGACTTTAAGCGTTGAAGTGCCATTGAAAACAGCAGCAGAGAGGAAAACTTTAACCAGAAAGGTAGCTGAAGCCCCCCCTTTCCCCATCAACTTCCTTGCTTTGTAGCCAAATAACGAACATAGAAAACTCCTTGGTTATGCTCAGTTAAAACTGTCAGTGGAAAGTTTGAAGATTGAATTCCCTCATCTTCTAGAGATGATATTTAACAGCTTGATCAGCAAGGGCTGCTGGAGGAACAGAGACAAAAATGTAAGTTACAGAAAGTCCTCAGCCAGAAGAAAGCAGTGTGGGACATCCACAGGTTGTTCTTCATTTCAGCCAAGCCAGTGCGAACCCTGGGATACGCAGAGCAATGCCAAAGTGCAGCTGGCAAAGACAAATCATTTATCAAATGGGATTAGAGACCACTCTTCTCCTGCCATCAAGCCTCAGCTTTAGCACAAGAAAGCATCCTCTGAGACAATGTATTGCCCTGCGCCAGATTCTCACCAGTACAGGAGACCCTTTCCCACAGCTAAAATGAAGCCACAGTGATTTACACATCAGTGGGGAAACCTGGCTTGAATGTAAAACTCCATGCAGGAATCCAGCCACTAACTAATATTTTAAGGCTTGAAGGGACAAAATACTGGAGCAGACCCACATCGGCTGGGAAACAAATGAGATGAACCACATCATTCTTTGCTGTTTCCATTACCCAGACACTGGGCTGCACATTTCAAGAGCTCTGGGGCTGCTTTAGTTTATGCATGAAGGAACAACAGCTTGGAATAGCCAAATCATGGCATTCTTCTGCCATGTCCTATAGCCAGCCTTATACTAACCCCCAGTGTGCTCAAGAGATCTCCAGCTGGGGAGACTTGGTTGTTTTCTGCCCACTTCATCCCATGGGACACAGGTGTTGGGCTGAAGACACTGCTGAGTCCAAGGAGGGGTTGTGTCCCAGTTCCTTCAGGGGATGTAGGAAGAGGAGAATAGGATGATTCTTCATGGCCACCTCTTCAGTCATAAAAAGACTTTTCTAAAGAGGCTAAAATCCACTTCACAGGAAAACCTTCATTTCTGTGCTTACCTCCAAAGGAACAATGGAGTGTTAAGATACAGGCACAACTTTGCGTGTGCATGGAGCAAAGACCTTGCTGGGCATCATCAACTGGGTTTGACTGCCCAATGAGAGCACGGGAAGATGAGGGGAAGGGGGTGACAACCATGACGTGAGTGCCAAGGGCAGCAGGAGTCCCAGGCATCGAGAACACCTTTTCTCTGGAGACAATCAGATTTGTACAGCTATGTACAAACACCGGTGCACACAACACACCAAACTGAAGTCCAGATCGTTTTTTGGAGGGGTACCTTCACAACCCAAATTTGCTTCCAAAATCCCCGTTGACCAACACAGTGAGGGGAACAAGCCTTAGGGGAAAATCCAGCACGTAATTTCATTCCAGTGACACTGACGGGGCTATAAAGGAGATGAATGCGCAGAGTGGGATCCAGCTGGCCTCAGCCCCGCTCCTGGACCCCTCGCACAGCCAATACCGTAAGAGTTGAGAGCGGGGCCAAGTGCCAAAACACTGAAGAAAAACACTTTGGCAAAATTTACCAACTTAATGGAAAAAGCAAAAGCAGCTTCCAAATGGCAGACCTGTGACTGATGGGGCTGTTAATTATTGCAGGATTTTATAGTGCAGGCTCTTTTTCCGTTACAATTCTGCAGCGACAGGATTGCATAAGCAGGTTGAGTAGCAATGGTAAATGAAGATTTTTCTCCTTATATAGAGCTATCAAACCCACCTTGCCTTTATCTCGGCTTCTTCCCACAACCAGCAATTTCCACAGAGACTCTATCAGGAGGTACCCACTAAAGGCATTTATTTCTTTTATTGCATAGGGCCTATGAATACCAGCACGAGGGACCCACTGCTATAGTCACTAGGTGAGGAAGTGCCCCTAAATACATATGATGTAAGCTCATGTGAACCCTAAAAGTTTTCCAGTGCAGACAAACTCTCTTTATTGCAAACTGAAGCTACTGACTACAGCTCGATTTTGCTTTGCTACTTTTTGTGAACTCCTGTGATCAGTCCATGGGAACTAACCAGTGCCAAAAGTGTAAGGCAAAAGACAACAGAGAGGGACAGAGAAACACAAAGACTGGTAATAACACTTCTCAGCCCAAACGGTGATTTTAGCATCTTCCCAAGTGAGGACCACGCACACGCAGATAGCAGCCAAGAGTAATCACCCTGAGGAGTTCCTACATAAAGCAACCAGAAGGTCTAGGCACCACTTCTGCTGGGGCTTCAGGACAGTCAGGAGCTCCCTGAACATGGTGGTATGCACCAATCCGGAAACCTGATGAAATCATGTTTTTTCATGAAAACCTGGGTTTTCAGCTTCCAGAGTCACTTGCCATCTTCTTACTGAGCACTGAAAGATCAGACTTCCGAGAGTGGCAAGTTGTAACTTGGAGGCTAAAGAAGAGTTATCACCTCTCCAGATGGCTTGTGCACAGTGTGTCTGGCTGCTATAGCCCCAGTAAAGTCATGTTCAGGGCAGCAACCTCAAGAGCAAAAGTAAAGGAAAAAATCCTGTTGAACATTATCAGGTCTTACCTGACAACCACTGGAATAAAGCACTGCACTGAACTAAGGACAATGGTAAAACAACAGGCTCTAGCGTAGACTTGGTCAGCAATTATCCTCAAAAAAGTGCAAGTTTGACAAAGCTGAAGCAATCTGTAAAAGAGTTGTGATCAGCTAATTCTCCACAATTTCTGGAATTGGTTGGAACAGTTTCAGCTTAAAAAGAGAAGTTCAAAATGATTTTGACATCTTGTTTGCTTAGATGATGGGTTGAAGCTGAACAAAATGTTACAGGGTCCCAAAGCAGCATTTAATTTTTTATTTTGCTTTCTCCCTCATTTACAGTGGGGAAATATCTTTGAAATTGCAAACATTCTTACAGGGTGGAAAAATGATTCCCCCCACTCTCCTCCATTCAGGTGCATTTTTTTCTGTCCAAAAGATCAGAAAGTCAGCTGGATGCTGAAAATTGCTTTTCAAGAAAGGCAAATCTACATTTCTAGCTGTAGATCAGACAGCGTATCTTAAAAGGAGAAAATATGTTGCTTAAGATCCTTTGCACATGACTGAAGGTGATATTTTATAAGACTCCCAAGAAGTTTTGGTAGTCAACAGGAAACACAAATCACAACCTACATACCGAGGCTTTAAATTGCGCCAAGGTATCGATTCCACTCCCAGCTTTTTGGGGTAGAAATCTTGTTTCATTCTAGTATCATCCTTTGCAGAGCAGAGCAGACTTCTGCTCTCTTTTCAGGGCTTCTGGAAACTATGGTACCCTCAGTTTCTGGAGAGAGCAATGGGAACATACAGTTACATAGACATCCCTGTGACCACCCTTCATAGTCCTTTGCTGGACCTTTTCTGCAGTAAAAACCAGCTATCGATTTACACCTCCAGTCAAAGATTTTTGTCTGGTGTATGCAGGCACTGTTGCAAAACCCAGCATGCTAAGGGGAGAGTTTCTTAGATGACTGAAATGGTATTGATTTGTAACCCCATTCAGCATCTGCATTTTTAAGAAAAAGGAAAAAGCAGACAAGCAGATATGGCCCAGATAGATACAGTTCCATGGTCATTTAAAAATACTGAGAAATCTAAGAATGACCTAGAAACTCTCAATATTAAGTGGGGAAGAATGAAATTCAGCACCCCTCTATAAGATTTTAATGTTCAAAAAAGCTCTCCAAAAATATCATCTAGCAGCAAGTACACAAAACATCCAGAATCCAACCCACTGCCCCTAGGCACATGTTTATCAAAACAGATTTTCAGATGACAACTAGAAATTCATTGCACGTGCAGCCATAAGGGGAGAAGATGAAGTGGGACGTCAGCGCGGCTGCCTGAGCGTGAACAGCACTCTGAGCAGAGTGCAACGCAGAGGTTTCAAAGATTGTCCCCCCATTGTCACTGGAGACTCCAGTAGCCAAAACAGGGAAAACTCCCTAGGATGGGAAACTCTCCAGGCCTGACTCCAACCCATCCGTGGGGTGATCCTGAGCAGGAATGTCTGAACTCCTCCACCCTGCCACAGAATTTGGAGCGTGCATGCAAGCCCAGAAATTCCCAGGGTTTCTCTGGCACAGTTTCTGCCCAATCTAATCTTAATTCAGGATGAAAATGCCCTTAGTGCTGTGCCTGTAGAGGTCTATCTCAGGGCTTTGGCAACTGTGGCCCAGAAAAAGCTGCTGCTTCCTTCGGAGGAGGCCCCTGGTAGCAAGAGAGTGACCCACGGGGCCTGATGAGAGGGAGGAATTGGATTCATAAAGGGGAGGGACCTGAGCTCCTGGCAATGGTATTGCAGTCGGTCTCAAGTACTGCAAAGAAGTTTTGCTCTCCTAAACGCCTGCGCATCAGCCAGGCACAAGCAGGGTCTGGATGCATAAGTGCCTGGTATTTGCTCCCCCAACACCTATAGCTCCTCTCAGGATTTCCCCAGGAGGGAAATGCAGATCTGCAGTACACAGAACATGGAGATGAAGCGTCCGTGTGGCCAACCCTCCCTCCTGCAGACACCTCACACCTTGTTCTTTCAAGGGTTTATGGTGATATCTACAAAGGGGCTGATGGGTTTCAAACTGCTGGTCCTTGTCGTCCTAATTGGGAGACAGAGCTTGTGTATTCATTGCACAAAGCTGGCCCAGAGCTAACCAGCTCCTCTGAGCTCCTGCTGATGACAACCTTCTTCCTCACCTGCTAGGTGCAAGGCTGACATGGCTGTGATGACTCAAACACCCTCCCAGATACCTCCCAGCAACTTTCTACAATAGGGGATCTTTCCTGACAACCCATTACCTGGTCTCTTTGCTCACACCCTCTGTCTGGGTTATTGACTTTGCTGATGTGTGAAGTGACAATACTCACTACTGGCCCTTGCCTTTGTGTTCTCAGTTAGTAACTGGAGCCCTCAACAAACAGAAGTGCTAAGCGTGGTCTGTCATCTAACTCCTTTTTTGTCCTTCCAACAAATGCCTTTGCATTCCTTCATTTTGTGAATGGGGTTTGGCAGAGCCGTATAGAATTCCCCATTGTTTCCATTTGCACTTCAGTAAGCGTCCATCATTTCTACTTATGCCCCAAACAAATTGGCAAAGAAAGAGAGAGAGGAAAAAAACCCACATGCTCTGTGTCTGACTCTGGTCAGAGATTTCCTACAACTCCCCTCACCACAAGACCTGGGCAAGTCTCGGTCAATAACGTAACCTGCATAAACACTGTTTTCAAGCGCTGCAGATTTTATCAGCTCAACCCATTGCAGAAAGGGAATGAAACTGGAGCTTTATTAAAAGGACCTGCTCAGAGAGGCACGTCGAGGTAGCAGGAGAGGGGGGACCTGGACACGGGACCTCAGCTTGTAGCCCTGGCTGTGACACTGCCCTTCCCTCCTGGGACACAGCTCCAGCAGGCTGTGTAATCACCTCCTCTCTACCCCAAGGCACCCAGCACACACATCATTTGCCTGCCTATTGCTCCCATTGCTGAATTTGCCCAGCAGTGCCATAATTTGTCCCCAGATCACCGGCTCAGCTTGCATGCAATGGTCTTTTCCTCTTCAGACAGGAGCTGTGCCTTCCTCCAGCCCTTTCAGGCCTTCCCAGGACCTGACCCACCTCAGTGGAGCCAGGTGGGTGCTGTATCACCATGTGTGCAGGTTCCTCATCTAGCACATGGGCCCCAGAGCAGCATTACTCCAACAATGCAGGGCTGTGACAGCAGCAGGCACCCATCAGAGACCTCCAGGAGCATCCAGCAAACCTCCTCCCTGGCCAGCATGTGGCACTGGGGCCGGAAGGGGCCAAGGTGGCACAACTGCAGCTGAACGGCACAAGTGCTACAGTCTGGACATGTGCTCAATGCACAGCTGAATGCAAACCCTTCTTCTGTGGTTCAGTGAGCCTGTGCTCACTAAAAATGCATCAACGGAAACGATCAAGAGGGGCATTTTAAGCTTGCAGAGCCTGTAAAACTTTGTGTTCTAGTTTTACAAGCTTTGGCTGCTCGAGCCAGGACAAGGCTTCAGCACACTCTGCAACTGCTTCTTCCCTGGTGAGCCAGCCCTCCCACTCCCATCCATGGGTCTCTTGCACATCTGGCAGCTCCTCAGCCACCAGCCCCGCTCTGGAGGATGCTGCAAGAGTGCTGGGACAAGCGGGACCCGCAGTGTCACGTGGGGATGCACAGAAAGTTCCCATTACAAGCTGCCTTCAGGCAGCACAACCCTCACCCATGCCGAGGAGGACTCGATGGCACAAGGGTGGCCTGGCGAGCCCAGGCACAACCCAGCTCTGGGCTCAGAGGACCCTCTCCAAGACTAACGGCCTCAACAGGGACGTCCAGCTGTGGGGACGGTAGGATGCACAGCACTCAACTCTGCCAAGCAAATCAAAACCCAGCACCAAAAAGCCCATCGGGAGATAATGCGAAGGGTAGCAAGCGACCTCTGCTGAGGAGGGAACGGATCAGCAGCACGCTGGCGAGGTATTTAAGCCAGAGGAGATCCTGGGAACAAAAGGCACACATATTCAGAGTCACCAGAAAAGACCAAAGAACAGATTTCCCATGGCACTGCAACACTCACAGCCCGTGTAGCCATGCACAATGCTAGCCTGGGACACTGAGCTGCAAAACCAGATATAGACCCGCGGTGAGCTGGCGGCCACGCTGCCTTCTCCTGGCTCCCTGTTTCCCAACTCTGTCCTCAGCAGGGTCCAATTTGCCCTGGGACTCGAGCAGGATCTCCCTGTCCTCATCCGTAGCGTGATCACAGCCAACTTCTCCATCACGCTCACAAGTTGATGCTCTGTGCAGCGACTGCGCCTCGTGCCAAGTATCTCCCCAGCATCGGGGCCCTTCCCTCGCTGCGACGCTGCGCTTGGTCTGTCAGAGGAATCTTTATCTGTCTGTTCCCCTTTTGATTTTCCCTTTTTAAGAGACAGCCACCCTTGCACGGTCCGAGGCAGGCACTTCACTCCAGATCATGCCCACCATTAAAAAGGTGCGACTGGGAGATGCCGCAGTTACCAGCATCTCCAGACACGCCACAGCCACGTCTGGGCAAAAAAAAAAAAAAAAAAAAGAAAAGAAAGAAACCCTAAAGCCCTAAAATTCAGTCCTTGTGAGTATATAAACACACGAAAAACTTTGCAAGGAGAGCTGGTTGCAGCCCCTGGGAGCCGTTCTGATCTCTCCACATAACTTTACACACAGACACATGCAGGCAGGGAGAGCTGCGCTCAGCCTACAAAGGAAAGTGCACATTCATCCACGGCCAGACTCCGGCGCTGCGCTAAAGGGGCGGCTGCCAGGAGCGGGGTGACCCTCGGGATGGAGGGGGGGTGCCCCCAAATCCCCTTGCCCCGTTTCCAGCCTCTCACCCCATCCCACAGCCCAGCCCAGCCTGGCAGCAGCAGAGGGATCCTGTACACAACTTTTTCAAACTGCCAGGCAGAAGAATCCCAGTCTTTCCAAGGGAGTGTCGGTAAATCATCATTACATCCGACAACGCAACCAGAGGATTAACCCTTTGCTCGTCCCCGGGAAAAATAATAATAATAACAACAACAACAACTTTAACAATGAAAATAGTAAAAGCTGGTCCCAGCTGTGTGAGAAAGAGGACGGGGCTGGGTGTGTGCTGTCATGTTTTAGATACACACGTACATAGAGAGGAGTATTTGTGCGCGTGTGTGTACATGGAACACATGAAGAACATGCCACCAGGCACCCGCCTGCCTCTCTGACCCTGCCCCAGCCCTCCCCATGGCTCTCCCACTCTCCGGAGGACTGCGGCGGCGATCTCCAGGTACTCGTGTCCCCCACGTCCCCGCGGGACAGCCTCAGGGAGCAGCATCTCCCCCCGGCTCCCAGGAGGCGCTGGGGAACCTGCCCCCCCGGCCGTGCCCGGGAAGGGTGGAGGTGTGCGAGGGGGAGCGGGGAGGTGGGATGGTCCGTGTCTGCATCTCGCGTGGGGGCAACATCGGCGCCCACCCCCCGGACCACTTTCCCGGGCCGGGAGCTCCTTTCCCCGGTGCGTGGGAATAGAGAGCGGGGAGGGGGGGGGGGGGGGGGGCTCCTCCTGCCCTTCCCGGCCCCGAGCCCCCCGCTCTCACCCCCTTTCCGCACACCCCAGCCCCATTCCCACCCTCCTGCTCCAGCGTGGCCTCCCTTCTCTCCCAGCCCATTCTTCCTCTCCAGCCCAGGAGTTTTCACATCATCCCCTGGCAGAAGGAATGTCTTCCCCCACCCCGTCCCCAGCCTCCCGGGAGCGGAGCTGCCCTCCCGGGCCGGCTCTCCCCACCCGCTGCCCTCCCGGGATCCCCCGGCTCCCCGGACACCCCCATCCCCGCCCGGGATTGCCCTTCCCCGGCGCCGGGAGAAGTCGGACTTTGTACTCACCCCCTGCCTGCTGCTGTAGCTCTGAGTCTGGAGACCGGCTCTGATTCCGGCTCCATCACGTTTAGTGCATTGTCTCTTTCGGGCAATTTTTGCGGCAATCCATCAGAAAAAGGGGGACAGGCCGGTTTGTGGGTACATCCTTCCCAGGAGCTCAGCTCTCTGCCTCTCTAAGGGGCTCAGCTGTGTCAAAGACACCCCCTGGCCCGGACGGCTCACTCCTTCCTCCTTCTCTTCTGGGTCCTTTTGCTTACACAGATCTTTTAATCCCATTTAACTCCCTCTCGGCAGACTGCAATTACCTTGGGAAAAAGGAGAGAGAACAGAAAGTACACGCTAGGAAGCCAGGCTGGCCCATGGTCGCTGGATTTCTTGCCTCTCTTTTTTTTTTTTTTTTTCCTCCTTATTAATAGTACAATTTCTGTGATCTCTGATTTCCAAAGTCCTTGATTTAAAGTGTTTTTTCTTAGCTGTTACTTTTTTTGTTGTTGTTTGGTTGGTGGTTGTAATTATTATTTTTATTTGCAGTGCAGATGTGCCTCCCACCCCCCCAAGGATCTCTCCTCTGGACTTAGAGAGAAGAGGAAAAGGCAGATTTTGAGAAATGAAAATTATTTAAGGATGTCCCTGCTGCCTCTCTCTGCTGCCCTCCTCTGTAATACCGAAGCACTTACAAAAAAATAATACAAAGTAAATAAATAAATAAATAAAGAAACTCTTTCGGCCAGAGGAGCTGCCGAGAAGCAATGGAAGACCCCTTCCAGGCTCGGTGGAGGGAGCGCACAGGGTCCTGCTCTGGGGAGGCTGCGAATGGGGATCGCTGCTCGCCGGCACCC
Organism: Strix aluco; assembly: GCF_031877795.1. Classification (NCBI taxonomy): domain Eukaryota; kingdom Metazoa; phylum Chordata; class Aves; order Strigiformes; family Strigidae; genus Strix; species Strix aluco. The sequence continues at coordinate 9,120,740 of NC_133950.1, read as the reverse complement.
AGGGGCCGGGGCCACCAGCCCTCTGCCCAAACTGCCCTCGACCCACCTCGCCACGGGCTGGCCAAGGACCAGGTTATAAGGTACCTGACCCGGCTTTTCCCTTGGGCTTTGCGCTTGGCGGAGGCAGTTGGGAGCCTGGGGAGGGGGCTCCGGCTTGCAGGACCCCCCCCCCCCGCTGCCCTCCTCGCCCTGCTCTGCTTCCACAGGGAGCGGGGCATCTCCAGACCCTCCCTCTCCTCCCAGCACCAAGTGATGGAAGCTGCAGCCCGAGGGACAGGGAAAGAGGAATGAGTTTTCTTACGCAAGGTCCATCAGAGTAAACCAGATCCCAAGTCCACTTAGCCAGCCCTGCCAGGAGAGGGGACTTCTGTGTGTGGGTACCACCTGCGCCCCTGTGCCCCCTGCTCTTCCAGCTCTTGCAAAGTCCCACCAAGCTGGGACCCAGCCACTGTGCGCACCCCAGGGTGACAGGCAGGTCCCTCTTGTCCCCGCCAGGACACAGCAAATCCCTCAGCTCTATAGGATTCCCTCACACAGGTGAGGGCAGCCCACCACACTGCACCCTCCCACCTCCTCCCTGCACCCCTGGGTGCCCCCTCGGCCCTGCTCCCTTCCCCCTTGCAAAGCGTCTCTGCCTTGGGCACTTACTTTGCAGCGAGGCGAGAGGCTGTGCACCGTCTCCTCGCAGCCCTGTGTTCATTGGCATTCATTTGTCCCAGCAGCTTACGGCAATTTCTACTTCTTATAGAAGAATAATAATAAAAAGCAAAAGGAGCAAAAAAAAAATAAAAAACGACCCCCAAGCCTCTTCCTCCCGCCTTCCCCTTCAGTCTCAAGGTGTCTCCTGTGCTGGGAGCCAGCGAGTGGCTGCCAGGCTCACGGGCCCGAGCGAGCCAAGGCTTTTTGGCTAGCCTGAGGTTCCCCCAAATTCAACAGATAATCCTTCCCCAGGACTGGCGCAGGCAGGTCCCCCTCGGGCTGTCGCTCCACTCGTGGGTCATGGATGCTGCAGGGATCCAGGAGAGAAGAGAAGTTGGGACCGGGCGCTGGGAGGGACATGGATGTGAAAGAGGTGGAAATTATAAGGCTGCCCTTGTCCTTTTAAATAGCTGCAGCCAGGGGACTCCGCCGCTGGCTGGGGTGCCCCAGGTATCCGGTTTCAGCAAACATCAGCTAATGAGCAGAGATCCAGCCTCCGAGGGGCAGGTTCAGGGCTGCTTTGCAGGCATGGGGAGGCAGGGGGGGCACCCCGGGCACCCCCCAGCAAGGGATGGAGCAGGGATGAAGCTGGAGGAGGGAGGGGAGGGCTGTGGTGAAGAGCTACATGGGCATTGCTGCTCCAGGGTGGAGGGTAGGCTGCAAAGGTCTACAGGGCAAAGAACAGGTCCTGCGAGGTGCTGAGCACCCAGTACAGGTCTGAAGCACCAGCGTGGGTCTGGGCATCAAAGCTGACCCACCCCAGGGGCTCGCGCCACAAAGGTATTTTGTATCTTGCCACATTATCCCTCGAGACAGGGGGAAGGACCAGGCAGAACTAAAGCACCTCAAACCTGAGCACTGAATTTACACACTCCCCACGAAAAAAAAATACAGCCTCAAGTAGGATCAACACCGACCCACCGCGTACCTGAACTTGAAACTAGAGGGGAATGATGTTATGGTCGAAGCAGAAAGTTCAAGGACCCACTGGTCTGACTCAGCAATGCAGGTTTTACTCAAAAAACTGACCTCAATGTGGCCAAAAAATTAAGGTTTCCACTATAAATCAGGTCTCCTATACACATGACATTTTCTGTTACCAGGCATGCTAAGGACTTCTCTCCTTTAATACACATATTTGACTTAGTTGTGGTTGCTTGCTGAGACTGTGGTTTTGCATCTTCCAATTTCTATAGGCATAAGATTTTATTCATACCTTTGCTCTGAAGTATCTGCATTTTGCTTCCTTGCTTGCTATAACAGATGAAGCTTTAAGTAGCAATAACAAAAAATTTGAAACAAGCAGTATTATGACTGGGATAGATAACCAACAGCCTCACAGTCCACTGTCTTCAAGAAAACCTTTTCAGAAGAACGCAGCTAAATTACACATCCAGATACTTGTGAGAAACTCCTATGCACAGACAAACCCGTCTCAAAACCCTCTGAAGGCCTGGGAGCTCAGGTGATCCATCCAGACCAGCTTTGAGGATTGGGACTTCAGGGACAAAAGACAGTCATATAGCTTGTCAGAAATCATATAAAATCTCAATTTTTCTTAGCTATTTCTTCCCCAGCTGTTTTTTCCATGTTTCTCAGTCACGCATTCCTCACTGAGAAACATTCTAGCCAAGTTTAAGTGTTTAAGATAAAGCTTTAACCTATTTTTTTTTAAAAAAAAACCTTTACAAAGAAGCATGTGGAAACTCCTGTGCTGTTGAATACACCTTATCCTCCTGCTCTTTTCTACCTTTTCTCTCTTCCAAAAGCAGCGAGTATGTAGTAACCTTCCTTCCCCTCAAAAAACCCCGCTCTACACAGAAAAGAACAAGGCCTTGGCTTCCCAGAGCGAGGGACAGAGAAGAAAGCAAAAGGATGTGCTGTGTCTTTTTGCAAAGATGTACACAAGTGGGATGCATACGGGTAGCTGGTAAGGACTGACAATGCTTCAGGTCCACAGCACCAAGGACCACCAAAAAACACACTTTGAGCCCCATCCTCAAATAGTCTACACAATTTACTTTGCTCAGATGAACACTTTCAAACCAAACACATGCATAAAAGCTTTGCTAGCATGGAGACATAAATGTAGCCCAGCAGTAGGAAAAAGGGAATTAGTTTAAAACAAAAGGAAACCCAACGTTGCTGAAGCCAAGACTGGTGCCAAGTGAATTCAGGTTCAAAAATTAGACCTCATTCTTCAAAAAGAGAAAAGCCACAACATATGATCTGAATAGAAATATATTTAGCAGATTTATTTTTCTCCCCTTCCAAATTTAAATAGAAACCATTTTAAAACACTAAATAAACTGAAGTAAATCAGTACAGCAGTGAAATGAAAAAAAAGGAAAAAAAAAAAAAGGAATTGGAATTGACTGTTCTCGTTTAATTAGCCAAAATAAGAAAAGTACAGGGGAGGAGGAAATGCCACCACACACCACACACCATCGAGAACAGGGAACAGAACACTTGCTTTTGACAAAATGCACCTCTCCAAAAAAGCAGCACGTCATTACTGCCTGAATAAATACAGCATTTAAAATATTCATCCGTATTTAGCCGGTTTCCAGAAGAATCAGTACCCACCTCTCCTCAGGATCCGTAGCTTGGTTAAGCATCAAGGCTCTTATTAATATAATTTTGTCTCTTTGCTCCTCTTGGAAAACCAAGCGTGGAGGCATCTAGGAGCCATGGTGAGCACGTATTACAGCTGCGCTACATGACTCACAGTGCCCGGCTTCAAGGACCAGAGGAATCCCAGACACTAACCCGGGCTTGCCCTCCTGGTTTGGCTTGGCCTGAAGGACGACACTGAACTACAGTTCAATCATTTTTACCTTTGCACAAGTCAGAAGAGTATCCTGAATCACACACTGCCCCCAGAACTCACAAGGAGTTATAGGGATGTATTTGGATATATTTAGATAAATACCCTATTCAGGTTTAAAAGCGTGGCATGACCAGGCAGAAGGCACAGGCAGTGTGAAACCCAAGGCACCGGAAAAACTTGTGGGAGGGATCAAACAAACATATGAAGGAGAGGTGGGAATAAAGAGCCTTTCACTCCCCTCTGGGCTGAGGAGCTGCCTCCAGCCCAGACCAGGAGTATCTAAACTTGGTACCTGGCTGAGAGTTGCTGGAGCCGTAGGGAAAGGGAACCCACCCTGCGGAAAGGGCCACTGCCATGAGGGGGGAGATGGTCCCTGCGACCATGGGAGGACACAGCTCTGCGGCTGGGTGGTGTGGCCCAGGAACACGTTCCACATGGAGCAGGGCACTGGGGAGGGCTGGATCCACACCTGTAAACCCAGCAGGAGCAGAAGATGAACCGTCCTCAGAAACAGGACTCACACAGAGTCATGGAAATCCAGGCCGTGGCACAGGATGGTCTGGCTGTGCCAGTCTCCAGCTCCTGGGGACATCTTGTTGAGGGCTGACCTAGCACCTCTGCTGCGAATGTCAGCAGCCTTGGCAGCAGGAGGGGCCTGGAGAGCTTCAGGCAGGGGCTCTGGTCCTGATCCCTGGCTGTCAGGGTGGCGCCAAAATATTAACACCAAAGTGACCATTTCTATCCTTTCTTGGTCCCTTTGAGAGCAGCCCAGCCCCTTTTTCCTTTATGTGCTCCACCACTGACTGCAGTGCTCTCCCAGGTATGTAATTCCCTGCACAGGATTTCCTAATCCCTACACAACTTTTCTGTTCAGATCCTGTATTTGACATGACTGCACTGGCACTGCTCACACTCGTGAGCTCTCTCTGAACAACTGGCACTAGTTCAAGCCCTGGACTAAAGTCCTCCCTACCCTGTAGGGACCTGGTCATGAGCAGAAACCTACTGATAGCTTCATTTGGTTGCTGAGAAGTCTCTCCACCCGTGGCGGAGTCAAGGTCTCCATGAAGGCAGAAGCTAGCCCGGCTGGGGTCCAGTTAGCTGATGCTCCTATTCATTTTCTCTTTCTGGCTTCTTCCATGACCGCAAGAATAGGTTTCAGCTGAGGAGCAAGAACATGCAGCATTTCTGATTTTAGGGACTGCTGTTTGACAGCTCTTTTTTGATGCAAAAGCTGCTGTGGGTTATGTTTTTTGTTCCCAGTCCACTATGGAGGGTATTAAAAAAGAAAGCTCAAAAATCATGTATGTAACCAAGTTACCGCTCAGTGCTATTTTCCCCCTCTCCGCAGCCTTTCTGACAACCCTATCCCATCCTGTGCCACAGGCTAGCGGTGACATGTTTGAACTTCTGCAGCCGTTTGATGTAAAATGTTTTAAATTCTTTTCGGGAACACTAAAGGCTTTTGTCTCTTGACCAGTGCTGCGGGGATGCCATGTCTGGCAAAGACTGATCTTTCTGTGCTTTCCAACTATACCATATCACACCGGGCTGCCCAGCCAGCCGAGAGGTAGGAAGGGCTGTTAATCATTAAACAGAGCCTTTTTCCAGTGGAATGAAAGGAAACATAATGCAACCATACAAGTCCAAGCCCACCCTTCCCAAGGAAACGCTGCCTGCTGATTGCAACGCTGCCATGCACTTCGATTTAGATATTTAGAGAACTACAGTTTTACAGGATGGCTGTAAAGCAAATCGTTCAGCTGATATGACAAGCAAGCAGTGTTGAACTGACAGGTAAGCCATGCCAGAGTAACACATCGGCATGCTTTGACAGGGAGATGTAACAACTCCTAAGGCCTGACCATCTTTATTTAAGATATCAGGCAAAGGCTGCCTGGTTTTGCTAACATCCCTTTATTTTCCCTGTTTATCTGTTCCTAAGCTGTGTTCAGTCTATCCCTGGTATAGGACCTATGCAGTCACTGGTGCCACTGGAAAATACAAGAGAGTCCACAATACTGGGCAGCTTTGAGCAGTGTCCTCCAATCTTCCTCCAATCTAAACACCAGACCAGGCTGTTCTGCTGTCCTTGGCATAGCGTAGTGATCCTGTGCTACATTTTGAACTGCACAGCAGAAAACCAAGGCCAGTTTCCTCCTTTTAACACAGGGGAAAAAAAATAATCCACCATCAAAATCTCCACTGGGCTGCTGCACATGGAGCAGCAATTCTTCCAGTCTGGAGGTTTGCTAGTTAAATGCAGTAATGCATCAGCAAGCACAAGTGCTTTACCCACCGGGATGCCAAAGGACCCTGTTCGGTTGGTGGAGATGGACGTGTGCTATCCTGGGTGAGTGCAGGTAATGTGATCTTTCTCTAAAGAAACAGCACATCTTTTCTTCATGAAACAGAACCACCCTGAGAGCGCCTTCTCCCATGGCAAAGATGGACATTACACCAGTACATAAAAGTGCCTAGTGATCTAAATAATTTCCTGTATATTGAAGACAACTGCCACTGTGGTTGCTACTACAACAGCATATTACTGTGGCAGGAAGCATAAACCAGTCTGTAAAATTTAAGTCTGAATTCTGCAAGTCACACGTGCACAATGCTTATGAATTTTAGGCAGCACTGCTCACTTCTAGGGTGGTCTGTCAGCTTTCTGGCTGTCCAGTAGCACTGCTGCAGGCAACACCGAATTGACGTAGGCAGGAGCAGTGAGCCTGACCTGTTGTGGACACATGGACAATGGCATCAAACATTGGAAGGTACCGACTACCGAGTCACGTTATGTCCTTTCAGAGAAGAGGGGCCATTTGCTCTGTGGAGGCACATGCCTAAACGTGAGAAAATGGTGCTTAGGGCAGCTGGAGCTCGTTTGTACACCCGGCAAGCTTCAAGGCTGAGTTCAAAAGGGAGACAGAAATCAGTGCAAGATCCTGGCCTTCAAGAGGCAGCATGTTACAATGCAAATGCCTGGTACAGAGATTTTGTGCAAGACAGAAACTAAGCCTGGGTCAGATTCCAAGTAGTTTCAATGGGGAGGGGAAAGGAAGAAGAGCTTAGAAAATATCAAACCAACTTTTTGTTATGACCAACACTGAAGGTAATACTATTTAAACCAAAAAGGTTTTTACAAGTAAAACAAAACATATTTTTTCTTTTGAAAAGTTGTCAGTTCCAACTGCTGTAGGAAAGATAACCCTGTGTACTGGTGTTGGGCAGGCTTGTGGGAGCAGTTTACCGCTCAATGGGAAATCATTCCTGCCTTGGGTCAGGAAGAAATTGAAGTGGAAATGATAAGTCCAGGGCAAAATGAAGGAAGGGCAGGACTAGACAGAGTTGAGATGAGCATCTCTTGTGCTCCGCCCTGCACTGGGCTCACTAATGACACCAGAAAAGCTTCTTTAGCAGTGACAGGGATGAGACATCCCTTGCATGTACACACATGTGTACGTTAAGCAAAAGCTTCTACTCCATTAAGTTCTGAACTATCAGCACCAAAACAACTGCAATTTGTGTAGTCTGAGAGCAACTTTAAGATACAAACCAACCATAACAGGGAACTGCTTTACTTATTCCAAGCGACAGTGTACTGCAGTGACACCATTTCCTTTAGCAGTTGTGTTCAGCTACTCCTGCAGCCCGTTGCTCACCGCTGTTCCGATGACAAGTGATGTGGCTGGTTAGTTGGAAAGAGGTGTCAGCTCATTTCTTCACATCTGTTTGGTCCTGGGTGTCTCAGACTGAGCCAGTGGGCTCTTCTCTGCCTGGAGGCAGTAGGGTCCAAAGGATCACACGCTAACCTAGATCTCAGAAGAGCTCGGTTTTGGTTTTCACTATTCCACTGACCTGCAGGGTGACCTGAAGCAACTTAAACCATTGCTTTTGTGCCATTATTTTCTTGTCTCTAGAGTGAAGCTTGTGATATAGATCATCTTATGTGTAAAGAGGTTTAAGACCTTCAGACATAAAGCGCTGCCAGTGAACAGTTATTACTGCACTATGCAGCTGGCAGCAGCCTCTCCTGCAGGAGAAAGTGTAAATCTATTTCCCAACCAGCTTTTATATTCACCACAACCTGCCATCATCCAGATGCACAGTTCATTAGAGATCGTTCAGTTTTATCTGGCTGTAAAATCCCATGTGAAAAAAAACCCCTGCTGATTAAACATGCAATTCAAATACATCTTCTGAAGTACAGCAGACAATTCCTAGCACTTTATCTGCACTGACTGAAATGCAATCTGTGCCACTTAGAGCAGAACAATGCTCGATTTCTTCATACTTCGCTTGAATTGTTAACACATAAAGCAGAAACACAGCCCATTTTCACAGAGAAGTTCTCTTCTGACATACTCAGTATGTTAACTGAGAGTATACAAATCTGCTTCAAAGCTAATAGGCTTTTCTTCTTCCAGCAAACACACTTCTTCATATCTGCACACTCTCCTCTCTCTACTTCAATAGCAATAGTATTTGGTAAAGCTCTCCACATCGAAGCCACTGCAGAAAGACTGTACTTACTGATGTTTGGGTAAGAACTAATAAGAGACCTGGTTGTGTCTCTGTTCCTCCAATTCCAAAAAAAAAAAAAAAAAGAAAAAGTCAATATTTATATACCCACTGGTGAAATAAATCCCCTCCTCCCTAAAGAAGAGGGAAATAAAATGAAGTGATTGAAATGGGATTTCATGGAAGGGGACTTTGTTTGCTTATTTGTTTTCAGAGCTTGGGAGGTGTTTGGATTTTTTTTTTTTTTTAATTTTGTTGTAATTTAAATGCAATTGTACTGTACAGAGTGCATCAAAGTGGCTTCACAGTGGGACTTTTCATTAAGGACCAAAACCTCAGGAGTCCCTGCATGCTGTGAGACTCATCAGTGGATCTGGTGGACACAAGGCTCAGGTATGTCAGGGGCTGGACCACCTCCATTCCTACTAAACACCCTCTTGGGATGAACTTGGCTCAGCCCTGATGGGGCCCAACTGGCCGAGAGAGAAGTGGTTAATGTTCCAGCAACTTAGATACAGTATAAACAATTTAATCAGCATTGTTCTAGCTCTCCCAGTGTGGAGGTCATGTCCAAAGCCTGTCAGGGCCAATGGAAAGACTCATATTGACTTCTCAGGCCCCCAGAACATGCTCTGGTTTGACCAGGACTTCTGGATTGTATGGTCTATATGGCTAACTCCAGCCTTTCTGGTGCACAGCTCCTTTGAAAAGGAAAGATCCACCAGTAACAGATTTGCTCTTTGACTCTGTGACAAACTGCTTTGTTGGTCTTCTCCCTCCACCCACATTAAGGCTCTTGGGCTTGTCTGTTCTGTGTGATTCATAAATCCCTTTACTAAAGCAATAATCAGAGCACCAGGGACTCTGATCCCATCAACATGTCTGTTGAAGGTAGTTTCTCTCTGCCAAAGGCAAATCCCCCCGAACTACGCACCTGGACCAAATCCCACACAGTTCCGCAACGCTTGAATTTCCAGTGTGAGCTACCCCGTGGCAGCCGCCCAGAGTATTATGTGTGCAGCATGATTGGCATCTCTGCACCAGTAATCAGGAAAGCCTTTATTTTAGTTAGGATTTTCCTATCAAAAGTATCTATTGTTCAATTCTATATAATGAAGTCACTATTCCTATTATTACTGGTCTTAAAAAAGGATTCTGAGTCCTTTTGCACAAGATACCTAAAGTTTCTACAGAAGCGAGTCACTGGGATGCATTTCACTAAACTGCCAGAAGACTGTTTCCTGGACTAGCTACTCTACAGCAGGCAGCGTAACAGCCTTCCTAATGTGGTTTAGGAGGATTTAAACTGCCAAACTTGTTCTTGATACAAACTGACTGAGTGCCACTGACTGCAGCTGGGCATTCCCCACTCACCATGTAGAGACCTGGGAGCAGATTAGTATATAATTGCAAAGAGAAATAAATACATAAATACTGCCAACACTCAATAACACCCTCTCCATGTTTTCAGAAAAAAGAAAAAAAAAGAGTGAACGTTAGTAAAGTTAGTAAGAATCTTGCATTTCCACGGCTCACAATTACAGCGATAGAACTGCAGTGAATTTCTATGCATTCAGCCAAAATTTATACTTGTGAAACAGCACAGAGAATTTGGCCCTTATATATTTCAGAAACGTCGTCAAGGGGGTAAGCCCTCATTTGTAGCATCCAGCGGCATCGCTATAGAGGAGCCATCGTACAGACCAAATCAAGATGTTTTTAAGCCTGCTTCCTATTTGCCAGTCCCCCAAAGTCTGTGGGATTGAAGAGCAGCCTTGTCACTGACAAGGGTTAGTGCAGGGTCAAGTTCTACACTCCAAAAACCAAGGAAGAAACACTGTTTACTCTCCAGTTTCTCAGAAAACAGTCAAATCCTTCTTCATATGGAACATCTCATTTGTGTGTCATCAGCAAGCTTTTCCACTGGCAAACTCGCCATGTTTCAACATTTGCTTCATATGTAAACGAAATTTATGCTTTATCAGTGTAATCTCACTTCATAGCCTTCCTGAACACCTGCCTTTCTTCTGTTATATTGTTTGTCTCTGGCTTTTCTTCATTATGAGCTAACATTAAACTATTTCTTGTTTAGATTAAAAAGGGCAACTTTTAATCTCATTCCATTGCTCTGTGTGTCTTGAGACGCTCTTCTCTGAACAGCTCTGACTGTGGCTCTTTTCCCATCAAATCCCACATTTAACACACAAACCAGACCAAAACTCACTGCAAGACTTGCATTAATCAGCAGAATGGAATAAATGAGTCTATTTAATATTTTATATCTTCAAAGTCTTGAATAAGCAACAATACTTTGTTGTTAATATTCTTGTCAGTGGATACACCCCAGGCAGGGAGCAGGTACAGTATTTTCTCTGTTAATGCTGATGTGGTGCACCTGACAGCCTCACTGTCAAATGGCTAACACAGCCTCAGTCCTTAATTGATGTGGGTAACGTGGCTTTCACCTTTGCCTTCCTCAAAATAACACACACAAAACACCCAAACCAGCCATCCCCATCAAACGCATGGTGAACAGGTCATTAGGACAAAAAACACTTTGATGCCCCTAACATACTTTCATCATAGCATCCTAAAAGCACTTTGCAATTATTAATGCGATCCCTAATTCATCACCCACCCGCGTAATTTTCCCTAATTCACCAGCTGGATATACAGAAAGCCTCAGATACACAAAGGTGCAATTCTGAAAGAGATGCCTGAGCGCTCACACATTCCCCAGCAATCTCCGAGAGCTGTATTTATCACCCCAACTTCAAAAAATAAAATCAGACCATTAGTAACTTGTCCCATCCCAGTCACAGTGAGTAGCAAAGCAAGAAGGAAAACCCAGGAATCTGTCCCTATCATGCCACAAGTCCCCTCGACACCGTTGTACTTGGTAAGTATTGCAAAACATGCCTGTCCTACACATGTGGTCAGCAAAGGGACCTTGTGGAGAAAATAAAGTATCTCTGTATCCTTCTCCCCTTCATCCTGAGCTGGTTTTTTACTTTTTTTTTTTTTTTTCCTGACATGCCATTATTAAACAACAGGAATAAACTAGTTTCTGGGTAAAACTTTCCCCAAAGTAGTTGCAAGACAGCAAGAAATGCCAAGCTTTCTATTTTCCTCCTCCTTTAAAGGGGAAATAACATTGAATTAAAATATTTGTAAACAGTACTGATCAGCATTTTATTTTATAGCTTCGATTTTCTTTTTTTTTTTTTTTTAGTTCAACAAAGACCACCCTCTCCCACTAGCAATACTAGAAGGGGACTATGAGGAAAATTACAGATTCCAGAGTTTGCAAGAGAACCACAAAAGCTTAATTATAGTTATTGACATACCAAATACCCACCAAAGGCTTAATCTTCCCTTGGCCAGAAATAACCACACAAAGAGAAGGTAGCAAACTGACATCAGCCAGCCTCAACTAGGGACATCTCATTAACACTGGGGCAGGAAGATGTGCCTTGATCTCCTCCTGTCAGACTCGAGGTGGGGGCAGTTGTTGCCATCATCCCACCACCAGTATTGACCTGGTTTGTTTAGGGGGGGTTTATCCCCCACAGAGTAGGGTTGCACAGGTTATCCCTTCCAGATCTGTCTATCCCAGAACAGGCCCGAAAGAGCTCCCGTCTCTGCTGTGAGGTTCAATTCCTGTGTTGTGTGTCATTAACGCACAGTGCATCCGTGCTGCTCCCAGCCCGCGTGCGTGCACCCCATCCTCCTGGGTACCAGACAGAGGTGGTGGAGGGAAGCAGCCTTCAACTGCCAGAGAGCTTTGCAGATAGAGGTGCGACACTCCTGGGAATTAGCAAATGTCTGGACTGGTCTGCCCCAGCCCAACCCTGTTTGCTCTCAGGCTGTGCTGGCAGATCCTGAAGGAATGGTGCTTGTGGGCAGCTCGCTGCCCTCTGGGCAGACTCCACGCCGCCAACAGCTGCAGTCACATCAAAGGCTGTATGTCTAAAGCGATGCTAAAAGGGTTAGAGAAGGTAAAGCATCGGCTGGGGTGTTCCCAGGGAGCCCAACGAGGCTACTGAGCATCCATTCCTCTGGAGAGATCCCGGCCTGAGAGCACTGCCACGTAGCACTGGCTGAGCACGCCGCTAACGGGGCCCAGCAGCCCCACAGCTATCAGTGATTTATGGCCTGTCCTACTGCGCTGCTCACACAGAGCCCCTCAAACTGTGACCCTCTACAGCCTTGGAAAGGCAGGGAGGAGCCCATTAACCAGGGAGACGAGGCGCAGGCAGCAGCAAGGACTTGGTCATTGTCAGAGGCAAAGACCGATACAGAGCTGGGGAGGCAAAGCGGCGCTACCAGAAACGACCCAGCCAAACACTCTCATTCATTTTCATTTCATCAGCATGGGAAGTCCCCAGCTTTGTCCCCGGAAATCACAAGATGCTTTCTGAGAGGATGGGGAAGGCTGTTCAGCCTGGGCTGCATTTGCCCCAGGGCGCTGCACGCCTGTCACCTTCCACCGCAGTCATGTAGCCACGCTCATGCAGCGGTTCCCAGCCCTCTTTACGAATAACAACAGGTTGGACCACAAAGCCCTCATTTAGACTGGAGCAAGTGTATTCATGCAAAAACCCACACTGAGCTTTTAGGACCTGTAGGAGCAAAGAGCTGACTGCGAGAACATGTTTCACACTCACACCCAGCACCTTGCACCTCTCCCACGAGGCCGTTAATGACCACGTACAGAAAGACCAAGGGCTGGATGGGCTCCACCGCAGGCTCGGGCTGTGTGCTGTGAGGGTCATGGCTATGGGGAAAGCAAGTTCAGGCAGGCTTAACATCAGCTCGGGTGCTTCCTGCACCCAGAAAATCCCCACACTTGCATTTTTTTTCCATCAAGGGACGTTGACATAGGACGTTCGACATAGCGCTGAGAGATATGGTGTAGATGGGAACTGGCAGCGTTGGGTTAATGGTTGGACTAGATGATCTTCAAGGTCCTTTCCAACCTAGTTGATTCTGTGATTCTGTTGCCTTTGCCTTGTGCACGGCACAGCGCGGGTGTTACCTGCGCCGCTTCAGCACCAGTCCCCTTCCAGCAGCCTGTGGGTTTCCACACCCTGTTTTATGCAGTGGTGTTCATGTGACAAGCTTTGATGGGAGCTGTTCCCTAGCCAGTGCACACCGTAGACAAAAAGCTTTTGTAAGAAGGGGGAGGTCAGAATTACCCTTTTCTGTAGTGAACTTCATGGCATGTACATCCAGGAAATTTGTCACTACGCAGCGTGGCCCAGTGCCCAGCACAGCCCCTCGCTGACACGCTGTTTGATTCACAGGTGACATCTGCAACCCCAGACACAACCAAGAGGCTGCAGTAAAACTTCTAAAGAAAGGAGACTGCCAGCGTTGGGCAAAGCAGAGACCTTCCCAGGAGAAGCGTGGTACCAATACCTAGATACGTGGTTACAGCAGTGCTTGGTACTCTCACTTACAAGAGTGATCAAAGAAATCTCTTTAAATCTGGAACATAGAAAGTGGAATAAAAGCTAAAACTGAATGGGCTGGTTATTGAAAACAGCAGTATTATATTTATTTGTTTCTCATCTCCTGTGCACCAGCTTTAGTCCACTGAATAGCTACAGAATTCACTGGCGTTATTCCTAATTTTACAATGATTTGGGAGAAGAGGGGACAAAGGCAAGCAAACAAAGCTAATTGCCTTCAGTGTTTTGTTTATCTGGTTTTTGTTCAGCCAAACAAAGAGGACGTTCAGGTCCAAGCTGACTGTGGAGCCACAGAACTCTTTTTGCTCGGTTGGTCTGTTTAAAAACAGTTTGCAATTTTGGCATCCAGGATCTTCGGCAACTACCACTAGCACGTACTTTCTTATCTCCATCTGGTCACTATAGAAACTCTGGTGACTCCAGCCACTATTACTACAGATTAATCAACCTTGCAAGAGCTCCTCCAAAAAAGCAGGAAGTCCTCCAAGAGCCAATCCCGTGGTCATAAAAAGAACAAAGCCAGGAAGAGATTAATCACTGGATGCTATTTCCAATGCAAAAGTCCAAGCAGGAAAAGTCCCAATTTTAATAACAAAGCTATGCATTCTCACCCATCCATACCAACATGCCTTTGTTCTTTGTGCCAGAGAAGAACACACTGAGCAGAAATGTAAATAATATGGCAGACTGGGCAGGGAGAGCATGCTGCTGGCAATAGGCAGCAGAACACGGACTACGCCAACCACAGCCAACCAGTTTTGCCAGCTTTGGTTGCCTTCTCTGAGTAAGCCAGCATCTAAGATTTCCCAGCACGGTCTGAGCAAAGCAGCAGGACTCCCAGGCAACAAGCAGAGGAGCAGAGCAAGGAAGAGGGAATCTAGGAGGGCAAATCCAACCTGCTGTGATTTCTAGTCAGGAGCAAAATACCTGGTTGAACACAGATGTGCCAAAGGTTCTGAGAACTGAGGTCACCTGTACCTGTAAGTCCCCGAGGGACTCTCTAGCAAAACAAGATCACCAGATGCTAAGTAGTCTGGTGAGAAACAAATGTGGCTATCTCCATGTGCCTGGGAGAAGACTGCAAGTCTGTCTCAGCACTGCAAGGTGGGACTGGACAGACTTCAAGCAGCCACCCAAAAGAGAAAGGCAAATCTTAACAGTGTTACCTGTCCTAAAGTGCCAAAGCCAGCAGAGCAGCTGCGTGCGGTGCTCGGGAAGGCAGCCTATGGATTGTGCTGATGCAAAGTGTCAGTGGTTTGGTTTAGTCCTTGCATCTTCTCAAATAGGGAGCAGTGGTTGCAGATCAGAAGTGCTCTGCTACTAACTCTTAGACATGGGCAATAGTAGAGGTTTCCTAAGGCCCTGGGACTGTGAGTATCCTTTTCTCATTCAAAGAAAATAGATGTGTTGGTAATAATTTGTATTTCTTGAAGGAAAAATGAAAAAGTCAGATTTGAAAAGACAACTACTAAACAAAGTTGCAAGCCAGAAGGCAGAGGAAAGCAGTCCCGAGCCTATTGCCTTTATTATGACATTGTGAGCATGACCTTAGGCCATCTGGAAATTGGCACTGCCAAGTATCTCCCCACTGGAAACCAGCACAAAGCTTCCTGACTCCCAGCAGAAAGAGCAGCTGGGGGGCTCAGGGAAGGCTCTCTGGTACCTGCACGGAGCAGCCGGGAGAGCCTGGTGGAGCGTGTCCTGCCCATACCTCACCTGTGCCTGGCTGCTGGCAGCGGCTCACGGAGCCACTGCTCAGCCAGTGACCCGTATCCTGACACCACCTGCTCCCGTTCCGGGACATAAAGCCAACCCTGAAAACTGGCCTTTGATTCAGGGGCTGGGTTGGAGTTTTAGTACGCTTTCCCAACCCTTGCTGTGCCCACTGGCTTGAACACCTTTCTCAAATGAGATTTTACAATGATGGTTTAATGCTTCAAGTTGCAAAGCTTGGGAGTTTGGGAATAATTCTTAAAGTTAGGTTCCTGAATGCTTTTATGCTTCTAGAGTACAACAGACTGCCCTGTGGCATGAAATGGAGGATGGATTTGGATGGGACTTTTACAGTGTCCAGGACAGACAAGCAAAAGGGTGCCTAACCAGCTCAGGGCTCGTTGCTCAGTAACCATAGCTGTTACAGTGCCTACTCTGCAAGAATTTGCCATTAATTCTTCCAGCTCAACTATAATAAAAAGACTCTTTCTTTTTTATTTATATTATTATTTTCTATTTACACAGTCCTTTCTCAGAGTGGACCCACAAGGAGCAAGGGAAGGTAAGAAACAAGGAGAAGCCAGTGCAAACAGTTTGGGAGGGACCCTTTGAAAAAATCAGGCAAGTTTCAAAGATTTCTCTTTCAAGTGTCCTTCACTCTCCTCGCATCAGGGAGGGAGCACAGAGGAACTAGGTCACTGGATCCAGGGAAAAGTCAAACAATCAAATCTCAGCTGAAACACCTGAGGTTAGTATGTTATGATCCTGTTCCAAAGGGGAGAGTTTCTACTAAGCTTGACTGAAATGTGAGCAAGGTGGGCTTTAAATAAACTAAGGGGGTGGAACACATTAATGTCCTGCCCAACTTGCTTTTAAATATCAAGGAAAATGAAAAAGAAAAATTTGGTGCAGGGTGTTGGATAACTAAACCACCATTTTATATTGAGATAAAAGCCAGGAGGGGAAAGGAGAGCAACAGCCCACTCTAAAGTCATGTTGGACACAGACCTGCATTTGACAAAGGGCTTTTGGGTCTTCTGCTATTTGTAAGGCTCTTAAAAAACAGCTTTCATTAACATAACGAAATAAAGCTCTTAATCTCAGTTTGTAAACACAGATGGAGGCTAACATGCTAACACCAAAGATTTTGTGAATGACTGGTTCAAGGTGATTCCACTTTTGTAACCCTACTTGTGATCCCAGAACAAACCCCATTGTTTCAACAGCTTGATTTTCCAAAAGCCCTCTACATCTGCACCCAGAACCACACAGAAATTCTCCTATACACAGGAAAGGGTTTCCTACACCCAAAAATATTTATTTGATATCCTAACACTTTACCCATCTTTTCTATTCATCACCTATTTTTTTTCTTCTGATTCTAAAGCATTGACAAACACTGGGCATCATTTTAACAATTTTATGAATTGAGATACCTCATTTTTCTCCTACATGTAATAGGCACAAAAGCTTAGTTCTTAGGCACAAGCTAAGATGACTGTAATTTCCAAGATCGTTGCCAAGGTGCTTCTCTCTCCCCTCCTTACAAATTACTCCCAAAACAACTGTATGCTCCCCCTGATTTGATCGGGGTGGCATGAAGACAACAACTGCCTTGATAAATGCCTTGGCTGGGTTCAGAAGATCCCTGGTCTCTCCTGGCTTTCTGCCCTCCCTTTAGCCACCAGACAAACACAGGCTTTGGAACGAAAGAGACTTTCACACAAAGCAGCAAATCCAGCTCAATTTTCCACATTTTGTGCCTTTGACTGCCAGCCCGTGGTGCTACCACAGGACCTCACATGCTGGATGCACTGCTCCTCCCAGGCTGTCTGATCCTCGCCCTCACTAGACACAGCATGGAGGTAAAACTAACAGCGTGTCACACTGTTTGGTTCTGGGACTGTCCTGGGACATCAGAGCATGCCCTGAAACAGCTATCTATCAGCTCAAAACAGATCCAGAGTTTCACCTTGGAATATCAGAAAGCCAACCGTGTGCTGGGCTGCATCAGAAGTGTGGGCAGCAGGGCGAGAGTGGGGATTCTCCCCTCTACTCTGCTCTTGTGAGACCCCCCCCTGCAGTGCTGGGTCAAGCTCTGAGGGCACCAACATCAGAAGGACACGGACCTGCTCGAGCAGGGCCAGAGGAGACCACAAGGATGAACAGGGGGCTGGAGCACCTCCCCTGTGAGGACAGGCTGAGAGAGTTGGGTTGTTCAGCCTGGAGAAAAGAAGGCTCCGAGGAGACCTTAGAGCAGCGTCGCAGGACTTAAAGGGGCTACAGGAAAGGGGGGAGGGATACTTGATCAGGGGGTGTAGGGATAGGATGAGGGGTGAGGGTTTTAAACTGACAGAGGGTAGATTTAGATTAGATATAAGGAAGAAATTCTTCCCTGTGAGGGTGGTGAGGCCCTGGCACAGGTTGCCCAGAGAAGCTGTGGCTGCCCCCTCCCTGGAAGGGTTCAAGGCCAGGTTTGAGCAACCTGGGCTAGTGGAAGGTGTCCCTGCCCATGGCAGGGCGGTTGGAAATCTTTAAGGTCCCTTCCAACCCAAACCATTCTGTGATTCTATGAATATCAGCTGGTCTCACTTTCTACATTTCAGCCTGACATGACCCAGGTGTTTCCTCAGTATGAGGCTTGGCAGTTGCAGGATCTGCAAGTTTCTTCCTGGTTAAACCATCTGAGAACAAGCACTGACAAGGATTTACTGAAGTTCAGAGAACACACTGGATGGCAAGAGACATTCACAATGGATTTGAGAGGCTCAGAATAGAACTTACACCTTCTTCCTGGACTTGCAATAACTATGGTTGCTTGAACACATGCCTCTTCCTCTCTTCGGCATCCTTGTGTTAACTCTTTTCCTCTTGTATAAATCTTTTCCCCACATCCTTTGAACTGCAATAAATTTATTTTTTTTTAGCATCCTCTTATACCATACACATCAACAGAAGTTACTAGTTTCCTTGGAGAATGTGTGTGTATTCAGCAAAATATGTCCCCTCTATATTGTACCAAAAGAAATCTGTTCGTGTCCAACCTCCTTCTATTATTCGACATGTTATAGAAACTCCAGGCACCCAACTGGGACCCTCATTGTGCTCAAGGTGAACAAGTGCAAAGAAAACATCCCCAGCACTGAAGACTTCACAGTTGAAATTTTTAAGAAAATGGGGAAAGAGAGCCCTGAGGGGACACTAGCCCCAGATCACATAAGCCACAAATTTCACATCCTACCTCACTTCTCTTACTTATGGACAAAGCAATCTTAGAAACAACTTAAGACTTGGACAAGCTGAGCAAGCCCTGCCCAGCACATTTTCTTTTTAGTGCACTGAGCTGAAAGAAACGCACATTATAACTTTCTCAGGCCACTCAAGAGTATCATATCTCAGTGGTTATTCCCTGTTTTAACATCATTAGGCTGTATGCATGCAAGTCTGGAGGGCTTTACACACATCAGCCGTGTGCTGAAGATAATGAGTTACCACAAATTTGCCAATTTATTTTTGGAAAGTGTCTGATAGAAGCTGATAGTTCTAGCTTTGACCCACTCTCCCAGGGAAAAACTTATTCACAGTAGCCAGAATATTTAAAGAACACCATCAAAAAAAAAAAAGGCACTAAAATATAAACCTAGAATTCATTCCACCACCACAAAAATCAAAGCTGCTGTGGACACGAGGGGGAGAAGCTCTGGTGCTGTGGACAGCAAGCATGCCATAAAGCTGCAGATATTAACTGCACCTTCCTCCAGAGCTTGTGACGGGGCTTTTGGCTTCACCACAGGTTCATTTACTGTGGAGACAAGCGTGGAGTTCATCCATGCTTCCTTGCCCATTACACATTCCTCCCTCCCTGTTCCAAATTAATGAGAGTTTCTGCTCACTCAGCAGAAATCAGACTGGTTTGCTTTAAAAAAAGGGCAATTAGGAACCTCTGCTTTTTCTGGGCTTCTTGTGTGCCAGGTGAGAACAATAGTGAGAAAGCAGAGAGGTAGGGTTGTGGGGTTACAGGCATCCAACTTCTACAGCTAGCAAAGTTCTCACTGGCAAGTGCCAGGATTTCTTCCCTGCATAATACTTTCTCCAGGCTCATTTACCTTGTCATGCAGACACCCGTCAGAGCAGTGGGATAGCGGCAGTCTCTAGCTGTCTGTGCCTGGGAGGAAGAGGAGGGGGAGGCTCCCTGCATGGAAACCCTCACTGCAGGGCTCCTGTCCCTGCCTCCTGCTCCATGACCCCTGGGGTATGCTGCACAGCCCATCTGTGTGCTCAGGCTTTTCCTGACCAAAGTGGAAAAAGCTCTTTCCATTCTTGGTGCAGGGAAGGAAAGAACTACTAGTGCATTGCTCCCCAGTACAATTCACCTTTTCTGTATGGAGCTCCTAAAGCTGCAGTTGTAAGGACATACAGGGGTGTGTAGCATTGCTGGAAGGACACCTGATGCAGGTGTGGAAGCAGCACAGTCTGGAGAGGAGAAAGGGGAGAAGGTGGCAAAAGATACCCACAATCTCCATTCAACTTTCCGTTTTAGAAATGCAGAACACTGTATTTCTTATTGAAGGACACAGGGGGATAAAGGTGTTTGGCAATTTTGAGCGTTAGTCAGCAGTTTTGAAAATGAACAGAGAAATTAAGACAGTAGCTCAATCCACAGGGAAGTACCAGCTTACTTAAGGGTATTTTAAAGTCCTTATATGACTGTAAAAACTGTATAAAATTCTAGGTTACTACATATAAATCATAAGAAGAAAATCACTAGAAAGCTTCACTCTTATCCCAGAAATCTAATTCCATCCTTAAATTGCAAAAATATGAATCTGTCTTTAATTATAAAGGACCATCTCCTGTTAGTCTAACTGTTGGTGCTGAACTTACCGTGAATTAAAAAGGATTCAAATATTGTCTGGAGAAAAAAAAAAGTACAGCAAAATGCCTAAAAAGATTGTTTTAATGGTCCTACCTTCATATTTCATGACTTTATCAGACTTTAGTTAAGCCTTCAGTCAACGGGAATTTAGGATTCCCCCTCCTCTATTCCCTATGAAAAGGAACTGGACATTTTCTCACTTTACCAAAACCTGGTTTCGTATTCCCCTGTTTTTTCCTCCCAACTGCAGCCACCCCCCCTGAAAGACGCAGACACGGCGCTGCTGGGGGGCGAGAGGAAACTGTGCGGGACATAAAGGCTCTCGGGTCTTAATGAATAATTAAATCTTTAGCCATGGGTGCCCCCTTGTGCCTTGGTGGGTAATTAAGCACAACCGATGGAGTCTAACATGGCACATCACACACCGATGGGGGTTTATTTGAGACCCCCAGCCAACACGCTGGTGCTTCCCAGCGAGCAAACCCAAGTACCCATGGCTCTGCTGCCAGATCTAGAGGAATGACTGTCTGTGACATCCCTGGGCACACGTCGGGGCCAGGGAGCAAAGGAGGCTGCTGTGTGCAGGAAGGACCCTGCTGGGCTGCACGGTGGACAACAGCATGGTGCAAATCCCACTGTCTCATAGCAGTAAGTATTTTTATAAAAGTTTTTTGCCTCAAAGCATGGCACTCATTCTTCAGCTGAAGCAAAAGAGGTTTTGCAAGGCAGTCGTACTCAGCCTCCCGTGAGTTCGGGTGGAGATGGGCACCTCCAGAGACGTCATCCCAAAGAACTGGGGGAAGTCTCTGAGCTGCTCTCACCTGCCAGCAGCTGGATGGGGACAAGACACCAGGCTCCCAGTGCCAGTGCTGCCCCATTCACGTAGCTCCCCACGTCTCCATTTGCAGACATGCCCTCCTTGTCCTTCCCTTCTTTCTACACCCATCTCAACATCACCGGCACCTGGGCAGGGGACTGCAGCAAGGGGAGCAGGGGGGCAGTCCACAGCCCTCTCCTCAGCCCTGTGGGGTGTCACTGCCTGTCTCTGCTGCCACGTAACCCACCTGGAAAAGCAGACATCTGCCTTGCCTGGCCACCAGCCTGGTACCATGGTCCACCAGGCCTGAACCGAGCACCTTGGCTGAGCTCTGCTATTAGACAGATCAAAGCCTTCCCCTTTTGCTCGTCTCTGTGAAACAAGAATTTGAACATCCTCAAGTGTTGGTTTTACTCCCAGCAGAGGAATCAAAGTGAGCTTTGGTTGCGTTCCCCTCAGGCAGCTCAAGAGCCAGAGCACAAGCAGCAGCACCTGAGGCGTTGGGGCTGGCGAGCAGCCCTCGGCTGGTCCTGGTGGCAGCACGGACACAGGTCTTCAAACCCGACTTTGTCACATGTGTCCAGCCTAATGCAACGCCCACCCAAATCCAGAAAGGCCCAACAGCATTCACAGCCAGCACGGGACGTTGTTTTTCTGATCGGTCATGTTCAAAGGAGTGCTAGCAGATATTGCGCTGAGGCCTTGACTCGTGGGATGAGCGCAGTGGAGGGCTGATCGTCCCACTTAATACTCCCCCCCCCAGACAATTATGTCTCCAAGAAGCAACCCACATATTTCTAGGCACAAACCTCCACTCCTGAGGTAACACAGAAGGGACCTGATACCATGAGGCATCTCTCCAACCAAGACAGAGCCTGCCAAATGCCCCTCTGTGAGTATGTTTCCCAAATTTCAACTTCCCTTCTTAAACTCATCTGTCTACTTTGTTTTCACCTATTATCTCTCTCTTCAGAGGGAAAGTCGAGCAGCCAGCTGTAACAGGATTGATGTGACACCTCGGGGTGAAGATGAGCGGCGTCCACACTCAAGCCATTGTGGGGCTACACAAAGGCTGTGCTAAACGCCTGCCTTGCTCGCAGCGGCATCGTTCAAGGTCTCCAGCATTTTGGCACAAATAAAGATGGATTTTTCCATTTCCACTACTTGGCAGCTCATTGCCTGGGGTTATTTGTCTCTATTCTGATATTTCTGCTGCAGAAGGGCCAGCACTCCTAATTTGCTCCGCTTTGAATATCACAGCAGAAAGGGGCAGAGTCACACTGTGCCTCTAAAGACAACAACAGTCACTTCAGTACTGAGCCTCAATCAATACTTTAATGGGCCTAATTTTCTAGCTTTTGATCAAAATGTCTTTAGAGCAGTACATCTTCAGATATTGCCGCTGGCCTTTGAAAATAAGAAGAAAGAACAGGATAACCTTTGTGAGACTTTTCTCCCTACAATCTATAGCCAAATCTACACAAACTCATTTTAGTATCTCCCTAGCCCAGCCTGGTACATGAGAGTTGAGCAAAGCTGAATGTGAAATGGCTCCGAACAATGTAAAACCAACCTCTCAATCTGCTTATTATCATTTTAGGAAGGCATGACAGTTCCTTCATCTTAGAAAATACGAATGGCTATTTTGTCTCTGAAAACGCTGTACAGTGTACAAATTCAACATCTGAGATTTGAAGTCCAAGCTGAATTTAGCTGTGACCAATTACACAAGTCAAGTGGTCTAGCTTTGGTACTTCAATGCAGGCAACTCTTCAGGATGACACCAAAAAAATAAAACCACTCTAAAACCACCAAACTATTCCCCTGCTGTTTGAATCCCTCAATACAGACAAATCAGAGAACAGCGCTAGGGAATTTTAAACTGATTTTACAATTTATTCATTATTAACCAAACAGGCTTCCTTTAAGTCGTTGCTAGAAAAAAAATAGGGTTTCTTTAAGAGTAATTTACAAAAATTAACTGTATCGAATGCTGAGTTTAAAATGGAGTTAGTTCTCTGCCTCTCATTGCCAAAGTTATTGCATGTGTACGTGGTTTTAGCTGCTATAGGGCTTGGCTTCATTGCTTTGGTGCCAAAGGTGCAACGAGAAGGTCTGGGAAACTAGTTTCAAGATCATATCAGTCAGTACTGCCATCCTATAGAATGTCTGTTTTCCATAAGCATTTGTTCGAGTAAAACCGATTTAGTCTCATCAAATGAATGCTTCCCCTTCAGAAACGTGGAAATATCAATGGGAAAGATTTCTAGTGGTTTGCACCAGGTCTATAGTACAGTCAGGCTGTTCTTGTAGCCAGCACTGGTGCTGAGAACAGGCAATACTCTGGGTACCATAGAGCCCTGAGTATTTCATGATGAGCCAAAACTTTCTGATCACTTCTCAAAGTTTGTTTCAGAAAAATTCTGAAATGAAAAAAGGTAGCATTTCAGCGTGAAAATGCCGGAGAAAACTTCCTGGGTTTGCTTCAACTTTTCCTTCTCCAGCAGAAAAGTACTTAAGAGTCGGGCAAGATTCACAAATACCTTTGGTCGACCTAAAGTGAAAAACTTTTAGCATGTAAGTGATTCATCTAGAACTCTTTGCCCAATTTTGAAATTACACATCTTCTGAGTTATTTTTCCACAGTGCAGGTGGGCCTGCAGCTTGGAAGAAGCATCTGTGGTGGGAATATTTACTATTTACACACAAGACTAGACCTGCATTAGCAGCAAGAGCATTTCCCTGTTGCTTTGGCTTCAGTTTAGAGTCAATTCCTGAGGCAAAGCTGATGTCTGAAGCCCGAGAAATGCTGTTGGGCTGAAGCACCCAAAAGTCATGTTTGTTTGCATCTCTCTTGTGTTTTAGTGGAGACATCAAAGCCACTCAGTAAGTCCACATGACAGGTTCCTCTTCCAGAAAGGAAGCAAACCTTGTTTTGACATTTGATATTACTCTCCAGAAGAGCAGCATCAGCTCAGGAGACTGTGGTATCAAAGAGGTGACAGGATTGTTCACACATTAACAGTTAAGTATTTTGAAGCAATTTTGGAGATGTACACACAGATTTCTGGTCCTCATTAAAATTAATGAAAGGTTTGTATTCGAATGCCTATGCTGCCTCAGAAACCTCAGTCATTATGGTTCAGAAGTTGTCTCTGTCATACAAAACCTCCCAGGATGATTTACAGAGTTGTACAGGAGTTATTATATTTAAAGTCAGAATTATTATTTAAGGTTAAATTGCATATTGGAAAGAAAAAAAGAGAGAGAGAAAGAAAAGGCTTCAGGACAGACTGATGGAACAGTCAATAAAAGGGAGAACAGTATTTTAGGGACTGAAGCATCAATTAGCACATGGGCATAAAAAGCAACGAGAGTGAAAGCAGCTGGACCAAGCACAGAAGCAGAGACAGACAGCAGGTACTCCTCAGATCTGTGTGTGCAGATTTTGTTTTAACATTCACAAAGCCAAGAAAGAAATGAAAGAATAGCAGCAGGAATAGCGCTGCAAGCCCCTCGTACACTCAGGAACAGAAAGCGCATCTCCAAAGATTTCTATTAACCTTCTGCTTTAACACATACAAACCCTATTCCTCTCCTTCAGATGATCATATTTTCATAGTAGTTGTTTCACTGGCTCAGTTGCCAAAAGCTCCTGCTTTGCACCAAGCTTCTGCTTTCAGAGGCAACTGCAGAGTGGAATATGAGTGAAATGAATGTTAAGCAGAGTCAGGCTCCAAAGATTGCCATTACCTAATCCTGTACCATTACACAAATGTATTTGTTAGGAATATTCCAAGGTTTTGGGAAAAGGCTTACAACAGCTCACAGTGTTCCTGCTGCCCACCACGAACACTGCCTTTATCCATCATGGAACCACACTTGCACTGCTACATGGAAAAGACAGGGAATTACAGTGAACCTCAGAAATGCTGAGGAAAGATTCCCTCAACCTCTGAAGAGACTGGCTTATTATGTTATTACAATTCCCTGGAAATTGCTACGTAGTCATCACTAGAGCATAAAATTTCATCAGAAGCCTCTGAAACATTCCTGCATATACATTCCAGGAGAAGTTTAGAAAAGCCTCATGTTCACCGAGGATCACAGAAAACCTATTATCCATCCACAGCACCAGAGTATTGATCTGTCAACACAGAACTTTTTGGAGAGTATTGCAGCTACCCACTAAATAGATTCTTGATTAGCTACGTTGTTTAAAACGACCACAAACATTTATAGCAAACATTGGGCTGCCAGGCAAAGGGTCAGTCCCAAGGCTCAGCCCAGCTTCACAAAATTATTCCACTGGTTCTGGGCTGAGGTTCAAGTGAACCTCTAGATGGGGAGATGGGTTTAAGTTTAAAATTGGCAACCCTGTCAGATTTTATCAAAAGTTTCATGATGCTTGGCATATTGCTTAAAACCCCAGCTCTTGGAATCTTGTGCAAGAAATTCAACTTCTGCTTAAAAACCCCAAAACCTCTATTCTGTGTAAGCATTCTACAGACCTGAGACATGAATTCTACAGACCTTCAGAAGTCAGAAGGAAAGAACTATACATGACGTATCATTTAACTCTCCTTAGTTTCGGGGAACGTATTTACGACTTCTTAAACATCTGGTATTAATAGTGTGTTTCTGGAATCATAACATGAAAATTTTCTTTCAGAGCTGTGACTTCAACTTGTTTGCTTTGAAATTCTGGATATATTAATTCAAAGAAAAATGCAAAAGGAGAGAAAGGGAAGTGAAACAGTGACAAACATTCAAATGTCTTTTAAACTAGAATGAACTATTTTCTCTCTAAAACAAACTACTGCACTTACTCTGCTGTGGGTTTTGCCCTACAAAAGACTATAGGTTATCAATATATTCCTGACTGACCTACAGCCTCTAGAACATGGTGAGTTGTGCAGGACATAGAGCAGGACCTTAGAGTAAATCAGTCTTGAAGTCCCCAGTCAATGATCTGCTTTAAAACTGCAGTTTGACTCCACATAATCCCACAAAATCTGCACCAGCAACCATACCTGAAGCCAATTTATGAACAGTGACTACAATTTAGGGTCCAACAGAGCTGTACCTGTGATCTCTTTCTGGCTTCTCTAACACCGTTTACTTTCCAGCACTGGCATTATCTTTCTCTTTTCAGCCTTCACATCTCCCCCTCCCTTCTTCCTCTCACACAGTAGCTCTTTCATCTGCTCTCAATAGGTGCTGCTCTACCTAATTAATTGAGGACTTAACAAGTGCACTTTCTAATTAAAGTAAATAAGCCCATGCTTGGAACAGTGGCTCACAGTGTTACCCATCACTCCTTCCTCAGGAACAGGATATTATGGGCTCCGCCTCCTCTGTGCCAAATTAATGCATTAAACTAATAGAGCAGAAGCAAAAATATCTCTTAAAGCATCATTTAGAAAAATGATTGTAAAACACAAAGTGGTTCCCAGTCTTGAATCCCTGAAGCCAAAGAGATCTATAGTATTTGGCAGAAGATCAGGCTTTAGGAAGAGAGGAAAAAAAATAGATCTAGATTTCAAACTCAAACTCCCACTTGGTGCTTCCAGTGCTCTTGTTGGAGATGACTTCGTACATGGGTTGGGAGGAGGCTGGAGGAAGATGCAAGGGAACAGAATCACAGGGGGATATTTCTGTTACCTCTGCAGTGCCCAAATGACTCTCTAAGCCTGTCCCATATAACACCCGATATTAAGACTGCCCTCCTTCTTCAGAGTCGCTTCTGTGCCACGAACTTGAGATGAAGATTTAGAGGGGCTGTTTGGAAAATTCCCATCTGCCCTCACCCTTGTTCTGTACCTGAAATTATATGTGGGTCTCCACCCCTGTTATTAAACTGATGAAGATATCCTTAATGTACACAGATAACTCATAACAGATGCATTTAAAGGAAAACTGATTATGAAATTACACCACTTCCACTAGGTTAAGCATTCACTGTCTCTCTGATGGAGGTCAGACTGTGGAAGCATTTGCAAAGACTGTCCTCAGCTGAAGGAGAGTCTGCTTTTGTGACCCTCCTATTTGGTGAGAGACAGCAGGACTGGCTGGAATCACTGCAGCAAGACCGAACATAGAGGCCAAATACACAAGACAACGTTTTGACAGGGAGGAAACACGCTGTTTTTCATTCCCCCCAGTGCAATTAGTTAAGTGAAGCAGGAGAGGTTCTGGGGGGGTGGTTGGCATCCAACTCGAAGTTCTCTCATGCAGTGGGAACGTGCATCTGCACCATCTGCGAGTCCAGCCTTTGAAAATCCAGGCAAAAGGTAGATTCCCAAACCAAATCAAATCAACCACCATCTTCCTCTATTACTGAAGACTTTTGTGTAGCAGTAAGGATAAAAACAAAATTCTGAGGATTTCAGAGATTTCTATAAACGGTCAAAAGTGCTTCCAAACCAGCATTTGAATTTGTGTCTGAATTTGTTTCCACAGATGGGTTGGGAGCAAGGCTGTGTTAGTTTAGGCTTTACGTACCTAAAGTTCATTAAGTCAAAAGAAAGCTTTGTGTCTTTCAGTAGTTTTTGGATGAGTTTACAGGTTTCAATAGCCTGGACAGGGCTATGGGAAGAACTAACAGGAAAGAGGGAACAGAGGTGTATGGAGCAATGAGGAGTGTGAAAACAGGGTGACAGAACTGTATTTTGCATCAAATTATTCTCAGCTTGTTGCAAGCTCCTGGCTTTGAGCAATTAGTCCAGAAATAAAGATTTGTTTGTATTTTTCACAGTCTCTCCCTGTTGTGGAGACCAGACAGAAAGCCAAAAAAAATTGTGCTCTTCCCACTGCATTTCCTTCAGCAATAAACACCTTCTTCATTTATATATATTTAAGAAAAAAACCACACAAAAAAGCCAGGAAACTGGACCTTAAATCTTATTTAGATATGTACAAAATCAGCCTGTGTCCAGGCAGAACAGCTGGGCAGATTCAGGTTCAATCTCTAGTCTTTAATATTAATTTTACCTCAAAATTCTTGTGCTTTTTTCATACGGTTTTGTGAGACAAAGAGATCCCTCAAAAATTGGTTGAAAATTGGATCAGCATAATTGTCAGAGCTCATCTGTATGCCAGCCACACAGCCCTTCATACAACTGCTTCTCCCTAACGCCATACATCTTGGATATTGTTTATCAACAGTTAGTAGTACAGATGTGTCCACTGAAGTAAATACGGTTTTTTAAAATATTATTTTTAAGAAAACAGAAATTACTTTCTATGCACGAGGCTCTCAGTTATGTTCAGTTTTCCAGAGGAAAACTGCTGGTTTTCAGCAGGTCCAAAGCCTCAAGATACGCCTTCAAATGTGGATTCACTTGCCTTTCTGCTGGCTAGAATTAAAGCCAACGGAGAAACAATAACTCTGCTCCAGCCTGACACCCTGAGCTGCGAGAGGCAGAGAGGGGTGAAGCAGCTGAGCAGGGAGTACACTTGCACTCAGACTAATGACCAGCAGCTCCATAAATTCACTGCACTTTGTTATTGTGTTAGCACTGGAAGCGTTACATGAAAAGCACATTTTAGTTGCATTATGTTATTAATTTGGCTAAAAGCCATTGTCTTTTCTAGATTGTCTTAAAATAACTGTTTCCTACTGAAATAGCTTCCTTTCTCCCCAGACAAATAATAAAAGTAGTTGGGTTTGGGGATGTGGGGGAGAAAAGGGCCTCAGGTTGTTTCCAGTTTTTAGGCCTGTGGAAATTTAACAGAACATACACAAAAGTGATGAAAATCCAAAAGACCAGAGTGTTTAGTGCTTGTTTTTGTTCCCTCCCTGCCAAAGCAGCAGCAGTTGCCCGTTCTTTCCTTTGTGCCTGGCAACCTGACCACTGGTAGGACAAGCCTCTACTCTTGGTGCCTACCACGGGGTGTTGGCATCCGGTCACCGCTCTGCTGTCCTGAGCTGATCCTTTTATTCCATGGCATTCACCTCAGATGTATTTCAGCTGGCTTGGTGGCCTTGCTATTAAAATAAAAACCTGTATGAATCACCTTCAGTTTATACATGGAGGGAGTCACAAGTTTGCTGCCCCTGTTAGCCTCTGTTTGTCCCTCATGCCAAAATATCCACCCTCTTTTGGGTGTTTCAGCCACTAGAGTCACCAAAAAAACTCCATCTTCAACAGGATGGGCATTTTTAAAGTTTATTTTAGCCTTAAAAAAAAAAAATAATCCTGACTTCTCCCTGTAGACTTGCTCCTGAGAGCAGCCTCCTTGCTAATTTTATTATCTATTTCCAAGTTATGTTTTTCTGGAAATCCTTTCTGTTCATTTGATGCTGAAGCAAAAATCCTTGGTTTATTTTTGTTCTGTAAACACTGATACTTGGTCTTGCATTGACCTAAACTGTAAGACTGTGCTCTTCAGTGAAAAGAAGGTCAGGAAAGGACAGGAGCTCAGAATATACTTTGGATTGTGCTGTTTGAGGCCTCCTCACCAAAACCAGAAGAACAGGAGCCCCACTTTGTTGTTACTATTTAAAGCCTGACAAATTCTCTGAGTAAGCCTGATCCTGTTCTCCAGGTAGTTATTCCTGCTGCTACTGAAACAGTCTTGTGATCATATGCAAATATGGCAGAGAGATCACTCTGAAACCCCAAGAGTTTTGTCGTTGGCTTAAACAGAGCTAGAATTTTCCTGCAAATCCCTCTGTAGTGGAAATACAGATTTGTTCTGCTAACAGTGAGGCTTGAGGCTGGTAGAAGAAAAGAGGATTATCAGTAACATGTCAACAAAGCCACTGCATTAAACAGTGACACCTGGCCAGGACCCAACAAAGGTGAAAACGTGGCAAAATAGGTAGAATAGAGATACTGCATGAAAGAAACATTGTGAGCTCAATGCAGCCAACACTCACAGGATCCTTCCCCCTACATTAAACTGTTATCAATGTACCTGAAGTGTCACATCCAGTATACAGACTAACCAGCTTGATGACATTGATACAGGTCTGCAAATCAGGCATAGCTCTGGCAAAATGAAGGCAGTCAGAATAGGAAGCAGCCCCACAGTGAAGCACAGCATGCAATTAAACTGTGAAACCCATTGTTACAGGACATTGTGGAAAGCAACTGGAAAAATCTGTCAGTGGGTGTTAAATCCAAAAGGCACCATCACCAGCTAAGAAAACCCCTTGACTGAAGTCACCACAAAAGCATACACAGGGGAAAAATTATTGCCATTACCCTCCTCCCTAGCTCCTCTTGCTAGGGACAGAAGCACGAGGCTGGACAGATCTACACTATGAGTCCTCCTACATTCTCAGGGTCTTTGACCTGGGGACAGAGACTGCCTTCACTCCAAATTAGCATTGCTGATTTTTCTAAACAAGATTAAAATCAATGCACAGCTTTGTGCTCTTGCCATTTGACTTTGAAACTACACTACTTTGCTTGCACTAGGAGTCCAAAGCACAGGGGCAACACACAGAGGGGATCATTGCCAGGTGAGAGTAGAATTGTCATAAACTGTGCATTTGCACATCATCTGTTAAAGCTTTCTGGGCAGGGACCATCCTGGTACAGGCACATCTGACATCTCACATGCATTGCCCAGACGTCTGGCTATAGTACATGTGTATTCCTTTTACTGTAAAAAGCCAAGTTGAAAAGTGAGCTTTCACAGGCCTGCACTTATTAGCTTGGACAAGAAGTAAACAAGATCTGTCCCATAATACCAAAAAATACATTGCCTTTTATACGACACAAACACACAGACCAACCCCAAACCCCAGAACAGGACTTCCAGAGAGACTCCAAGAAAGCCACAGGTATGCATTGCAAAGGAGACACGAGTATTACATCTGTATGGCACCTGAGCAAAGAGAACCATGGCTCTGTTGAGCACAAGGGATGGGCGAGCAGGCCTTGGTCTCTGACCACCCTCCAGCTCAGATTAGGGAACAGATTACTGTCCCCAGGAGAAAAACAAGGCTGGGAGGGAACAAACCCTCTTGAGCTGTGGTCCTCCCAGATCATCAAAACATGCCACTTCACATTAGGCAAGATGATCGGACACCTCTGTGCTCTTATCAGGGGATACATTTTCCCCAAATAAGCAGCAAAAGGTTTCTCAGATTGATTCTCCTCTCCTCAGAGTAAGGATTTAGACACATCAGGGATTTTAGGGCTGGAAAAGACCTGTAATAAATGCCAAGCTGCTGCCTTTGGCTACCTCCTGCCTAGAGATACCCTCCTCCCTTAGCGTACCCCTTCTGACCAGTTTACCTGACTGATGCATGCTCTTTTCTCCCAATTCCACAACAAGCAACCTTGGGACCCTCAAGGAAATGAAGGATATGAACCAAAACTATTTAACAGCATTTTTAAGGCAGCAAATGAGCCAACACAGCCAACTCCCACATGGGGAGAAAGGAGGAAAGGGTCTGAACTCAAGGTCTTGCAAAAACATGTGTGTCCATCAACCAAAGGAGGACTTTTGTATGTGCTCCACCGCTTCAACATGGCACAACAATTTAAGGTGGTAATTGGATTTGTACTAGCCTCCTCTTCCTGCTACTCTACAGCCAAGAGAAGCATTGATTCTCTGATGGCTCATGCACCCTACTGCAGAGCTCAGCCCCCCAAGGACCAGTCTCCTCTTCTAGCAGTAATTTCCCCTGTGCCCTTCTCAGGCTGTTCTGTCCTCTAATCTTCTTCTTAGAGACCTTTAAATATATATTTTAAATTCCAACCAGATTCTCGGACTTGGCAGATAAACTGTGGGTCCCATAAGAGTTATATTTTCTTTGAAAGTCTTGAATGAAGTCTTTATTATAAACTTCATTAATATTGCTACCTATATGCCTGCTCCCCACTTCCTGTGCAAATCCAAACAGATTCTCCACACAGAAAGACTTTTGAAATTCGCATATTTACTTCCCCCAAACAGTGAGAGTGTTACTGAGGAGTTTGTGGTAGAGGCAGTCCACATGTGTGTTGTCCTGCTGGAGTTTAAAAAGATGAAACCTTCTATTCATCGGAGATGAAAAAAGTAGATGCAAGAGGGGAGGATATAAAGCTGGGGAGATTAGGGCTCTGGAGTTCTGTGCTCTGGCTTCATGCCATTGGCAGAATTTGGTCCATTTTTGCAATTAGATTATATGACAGTAAAGAGTCATTACAGCTAATGCAGTACAGCATGTACAAGGGTGTTAAAGGTATTTCTCCCAGAATAGTCAAAATTAGTAAAAGAGTTGTTTCAAAAGTATCAGACCTTTGGGGGATTTTGTTTTGTTTTTTAAAAGCAAAGTTATCCTGCTGAACTGTGCAAGCTGCAGCTGCGCACCCCTGGCTTTCAGCACTAGTCATCCACTGAGATCCAACCAGCACCTCAAGAACCATGCTCACAAAACAAGTCCTGCTCCCACTGCAGTCAGAAGGTGAGCTGCCCTTGCTGAGAAAGGGATTAGAACACAACGGGGATGCAGAGATAGGAGTAAAACAGTCTAGCAGAGGACAACAGAAACCCAACATCTCATAATATTACTAAGAGTCAGCTTCTTCCAGGTTCACTACTACGAAGTTTGATTAGCAGCAGGAATTAGCTACAGACAGAAAAGGGCAACAGGCAGGCACCAGTCTGGATAAGAGACTGAGAGTGAGCAAAACAGAGTCATCTGGGACCTAGTCCCAGCTCTGTCATTTACTACACTTTGAATTTCTCTTTTCCAATGCAAGGCCAAAAGATACATAACTCTTCACGAAGAGCTCGGCAGGCTACAGCCTACATGCCATAACATGCAAGTAATCCCTCTGAAGACCACTTAAATGTTTAAAATTATTCATGCTTTTAAATACATCTCAGGGAAAATGATCAGTACAAGAGGATGCTAGTTAAATCTTTCAGACCTTTAGATACACACTTTATACAAAGTGCTCTACAAGACTAAGCAACCAGGTGTGCACACTCATAGGGCACACAGCAGTTCAAGACTTTTTTGCCTTTTGTATATTGCTAGAGGCAGCACAATTCAAGGAGGAGGTCCCCAAGTAGGCACTAAGCCTCCTACACCTCTAAATGACTTAATGATCTCACTTCCTTTGACTGAGGACACTTTATTGATGGATTTAGAAATTCTCCTTTGACCAAAACTTCCAGATGACTGAACCCTTGAGCATACTGCAAGGCTCATGTATTTGGGTAG
Source organism: Strix aluco (assembly GCF_031877795.1). Classification (NCBI taxonomy): domain Eukaryota; kingdom Metazoa; phylum Chordata; class Aves; order Strigiformes; family Strigidae; genus Strix; species Strix aluco. The sequence continues at coordinate 9,087,638 of NC_133950.1, read as the reverse complement.
GTGTCTGGAAAGGGCCATAGACTTAATCTTTGTTTAAAAAGGATTAAAGATGGGCAATGTATTGGGTATGTCAACAGGACTTTACTTTAAAGAGTAGTTTGTTTTAAACTGGGCTGTTTTAATTAAAAGGTGGCAAGCAAAGGAAAACAAAACAGAAAAGAAAATCCATTTGAACTTCTTCAGTGGAAAATTAGATTTCTGATTAAGAGTCATGTGACCTTTCCTTCCAAAGGAACATCAAAAATTTCTGAACAAAACCCAAACCAGGAAATATCTCATGGGAAGTTGTATCTCATGGGAAGTTGCAATCAGTTATTCAAAATCTCTCTGTCCTCAACAAGCACATTCCCAGGCACAAAGCATCCCACACAACACTGCTGCTTGGGGCTCCCATGACACACGAACTCCGATAGGAGCGTGTTGGGGAACACTCGGTGCAAGCAAGGAGGTCTGTTGAAGAATGGCAAGAGCACCACAAAGTGACACAGAAGAGTTGGAATAATCTGGGTTTGAGTTTTCCCCACAAAAAAAAAATTCCTATCGGAGAACATTTTCCAACCAGCTCATTTTTATTAGTTTGTCAAGTATAGTTACAGCCCATTCCAGTTTGTTTGGCGTAAATAATCAAAATTAGAATTGCATCAGATTTTGGCTGCAGGAGGGAAGATAGAGTAGCTCTTTCAACACCATGCTGGTAGAGCTGTCTCCACCCTCTTATTCCAGTGCTTCAACCAACTTGTCATTCAACGTGAACAGACTTTGCTTTTGCACCATGCGACTGCAGAAGAGTTACTGGGGAGAGCTGCAGGACTGGACTGCTCTGCCCTGCCTCGGGTTACGGCGCACACACTCTGCAAGCCATACGGGCAGATGCTGCACCCTCTGACCATGGCTGTTATCTCACCAGAAGTCCATAGGAAAGCCACATCCGTCCCTGAAACTTGTTCTTAGTGACACTTTTATATGATGCACTTCCCCCAGCTGGGTGAGGAAGTTATTTCCTTGGCACCTGGAAAGCACCTTCTTCAACAGAAAGCTCACAGAATTACAGAAGGCTGACATAGTTCAGAAATTGCCCTGAAAAACCTCCTTCTTCCATAAAGTTCTCTGTGTTGGGGACTACCTTGGAAGGTGCTGAGCACCTTACTTAAATCAAAAAGCCTTTCTAGGGCAGAGATTCCATCATGAGGAACCCCCATATCACAGTACCACAATACCTACCTGTGGCATGTGCTGTGCCCCAACATTTGCAATTGGAAATAACACATTAAATTTGAACTACTGAAGCTGTGGATAAGTGTTTAGTTTTTAATGGGAACCCACTGCGATGGGAGAAAAAACTCCAGCACTAATTCTTTGAAAGGAACAAAGGCCAGTAATATTTCAGCAGAGAGTACGGGAAGGATAAATATCCATGTGCAGTGTAGCCAAGGATCATTGTTTAAAAGTCCTTTACTGAACAAATGAAAGGCTGAAATCTTAAGAAGTTTTTTTTTTTTTTCTTTTTTAAGGAAGGAAGAAACATCTGTGGGAAGTATTTATGAGACATATAATGCACCTCACATAGTACCCTAAGGGCCATCTTTAGAGTGGAAATAAAGCTTCCATACTAGGAGTTTGTTAACATTGTGACAGGAATCAGATGCAAACACAAAAGCTCACTTGTTCTGTAATGACTTGCCGAGATAAGTGTCCCTTATCAGCAATACTGTTTTCTTTTGGAAAGGAAGGGACTCTGTGTGTACAAGCAGGGGATGGAAGTCAATGAAAACAGAAGGCTGGAGAGGTCTGAATGGGCATTTTGTACTGTAATTCTAGCTTGGGGCTGCTTTTTTGGGTGTGGAAATATCAAACACTGACCTCCCACTGACGGTCCTTGGCAGTGGGATAAGTCGCTCATTTATTTTTGCTCAGCCACAAAGCTGCTGTGTAACATGGCAAGGTCCTTGCACAGTTACACAGGCCCAATACATCTCCCGGGCAAACAGCCTGCACCCCAGCACCGCCGCACCCAGCCCTCACATGCTCCTGCTCAAAATATCACCAAGCTCATACCCACAACCAGGTAATCCCCACAGCACTCATCAGGCAGCTCTTTCAACTTGAGAAGAAAAGAGAATTTGTGCAGAAGAAGGTTGGGGTGGGAGGGGTAGAGCCACCTAAGGCATCCCTCTATTATAGCTGACAAAGCCCTTGCTAACAGGGGCCTTTGGTGGTGATGCCCTACTGCTTCTGACCCAGAAACCCAAAATACACCAAGCTGAAACTAACTTCATGGAAACATCACACACACAGAAGTGAGGTGTGCAGGAACTTTCCTCTATCCAGAGTAGTCACAACATTCTTTTAAACAGAGAGGAAAAGGACGGGGAAAGGGTTTGCAGAGAGGTGACCATGTCTGATCTGAGACTTGCTCAACAGGAAGGTGGCTGTGGACTCTTGTGGCTCTTGTCTTCATCCTGCTGGCATCCACAAGGAATTTTGTCTTGGTCTTGGAGTCGCTTTAATACCAGAGAATGCTCTGTTATAGGCTGACAATACATTAATGAAGTGAGAACCTATAGGGGACTGCTGGGCTCTTCTAGAGTAACGCAAACTCAGAAATTAACATATGGCATCAAGATTCAGGATAATTAAAGCAGAACCACAACGGCGGGGAGTTCTAGTTAAGTCCCATCACAACATGAATAGACTTGTCATCTCTGCTCACAGGAGAGCATTTCAGACCTCTCTGCTGCATCAGGGAGTTAAGCCAAATCAACTAAACAGCTCTCCCAAGTCATCACACCACCTGCAGCAGGCCATAGACTCGCTGACATTTCAGACTCCACCACCATTCCATGGCACGCTCAAGCAGCAGCACAACTTTTGGGTGTGTTGTCACTCACCAAATCACAAGAGGTTTCCCCTCCCCCTGCATTAGCTTGCCTCCTAGTTATTTTATTGGCAGGTCTGAATGTAATGTGGAGCTGTACCACAGTCTGGACAGAAAAGCATGGGATCCATCAGCAGGACACATCAGCAGTACTGCGTCAACAGCCCTTGGCAGATGATGCAGAAACTCACTTATTCCCAAGCACATCATCTCTCTTACAAGGCACTAGCTATTCGTGGTCACATGCTGTTCCATTAGACAGAGGGAGGCTGAAAAGTCTGGATTAAATAAAAGAAAAACAGCTCTGATAACCATCAATGAATCAGTTAACACTGCATTTCTCCACAGGCTTCACATACATAGAGGGGAAAGGGTGCAAGACTAGAGGAAACTTCCACCATTGTCAGACAACAGAAGCCAACTGGACAGATAACTGTGCCATCAGGTCCCACACCAAGCCAACATGGATAACTGGCCAAGATATAGCTAAAATTTTACTTTTCATATTTAAGGCTACCCAGATCAGCCCTACTCTGCCTCCAGATCCAGGCTGGAACATCCTCTGAACAATCATGAGGACATGATTTTTTTTTTTTGACCTATGCCAAGTATTGCTGAAAATCCAGTCTGACACTGATACATTTCTGCTTCTCCACTGCTAATTCAGCCACTAATACCTACACAGACTCTGTTCCATAAACAAGTCTGAAACTAGACAGGGGGGATCAAGGGATTTTGTGGGATTCACATGCTACAGCTAAGGAATGCTCCAAGACCATTCACCAGAGATAAAAAATTAAAAAGGCAGGTTCAAGAAAAGACATCCACCAGGAAAGCAATCATGTGCAAACGAGTGGCTTGAACTTGAAGCAATTGTCACTTTAAAACATGTTGTCTTCTGCCATGGATTCAGCCCTTCTGCTCACCATTAGCCAGCCATGGAAAGAAATAGGCTTTAATGAGCAAAGCCCAGCTCCCCAAGATGGAGATCCTCCTACTCAAGCCTAGAAGGCCTCTGTCAAAAGACTGGCAAGCAGGAAAAGAATTAGAGAAAAACTAGAGCCCCTGTGATCCCATCTAAGACAGCCAGCTAGACACTTGCAGGGAACAGTCATCTGCTAAGGCAGAGACAGAGGTGGGGGGAAGCTTCTGACAAAACCAAGGTCTGCTGTGCAACCAACATCGACTAGTGCATGGTGAAGTGCAAAACATTAGAAAACCATACAGTTCTGGCCACCTTGTTTAATTGCTTTTTACAGGTAACTTTAAGGAATTTGCTGGATGAACCCTCCCTCTGGAGTCAAGTGGGCTGACAGGAGGTTTTCTGTTGGCTGCCTGGCATGCAGCAAGATGGCTTTTTGAGGCCTTTTGGCTACAAACCAGGAGCAACAAGGAAGTCAGGCATTTTGGTGCAAACTCACTCCCTTCAGTGTGAATCTGATCATGAAAAATAAGGCTCCAGACTTCAGAGGTGACAGGGTTGACGTTTGTGCACTTGGGGATGGGAGGTGGAGGAGGTGGAAGATGATGTGCGGGTAATGTTAGATACATAGACAGGAGGATATATTGCTATCTTTGCTAAAAATCAGCCAGGGCACTTCTGGCTGTGCCATCAGTGCACTGGAATTTGAGGCACAGGACAAGAGAGGAATGCAGGAATAAGCAAGCTCCTCTTTTTCTAAGTAGCTGGCATCTACTTGGAGAAATACCAAAGGCTGAAATAGTTCATCTGTGTTAAAATATAAACTCCCTACACTTACTTGGTTTGCCCTGGCTTTGTAGAGCAAGACTTCATTGGGGCTTTGAGAGGTTTTGTGTTTGACGCTGTGCAAAAAGACATTTCAGCAGATACACGTGGCACTAACTTTTGCACACAATATTTTACTACATAAGGCACAGCATTTGTGTTTTGCTGCCTGTTACTGAGTAGCAGCCAGCCCGCACCCCATATAAGCTAACATTGCAATCTCAGATAAAGGCACAAGATTCCAGGTGCTCTGACATCACTAAACACTTGGCAGGAGCATCACGAGAACCACATCACTGCAAAGCTGGCTGGAAGCAGACCTTTGATGACACTCTGCAGTGCCAGGGTGGCATCTCTACTCATATTGTTAAACAGACGTGAAAATAAAGAGTAATATCTTCTCCTGTGAGAGGATATGCACATCAGTGTGCCCCTATCCTGGGCTCTAGCAGAACAGTTAATTCTAAAGGAGACCATAATTTGATTCTTCTTTTAGTGGAGGACTGCTTTTTCTTCCCGGCAGAATTGAAATGCAGCATTTCCTTGGAAAACACATGGAGCTGTCTCAGAAGAGCTTTCTGAGGTAAAATTTTTGTCTCATTCTGCTCAGAAAATGCTCAGAACAGATCTCACTAACTGGCAACAACAGGCACACCATACTAACCTGCGGGTGAGGGAAGTGGTCTTATCTGAGTTATTATATTTAATAATACAGCATGGGCTGCTTTGAATCAGGCCTTGTTTAGGTAAGACCTCAAAAAAGAAAAAAAATGCAATCTAATCCATTTCAGGTTTCACAAGACAATAAACTGCTAGTGCACAAAGAAAACACTCACTGAGAGAAAGAATTATTACTGTTCTAAACTCCATCACTCGACATTTACCCTTGCTTGTCTCTGTGACTAAAAGGGTAGATTTGAAAAGCCTCACAGGTACCACTGAAACAGGGATTTTTACTTGTGATGCTTATCTGAAAACCACCGAACTTCAGAAAAAACATGTTTTTCCTAACTCAGAACAAATATTTCAACCCATGGCCATTTATTGGATTTGAGCAAAGGTAAGCTCAAACTGATAAATTTTGCACTGAAGTTCAGCTTCCCAAAAACCAAAAGTGGCATCTAGATTTACGTTTGAAAGAAGCTAGCACTATGGGATCAGCTGGTTTGCTTCCCTGAACTGCATTTGCATTGGAATCTGTTTTTGTACTGTTAACACCACATGACAACCACTGACATTATACAGATTAACTTGTCTCTCAGTGGGTGTATATCTATCACAAGTTACTCTGTCTCTTGGAAAAGAGCAGGGCAAAGCCACTTCATCACAACCTGGAAGGATCTGGAGAAGTTCCCGAGCAACAGATGCAGGGAATTATGTCCTAGGCATTGCCAGCAGTGCATCAGAGGACAAGCAGGTGAAGACACCACTGTCCCCTCCCTGGCCAAGCAGCAGCAGAATGAGCCCTGGCTGCCATATTACAGTTTCCTCCTGTCCCAACACTCCCACCAAACAACAGCATGAGAGCTAAAAAAGCCTATTCATCTAGGGATCTCCTATAAACTCTTCCCAATTTTGAATGTGGTACCTTCCCTTTATCTCCCCTCCCATCTCCTGGCAATTTCTGGGGACCTTCTGGCAAAGATAACACCTCTGGTCATTCTCTTTCTTTGCCCCAGGACTGACTTAGTTCGCCCCATTTTCCTTCAGCACAAGTTCAAAGTTGGGACGGACTATGGAGGCCTTGCCCAAGCATGTAGAGCAGGAGGGGGCTTCATAGAAACAGCGCTCTGGTCTATGCCTTTCAGTATGGTGCTTAATCTCCCTTCCCTTTCTACAGTAGTATGATATTTTTGACCTGTGCGCAGTTTGTGATTCACAGAAATGTTGGATTATTTTCGGCCGGATTGCAGGGGTGAATTCTTCCATCCTGCAAAAATATAGTGGACTGTTCCCACATATATTCACTCTTGTTTAGAGAAACATGCAGGGTTTCTTTCTCCTCTAGGAGGGATTCTCTCAAGATCAAGCTGAATCCCATTTTCCAGCATGGTTGAAGCCTTTCCACTTTGCTGTTACCTGCAACTTTTATAAGTCTATGTCCTATCCTATCATGCAGTTCATTAATGCATATAGGAAGTGGTCCTAACATCCAGACAAAGCACCACTGCACCATTCTTGATCTCCTTGGAGTCTGGGAGCTTCTTTATACCTCCAGCTTGGTGATAGTCTGAGAAGGATTAGTAATTTGTAAAAATGAACTACTAATACACACGGTGCCACAATCTATGCCATGTTTTTCTAGCTTGTTTACAAGAACATCAAGTACTAAAACATCAAAAACCTTACCTACATCATCTTCATTTACTGTTCCTCCCCATCCACAAACCCACCTGCCACATCACTGAAGCAAACTTGATGATTTAACAGGTTTAATTTTTGACAAAGCCTTGTTATCCCTTCGGGAAAGCCATTCCCTTGTTCCAGAAACCAGAGGTAAGTTACTCTGCTCTGTAGTTCCTGGTTTCTTTCCCCCCACTACACTTTTTAAAGCCAAGTACTAGGTTTGCCCTTTCAGTTCTGTGTAACCTCACTCATCCCCAGGAGTCCTCAAAGGGAGCCAAAAACAAACTAGTGCTCAAAAACCTCTTTGGCACTATACTGGGTACTTCAGGGTCAATTTTATGCCAGCCAATTATCTGAGAACATCTAGTGTGACCCCACACCATCATCAATGCCTGTAAAATATTAACTGAAATTGCAAACTGCCATCGTGCAGGTTTGGATGGACATGCTGAAGTCATGAAATGTTCTGGCATCTTTTAACATCAGCTTCCCTCTGCAGTAGGCAGAAGTATAGCTGCCTGTTTGGTCTTACTCACAATGATTCTTCCTTGTACTATTTTTTGGAGGCATGCCTATTTGTTTGATCTAGTTTCTAGTTTTTTCTGTTGTTCCTTTTTGAGTCTCAGAGCACTGAGCAGCTCCCAACTCAGCTGACCTGATCTCTTATTATACTCCCTCTGTCTCCTTTGATCAGAATAATTTGCATTTGTGTCCTTCATAAGTCAGTCTTCAACACATTACAGCGATCAACTGATCTGAGACAAACAAAATTACTGTGTTCTGGGAGGTATGTGAAGATACTGGAGGCCATATGTGCTCATCTCCAAATGGTATGTAGCTTATGCTTTCCATCATAGGTTGCTGCTATAGGTTTAAGCTGGATAAAAGAGCTTCTAAGTAGTTTAAGTATCTCGGCTCCCAACTAGAAGAATGAGGCCAGCATCCCTCAGATGGAAAAAGGGTGTGATCTGTGGTCAGGGAGGAGCAGCCAGGACATGCCATACATACGGCCCACATATCCCATTCAAACCTCAACCATTCATGTGGAAGCAGTCTGAAGGCCAGCACTACCCCCACGCTTTCCCTAGTTCATCATCTCACTCCCGTATTAAGGCTGAGTCCAAACCCGCTTATGAGCGGAAGAACAATTCACAACCACCTCCGTCAACATTTAATCCTCAGTATCTTCTTGCCTTGTGGAACACATCAAGCAATTTTAGGCTACTTTACCTGTCACTGATTTCTCACCTATGTCCTCTGGTACACAGAGTCTTCAACCAAGCCTTATTCCAGTTAAAATTCTTCATCTCTCCCCGCCAATCCCAGAAAGCCTCCCCACTATATCTTTGATTGCTCTGAACCACCACCTTCCCTGCCCCTCCTGCCAACAACTTGGCCATTGCTTTGACTCACTCGGCTTGCTCCCTGCTCCCAGACTAGACCCAAGCGCAATAACTGCGCAGGGTTTACCACTCCAAGAACATGGCCTCTCGTATTCCCCCACCCTGCCAAAATCCCCGTCTCCACCCTGCCAAAATCCCCGTTCAGGTCCACACGTTAGCTCATAGACAGATTTCTGCAACCGCCTTTCCTCTGGCCTTGGCAGACAGTTTTGCCTCAGCGCGTATCTGCCTGGAACAGTACCGTAAAGATTTCTTTTAATCTGTTTGCCTTTCCCCCGTGTAATTTTTCCTTTCGCATTTATCTTCTGATTGTCTCTACTGCACCAAGGCAAAGCCACTTCCCTGCACTCTCAGGGACGTTTCAGAGCCCCACCACAAACAGCAGCAAAGCGTACCCCTCTCCTCCCTCAAAGCTTTTGCAGCTCTTTTCTCTGATATCTCAAACCCCCCTGAAAACAGCCAGGCTGCTGGTGTGCCAAGGCCATTGCTTCTGAAAACCACAGTTTGCTCTGTTGCTCTTGGTGCTCCCGTGCTCATTTTGCCTGTGCCCTTATCATTGTACACTTTGACTGCAGGCACCATCCCTTTGTTCATGCAGTCCCTGTCTGTAAAGGAGAGCCTGCCTTATTGCAGTAACATAGCTAATAAATTATGGTTTAGGAAGACTCGTGCATCCAAACAAACTCAAATTTCTTCCATCTTCTTTGTAAAGGAAAAATTCATCCAATGTAATTTCTTTTTATGAGGCCAGCTTTTACAGACCCTCCAGCTCTCGTTATGGAAATAAGTGGAAACTCCTGGCAGGGGATTATATTTTTTGTTGTTTTTTTAATATATATGAGCAAAAGCTTATATTATGCTCTGCCTACACAGGCTTTGCCAACAAAATTTGCTGATGCTTGCAGAACTATAGGACAGTTGTCCAAATGCCTGCCACTTGCTACTCATAGACAGTCATGAATTGTCCTTCTTGCTGACAAGTTAATGTTGCATCATAAACTGCCCATATGAAGTTTTGTTGCTATAACACATGACTGAATTCAATATGTCAGGAAAATGATTAATTGCCCTAGAGATTTGGATCTTTAAAAATAGCAGAAATTCAAAAGTCCAATGTTCTTTATTCTGATGCTGGTAGAATTTACATCACAGTTAATAAATAGCAGGCCTCCTTCAGAAATTAGGTCATTAGATTATTCAATTTGCAAACATAATTCAATCAGATGGAACTGGTAATATCTAGGATACATAGACTAGACAACAGCAACATCTCAAATGCTTATGGGGATTATTTCAAGGAAATCTTGGTCTGACTTTTAAGAGTTTGCAAGTTTAGGTGCTCCAAAATTAGGGGTAAGACTAAAAAAAAAAAATAAAAGAAGTTCTTTACAGCACCTCAGAACTTGTAGGAGATTTATATTTTAGGATATTCCAAAACTTAATTTATTTCCTCGAAACAGAAAACATGTAGCTGGCCCAGGTGACGCAAAGTTCACTGTGCAAATCAGTGGCACCCACCTGGCCAAGCCACCTGAGAGGCAAATTTACTCCCATGTGCTGCTCACTGGCCCTGAGCCAAAGGGATCTATACTTTTACCATTTGAGATTGCAACTGCAAGAGGTTCTGCCAACCCCTGCCTGCACCGTACAGTACCATTACTGTAAATATGCTCTGAACTCACCTGTTCTCCATGCTTTTGCTGTTTTTTATGTATCTGCGATGCATAAGAGCACCATAATCAAAGAAGCTAATTCCAGGCCTAAACACATTATGTTGAGCACTCTTCTCTGGTGAGCATGGCCATGCAGCACCGCAACAAAACCCAGCCTCCCTCTGCCTTCCCCAAAATAACCAAGGGATTGCACAATAAGTTGGTTATTGCACCATAACCACGTGATTGCACACTGCCCACCCCAAACACGATGCACTTTCCCCAGTGCGTCAAAAGCCACCCAGCCATCACATAGATGACCTTTGCCAGTGCTTGACAGCGAGTCTGCAGAGGGAAAGCTTCTGGTGGGATTCTCAGGCAAACCTAGAGACAGGCAGGAAGGGGCCACGTTACCCTTCCTGAGACAATTCTGACTGTTTCCACATACCTCTCATGCAGAGCAGCCTTCCCAGCCCCAGCACCCCACTAACAGCCTGGGAAGAGCTGCTGTTGCCAGGAGGCGCACGGAAAAATAAAAGCCAATTATAAGTGATGGCTAGGCTGACAGCAAGTACTTTTAATACAACCACCACACACGAATGCCAATACACTGGATTGAATCCCTTTCTCATCAGCCCTTTGTATGCTGCAGACTGTCAAGGGGAGCACGGCCCCCAGCACAACAGAGCCTGACCTCAGGACTGCCTTGCGTGGGGTGTGGGGTGGGGGAAATCAGTGCTCTGAGGCCGCGGGAGGTAGATGCAGATAAAAATCAACTGGGACATCACCAGTTTGTTAAGCTGGTACCTTCTGTCTTGGTTTCATTTCTCAGAACTCCTGGCAATGGATGAAGAATCAGTAGCTCCCCAGTATTAGTGGATCCTTTGGCCACTCAGAAGAGAACAGGCTGCTTTTACCAATAGCACATCTATTCCCAAGAGCTATGGGGAAATTTGGCACAAATACAATTGACTGAATGCATTTGTCATAATACAGACCCAGGCCCACACTGAGGGAAGGAGAGGGAAGACCCCCTAGGTCCTGCATGAGACCTTGCCTCCTGCAAACAGGCCTGGAACATCCCGTGGGGACAGAGGAGAGCTGCACACAGGGCTCTGCATCTCTGCTGCTCTTGCCCTGGGGCCAGCACTGGCTCGGACAGCAGCTGTCACAGGAGCCTTGATGTTAAATAATACATCAGCCAGTCTGCAGCACTGCGCCTGTGCTTTAACAGGCCTAAGACACCAGGAAACAGGACACACCACCTCTTGGGACAGAGGGCTCTTTCCTATTTTCTCTTTAAAATGCCTCCCTGCTTCTCTACGGGCAGAGGAAGGTTGGTAAATAGACCCCGCGCTAGTACAGAAACACAAGCCTGGCCTGTACCTGGGTTGTTTTTTTTAGAAAATGCTCTCCACTGAGGCTTTTCTGTTCCCTCCAGTCTCCACGACGGGACCCCAAGCTTTGGCCAAGCCTCTGCTCCTAACACTTTTTTGTTTTCTTAAATGGACTGAGAAGTCCTTTCATAAAGTTCATGTGGGAAAAGCACACTCGTCCCAGGGTCCAGGCGGGTTTTCAACTCAGCCCCTTGCTCACATCAGCAGTGAGACCATCTTATGACAATGCTCAGGCCTTGGAGAACCACGTGCATGCACAAAACCCCCTTTCTAGGAAGCTTTTTTGCATGCATAGGGCTGCTAGGAATTAAAGCAATCCTCTCGGCACAGCTCTCCAGGTGATGGGACACAAACGTGAGGCACTCCCTCTGCCGACTGCAGAGAGCCTCCACCAGCCTGCTGCTGATGCGGTCTCTGGAAAACATAGTATTTAAGACATTTCCCCCTGCTATTTTCAAGACCGGGCACTTAAGTACGAATGTAAGTATCTGTTTTAGCAAGTGTACTGTAGTTTTTCCAGCCTTGGAAAAGTGTTGAAGGCAATGTTTAAAAAATAGACAGAAGCACTTCTGTATCAGGTTAAGGTTTCAGACCTGCATTACTCCACATTATAATGACTATCCTGCAATATGATTATTTCTTTTCAACATTTCTGCAAGTCCTTCTGCCCAAGGTCCTCAAAGCATTGCAGAGTCTTAGGCGTGTGGCACATCCTAGCACCGTCAGATGAGCATAGTCTGCCCACGTCAGTGACTAGGAAGGGAAAAAGAGGCAGAAGTGACAGTGAGAACTGGAATGAGAACCCGAAAGCACCAGCCTCTCCTCTGGAGGTCTCATCCAGGTCTAGGTGTACCTCATTTTTACAGTTTGGCCTTTTGTACAGAGGGAGAGAATTGTGGCAGAAAAGCAAGTCAACCCTGCCCTGCCCAAACCTTACACCAACACTTCTGTGACATCCAGACTGTCTTCTGGGCCTCTAACACCTTTAAGACTGCTTCATCTTCTTGGGCCCAGTTGAATGCAGAAGCAGAACTGCCATTAAAAACAAAACACCCCATGCCCTATGGTTTTTCCAGCTCAACATACCAGTACAAGATAGCTTGGGAAACACAGGAACTGCCAAACACAGCAAACACTGTGCACTGCTGGAGCTCAACACCTTGCCTCCAGAAGCAACCTTAGCTTTCAATAGCAGGGCAACAAGAGCTGCTATGAAGGGCAGTTGCACAGTTAACAGGTTTTAAACCATTTACATGCTTTAATTAAACTGTTTATTTCCATCTCTGGCACAAACTGATCTCCCTCCTTTTCATCGTGTTTGTCCTAGGTACTACAACTCTTAACACAGAGGCCTCTTCTGAGCCCTCCTCCTCAACACTCAATCTCAGGTCTCACCCTGATCTTTTACCCAGTGACGCTGCTCCCTCCCATCCCTTCCCATTTTCTTGAGTGTTTTTTGAAGAGTAAGTTCTCACTGCTGCTGAAGGAAGTCACAACAAAGTCCAACAATGCTTGCTCTGCAGGGCAACACATCCTGACTCAACAAACACAGGTTGTAGGACTAACTCTGACCCTGTTGCATGGATCTGGGTAGGCAACTTCTCCATCTGCTATGTTAGATTTACATCAGGAGTTGGGTGCTCAGGGGTAAGAACAGAAATGAGGAAGGCACCAACAAGGAGATACAAAAGCACCTGGAAAGTGAACCATTTGCTGCAAAATAATACAGTAAAGTCACAAATAAGCCCAGTAAAATGAGTTGTCTTTCCTGGCTGTCCAGTCACAGCCACCTCCCAGGACGCACAAATCATCAGCATGAGATGGAGATGGGTTTCCCAGAAGCCCATGTCAGAAGGGACAGGGTGTGGAAGCAGCAGAGAGCATTTGGTGTCCCCAGGGGAGCTGCCACACATACTGCTCCAAAAGCTGACCCCACGGTCCTCCCCACTGAGGGGGAGGCTTTAACAGTGTGCATGACAGTTGCTAAGAAAAACGGGGAGATGGGGACAGGTAGAGTTAATAATCAGGGGGGCTTCCCTCCTGTAAAGATGAATAGGGCACCACAGGAATGAGAAGTGAAGCTCAACACAGAGGTGGAGTCTGCCTGAAACTGGCACGACGCATCGCTGGACTGAAAGATTTCAGTTTTCACATGCTCCATTTTTCCAACCCAAAAAGATGAAATTTTCCACAGAAGCAGATGCTTTTCTTGAAAGATTTCTTTGAGTAGAAATGCCAAATTCTCCATCAGGAAACTGTTCTGATGGAAGCATTTTCAACGAGCCCCATTCGAGGTCTATTTCAGGACTGGCCTTCGCTGGCCTGACTCAGTTCTTTAACTCGTCACGGGTTGTTTTTCCTGCCATTACGTACTTTTAAATTGAAAGTGTCTCCGTTTTAACTGAGCTCCTGCTACTGTTTAAATAAGCCCTTGTTCCGAGTCAGGTCATGAACACAGCAGCCCTGGCACAGCTCAGCTTGGCATGCCCAGGGGCTGCCAGGCAGCAATCTCCTCCCAGTAGGGAATCCCCTTCCCAGCAGGAGTGTGGCTGTTGCACAGGGATTGCTCATCCCTCCACAAGTGGACACACTTTATTCCAAAACCCCCCTCTGAAAATCCAACCATTTTATACCAGTTTTAAGGTATTTTTCACCTACTCCACCCACTTCCAGAGTGATGCCAGAAGAGTTTAAAACCATTGTCTGGTTCCACAGGGTCATTTCCACTCACATTGGCACTGATGAGCTGGGAATTATTTCTGGACTCTCAATTTCAGCTCAATATTCTGCTGCATTCATGTGGCATCACCTGCTGTCCAAGTGCAGAAGGAGGGTGCCATGAAGCAGCAGATGCCTCCAGGACAGCAGGGTACCGCATCCAGCTCCACACAGCATCAACCAGCCTGGGGTGCTCCACCATGTCTCCAGGCCTCACTTCAGCATTTGGCCACCCTTCGCAGGGAGGGCTTTTACTGAATACCCGACTGCATTTTTCCACTGCTGCAATGCCATTTGGGCAAGGTGGGCTGTAGGCTGGCCAGGGGCCCCGTGTCGCTGCCTTCTGCGTATGGACTGGAGCCTTCATGGCTATTCTGCAGTGGATGGGGTAAAACGTCTTGACTGCACAGAAACCTCAAGCCTCCTCTAAGACCCGCAGCAACAGCACCTAAATTCTTCTAGGAAATGCATCTCACACCTTTAATTTCAGCCACTTTGCTGCTCTGGATGTTGGCAAACATTAATTAACAGGGCAGATTCCCACAGCACTAACCTGCAGTGATAGCAGCAACCTCTGCCTTGATCCACAAGCTGGAGAAGCACCCGGCAGGAGTTTAACAAACACCATCAAGTTGCTCTCCATTGAGAGAACTACCTGCAATTAGCACTGCTGCATGCAGTCGTGCAGACACCCACAAAACACGCTCCTCTAGCAGGTCCCACTCCACACCATGGAGATGGTGGCTGGGTTTTCCAGCCTGTCATCCCTTCCCGGTGCTCCTACCAGCTTCTCCCAGGCATGAGCAGAGGATTTGTGGCCTCGGGTTGCCCTCTTGTGGTCCGGCTTAAGTGAGACATTGCAGAAGTTTTCAATATTTAGCCCCCTCCCACACTGAAAGCACAGATCTCTACATCATGCATTCAGACCTACTGAAATAAATTGTTTTTCCTCAGTTACCTTCTTGGAGCACTTCGAAGTGGTGCACAGATGGACGGCTGAAGTCGGCTGAGCTGAGCTGTAAGCGTTCTACAGCTTAGAACAACATTCTTCCACTCAATGCTGGTTTTCATAGAAACAATTAAAAAAAAAAATTCTATGTGTAAGGGGATTGGATTTCCAATAAAAACTCAAGCCAAAAACTATTTAAAAGTTTGTTTTAAAAAAAACACAAATCAAAACAAACTCTGCTTTAGCCAAGTACTGAACCAAAAAGTTATTCTTGTCCCTCCCCAAATAAGTCCTATGAAACACTAGATCCTTTCAAACCAAAAAGGAATGCTGTACCACAAAGAAAGATTGCTTGTTTTCACTTTTATCATGTCAACTTACAAAGACACTTCATCTCTTATTGGACTGGCTCTTAAGTTAAATTAAAATTTGTTTTCAAATAGAAATATTGCTCTCTTCACTCAGCAGTGTAAGTGTACTAGGGTAGGAGATCGATAATGCTGATGGTTGTTAGACTCCCCCAAATCTGTCACTTAGGCAGGGAGTTTAATACACAGCACTACCTAGAAGCGAGTCAAATACATCTCTACAAGAGATGACAGATACTGGGTCTACTGGATCTTGGGCCTCCTGCACGTAGTTCCTCACCTGCTAGGCGATATACCACTGCAATCAGCACATTGTACCGAGTATGCAATCTCAAATTTATAGGTGCTTCCAGGGGATGTTTTCCCCATCACTGGGCCGGACAGGCTGCCAGATTAGAGCTGCGATCATTCACTGCAGCACAATCGCAAAAGCTGGACCTAAGAGATCTCTAATTCAGTGTCCTGTCTCCAGCAATGGCCACCAGCTTTAGAGAATCCAGGGAGGGTGCTGCCGGACAACCTCCAGGGAGGGTGCTGCCGGACAACCTCCAGGGAGGGTGCTGCCGGACAACCTCCAGGGAGGGTGCTGCCGGACAACCTCCAGGGAGGGTGCTGCCGGACAACCTCCAGGGAGGGTGCTGCCGGACAACCTCCAGGGAGGGTGCTGCCGGACAACCTCCAGGGAGGGTGCTGCCGGACAACCTCCAGGGAGGGTGCTGCCGGACAACCTCCAGGGAGGGTGCTGCCGGACAACCTCCAGGGAGGGTGCTGCCGGACAACCTCCAGGGAGGGTGCTGCCGGACAACCTCCAGGGAGGGTGCTGCCGGACAACCTCCAGGGAGGGTGCTGCCGGACAACCTCCAGGGAGGGTGCTGCCGGACAACCTCCAGGGAGGGTGCTGCCGGACAACCTCCAGGGAGGGTGCTGCCGGACAACCTCCAGGGAGGGTGCTGCCGGACAACCTCCAGGGAGGGTGCTGCCGGACAACCTCCAGGGAGGGTGCTGCCGGACAACCTCCAGGGAGGGTGCTGCCGGACAACCTCCAGGGAGGGTGCTGCCGGACAACCTCCAGGGAGGGTGCTGCCGGACAACCTCCAGGGAGGGTGCTGCCGGACAACCTCCAGGGAGGGTGCTGCCGGACAACCTCCAGGGAGGGTGCTGCCGGACAACCTCCAGGGAGGGTGCTGCCGGACAACCTCCAGGGAGGGTGCTGCCGGACAACCTCCAGGGAGGGTGCTGCCGGACAACCTCCAGGGAGGGTGCTGCCGGACAACCTCCAGGGAGGGTGCTGCCGGACAACCTCCAGGGAGGGTGCTGCCGGACAACCTCCAGGGAGGGTGCTGCCGGACAACCTCCAGGGAGGGTGCTGCCGGACAACCTCCAGGGAGGGTGCTGCCGGACAACCTCCAGGGAGGGTGCTGCCGGACAACCTCCAGGGAGGGTGCTGCCGGACAACCTCCAGGGAGGGTGCTGCCGGACAACCTCCAGGGAGGGTGCTGCCGGACAACCTCCAGGGAGGGTGCTGCCGGACAACCTCCAGGGAGGGTGCTGCCGGACAACCTCCAGGGAGGGTGCTGCCGGACAACCTCCAGGGAGGGTGCTGCCGGACAACCTCCAGGGAGGGTGCTGCCGGACAACCTCCAGGGAGGGTGCTGCCGGACAACCTCCAGGGAGGGTGCTGCCGGACAACCTCCAGGGAGGGTGCTGCCGGACAACCTCCAGGGAGGGTGCTGCCGGACAACCTCCAGGGAGGGTGCTGCCGGACAACCTCCAGGGAGGGTGCTGCCGGACAACCTCCAGGGAGGGTGCTGCCGGACAACCTCCAGGGAGGGTGCTGCCGGACAACCTCCAGGGAGGGTGCTGCCGGACAACCTCCAGGGAGGGTGCTGCCGGACAACCTCCAGGGAGGGTGCTGCCGGACAACCTCCAGGGAGGGTGCTGCCGGACAACCTCCAGGGAGGGTGCTGCCGGACAACCTCCAGGGAGGGTGCTGCCGGACAACCTCCAGGGAGGGTGCTGCCGGACAACCTCCAGGGAGGGTGCTGCCGGACAACCTCCAGGGAGGGTGCTGCCGGACAACCTCCAGGGAGGGTGCTGCCGGACAACCTCCAGGGAGGGTGCTGCCGGACAACCTCCAGGGAGGGTGCTGCCGGACAACCTCCAGGGAGGGTGCTGCCGGACAACCTCCAGGGAGGGTGCTGCCGGACAACCTCCAGGGAGGGTGCTGCCGGACAACCTCCAGGGAGGGTGCTGCCGGACAACCTCCAGGGAGGGTGCTGCCGGACAACCTCCAGGGAGGGTGCTGCCGGACAACCTCCAGGGAGGGTGCTGCCGGACAACCTCCAGGGAGGGTGCTGCCGGACAACCTCCAGGGAGGGTGCTGCCGGACAACCTCCAGGGAGGGTGCTGCCGGACAACCTCCAGGGAGGGTGCTGCCGGACAACCTCCAGGGAGGGTGCTGCCGGACAACCTCCAGGGAGGGTGCTGCCGGACAACCTCCAGGGAGGGTGCTGCCGGACAACCTCCAGGGAGGGTGCTGCCGGACAACCTCCAGGGAGGGTGCTGCCGGACAACCTCCAGGGAGGGTGCTGCCGGACAACCTCCAGGGAGGGTGCTGCCGGACAACCTCCAGGGAGGGTGCTGCCGGACAACCTCCAGGGAGGGTGCTGCCGGACAACCTCCAGGGAGGGTGCTGCCGGACAACCTCCAGGGAGGGTGCTGCCGGACAACCTCCAGGGAGGGTGCTGCCGGACAACCTCCAGGGAGGGTGCTGCCGGACAACCTCCAGGGAGGGTGCTGCCGGACAACCTCCAGGGAGGGTGCTGCCGGACAACCTCCAGGGAGGGTGCTGCCGGACAACCTCCAGGGAGGGTGCTGCCGGACAACCTCCAGGGAGGGTGCTGCCGGACAACCTCCAGGGAGGGTGCTGCCGGACAACCTCCAGGGAGGGTGCTGCCGGACAACCTCCAGGGAGGGTGCTGCCGGACAACCTCCAGGGAGGGTGCTGCCGGACAACCTCCAGGGAGGGTGCTGCCGGACAACCTCCAGGGAGGGTGCTGCCGGACAACCTCCAGGGAGGGTGCTGCCGGACAACCTCCAGGGAGGGTGCTGCCGGACAACCTCCAGGGAGGGTGCTGCCGGACAACCTCCAGGGAGGGTGCTGCCGGACAACCTCCAGGGAGGGTGCTGCCGGACAACCTCCAGGGAGGGTGCTGCCGGACAACCTCCAGGGAGGGTGCTGCCGGACAACCTCCAGGGAGGGTGCTGCCGGACAACCTCCAGGGAGGGTGCTGCCGGACAACCTCCAGGGAGGGTGCTGCCGGACAACCTCCAGGGAGGGTGCTGCCGGACAACCTCCAGGGAGGGTGCTGCCGGACAACCTCCAGGGAGGGTGCTGCCGGACAACCTCCAGGGAGGGTGCTGCCGGACAACCTCCAGGGAGGGTGCTGCCGGACAACCTCCAGGGAGGGTGCTGCCGGACAACCTCCAGGGAGGGTGCTGCCGGACAACCTCCAGGGAGGGTGCTGCCGGACAACCTCCAGGGAGGGTGCTGCCGGACAACCTCCAGGGAGGGTGCTGCCGGACAACCTCCAGGGAGGGTGCTGCCGGACAACCTCCAGGGAGGGTGCTGCCGGACAACCTCCAGGGAGGGTGCTGCCGGACAACCTCCAGGGAGGGTGCTGCCGGACAACCTCCAGGGAGGGTGCTGCCGGACAACCTCCAGGGAGGGTGCTGCCGGACAACCTCCAGGGAGGGTGCTGCCGGACAACCTCCAGGGAGGGTGCTGCCGGACAACCTCCAGGGAGGGTGCTGCCGGACAACCTCCAGGGAGGGTGCTGCCGGACAACCTCCAGGGAGGGTGCTGCCGGACAACCTCCAGGGAGGGTGCTGCCGGACAACCTCCAGGGAGGGTGCTGCCGGACAACCTCCAGGGAGGGTGCTGCCGGACAACCTCCAGGGAGGGTGCTGCCGGACAACCTCCAGGGAGGGTGCTGCCGGACAACCTCCAGGGAGGGTGCTGCCGGACAACCTCCAGGGAGGGTGCTGCCGGACAACCTCCAGGGAGGGTGCTGCCGGACAACCTCCAGGGAGGGTGCTGCCGGACAACCTCCAGGGAGGGTGCTGCCGGACAACCTCCAGGGAGGGTGCTGCCGGACAACCTCCAGGGAGGGTGCTGCCGGACAACCTCCAGGGAGGGTGCTGCCGGACAACCTCCAGGGAGGGTGCTGCCGGACAACCTCCAGGGAGGGTGCTGCCGGACAACCTCCAGGGAGGGTGCTGCCGGACAACCTCCAGGGAGGGTGCTGCCGGACAACCTCCAGGGAGGGTGCTGCCGGACAACCTCCAGGGAGGGTGCTGCCGGACAACCTCCAGGGAGGGTGCTGCCGGACAACCTCCAGGGAGGGTGCTGCCGGACAACCTCCAGGGAGGGTGCTGCCGGACAACCTCCAGGGAGGGTGCTGCCGGACAACCTCCAGGGAGGGTGCTGCCGGACAACCTCCAGGGAGGGTGCTGCCGGACAACCTCCAGGGAGGGTGCTGCCGGACAACCTCCAGGGAGGGTGCTGCCGGACAACCTCCAGGGAGGGTGCTGCCGGACAACCTCCAGGGAGGGTGCTGCCGGACAACCTCCAGGGAGGGTGCTGCCGGACAACCTCCAGGGAGGGTGCTGCCGGACAACCTCCAGGGAGGGTGCTGCCGGACAACCTCCAGGGAGGGTGCTGCCGGACAACCTCCAGGGAGGGTGCTGCCGGACAACCTCCAGGGAGGGTGCTGCCGGACAACCTCCAGGGAGGGTGCTGCCGGACAACCTCCAGGGAGGGTGCTGCCGGACAACCTCCAGGGAGGGTGCTGCCGGACAACCTCCAGGGAGGGTGCTGCCGGACAACCTCCAGGGAGGGTGCTGCCGGACAACCTCCAGGGAGGGTGCTGCCGGACAACCTCCAGGGAGGGTGCTGCCGGACAACCTCCAGGGAGGGTGCTGCCGGACAACCTCCAGGGAGGGTGCTGCCGGACAACCTCCAGGGAGGGTGCTGCCGGACAACCTCCAGGGAGGGTGCTGCCGGACAACCTCCAGGGAGGGTGCTGCCGGACAACCTCCAGGGAGGGTGCTGCCGGACAACCTCCAGGGAGGGTGCTGCCAACACATCCCACACCTGACCCCTTTGTTCCTGCCCTTCACTGGTGCTGTTAGGGGCCAGAAGATTTTCACTCAACCGTCTGCTGTGAGCTCCCAGCACCCCAACCAAGAAACACAGGATTAAAAACAACTAAGGCTGCACATTTCAGTTATAGTCACGATTGAGTGTCTAGAGAAGCAAAGCCTACAAGGGAGGTCACTGGGTAGCTTTCCATCCCCAAAATAACACGGACTCTATGCAAAGAGAAACCTGCTTTAATGAAATGCCAGCTCAGTACAGAGCCCAAAGGGCAGAGCTGTATGGCTTGTGTTGCCTACTAGGTAAGACCAGATGATTTAACAGCTGCCTCTGGCTTTGAGGCTATTGGACTTGGAATTTCAGAAAAACAACAATCCCAGGAAAATCAATGGAAACGCAATTTGATGAATGGTTAAGACATAAGAGCCAATCCATATTTTGACTAGCACATCACAAGCACTCCAAGCACTTCAAAAAGCCATCAATACCCCAACTTTCTAGCAGTCTGACACAAAGGGAGAAAAAGCACATTTAAACACCTGAGATGCATGGGAGCCAGGAGTGCTCTGCTGCCATCTCCAGTGCACAGAGGTAAAAGCACACAGAGGAACAAGCCTGTGCCTCATCTGCTGGCCGATGCCACACACGTTTTGCGAGTTTGGGAAAACCACTGGCAGTTTGCCAAGGGAGGAGGTGAGTTCACATGCGATTTCCTTAAAATGATCTCCCTAAACAGCATCTCCTGCTGGGGACTCTGGTCCAAACCCCTTGGGGCATTTCTTGCTCCCCAGATTCAGGCACCGTCCTCTTTGATCACACAGAAGGAAAGGTAACAGGCCTGACGAGATGCACATGATGTGCCATAACAAATGAACAGCAGCAGGCAGCTACCTATGGAGAGATAGATCCACCCAGCAGCTCCTCTCTTGCGTACACAGCACTGAGATCCCATCACAAGGACACAGGTGGCTCTTTTCTGAGCTTCACCCAGGAATCAACCAAACGAGACATCACAATCAATCATGCACATGTTTAGACTGGAGCTTAGTTTTCCAAACCTCACTGAGCACATTAATGGGACCTCAACATGTCCCAGGCATCACGCAGGGTCAGTGCTCTTTTACCAGTACAGGTAGGACCTCTTTACAACCTTAGTTACTATCCACTGAGATGTCTGTCAGAACCGAGCACAAATTAAAAAAAACAACCAACATTAGTTGGTTCCTTGCATCCCCAACCAGGGACATGGCAGATTTCAGGAGCCACCGCCACCCCCAAGCTGAGCTGATGCTGCACCACGCAATGCAGTTGCTGAGGGACACATTTCACCTGGGTCTGCATGGGCCTTCCTGAGATTTATACCCACCACAGCTTAAGAGCCTCACTGGAAAAGCAGCAAATTGAACTTCTACAAGGCAAAACAAACAAAATCCCCCAAAGCAGGTATGTCTGCTGGGGACCAGCCAGTCTCAGGGAGTGGTGGCATGAGCTACTCGCCAGCTGCATGTGGAACTGCTGCTGGGTTCCCCCATGTGCCACCCTCCAACGGAAGGGCTTGGTTTGCCCTATTCCCCTCCAAAATCCCCACTCCCTTCTCATCCACATCCACGCTGGAGCATGGAGGAGGCTCAGCACCGCTGGCACACGCTCCCTGCCAGGGCAGGACCACCCAGCTGCACGAGCTGCCCCGGGCCTGGCTGCTTTAATTCCTGCCCTCGCTCTCAGCCTGGAGAGCAGACTGAGGCCAAGCTCTCATTACTGCAGCTCATTAGCTGGACGGGAAGAGGGCCTCCCCTTATCGCTTTCCCATGTTGATATTGAAGAAGCTGCATCACTGCTCCTGACAGGAAGACCTCCTTGTTTAGGTTGATGTGAGCAGCCTCAACTCAACCTCAACACAAGAGCATTAACTCTTTCTGCATTGATGCGACACCTTTTATTGTTGTTTCAGACACTGAGGACATCCCTCAAGACCCAAGCAACCGCTATCCTCAGAGGGCTTGAGAAAGTAGGAACTGGGCATATTTCACTGATAAATCTTTTCAGGACTGATGTAGTTAAACCAGAGCCAAAGGCCCATCTAGAAGGTGATTTCTGTCAAACAGGAGCAATGCCAGCTGCTGCCCAATGACCCCGAGGGCCATCCCCTCCATCCTCCTCCACCAGCAACGAGGCCAGGAGCCATGGGGATTTAAAATAACTGGTGGAAAAGCATTGCTCAGCCCCATCATGGGTCAGCCCTGCAGCCATCAGTGCCAGCACAGCCAAGGGGCCAGTGGGGCAGTTAAAGGGGAAAAAAGAAATTTGGGAATGCCTCAAGTTTGTATCTTCACCACCAATTTGGTATTGATTTAACTTAATGCCTGACAGCTCATTCAACATTAAGGATTTCAATAAAGTAAACAGACCGGTGAAGGTGACAGAGAAGCCATCGCTACACTTAGTGGCACCAGCAACCACTGACCCAGTCTCAGAGGTGTAAAAGGAATGGGCATTCCCACAGAGGAAGAAAACTCCCTACAACCCCACAGCAAATCCCTCAGCCAGGGCAGAAGGGTGCTCTAATCACCAGCCTGCACCTCTGCCTCCTTGCCCGCTGCAGACCTGTTAGCCTGAGCCCTTCACTAACCCCCTGTTTTTGGAGAAGGGCCCATACTGGCACCAGTGCATGTTACCCCAGTTTCAACCCAGCCAGGGTACCCCCACGCCAGTTTCCACAGCAAAAACCTCCACACTTACCCCAGATAGTCCTGTTGGGGGGGAAGATGATGGCTGGAGCAGGGCTGCCAGAGAAGCCAACCTCCCCAGGACACATCTCACTCTGTGACTACTCAGAAACAGGTGTTACACCCACCTCCAGCTCAACTCAGCTGGTGGCAATTTACCTCTAATCATCACTCACAGCTTTGGCTCTCCCCTGAAGAGTCCCCACTCCTCCCTCTGTTACAGCAGCCATGGGGGCTCTGTTTAATGCTCCCCTTGGGAAATTTGATCCTCACTGGTGGATTCAGGATGCCCATGACAGAGGCTTTCATCCTCCTGAAGGGCACTCTGTCA
This sequence comes from Strix aluco, assembly GCF_031877795.1. Classification (NCBI taxonomy): domain Eukaryota; kingdom Metazoa; phylum Chordata; class Aves; order Strigiformes; family Strigidae; genus Strix; species Strix aluco. The sequence goes on along the minus strand of NC_133950.1, from coordinate 9,063,968 downwards.
TCCCCTCATCCCCAGTACCATCTGTTCGCCTTTCCAGCTCCCAAAACCCCTCTCTTTTCTCTCCCAGGTATTTCCTATTGCTGCAGCTTCAGGCACAGCGACATCGCAGCACCCACCACGCAGACCCCACACAGATTGCAGCACTCTCCATGGTCTCTGCAGGAACTGCTTAGCCTCTGGCTGTATCCTGTGACCAATCTACCAATTAATTAGTAATTAATTATTTGCACATCTCTAATTCTTCCTTTTCCAGGCTAGCAGAGCATTTTACAAGCATAAAGGAACCAAACCTCATCGTTCCCCAGAGCTGCTGAGGAGCACAACACACCCGCAGATGCTGAACGCTGCTCTGCTGCTCAAATCAGCTGCTGGGAAGCTGCAGTTTCAGGGCCTGAGCCCCAATCCTCATGTGCACCATTCACATCCCTGAGCTGCAGACAGATTTCCTACGGCTCCTCACAGCTGGCCTGTTATGTGCCAGCTCCACCCGATAAAGAGCCACGGGCAGCCATATCTACTAGAAAACAGCAGTAACCCCTCTCTCCCCTACTTTTCTCCCTAAACCAGCATAAGCATTACTCTCTTTTTGAGCCACAGCTTCAGTATTGAACAACATGATTTAGTGGTCTAATCACCATTGAGAAGCCAATGAAATTTTCACGTATGCCAACGAAGACAGCAACGTGTGGAGAGTCTGAACTCCCTGCCTGCTGCAGAAACCCCCACTCCCAGCTACCAGGGTTGCAGAGAGGAGAAGCAGGAACCCCACCATCAGCAGCAATTGCCAGCAACAACGATGGCATCCTGGCTGCAAATAAGAGTTTTTCTGCAGCACTGCACTCCCTCAGCACTCATAAATAAGAAGAAAAAAAAATAAAAATTGCTTTGCTAGATGACTGTACATCATAAGCGAGCTGTTGGAAAAATAAACCTCTGACTGCTTTTCCCCATAAGATTGAAACATATCTAGGTTTCTACTTTGATAACACCAGAGACCTCACCCATAAGCCGAGGAACATTAACTTTGCAGGAGCTTGAGCTGCAAGCCCATCACAGTCACTCCCTATGTGCTTCATGCCCTCTCCTTTTATTGCTTTGGAAGTCAACAAGGCTTTCCCCAGCAAACCCGAGTCCAACACACAACAGACAGACCTGATGTGATGTGGGGTGCCCAGTATGGATATTTGCTCCTGGGCCAGCTCACTCCCAGGACCACTGCCACTTCTTCTGTCAGGTGGGCAAACCTCAGGGACCACTCCCTGGAAGGGCATAAACTGCAACTGGTGTGAACCTGCTCCGGAAAGGCTGTTTCTGACTCTTCACAGAGATTAAAACCCCCAGGTACTGTCTTGGGTTTCAGACAGCAAATTACAGCTAACCCAGACAGACACCTGGAGCACCCAGGGTTATCACTGCCCCAGCCCACCAGGCACTGGGATAAAACACTCAGGACCAGCCTGTTGTTACATGTCAGCAGTTACCTCCTAAAAAGCCCACACTCAGTGATCCCACCAAAGGAGATACGTTATCGCACCCCCTAGGTTGGGGGCAGCAGGCATTCCTCACCCCAGCAGCCCCTGCATCATGCTCCCCACAAACACAACCATTCCCTGCAACACACAGAGCTCATTTCACCTCAACTACATGGCCCTACCTGGCAGCTGGGACAGCGATGACATCCTCTACTTGGCACACACCTCAGAGAGGAGAGTAGCTGAGATATCTCCCTGCCTCCTGGAGCCCCTCCCACCCCGGCCAGCATACAGATGATGTCCCAGCTGGGGCCAGCACCACTCATCAGCACCTCTGCCAGGTGCAGGACATGGGGTGTGGGCTCTGTTACCACCTTGCATCCACAGACTCTTGCTGGAGCTCTGGCAGGAGCTTGCAGGTCATCCCTCCCTTCTGGCCCCCTCAGGTCAGGATATTTCATCACACTCATACCAAGAAGCTTCCACAAATGACCAGAACTTGTGCTGGGCTTAGCAAAGAGCTATAGGGTTTCATCCAATGCTGTTGTTCCTTTGTCTCTATTTTTGAGGGGAACCAAACATGAATTAGCCAGAGATAGAGGATTCTGAAGCAGGAACTCTTCATACACATGCACAAAAGGAGAGTGGGACAGGAGACACCATTGCTGCTCCCTGACCCATTCGAAACCGTTACCTCCAGCAGAGACCATAATGGGCCCAACATACCTGCCAGTCCCTCTTCTTCCAAGATTTTTTGAGTCTTGATGGGCCAGGCTGACACAAGAGGCATCATCCGAAGCTCCCTGTCCCGAGATTCCCCTTTCTCTCTGGTTTCTGGCCTCAGCCCACCTTGCCCACATCAAGCAGATGGTGCCCCGAGCCTCGTGCTGGAAGTGCTGTTGGCCCAAATGAAGCGTAACGTGCTGAGTTGTCCCTAACAAAGGGGTCCTCTGTTTGGCTTTCCCATGAGGGTTATTATAGCCGGCGTTTATTTTGGACTGGGACCAAAACATGCATTAGTGTTCCTCATCCTGTGGATTTCTGCGTACAGCTCGAATGAGTGTAGGGGGCTTACACATGCCGTGCCAAGCTGGGGGAAAGTTTTTCAGGAGTTTGATGTCTCCTTCCTATACACACGCTGCTCAGAGAAATGGGGCCCGGGCATCCCCATGTGCTGGGGAAGGACCAGACCTGCCCCATACATGCCCATCCTTGCCCGGTTTGCTGTGAGGCAGCTCAGGGGTCTGCCCCACAGTCCCAGCTGTGCTGCCTGCTGGGTTGTGCAATAATTCATCCTGGTTTCTCATATTGGGGTAATGATACTGAATTCCCGTCATAGAAGTTTCAGGATGTAATGAGGAAAGCAACAGGCTCCCGCTGTGCTGGGAGGATGGATCTGCAGTTGTTAAAGAGGTGTGCCCAGCCCCAGTGCACAGAGCTGTGGAGAAACATGTCTCTCCCCAGCAGGTGATATGTGCATGAGTTGCCCTGAGGAAGATGCCACCTCTTCCCTGCAAACCTCACCAGCACACCTCCTGACCAAGTTCAGGAGAAACCCTTAAATTGCATTTTGTATCATCAAAAGAAACACCAGCAGGGTGCTAGGCAGCAGCAATAGCTCATATGGGGTGGCATGATCCCCAAGTCAGATGCTCGGACGCCTGCTCCCCCCACGTTGCACCACCGCTGCCGCCGCAGGTGCTGCTGCCTTCTCCCTCGTGTTAGCAGTTTGCTCACCGTGTTTTCAGCACGTCCTTTGCTGAATTGTAAACGTCAAAGCAGGCTGCATCTGCTCGCTGTGCTGTGCTGTAATTAGGAAACAATATTATTAAACCCAATTCCCATCTCTGCTTTCTTTTCATCTCCCCTCCTTCTTGTTGTTCCTCTATTCTCTTCCCTTTGCAGCCTGTGGCCTTTGGACTGAATGCTGATGAGCCGTTGTTTGGGCTAATCTGCAGTGCTTGTTAACGGGGTTGTTAATGTAGTTTCTAACCACCTGCTCTGTGTTGGCTTCCCCCAAGTCCCTTCCTCAAAGCCGGTTCAGTTCCTCTGCTTCAGAGCCTACTGCTGCCAAGGCACTGGGGTTATTGCTCTTTTCTAATCCAGATGCTCATGGGCACAAACTTTGCCACCAGTGTTGAAGCTGTGCTCTGCCCAAATTCACGCGCTTTGCTGCGAGGTGCAGAGAGGGGCCAGTGCAGCTCTGTGGGGTGTCTGTGCTGCTGTGATTTTTGGGATAAATCACTGCATCTAGGCATTGCATATAGTTTTGTACCCAGCCATATATCCTTCCCCACAATTATTTGTTTCTAACAGGAACATGGCCAGAGTTGGCAGCAAACCCTGTGATTTCTTCTGGGGCATCTGCTCCCACCCAAGACATCCAGTTGCCAACGCTGGTGCTGGGTGCTTACTGTCATGCTTTGCACAGCAAGGATTTTGCCTTCTGTTTATGCATCTTACAGTCAAATTTCAATTCTAAAGTGTGGGCACAACACCCACAAATACAACTCCCTCCGTCAAATGAGTTGAGTGGGAAGAAGCAGATGGGAGCTGGGGAGGAATGGGGCTGCAGGAAGGGTCAGGGCGAGTTGGGTGGCCCAGGAGCAGAGATGCCCATAGAGCTGAGATCTTGTGGAGTTACTGGCCAGGGAAATAGAGCCTCCTTTCTGCAAGACAAAGCATGACTCACACTTCTTTAATTAATGCTTTGAGCTTAATGGGTGACAGCAGGGCTGTAGGAGTTGAGCACTATTTATACATGGCACTCCAGAGCATGCCAAGATGCCATTTCTACCCAAGTTCAAAGCCCCTTTGCATACACTCTGCAGCATAAATGCGACACCCTGAGCTCTGCGTTACCCCACCCCAAGCTCCTGAGAGGTGCTGGGGATGGAAAACAGCTACAAGTCGCTGCTGGAGAAGCAACTGGAGGTGATCTACCACCCGTGAGACGGAGAACATCTGGGGTGTGAGAGCACTGTACCCCACAAGTCAATGGCCAGATGGTCCGATGGTTCAAACTGGCTCCTTCCTGGGGACCGAGCAGCTTCCTCTTAGCAGCAGAGGATTTAGGTTAGATGAGGGTCTCTCTCATTTTAGTATCATTTTAATATAGGAGGAGAAGGAAAGATCTGGAAGTTGAGGTTACTTTCAAAGGGAAAGTTAATAGTAACATGAAAGAATAACAGAAGTGTATTTAAGACATTTGCATAGTTTTCCTACTTAATTTTCTCCTTTTGTTAAGCACTGTGTTTCTGGCTGGGTGAGAACCTCTCTCTCTCCTTACTCTGTGCCATCAGCTCCGGGAGCCGGGTACTAGGAGATGTGTGTGCTGGGAGCTGCAGACGGCAATTTGCCAAGTACAATGCTGCCTTTGAACCTAATAACTTGCAGACAATAATACTCTTTTACATGCTAATAGATAGTATTGTTCTTCAAATGTCTGACATTTATAGCAATATAATATTTCTGGTGAAAATCATGCCAGTAATAGGCATGACTTCCCAAGGCAAGTGGTGGGGAAGTAGAGGGATGGAACAGGAATTAACATACAAGATTTGTGACTGAATTTCAGTTTAGATTTCCTCCGATTGCTGCTATTTTCTTCCTATATTTCAAAACTGATGACTGCCCTGAAAGGTAATTCACAAAAAAACCCCAACCCAGTGTAAATATAGCGGCAAAGGTAGATGGGCTGTAAATCAGCATCATCCACCTGGAGGCTTTGCTGGCTGGTATCCAAACGAAAAATCAGGGCCAGGCCTAAGTAGCCCTGCTTAATATCAGAGAGGCAGTAGGCAGGAATGACTGCCTAGAGAAGATGTTTGCTTGAAACAGATGATTTATTAATAAACTTATTGTTATTTATTATTGTTCTTAAACAGCCTGTCTCACTGCACATGTTAAAATGGATTTCAGTCTTTCCTTACTATGCCTAACAAGTATTTGTGTCCAGATGTGAAGTGAGGAGACGTTTCTCTCAGGGATGATACCTAAATCCCCGACGAGAGATGCACAGAGGGGAATCCGTGCGTATGAGGCAGTAGGTAAGGATCAGAAATCTGCATTTCTGTTTGCATCCCTGCCCACCAGAGGATACTGCTTGTTTGCTTAAGTCAAGCATTTTCCTGATTGCCAGCCAACCCAAAAACCTACGAGGAGAAGACATGCAGCAGCTCTAAAGGGGAAGCCACAAGGTGAGATGCATGTGGAGGGAGGAGGGAGAGAGCAGAGCTGGCATTTGACCCAAAAATCCAGGTGACTCCTTCCAGAGGTCGGGTCGTGCCATGCGTCCAAGCAACCTCTCTGCTACATTCCCAACAGAGATGAGAGCTTGAGGAATAACAAGCCTTACATTTCTGGTGCTAGTTCTTGGCTGAGACAGGAGCAGAAATGTTGCCGTGATGTCTACTGAATAAATATGTGCTACTGCTGCTCTCGTTTGTCTTCACAGTTTTGGAGGAGATGCAGATGGCCCTTTAAATACTTGCAAGGCCCGCAACTTTTCCAGAGAGGTTTTTTTCCTGCCCTTTTTCCAAGCTACTTGGCTCCCTAAAGTAATTAATATTATCTAATGGGGTGAAAAGCAAAGCAAAGCCTTCATATTTGAGATTATTCACGCAAACAAAAATGTAAACAGCTGTCTGAGAGAGAAGGAAGAAATGGGCTCTGAGACAGGACCCTGCAGGAACGAGCTGCCTGGAGCTGTAACAAAACCCTGTGCTGGGGTATCTGGTGCCTGCTGGGTACAGCCAAGTGGCAGAGATGCTGTGCAGCCATGTCCCTGTCAAAGAGGGAGGCCGCCGTCAGCCCCAGGGGACTCCATCCAGGGGGTTTTATTCCCTGGAACACCTCAGTTCTCATAAGACCCTCTTCTCTCCAATGCTGCCACACCAAGATTTGTCGCCATGCTCAACTAAACAGCTCGGTCTAGTGAAAAATCTCAAGGACTTGCGGAAGCACAAGAAAAATATCCCCCTGTAAACTGCAGCCACTCAGTTTCAGATCTGTTCCTAGATAATGGGGAACAGGATCGTAAAGCTGGGTGATTTCAGAAAACATTACAAGCATAACAGAGGGGCAGATCATTGGCTTGGCTGCGGGGTGGCCGGTGGCTCTGGTCACAGACAGCCCCAAGAGAGGCCCCAGGAGAAGTGTCCCTGGTTGCAGGGAATGGCTCTGTAAAGAACTGGGCAGCAAGCTGATGCATTGTACTGTTTTGGAGGAGGCATTAGCTTTTAAACTGAGCAGATAACCTCAGGAGGAGTTAATGAAGCATTTTCCTTTGTGTTCCCCTGCCTTTCCCCCTTCACTTGCCCTTTGGGCACAGTAACCCTCTCCTGCCCCTCTGTATTATTTGGCCTGATGTTGCTTAGATCTTGAAACGGGTCTTTTCCTCCTATGGTGTTTAAAAAGTTTCAGTTATTATTTCAAGAGATTTAACAACAAAAGTTTCTGCTTCTGAGGCTGAGGAAAAAATTGGTGGAGCTCTTTGGCTGGTGCCTCTCTCCAGCAGTGCTCTTTGCAGGGGATGAGGATGGGAGCAGCGCGGTGGGAGCAGCTGG